>NC_053161.1:16551474-17768622 GCF_016835505.1 Polypterus senegalus | reverse complement strand
AAATCAAACTATTTGTAAGAAAGGTTTTAAAATATCCTAAATCTTGAACAATGATCTGCATGCTGCTCCCATTTAGATGGTCTAGTGCTGATGATGTTTCTTGATCTGACTTCTACAAGTATGCCTCCAGCAACCTTCATTATGCCATAGCAGCTGAGGCACAAAAAAGAAATCAAAATGACTACCCAGTAATTTGAAATAAAAACAGGAGGAAAAAAATAAAATAACACGTCCAAAAACACATTGTAAGTACAAAGTGAAAACAAAAGTGAATTCTTCACATTAACTGTTGTGTTCCTTCCAACTCCAACAAATAATAACTACAGTGACACAGGTTAACTCAATCTGTTCTTTACTCAGTTTTGGATGTGTGTTACCAACAGTTCCTTTTTCCCACAAGGCTAAGCACACAACATTTCTTTATGTAAATTAGGGTATTAACATTGTTGCTTAACAAAGGCAAGATACATAAAATTAACAATCTTTAGAAGAAACTAAATAAACTTCCAGGAGTAATTTATTGAGCAAAAAAAAAAAAAAAAAGTTAAACAGACTACTGTAAAATAGGGTAGCTAATGTCAAAGAAGGGGTCTGTGTTAATCAGATAGTTTAAAGGGAGATGCTTCAGCTCCTACCTAAGCAACACAACAATGCCAGTAGGAAAAGGGACTTGGGCAAAAGCTCAAACACTACAACAAAAATAAACAGAGAAAAAACAAGTAGCAGGGAAAATTACAAAATTTGAAAATAATGAAAAGTACAACAAAAAAAGACTGAGTGCTGAGGGGGTTACATCCTGACACTCTTTACAAACGTGTATTAGTATTGCAGGCCCTCCTTCATCCTCCTTGTCAGGAGGCTGCCCTTAATAAACTGAAATGGCATATGTCTTTTTTTCATCTGTTATATACAGGCATATTTATTCAACTTTCAATAAAGACAGGCACTTTGAACATAATGGACTTGTCTCTTTAAGTGTTCTGTTAAGTTGTACACTGAGGAGGTGGTATTCATTTAATATTTTTCATGTTTAAAGTGTTATTTTTTCAATCTATATTTTATCCTTGCAATGTTCTTCCTGGGTTCATTTGAATTAACCTTACCTAGACCCAACAGAGTAAGAAGGAGAAGTTAAGTTTTTGCTGTGAGGTGAGCTATAATGTTATATAATATAATATAATGTTGGCTATAACCTCAATTCTTTTAAAATTTTATGTTATTTCATGAGCAGGCTAGGCATGTCATTGTGAATATTCATAAGGGTCATTCATGGCATCAAAAAATCTAACAAACTCCTATTGGAAGCAAGTAGCAGTAAATAGTAAATAGATTAAGTGTCACCATTTTTTCTTGAAAGTGGGGTTGCACTCAAAACAGTTTGAATGCCAAAGTGTGTGGTATCTTTTGGACTTTAGTCTTTTGGGTTTTTTTTTTTGCTTGCAGTTTCTTATTCGCAGTTAAATCAGGAGATTCTGTTGTTAAAGCCAGTAAAAGGCAAAAAGCAACACATAAATCACCTAATGTAAGGAGTTTTAAATTCCCTGAAGGAAACTCTAGTCCTATTGGACAGGACAGATATATACCTAAATTTCAAATTAATAGGAAACTAAAAAAAAACTCCACAGTGGATTAATAAATATTTAAAAAAAGAAGTTGCAAAGGAAAAAAACTGCTGTATAAGGCATATAAGACTAATGACTGCAAAGTGAATCGTAGCGCGTATGAGAACATGAGGGCAACCATTAAGAAGGATATCAGGGAGGCTAAAAGACAGTTGGAGAGGAATATAGCAGTTAAGGCGAAAGAAGACCCCAAGAGATTCTTTCAGTATTTTAGTAGTAAAAGAACAGTTAAGGAGGAGGTTATCAGGAATAGTAAAGGGGAATTAAAAGATACAGACAGTGAAATAGCAGATGCCCTAAACTTACATTTTTCTGAGGTGTTTACAAGTGAACAAGTGGATAACCTCCCAGAGGTAAACACGACTACTAAGGAGGTACTGAGGGATTTGAAAATTGTAGAGGGAGAAGTGCTGCTCAGATTAAATAAGATGAATTCAAACAAATCACCAGGACCAGATAATATTTATCCTCGTGTTCTTAAGGAGGCTAGTGAGTACATATATAAACCCCTTGACACATATTTTTAGGAAGTCACTGCACACTGGAGAGATTCCAAAGGACTGGAAAATGGCAAATTACATCCCATTATATAAAGAGGGTGACAGGGCAGATCCAAGCAACTATAGGCCAGTAAGCTTAACATGCATCACAGAAAAATTAATGGAAGGAATTATTAAGGATAAGATTGAGCAACACATGGCAAGGACAGGAGTTATTCTGAACAGTCAGCATGGGTTCAGAAGTGGGAGATCGTGTTTTACTAACATGCTGGAATTCTATGAGGAGGCAACAAAAGGATATGATCAAAGTAGAGCTTATGATATTATTTATCTGGACTTTCAGAAAGCATTTGATAAGGTGCCACATGAGAGGTTGGGCATCAAGTTAAAAGAAGTGGGAGTTCAGGGTGATGTTTTTAGATGGGTGCAGAACTGGCTCAGACACATGAAGCAGAGGGTGATGGTGCGAGGAACCTCATCACAACTGGCCAATGTTAAGTGTGGTGTTCCACAGGGGTCAGTGCTAGGGCCACTGCTATTTTTAATATATATAAATGATTTAGATAGGAATATAAGTAACAAGCTGGTTAAGTTTGCAGATGATACAAAGATCGGTGGATTAGCAGATAATTTGGAATCCGTTATATCATTACAGAAGGACTTGGATAGCATACAGAATTGGGCAGATTTGTGGCAGATGAAATTTAATGTCAGTAAATGTAAAGTATTACACATAGGAAGTAAAAATGTTAGGTCTGAATACACAATGGGCGGTCGGAAAATCGAGAGTACACCTTATGAGAAGGATTTAGGAGCCATAGTGGACTCTAAGCTATCAACTTCCCAACAGTGTTCAGAAGCCATTAAGAAGGCTAACAGAATGTTAGGTTATACAGTAATCCCTCCTCGATCGCGGGGGTTGCGTTCCAGACCCCTCCGCGATAGGTGAAAATCCGCGAAGTAGAAACCATATGTTTCTATGGTTATTTTTATATATTTTAAGCCCTTATAAACTCTCCCACACTGTTTATAAATATTCCCCGCAGAGTTATACAGCATAATCCCTTTGTATTCTCTTAGATATTAGGTAAGATTCATTGAAATTATGTATATAAACACACTGTTTATATACAGTAAAACCTAAATATTATTTTAAAGATATTGAGTGTCTCCGATATCACATATGTTACAGCCATTACGATAGACATGCCTCCAGCAATAAATACGTACAATACAAGAAAAATAGTATACAGTAAATGTGTGTACAGTGACACTAAACGCACGTACATGTACTAAGTACTGTAAGTAGAAAATTAATTATGGTTACTCACCAACAATGACACGATGACTTGTCCGATAACAATGAGTTTTATTTTACTGCACAACAAAGGAGAGCGTTACAGCCCTTAAAGGAGCCACTTCAGGCGATTGTGTAGCACTGCCGTTGTTCTTCTTCTGGCAGTCTTCAATCCAAATCCCTAAAGCAGATTCCATCCAGACTACTGCCTTATTACATCCACTTACAACTCGTTTTGCACCCTGGTTAAAAGGACACTGCGGCCGTAGATCTTATATTCCTTTCCTACTTTTAAATAAAAAGAATCGTAGCCTTCAACAAATCCAAAATGTTTACCCTTTCGGCAATCATTAACATCTTCCGTTTGCTTGGGCACGGCCCCTGAAGCAGTAGCAGATCGTTTTGGAGCCATAATGAAGGGCTTGACTATGCACAAAGATAAACACAAAAGAGCACAACTCTTTACACAGCGAAACACGTTGATGCTGAATGAGCGAGACGAGACTTCCTGGTTAACATTGCATTCAGCAGGCAGGAACTTAACTGCGTGCTCTGATTGGTTAGCTTCTTAGTCATCCGCCAATAGCGTCCCTTGTATGAAATCAACTGGGCAAACCAACTGAGGAAGCATGTACAGGAAGTAAAAAGACACATTGTCCGCAGAACCCGCGAAGCAGCGAAAAATCCGCGTTATATATTTAGTTATGCTTTCATATAAAATCCGCGATAGAGCGAAACCGCGAAAGTCAAAGCGCGATATAGCGAGGGATTACTGTATAGCACGATCTGTGGAGTACAAGTCCAAGGAGGTTATGCTGAACCTTTATAATGCACTGGTGAGGCCTCATCTTGAGTACTGTGTGCAGTTTTGGTCTCCAGGCTACAAAAAGAACATAGCAGCACTAGAAAAGGTCCAGAGAAGAGCGACTAGGCTGATTCCAGGTCTACAAGGGTTGAATTATGAGGAAAGATTAAAAGAGCCGAGCCTTTACAGTTTAAGCAAAAGAAGATTAAGAGGTGAAATGAGTGAAGTGTGAATTAGTACAGTGGATCGAGACTGTTATTTTAAAATGAGTTCATCAAGAACACGGGAACACAGTTGGAAACTTGTTAAGGGTAAATTTCACACAAACATTAGGAAGTTTTTCTTTACACAAAGAACGATAGACACTTGGAATAAGCTACCAAGTAGTGTGGTAGACAGTAAGACTTTAGGGACTTTCAAAACTCAACTTGAAGTTTTCTTGGAGGAAATAAGTGGATAGGACTGGCGAGGTTTGTTGGGCTGAATGGCCTGTTCTCATCTAGAGTGTTCTAGTGTTCTAATGTTCTAATTATAGCCTCTGTTTAATATACCCACTTCCTACATGACCTTTGTCCTATTTAAAACGGTTTGAAAATGTAATCAGAATTAACTATTAAGCTAATGCAAACTTTTAAAATTCTCTGACACAAAAAAAAAAACTGAAAAGTGGTTGTGTGTTGATGGAAAGAACTGTAGACACATGGAATAAGCACATGGAGTTTGCATGTTCTCCCCGTGTCTGCGTGGGTTTCCGTCCAGAGACATGCAGGTTAGGTGGAATGGCGATTCTAAATTGGCCCTAGTGTGTGTTTGTGTGTGTCCTGCGGTGGGTTGGCACCCTGCCCAGGATTGGTTCCTGCCCTGTGTTGGCTGGGATTGGCTCCAGCAGACCCCTGTGACCCTGTGTTTAAATTCAGTGGGTTGGAAAATGGATGGATGTTTTGTTTGCAGGCTGTGTTATTTTGTGTGGTTTTGTCAGGGGCGCAGCCATCTTATTAATGGATGCTTATGGCCATTGATGTCCACCTGATGTGGCAATGCAGTGTTATGATGTCCGTTCCTTTTCCCCGGCTAATCCTAGTACACTGTGTCCTAGTTTTGACCACAGAGCCTCATCATAAAATCTAATCAACTTTTCTGGAGTCGTTAAGAAAAATAACACCAAACTAGTGCAACAGGAAATATTAAATAATATTAAAAGAAGAATAAGAGTAGATATGATTGAAGTTTTTTAAATTATAAAGGGAATTGGTACAGTAGATCAAGACTTATTTTAAAATGAGTTCATCAAGAACATGGGGACACAGTTGGAAACTTGCTAAGGGTAAATTTCGCACAAACATTTGGAAGCTTTTCTTTACACAAAGAACTATAGATGCTTGGAATAAGCGGGCAAGTAGCATGGTAGACATTAAGACTTTAGGGATCTTCAAAACTAGACTTGATGTTTCAGAGGAATTAAATTGGCTTGTGAACTTTCATGGGCTGAATTGTCTGTTCTCGTCTAGATTGTTCTAATGTTCTAACATGATTTTTGACTTTGATTCTGATTAAGTGCTCTGGGCTTGAAAGTTCTTTTTGTTTTCTTTGCTGGTGTTCACACCCCTGCTTGTTAACTGTCAGTTCTGCTTGTCTCTTTTAGAATCTCTTTCACATCCTGGTAATCTATTTTGTCCTGAGCATCCTTGGCTGCTCAATTACATTTTCTACCAAGTCTCACTTCGTCACTAACAATGTCATCTATCAGCTATTCAGGCAGCCTATTTCTTAAAGCTAATATTATCTGTTTATCACCTCATCCAGAGTCTGCTTCAAAGGTTTTGAAATTTACATTATAATACCTTATTGACCTGTTGACCTATATGATATTTAATAAATTATTAATGGTAATGTTTTTTTTTCTTTCTGGAACATTGAAAAGTAAATGTAATTCCCCCCAAAAAATAATTTGCTGCAGAATTGTTGGTGGGAAGTATAGAGAGCAGAAACCTATTCTAGTGAAATGATGATGGCAATCTTTGATATTTCAGCAGCAAAACTGTTGTATTAGGAGTTGGCTGTAATTTATAAAGGGCGGCACGGTGGCGCAGTGGTAGTGCTGCTGCCTCACTGTTAGGAGACCTGGGTTCGCTTCCTGGGTCCTCCCTGCTTGTGTCTGTGTGGATTTCCTCCCACAGTCCAAAGACATGCAGGTTAGGTGGATTGGAGATTCTAAATTGGTGTGTGTGTGGCCTGCAGGTGGTTGGTGGCCTGTGGGGGGTTGGCACCCTGCCTGGGATTGGTTCCTACCTTGTTGGCTGGGATTGGCTCCTGTGACCCTGTAGTTAGGATATAGAGGGTTGGATGATGGATGTAATTTATAAACCAATGACAATTATTAGGGTTTCCCATTGCAGCACTCTGCTTGAGGGATTTGTTGTTCCTTTACTACTTTTAAAGGTGGGGTGCTCTGGTGGCCCTTCCTCTTATAATGCTCTGAGTTTCAAGTTGCTGAATAGTAGTGGTTATCTTATAAGCCTGAGCCCGCTAATCTTTATGTCTCTTTGGAGACTTACAGTTTTTGAAAAGGTGCATTTAATCTCTGGGATGCTGATTTCTTTTAATGTCCAAACAGTTGTTATGTTCAAGTATTACTGAAAATTATGTCCTATTGGCATATAAAGTTAAAAAGGCTAGGTATAATGATAGTTAGGTAAGCAATGATGTTAGTTGTATAGAAGACTCTTACAAAACATAATAATGTAACTGGAATTGAAGTTAAACCAAGCAAGTCAAAAGTAGATTTTTTTCTGAAACTAATTATTAAAATTACTCAAGCAGTGATTATTTGTGGAATCTTTCCTTTCCTCTGTGCAAAGTGCTACCATGCTTTATTTCATGGCCACCACATGTGAGTCACATGATACATGTGTCACAGGCATAGCAAACATATAGCATCCTAGAAACCAAAGGCTCGAAACTGGCGGCGCCCATAAAAGCAAACTCATTAAATGGAAGTACCCATAAAAAAAGTGTACAAAAAATAGTGATGTAATGATGTAATGGCGAGGATGACAAAATCTATAAAATATACAATTAACATAAATAATAAAATTATCAGGTTTTTTTTAACCTTAAAAAAATGTAAAAAATCAGTTATCAGTTGTTTTTTTAATCTCAGAAAAATGTAAAAAAATCTTTTGTTTTTCAGGCTATCTGGTTGAATCAATTCATTAAAAAATACTTGACATCTCTTCAAGACCATAAAACCTACAAATCCTTAAAAAATAATAATCTTAAGAATGAAGAGACAAGAAGAGACCTCATGTAGGTGGTTAAAATTGTAGCAGAAATACACATGATACACTGTTTAAATAGTTAAGAAACTGGGAATTGTGCATTATAGAACTGCTAAAAGACAAAAAAGGCATAGAAGTCTGTTCAATAAATTTAAAGAAATATTTATTATAGCAGTTTTACATATCAGTTTTAAGACATCCAGATTTTAATTTGCAGTTTGAGCTTCAAATTGATGCCTCCAGCATCAAAGTTAGTGCCATTTTGTCTCAGCATTCTTCAGATACCAGAATAACATCTCTGCGCATTTTTTCCAGAAAACTATCTTCAGTCAATTGGAATTATCATGATGGTAATTGAGAAAGATTAGTGAAGCTTCTTTAGGATTATAAACTACATATTTTTTTGTGATATTTACTCTTTTGGCTCTTTTTTGGAAATATTTTGCAAGCACAGGTCTACTGACATGCTGTTTCAATTCTCTTGTTTTTATTTTCAAATGTTGACTGGTTTTGTGCATGCACGGTGACCTTGACCAAGATGTTCTCCACCCTATTGTTGCAGTAAAGGCACATCTCTGCAATCTGCATGATGTTATGTCTGTTCACATGCTCACCAGTAAAGCACAATCTCAATCTCTTAAACAAGCAAGTATTAGCCTTTTTGTGCACATCATAATGTAATATACATATTAAACAAAGTTTGTTGTCAATTTGCTCATTTCAATTTTTGATTTCCTAAATGGTACATGATAACTTAGCCCCATATATTTGTAAATCCAAAACAAAAAAAGAAGTCTCATTCAAAATGCATTAATCTTAAGAAAAGCTGCTTTATTAGATAGATAGATAGATAGATAGATAGATAGATGGTGGATGCAGTGGATTTTCCATGATTGACAGGAGCCTGCTCAGTGCCCGTCGCTCTGCCACGGATGTCAAACTGTCCAGCTTCGTGTCTACAATAGAGCCTGCCTTCCTCACCAGTTTGTCCAGGCGTGAGGCATCCCTCTTCTTTATGCTGCCTCCCCAGCACACCACCGCGTAGAACAGGGTGCTCGCCACAAACGTCTGATAGAACATCTGCAGCATCTTATTGCAGATGTTGAAGGACACCAGCCTTCTAAGAAAGTATAGTTTGCTCTGTCCTTTCTTACACAAAGCATCAGTATGGCAGTCCAGTCCAATTTGTCATCCAGCTGCACTCCCAGTTATTTATAGGTCTGCACCCTCTGCACACAGTCAACTCTGATGATCCATGATGCGTCTTTAACGTTTGCATACAGTAGGTCGATAATCCTATTTCCCCGGGTGTTACAATCCACATACTGGGAGAAGGCAGGTAATGTTTTGACCAGCATCACATGGTTAAAGTCTCCAGCGATTAGCACAAGCGCCTCAGGGTGCTGTGTTTGTAACTTAGCAGTGGTTCTAAAGCATTACAAACATGCTCTTGCTGCAAAAAAAGGATGATTTTCTCTTTCAGTAGTAATGATCTTTGATTTTTCTTGTTTTTTTTTCTCTTTGTTTTTATCAAATTACAGCAGCTCAAAGTTTGCCTTGCGTGGGTAGAGGGTGTTATGTCGGATAACAGTTTTTGGTGAACAGGTGGACGGTTAAGGCCACAATAATAGAAGTTATATTTACAAGCTCAAAGAGTATATTTTACTAAAGATTAAATCTTATGCAGCTTTTATTGACTCAATATATTATGAAGAACAAGTATGAAGTATTTGAAAATAAAATCAATACACCGCAAATTAAATGCACTCTTGGGATAAAGCTACCTGGGTTACAGCTTTACTTTAATGGCAGATTGTATCTGAGTAAATAAATGGCTTGTAATTTGAACTGATAGCTACTACTTTCAAAAAGCAGGGTGCATTCTTGCAAGTACCGTCTGACACAGTTGAATGCAAATGTATCTCAAGACTTAATTGATTTCTAATATTTCTAAAGGGAGAAAGAAAATAAAATACACCACTTACAAAAGAATTGTTAACTTAAACAGCTGGTTAGAGGCAAAAATAATTTGTATGGGGTCAAACATCCATGGTAGTTCATTAGCTTAGGGTAAAAGTGGTCATTGTTGTCTTCAGCAATGTAAATCTACCATTATCATGATGGATTCCCAAGCTGTTAGACTGAGATCTATCTGATCTATCTTCTCTGCTTGATTTTACCATATTGTGTTAATACTTTTCACTCACATGCATTAAAATCGAATGTGTTTTCCGGGCTTAGTTTACTTTACAGTATGTTTCTATTCCTATGGGAATATTTATATCTTCTTCTTCTTCTTTCAGCTGCTCCTGTCAGGGGTTCCCACAGCGGATCATCTTCCTGTTCTCTATACCTTGTTCTGTTACACCCATCACCTGAATGTCCTCTCTCACCACATCCATAAACCTTCGCTTAGGCCTTCCTCTTTTTCTCTTCCCTGGCAGCTCTATCCTTAGCATCCTTCTCCCAATATACCCAGCATCTCTCCTCTGCATATGTCCAAACCAATGCAATCTCACCTCTTTGACTTTGTCTCCCAACTGCCCAATCTGAGCTGACCCTCTGTTGTGATGTAGGATTTTACATATAACTTGATAAATGTTTTGTATGTCTTTATTTATAATTTAGTGGTACCTTGGTGAGAGGCATTCTTGTTTATCCCCCCCATGTTTACGACTTTTCTTTGTAATTTTACGACAGGATTTGGGGGATGTGTCTTAAACCAGTTTGATGAGCATTTCTTTGCTAAAGTCTTTTCTCCCATCCCCCACATAAAGCCAGGTTAGTGTAATATATGGTCTTGGGGGGCAGGAGATAAGATGTTCTATTTCACCCATTGGTCTGAGGTATGGCTGTTTGGAATTGGCTAGTCTCAGAGGCCTTTAAGTACCATGATGTCCTATTGGTTCTAGGAATTGGAGAGAACATCTATAAATGTACTTGCTCAACCACATTCTCTCTCTCTGACTGACTGACATATGATGAAGAAGCATCTCTCTGACTGACTGACATATGATGAAGAAGCATCTCTCTAACTGACCCACATATGAAGAAGCATCTCTCTGACTGACCCACATATGATGATGAAGACATTACATTGAAGAGCACAGCTCAGCAGCCATATTGAACAGACATGTGACTGAAAGCTGAGCACCAACGATGCCTTAACTAGAGACATTTTTAAGTAACTGCAAGTCTGTGTGCCACCTGAATTACACATCACCATTTTATCAGGTTGTATGGTTGCCAATATTCAAATGTACTTTGCATTTTGTTATTATTTATGAATATTATCAGTAATACATTATTTTATGTGTAACTTAACTCCTGCTTGTCTTTTTACTACATCTAATTGCCTAAGGTTATAGATATAGAAGGGAAGGTGGGGATAAGTTATATACAGTGGTAAGTCTGTGAGATTAGGTATTCTAAGGCTACATATTAATAATACAATAGGGGACAGTAGAGCAATATATATTACTCTACCAAGATAAAACAATTGGCGTAGTTGGGCAGGATTTTGGGGTAACCAAGTTTTGCACCCTGTTTGCAATACTGTTTTGATGTATGTGTTTATGTATGTGAATTTTAGGGCACCCAGTGTACAAATGCGGTGGAAGTAAAACATTTTTTGGTTGCTGAATGGAATATAACCAACAAAGTGTAGAGACTTCATGTGTGTCACAAGGACACCCGCATGTTTGTTAGTACCGGTCGTAGTGAGTCCCTAATTGAAGTGCTAGGGAGTGGTGAAAGATGCATGCGTCATTCATACGGTACTTATTCGTCTAGAATCTTTGTGTATATATGTGTATGTTTGCTTACAGGGGCAAAAGTAGGCCAACCCATAACGAATTTGGCAAATTGTATTAGAGTGAATTGTAGACTTAGAAATGCCTAAGTTCATTTTAAAGTCAGCCATCTTCCAGTGGAGTGGCAGAGGCAAGCAGGCTAAAGCTAGGAAACCTGTAGTTCAGGTAGAGAAAGCAGAAGCTGAGCTGAGTGTGCCACAAAATGGAAGGGGGCTGGAAGGATTAAAAGCAAGAAAACAGAGATCAGGTTTAAAGAAGACAGCTGCTGTTATAAGAGGTTTACTAGCTTGTATTATTGGTAATAAGGAAGATCATGATAAGGAAGAAAATAGCAAAGTGAATGAAAGTTATGGAATGTTGAGTGAGAGTTTTGAAAGATGTAACAGTTGGTGTGATAATTGTGAAGTGTTAGCATGTAGAACATCCGCTGCTAAAGTAGAAAGCAGTGAAAGAAGTGGAAAAAAGAAATGTAAACCATCCATGGTGAAAGTTAGGGCAACAGTAACCAGATCGGACTGGAACCCTAAAACATGGGTGGGTGACTTACATGAGACAGATGTGTGCTCAGATAAAGAGTGGGAATGTGAGTGTGAGGAAAAGGAGAGAGATGAAAGGAAGGAAAACAGCAAGGGTGTTTTCTTCCTTTATTCTCCACTGCACCACAATCTCAAGGTAATTCTGAGGTCTGTCCAGTATTTAAAGAGCATGCTACACTGATAGATATTTCACCACTGTTAGGAAAGGTAACCAGTGCTGCATTGAAATTTGATTTAGGACAAAGAGATCAGATAGAAGGCAGAGGAGCTGGTGAGTGTGAATGGCAATTGTTGACTAGAGGGCATGAACTGGATATTGGCTTAAGGATACTGAGTAAAGAAAGTGTGGAATTTAAACAAAGAACAATGGAAATGAAAGGGATTCAAGTGCTTGTGTGTGAAAGGTCTGAATGTGCTAGTGCAAGAATGGCTGAGTTGGAAAGAAAGTGCACCAGTTTAGGAGTTGGTTTGAATGAAACAGGACAAGCCAAAGAACAAAGGATGGGGGATGGTGCAGCAGGAAGCTCAGCTAGCAAGCCAGGAATGCACAGGGGTGTGAAGGTCCTAACAGCTGTGCTAGGGCCAGCAGTAATTAAAAACCACACACACTTAGGTCCAGTAATTCGAAACCTGACTGACCAGTTGTTCAAAAAGACAGCCTATGACTCTCCATGCAATAAAATGGAGAAAAGTGAGCTGGTCTTTAGTAAAGAACACAGGTCAGTTTTAGCAGAAATGCTGGATTTAGAACTTGGGTTTTGGAGAGGCTTCAGTCCACACTTTCAGGTAGCAGTTACCATACAATAAAAAAAAGGACACACAGGCAATGAAAAAAAATAGAAGGGCAGCACAGGAAGACAGGAAAGGGAAAATAGTTATTTCTGTTTCAATTTTCTGGCCTTTTGCAATAGTGCTACTTCTATTGTAAGGTTTTTATGGACTTTGGTTTGGTGCAGGTAATAAATAGTGAAGGCAATTAGCAGAGTAAAATCCATGCAGGAGATCGGGTTACCATTGGCACATTGGAGTGGCGTGGCACTAGTGCCAAGCTGTTCCAATGAATGCCTGGAAGCAAAGTTTGAGTTTTGGCACCAGGTCGACAGCCAAGAAAATGAGATGGACAGAAACTGCTTTGTCACCTTCCATTTTGCAGACCTGCCTACATAGCAGAATGAAGAAAAGACAACACGTAAAGACTAAAGACAAAGACATGAAGAAGAACTGAAGAGACATCAAGAAAAGACACTTACTGGGGTTTAAGTGAGTAACAAGTCCACAAGTCATGCAATAATAAGGACTAGTCAGAATAGCTATAGTTTAAAAGGAAAGGTTTGTTCATTACTGCAGCAAATTTATATTCCAAGGGGTGGAAACTGAACAAACCAGTTAGGAATGCCAAAATAAGGGGATTCATTTTGGGCTCATAAAGTATACATTCTGGGTATTAATTAATTAAGTGGGATAATTAATATAATTAATAATATTAAGGAAAATGTATACTAAGAAAATTGGTGAACTTTTCAGGAAAGCAGGTGCAGCTGATACATTTGCAAGACATATGGGCTCCGATGTTCAGGTATAGTCTAATTGGGAAAATATGGAAGCCCTGCTGAGATTGTCGGCTATGGTGCAGGCACAGGACCAGTGGGCCAATTCTGAACCGAGGTGTTTAGCACAATGAGTATGCATATGGTGAGCAAACAACTCTAGGGGTGGCGTACAGGGGGAATGATGAGAGTTGCATAGCTTTGATGTCTCATGGTGGTGATGCCAGCCTATACTGGTAAAGGCTGATGGCAGTCAAGAGTTGCACCATGGGTAGGAAAGCACAAGAGGCAACTAAGTCAACCCCAAATGTGTGCAGAGGGCCACAAATGTTGGTTTGTGAACAGTTTATGCAGTGGCACATGTGCTGTCACTTGGGCAGAAGTGGTTGTACTGGCACCTGTGGCATGTTACCTTTCAAATTTTGATGTTAATTGTACAGTTGCATATGCTTAAACAGATAGTTTGGGACAGGGGTCTAATTAGCAGTTAGACAGAGAACAAGTACAGATTAAAATTCACACAATAGACTCAATTGTAGTGGGCTAGTTTAGTGGAAGGTGTGGACTTGTCTCATTTTGAACCACCAGATCTGATGACATATGGAGACTGCAGAAAGAGTTGACGCAAGCTGGAGCAGATACAAGTCATCGGGAGCGCTTCCAAGTTCTTCAGATTGTCTTTGAAATAAAGAAGATATGTAATGGACAAATGGTCACGGACAACTTTTAACACTGGGAGAGCAAATACTGCAAATCAATGCACAAGTTATGCATCAGACTCTTGAAACAATTTAAAGACATTGTGTATAAAGACACTGTACAAAACATTCATCGGGGTGGAGTGTTGTGATGTAGGATTTTGCATATAACTTGATAAATGTTTTGTATGTCTTTATTTATAATTTAGTGGTACCTTGGTGAGAGGCATTCTTGTTTATCCCCCCCATGTTTACGACTTTTCTTTGTAATTTTACGACAGGATTTGGGGATGTGTCTTAAACCAGTTTGATGAGCATTTCTTTGCTAAAGTCTTTTCTCCCATCCCCACAAAAGCCAGGTTAGTGTAATATATGGTCTTGGGGGCAGGAGATAAGATGTTCTATTTCACCCATTGGTCTGAGGTATGGCTGTTTGGAATTGGCTAGTCTCAGAGGCCTTTAAGTACCATGATGTCCTATTGGTTCTAGGAATTGGAGAGAACATCTATAAATGTACTTGCTCAACCACATTCTCTCTCTCTGACTGACTGACATATGATGAAGAAGCATCTCTGACTGACTGACATATGATGAAGAAGCATCTCTCTAACTGACCCACATATGAAGAAGCATCTCTCTGACTGACCCACATATGATGATGAAGACATTACATTGAAGAGCACAGCTCAGCAGCCATATTGAACAGACATGTGGCTGAAAGCTGAGCACCAACGATGCCTTAACTAGAGACATTTTAAGTAACTGCAAGTCTGTGTGCCACCTGAATTACACATCACCATTTTATCAGGTTGTATGGTTGCCAATATTCAAATGTACTTTGCATTTTGTTATTATTTATGAATATTATCAGTAATACATTATTTTATGTGTAACTTAACTCCTGCTTGTCTTTTTACTACATCTAATTGCCTAAGGTTATAGATATAGAAGGGAAGGTGGGGATAAGTTATATACAGTGGTAAGTCTGTGAGATTAGGTATTCTAAGGCTACATATTAATAATACAATAGGGGACAGTAGAGCAATATATATTACTCTACCAAGATAAAACAATAAATGTATTATCGTGGTATTTCCCTCCACTTGCCCTTTTACCTGTTTCCTCAAGGGTAAGGGTTCTCGTCAAGTTCGTTATCGGGTTGGTCTACTGTTGCACTTTAAGATGAACACACACACACACAGATAAACACACACACAGACCCTAACCACAACAGTGCTCCATGAATGACACACACACGCTGATTAACCCTTAGCACTTTAAACCACACAAGTGCTATAGGAATAACAGCCTGTCATTCAGCACTTCAAGAGACTTACTTATTTTCGCACGAACAACAATACGATGTTTTAGTGATATCTCAGACCTAAATATTACTTTTGGTCTACAAGAATACATTTAAACATACAAAGACTCAGCACTCTTGACTATAGGCCATTCATCAGCCAAGAATACCTTCTTTATCGTATCTGTCCCTTCTGTTGAGTATAGCTCTTCACTCTCAGCCATATAAACCTCGCAGCACGGAAATAATGGCAAAAATCCGGCTGTCACCAGGTGCTCAAAGAAATCTAACTTATTACTTCAATCACTCTAGACATTAAGACAAAGCATTGAAGGTTAAAAGCAGCATGGTATTTATTACAAGAATAATAATAATACCACAAGAACAAAGAATACTAGAAAATAGGTAGTGATAGGAAAGTCTGAATATATATAGTCTTTAGAAAAAGCTTACGAAAAAGTTACAGATGACAAGGATGAATGTCCCAGGGAGGCGTTTGATTTAGCAGTCGGTGTTCATGATGCCTTTCTGACGACCAGGGCCGTCTTCGTCCGTTCCTCTTCTTCTCTCTTCTTCTCCCTTTGCTTCTCTTTCTTCTCCCTTTGCTTCTCTCCTCTTCTTTCCAAACCAAGGCATATTTATTATGAAATGTCAAGCCTTGGTTTCAAAACACATGCACCTGATTGGCTGGCTGTCCAAATGATTGATGAATTAATTCACTGTCTGTTTTCCCACACAACAAAACCTTTGATGTACTTTGAGGTACTAGTTCTTCCTGTCCTAGGCCATAAACAAATTGTTGTTCCAGATGTCCATCCATCAATAGCCTGAGGTATCACTCAGCATCCTTTCCCAGGCTATAAAACCAAATTAGCATGAAGCTATGAACAAGTGTTATAAAAGTAAGGTGTAAGGGAAGAAAACCTGCTTTAATTTGTTAATTTCATCTGTTGTCTTGTCTTGAACAAAATATAATGGAAACCAAAATGTACAGATTTTATACACCATAACACTCCACCCCTATTTTGGTCAGACAAACTAAAGATGAACTGTGAGTCCTTCAAACCCTTGGCCGTCCGGGTTGGTAGTGTGTTCCCACGCCCTTCCAGTCGCCTCCTACTGCCCAAGTACTCAGTCCCTCAAGCAGATTTGGCTCACCAAGGACATTTGAAGTACTTCACAGCTCCTACAATTAGCAGAAAAGAAAAATTTCATCAGCAGATGCAGTTCTTACACTAGGATCCCATCAGATATACCCCAAAATTTGCCATTGTCATTTCATAATGATTCCATAAGCTGATTCTGAATCTTTGGCTAGTTGACTCTAGTAATTCCTGTGTTCTGTTACTTCTGCAGCTCTTGTCTTTATTTCTTCAAATGCCAAAGATGCTGTATGCAAGATGGAAGCTGGATTGCCTAAATCTTAAACAACTATTCTAAGTTCAAGTGGTTTGCCAATTCCAAATTAGTGTCTGCCACATTACTGTGTTTCACCTAAACAATGGTAACTATTTACTCCACCCCTGGACCCCTAAACACAAGTCCATCTATCTAAGCTACAATTCTATACAAACAACAGAAATGTTTTTTATAATGTCTTTGCATCTAATAACTAAATACTTGGTCTTAGGAAGGAACACGTTTCCTCAGATGAGGCCTTCATCTCAACTATCAAATAAACCAAAGTAATTTCCCCTGCTCAATTTATTCAATCAGTAGAGAGATCCGACTGCCACCAATTCTGGCCAGAATAAATTGGGACATCCTGTATGGGGCATCAAGTGTCTTTCCATCCAACAGATCACCACTGGAAGATGCACCCAACAGGTGGACACCCTCTCCTGTTCCCTCCTTGAGCACTAAAAATATTTTTGGCTTATTCCACTACTTGGTGTTCATATGAAATGCCTCCTTCAACTCTTAGTGTCCTTCTCTAATGTGATCACTTTCCCATTCAAAACTAAAAATTAACTATGACCTCCTGCATTGTACATTATATTACATTTCCATAGTGTCATATGAATTCTCTATGATAAACTTTACAGTTCTGAACTTTAATATCTTATACAATGTAGGATACCAGTCTGTCAAAAGGCCCAAAACTTCTCTAAATTTAGTTGTTCTATTTTGTTCTAAATTTTGTTCACTTTATTGTTTTTGTAGCACACATCATTGGACCAATTTACTCACTAAATAATTACATTAACAAAACTGCAAATCTAACATTCTAGTTTAGAATTCAAAGCTGAAATGTATCTAATTAATTTAGCTTTAATGTCCAGTTCCTTATGTTATATTCCTGGTTTTATGGTTCCCTCTGAGACATGCACTTCCCCCAGTTCCTAACTATGGTAGCCATAAAAGGCACACCAGGTGTGAGGTGGTTTGTGGTGTGGTGGTTAGCTCAGCTGTAGTTAGAGTGGGACCAGCCTGGTGGAATTACAGAACTCAAATGCCATTGCCACCCCTTCAAATGTAGCAAATGTTAAAGTGCACCCTGAGCACAACTCTTTGGAGGACCACCAGAGGAATGTTAGCTGCCTCCTCGCTGAAGCATCACTTCCACAGTCACAGATACTGTTGTGCAGCTCCCTGCAGTGCAGCTTCTTGCCTCTAAGTGACTAAGATTATAGTCTTTAGGGCATCCAGCACTCCATTTATCCCCCTCTTTGTACTCACTTAGCACATTGCAAGCTTCTTTACTGCTTTTCCACCACTGGTCTTACACTCATGCCCCTTTACACCTTTCCATCACCCACAAAGCACAGAATATCTATGACACCCAACTAATGGGCCTCAAAAGGTGGAGGAAAATAGCCTGTTTCAAAGTGACCATTAAAACACAAGACACTATATTGACATTTAACCCACCCCAGAATGGACATCACTTTAAATCACCTAGTTTAGCCTAGTGGGCTATACACATCAATATACAGGCTACACAAAAAAAAAAATAAAACAAATGCAACCTATCTGTCTAGGCCTTTTGGACAAAGTGATTCCCTCATAGTCTTCTTGATTGTCTTGATCATTGTTCTCCCTTTGGGTCCTTTGAAATCCCTACAAATGTGTCCTAAACTATCCTGTCTTGCCCTTAGAAACCAGCTTCCCTCTGCATGCAGTACATCCCATGTTATGTGCTTATGGAAGAGAACACTTAGCTTTTATCTCTCAGTGTCCAGGTGTCTTTTCCTCAGTCCAGTGCTCGACAATGGTGGTGATGATGATGCAGTCCTTTGGCCTCTTTCAGCAGAATTCTGATGCTTGCTTCAGGTCCTAGTATAAAAACTTTGTCGCACACAAATTCAGTCCAAACATAAACAGTTCATTCTGGTTCTAAAAAAAGTCTGTAGAAATGGATGCAAAACAGTTTTTCTGGCTTTCAGTCAAATCAAGTCTTTTGTCCTTTTTTCTAGCAGCCACTGTTTCTCATTTTCTGGATGATGTTCTTCCTAGACTATTAATCCAGACCTTGTTATCAGGTGTAATTATTAATAGTGCTGCAACTTGCCATACTTTGTCCACAACCAGAGTGAATGAAATAATATTAATTTCTAATTGAGAGAAAGAGAGTGCTCACATATTTTATTAAAATGTCTGCCTTCTGTCCCTGCTCCACAATAACTCCTAGAGCTCTTTACCTACCAGACAGACTTAACAAATATGTGACACCTGTCTTTCTTCCTGCTTTGTGATCATGTAACAAAGACCCTAAAACTACCCAGCTGTTAGTGTGAATCACAACAGGCCTTTCTGTATGTCCTTCTTACTATCAAAGCAACAGCTTTCAACTCAGCTCACTAGCTACATTTTTCACCCCTTTGTTCTACATGCCAGAAACTGGATGGTAAGCCACTGCCTTCCATTTTCTTATTCCCCAATATGAATGTGCTGCTTGTAATACTAATACTCTGCCTCTCCAATATACAGTAAATTTTGTTTTCTAAGCAGCATTAATCAACATGGGCTTTGAAAGGTGTGTTACTAATAACTAGCTTCATTTCTACTGCTGTTGCTGGATGTTTCACTGCCCTATAGCCTGTAACAGCTGTTCACCTTTAAAGTTATCAGGGTCGATGCTACTTCAGTTTTTAAATGTAAATCAAAGTTAAAAACGTGCTTTTCCTTAAAACAAGGGTCAGTTGTGTAGATCTACACTCTCACTCCGCTTATCTCATTTGCAGGGGACCATCTTTAAAACACTGGCCTCAGGGGGTTTTCTTTCCACCCCTCGCTGAGACCTGACAACTGCTCCTCCCCCGCTGATCTCTGTTGCTGCAAGCCGCTCGCCTCGCTATCATAAAACACCTCTGCCTGTTTCTCCTGCACAACAACCAGCATACTTGAATGACTGCCTCCTGTCCCATCAGCAATCTGCTCTGCTATAAACTGCTCTCCGGTGTGCAGCGTAACAGCTGAGTATTCTTGCCTTTCAACAAAAGCGGCTCTCTTATCAGCAAGCAAATATGAGAGTGCAGCGATCTGTGACAAACTAAGTAATCCTGCATTTATCTCCTGTTTCTCAGGGTAAAAGACCCCGAAATCAAAGCACACACTTTAACACTGAGCGATCGTTGCTTAATCTGTGTGGCATTCTCTTTATACATTTCTAAGTGTACTGCTAGCTGCTTGCGACTTTTTGGCCATCTATTTCTCATCTGTCTTGCCTCCACAACTAACTGCTTTATAATAATTAACAATACATAACCTGTCTGACCAGCAGACAAGTGTATGTTTTCTATTTTAGCCGCCTTTGCCTCCACTTTATGCAGACGGCTTCTCTGCGTCTTTGACTAGCGCAACGGCCTGCGATTCTTCACTCTCTACACCCGTTGCCGTTAAAGTTGTGGCTGCTGCCTCCGTTTTTAGCGGAGAAAACACAGCTGTAACAGCTGATTCTACCGTATACCTAAAAAACTTTACAAATGCTGTTGATGCACGCTGACATGTGCCGGCTGTATGCCAGCATGCGATTACAGCATATTTGCCGCCTGTGGACGATCCATCCCTGTCTTTGAAAAATGAAACCAAACACACAAAATACAACACATGATTACTCCGTTAACTCTGCCGCAGCGCCAAAATGTATTATCGTGGTATTTCCCTCCACTTGCCCTTTTACCTGTTTCCTCAAGGGTAAGGGTTCTCGTCAAGTTCGTTATCGGGTTGGTCTACTGTTGCACTTTAAGATGAACACACACACACACACAGATAAACACACACACAGACCCTAACCACAACAGTGCTCCATGAATGCACACACGCTGATTAACCCTTAGCACTTTAAACCACACAAGTGCTATAGGAATAACAGCCTGTCATTCAGCACTTCAAGAGACTTACTTATTTTCGGCACGAACAACAATACGATGTTTTAGTGATATCTCAGACCTAAATATTACTTTTGGTCTACAAGAATACATTTAAACATACAAAGACTCAGCACTCTTGACTATAGGCCATTCATCAGCCAAGAATACCTTCTTTATCGTATCTGTCCCTTCTGTTGAGTATAGCGCTCTTCACTCTCAGCCATATAAACCTCGCAGCACGGAAATAATGGCAAAAATCCGGCTGTCACCAGGTGCTCAAAGAAATCTAACTTATTACTTCAATCACTCTAGACATTAAGACAAAGCATTGAAAGTTAAAAGCAGCATGGTATTTATTACAAGAATAATAATAATACCACAAGAACAAAGAATACTAGAAAATAGGTAGTGATAGGAAAGTCTGAATATATATAGTCTTTAGAAAAAGCTTACGAAAAAGTTACAGATGACAAGGATGAATGTCCCAGGGAGGCGTTTGATTTAGCAGTCGGTGTTCATGATGCCTTTCTGACGACCAGGGCCGTCTTCGTCCGTTCCTCTTCTTCTCTCTTCTTCTCCCTTTGCTTCTCTTTCTTCTCCCTTTGCTTCTCTCCTCTTCTTTCCAAACCAAGGCATATTTATTATGAAATGTCAAGCCTTGGTTTCAAAACACATGCACCTGATTGGCTGGCTGTCCAAATGATTGATGAATTAATTCACTGTCTGTTTTCCCACACAACAAAACCTTTGATGTACTCGGAGAAATACTAGTTCTTCCTGTCCTAAGCCATAAAGCAAATTGTTGTTCCAGATGTCCATCCATCAATAGCCTAAGGTATCAACTCAGCATCCTTTCCCAGGCTATAAAACCAAATTAGCATGAAGCTATGAACAAGTGTTATAAAAGTAAGGTGTAAGGGAAGAAAACCTGCTTTAATTTGTTAATTTCATCTGTTGTCTTGTCTTGAACAAAATATAATGGAAACCAAAATGTACAGATTTTATACACCATAACACCCTCTAATGAACTAATTTCTAATCCGGTCCATCCTCATCACACCTGCTCCTGCTTTTTGGTCAGTGCCACCGTCTCCAGCCCATATAACATAGCTGGTCTCATTACCGTCCTGTAGACCTACCCTTTCACTCTTGCTGATACCCATTTGTCACAAATCACTCCTGACACTCTTCTCCACCCATTCCGCCCTGCCTGCACTCTGTTTTTCACCCTCTCTTCTACAATTCCCATTACTCTGTACTGTTGATTCCATGTATTTAAACTCATCCACCTTCGCCAACTCTACTCCCTGCATCCTCACCATACCACTGACCTACCTCTTATTCACACACATGTATTCTGTCTTGTTCCTACTGACCTTCATTCCTCTCCCCTCTAGAGCATATCTCTACCTCTCCAGGGTCTCGTCAACCTGCTTCTATGGGAATATTTATATGGAGGGGGACTTTATGGATGTGCATGTGCAATACATTCATGGGAAGGCTCACCAACTTCTTGAATTCTTTTTACACTTTCCTGAATTTGAAAAGGATGCTTGAGAAGACGTTCATTAGTGAGTTTCTGATAAGTAATCATTAATGTACCGCCTATTTGAGTCTTTTCCCTATGCTACATACAGTAATTTGCTTTAATACACAATAATAAAACACTTGCTTTTAAATTCATAATGTACTATTGTAAAATGTCAGTCTGTCAAATTGTGTGGTTTCTTGGGGCTATGAAAAAAAGAAAAATTTAACTTGAACTTAAGGTTAGATATAAGTTGTAATTATACTTAACAGCACTTTTGTATTGTAATGCATATTTAAACTATAATACATATAAGGCAAAACCCAACAGCATTATATATTTATTCTGAGGTTTAAAGCAAAATATTTGACCATACTAAATAAAATGTTTGCACTAGTTTGTGAAAAGAGATTTCACAAATATTCATTTCTTAACCTGCTTTACCTAATACTGGTTGTGGAAAGCCATAGCCTATCTTGAGAGCACTGGGTGCAGGCAAAATTTGGGTGGTTGTCTATTACAGGGCATGGACATTCTAACATGGCCAAATCAGGGATATCAGTCAATGCCTAACAACATGTTGTGGACTTGACCCGGACACAGACAGGTGGACATATTGTTTGTCACCACCACACATATTTTTTTTACAATATTTACAAAATATTACGTCACTCAGACTTAGTCCAAACAGTGCACAAACCCCAACACACACAGTCCTGGCCACAAATGCATTCTTCTCGGGCCGCCTCCACACCTCTCTCGTGCCTTGTCCTTCTTCCACCCGACTCCAGCCTCGAATGAAGGGAGACGGCCTCTTTTATTCTCTTCCGCATGAACTCCAGGTGGCTCCGGCATTCCCTCGTTGCCGCCCAGCGTGGCGGACGTGCCGGCTGTTCTCCCGGCAGCTCTCCGGGTGTCCTTCCTAATCTTCCCTCCAGCTCTTCCTGGTGTGGCGGAAGTGCTGAGGTAACAGGTCCCCAAGGCATTGGGGCGCCTCCTGGCGGTGACCACGGGCCCCTGCAGGGTGGGCCTTCCATGCCCTTAACCCGTGGCCCCCAAAGCAACCAGGAAGGCGGCCCCCACGTGATCCAGGGTGGGTGCAGACCCACATCCGGTCCCTCACGGGTCGTTGCCCCTGGCATCCCTGACAATGTTCATTTTTAGAATGTTGACAGGAATGACTAGAATACCAAGATAAAATACCCACAAACACTGAGGCATGTTGGAGGCACACAGACAGGTGGGGAGTTATAGAACGTAATGTTCATACAATGATGAGTGATGGGAGGAAGTAATAATAAAGAGTGCTTAGATGCTAGGGGCAGAACAAATAAGAGAAATGAGTGAGAGCTTATGAACTGAGTGAGGGAAAGAAAGGTGTGCAGAAGGAAGAAAAGCAAAGCAGTAAAAAAAAGTGGAAGGAAGTGGAGTGCTTGGCAGATAGGCAGTGTACACTTCAAGTGAATACTCACCTACTCCATACTCATGTGGAGCAGTTTATTGACAGACGGTCCTTTCCATAACCTACCTCAGGGAGCAGGTATTCTGCTAATATTCAGGACCAACTAGGGCCAAAAGTAACCAAAAACAGAGTATTTTAGACACTGTTATAAAAATGAAGATGTTTATTGATAACAACCCTTTTAAAAACAACTCTGTGGTTAGTATGCACAGTGGCAAAAGTTAGAAAACAATAATATCAAAAAGCAAAATAAGTCCACAAAATCTATGACCACAATCAAAAACAAAAAAAGCTGAAAAAAACCTTTACAAAAGTAAATTTACTCCCACCCATTTCACTCAGCGTTCATGTCCACTGGAAAATCATCACATTCTTGTCATTTTGACATTTCAAAGTAGTGCCATGACCCTTCACCTCTCAAGCTCATCTGTCATCTCCTCCTCTCTCCCCCTTTCTTATACATGTCTTTGTTGTCAGTCTTCTTAGGATGATTGTTTATTAGTTTCCTGAGATTGGAGATGGAGAATATTTATTATATTGTATTTCAGGAATCAGAAACAAAAGCTCTTGATGATATGTCAAGGTGTTTTTTCACATACTTTACTACCACCATAAGTAGTAGGCTGAATAGTGGGTGGCAAATCATTTGATACAGAATTTGCACAGTCATTTGGTGACCCATCATAGACATGTCCGCAGCCCAGGTAGTTTAAGAAACACTGGACTAGAGAATGTATAGAGGCAACTGGGAAACAGACACATGCATTTCAGTTTTAAAACCACAATCTGATTTTGGAGACTTAATTAGATTATCAAAGGAAGAGGGATCTTTTAGGTAAAAATTCCCAGATGATAAAAAATTATACTAAAGAATATAAATTGGGCAGGTTGGGGGAGTTTTCGTAGTCCACCTGTGTGAGAGACAAGTATTCAGATAATATTGGATATGACTATTATAGAAAGAGTCCATAAATTAGGAGGAAATTTACAAATATCTATAGAAAAATAAATTTATTTGGGAGTGGCTATTTAAGTTACTCTGATTGAGCTACTATAAAATTAGGAATTAACAAAACTAAGAATACAGCTCTGGGACAGGATGCAATTTCACATCAAAGGAGTAAGCATTTCCCAGTTTTTTTTGAAGTGTATAAGATGATGTAGAGACAGGGAATTTATTTCTGAAAACTGGTATAAGGACAAGACAAGCAAGATCAAAGTGTTGAAGCACCTTTTGCCAAAACCTGTATAATTGAATGATCTTTAAATCAAAAGAAATGTGTGTAAATGCAAAAACAGCCTTTCCAGATGTGTGTCCCTTTTTACAACCAGCAAAGGTGGCAGGTCTTCCAGTTTTAATATAATCAAACATGAAGAGGCGGGCACAGGTGGGTGGACCCCAGAAGTGATGTCAAGCGAGTAGAGCTGCTTGTGTGCAAAAGGAGGAAAAGACAGACCGTTATCATGCAGCCCCACACCATGGATCGGCAAGGAATAAATATCTCCAAGGTCCTTAAACTGTCTCCTGTGTGCACGAGCGTGACACTGAATACGGTCACTATTATATACTTTTGCAGACCTATTGCTCTTTTATTAGTTTTATGTAAACTGTTAAAAAGATGCTGGTAGCAAGATTGACATAGCTTTTTTTAAAGAAAATACAAAAAGTTCTTACCAATATGGATTTTGGAAATCCTGGGCAGATTTAATGTGGTAGTAGGTTAAGGAAATGAGATACAGTGAACCCTCGTTTATCACGGTTAATCCGTTCCAGACTCTACCGCGATAAATGAATTATGAGTATAGAAAACCTGTTTACGACCTTCTAAATACGTTTTTTAACATTATTAGAGCCCTCTAGACATGAAATAACACCCTTTAGTCACCATTACACTCGTATTACCCAATATATTAGACAAAATAAGAGAAAATAAGACATATTAGACGTTACAAATATATTACTAGGCGCACTCGCCTTTTAAGTCGACCGACTTTTATCCTCAATTTTGTGCGCTCCATGTGTACATCAGGCATGTAAGTGTAGGGAATGAGAACATCAAAGTGCACATTCATAACATCTCCCGAAAACCTAAGTTTTTTTATCCCCTCAAGTGCCTGTCCAAAGTCGTACAATGTCAGCCCGAATCTGTACCGCTAAAGACGGAGTTTCATGCACTAAATAAGCTATAGATGAGAATAAGCAAGCACCATCTCCTCTGATATTTACTACGCGGTGAGGCATTTGTACTCCATCAATATTAATTATTTCCAGAGACATAATTTTGTCTATTTTTCCAGCACATCGCGCACAAAAGCAAGGGAACGATGAGAGCACCAGAACTCTGCTCACATCGCGTCGCTTCGTACCTCAAGCCGCAAATAGTAAGTCTGTGATAAGCGGAATACCGCTACGCTTTGCACTCACAGGACAGAAGGACAATCCCGAACGCTTTTATATAGTAGATTATTGTACTGTACATTTAATTGCACACAACCACTAACCTATGAATGTAATAAAATGAAATAGTAAAATAATGAAAGAGTCTTTATTTAAAGCGTTAGTTGTGGCTTTAAAAAAAAAATATATATATATATATATTGAAACATTGTGGAATAAGTTGCTTCTAATTAAACTGAATCAAATTGGAATTGGGAGTAGATTTTAAAAATGCATATTACATTTTTCATTTAGATGTTCATTTAGTATAAGAGTTGGGAGGAGTTGTTGTCTGACCTTATAGTACATAGTGAAACCCAACATGGTAGAGTTCTTAGTCTTATATTTTTTAACATCATGATATACCTTTGAGCAATTTGGTCATTAATTATGGATGGCTTTATGTGCAGTGTCAGACACATGCGAATAGGAGACAACTAAAGGGCCTGAATAATGGTAATTCCACATCCGACCAGGGGGCGGCAGGGTACACTAACTGTCTTTCTCAATCCCTTTCTCCGGAAATCCCGCCTGTGATGATGTCACTTCCGGTTTCAGCAGCACTGATGATGTCACTTCTGGTTCTGCTACCTCCAATGACGTCACTTCCAGTGCTGGCAAATAAAGACTTTACTGACAAGAATCAGTTCATATGTGGACTCCAATCTGTGCAATACCTTAACCTTTTGCAACCAGGACATAATATACAAGTGGCTGCCCCAAACCTTTTTGATGTCTTTGTGTGCTCTTTGTGACCGCATATACAGTAGAGGGATTACATGGAAATGAGGCCATTATTTTATGAATGTAGTGTGTGTTGTACACATGGCTTCAGGATTTATGGATTTACCAGATGTTGGCTTGGTCTGGTGGTTGAATTTTTTTCATTTGTCAAAGAATGGTGTGGATCATAATAGTGACGGGAGTTTGGACAAAAATACAGTATCTGTGTACTTGCAACAAAGATGCTACTTTTCCTGAGAGTCATTAATTCTGCATGGAATGTGAAAGTTGTTTTAGAAGTAAAATGAGAAATACACCGGTGAGATAGGCTCCAACCCCCTGCAACCCTGCTCAGGATTAAGTGGACTTATAAAATAGCATTCATATACAAGGTGTTGACACTGGCCTGGACACAGACAGGTTAGACATCATTGGTTCAAACCCACACACGTTTACTTACAATTACTAATATTTACAAACTGAATCACACAACCCAAAACTCCCCCAAAGTCTAAGCCTCTCACACAATGCCTTTCTCAGGTCTGCCTCCACTCCTCTCCTCCCGAGCTCTGTCTCTCTTCCTCCCAACTCCAGCCATCGAATGGAGGGAGCCGGCCCCTTTTATACACACCCAGATGTGCTCCAGGTGCCTCCTGATTAGCTTCTGCCGCCAGTCCCCAATGTGGCAGAAGTACCGGCTGCGCACCTGGAAGCACTCTGGGTGTCCCTGGTCGTCTTCCCCTCAACGCGGAAGTGCTGAGACCAGGGCTCTTCAGGTATCGGGGCGCCCCCCCAGGCGTTGACCACGGGCCCCTATAGGGTTGAGCTTCCAAGCTCAGTCCCCGTGGTCCCCAAAGCCACCAGGGCTGTTGCCCCCTCATGGTCTGGAGGAGGCGTAAACCCTTCTCTGGTCCTCCCCAGACATACACTACAAGGGCTATAACTGAATTTTTGGGGGATAGAATCAGCTTTTCACCATATCTGCCTTACACTAGAGTACAGTAAGTGGCCATAAAGCATATTTTAGGAAGCTAAGAGCTACTATATAAAATAAAGAAAAGCATGACAAACTTGGAAACCTGACATTACTGTTTGTGGCACTCCTGGATGGATGGGGTTTTGCGTGTTGACACTAGACATCCGGTTTCACTGCCAAAGACTTAACCTGGACTCTCATGTGTAAACTTTGGAAGGAACAGTTGATAGTTTGGCCAAATTAAAGTGTTAGCCTTTCATCACCATTTCTAATCCATCTTACTGCTGAATCATATAGTTCAGACCAAAGAGATCAAACTATTTTTTCTATGGGAGAACATTTTGCTTCTACCCACATTTCTCAGAAACTGCTCTATTATTATATATTTCAGCATTTTATCCATTACATTATTCATCTTCATTAGTAACTCTTTCAAAAAGGGTTTTCTTTGTTATTATATTTTTGTATTACACAATGATTTGGTGCAATATAGCAGTACTTGTTCTGTAAATATATTTTGAAGTAAATCATGCATGGATGGGTGACCCATCGAGGAGGGGTGAGTGGTACCATTCTCACATGGCACACTGCAATGAAGGGGCAGTGGAGGACTGCCTGCCAGGGTAAAATGTTTCCCCAGTACCCTGGGTGGCAGCATGTCTCTGGTGCTGCTCTGATCTGGATTCCTCAGGGCTGTATAGTAATTGCAGTTGAAATATATAGCCCTGTTGGGGACTACTGGGGCCACTGGAAGGAGCTCTTGAGGGCCACTTCTCTGTCGTCAGCTGTCTGAATGTGCTTTAAATGTATACAGGTGACATACTGGAAGTATTTTAGGTCCCAAGTTGGGTCCCCTCGGCTGAGTGAGTGAGAGTGAAGAGTGGACTGAAATGAAGCGCACCAGGAGTGAAGGTGAAAAAAAGAAGAAAGGAAGATGATGAAAGAATGTGTAGTTGATTTAATTTAATGCAATTAAATTATGTTGTGGTAAAAAAGTCTCTTTAAAGAAAAAAAAGGATAAAAGGCTTATTTTAACTCAAGAATTTGTCTGGTGCAGTGTTGTCTGAAGTTTGGGAACCTGAGATGACTCCCAGTTTTCACTAAGTATTAATTTTGTGTGCGCTGGGGTAAAATCTTTGGAATTTAAATAATGAATGTTTTTGAAGTGTGCTTTTGATCACTTTTGGTTTTAATAAAAGTTTAATAACATTAGTATTAATTGTTTCACACATTGTTTACAGTGTATAGCAGCTCAAAGAATATTTGGGACTGAAATTTCATAGTTTGGTGTTTGCCTTTTATCCAGTCATATTCTTTGTCTGAAAGTGTACAGACTATTGACATACAGTAAGTGAGTCACAGTGGAAGGTGTCAGTTAGAAAGAGAGTTCAGCCACTGAAAATCTATAAAGAAGTGAATGGAACTGCCTGGAACAAGAACAGTAGAACTGCACCAATCACTTTTACGTTCACCAAATAGGTAGATTATTCCAGGTGTAAGAACGACAAGAAACAAAGAAAAAGATTAGGGGATCCACCCTGTATACCTGACACAAAGAAAAAACTTTCATTGACATAGAGTACTCTTTTAAGACTGAGACTAACAAGTGTTGACTGACTAATGATTGGAATATGGTGGCTTTATAGTGGGTCAGGAGGAAGAGGCTGGTCTCTGAGGCTGGAAGCAGAAATGACGAGAGGCTTGGGAGTGGATGGGAGTTTTCTGGAAGCGAGACCAGAAGTGCACTCTGTGGATAGACCAGAGGTGTTGTTAGATGGGTTTTGCTTCTGGGAATCTTCAGAGGAAGGAAGAGAGGCATTAATACACCCTGTCAACCTTTGGTCCAGCATTAACACACACTTTGTCAAGCCCATTGACTGCTTCTCAAGCACACATGTGTGACACAGGGTATAAATGCTTTAATGCTTTTGTACACTGCTTCAGGGTCCCCTTTCACCCTATAAAGCAAAATAAAAACTGAGAGTCACCATTACCCTAACAGTTTCTTCTATATCGTACTTGTCTTGCATCTCATATTTTATGGCATGGTAGGTCTGCCACGTGATATAAATAAGGAAAAGGTTCCAAACTGTTTTCAATTTTCTCAAACACAGATATAGGCATTATGAGGATGTGAAGTATTAATTGCACTAGGTGCTTTTTTCTTTCTGGATGTTTGTCATGCAATGAAATGCACAGCTTTTGGAGCAGCTGAAATTAATGAGTAGCATCAATGGCTTCCCCTGTTGACTAGTTAGCTTTGCTAAGAAACCGAAAAGATATTTCTCATAATTTTGCTGGCTAAAGTAACTGTTTTCAGCTTGTTTTCTTTCAATGACTGTTTCATGCTCTGTAATTTGCTTTCCGTGTGTCAAAGTAAAATAATCATAGTTGCCTACCTTCAAAAGTCATGGCACTCACAGTAATGCAAGGAAATGTTAATAAGTTTGTACTTTTCTGTCAGCTACCCGTCACCCAATGGACACAAACCTTTTGGAATCCCAAACTGACTAATATCTCCTGCACCAAATGCTCCCTATTTCAATTTTCAGTGCCATTTTTGTCATTTTCACTCATTGATTTTCTGTGTTGAACTCATTTTTTTCTTCTTTGTTGTTCTTGTTCGAGGCAGCCAACCACAACCTGTCTGATCAATAATGACTATAAATCTCATCTTCAAAGTGATTTACCCATCATCAAACATTACTTGTTCCCATACATGTTTCTCTGTATGTATGTTGAAGGCACAAATATCAAGTTGTGATGTTTCTTTCTTCTCTAGATATTCATTTTGCACAACTTTTCCAAATGATACAGTATATCCTCATCAGTCTTGTTCTTTTTTTAAATTTTATTAATTTTATTGTAATCATTCCATACAAATCAATCAATTTTTACAAAAAGTAGGATTGAGAAAAAGTTGACCCCACCCCTGAGAGAGAGAGCAAGGCCAACGGAGTAAAACTTAAGGCTTGTAAACATACCTAAATTGATGAGTTTGATAAGCCAATTGAGATTAATGGAGAAGAAAAAGAAATGCAGAAATAATTACTTCCTCTGTGCTTTAAGAGCTTATTCTAAAATATTACTGATTACATCCTGCCATGTTTTGAAAAAAATCTGTACAGATCTCTAACTGAGTATTTGATTTTTTCCAATTTCAAATAGTATAAACATCAGTTTCCCACTGACTTAAAAGAGGAGAGTTAGGATTCTTCCAGTTTAGCAAAATAAGTCTGTGTGCCAAAAGTGTAGTGAATGCAATCACAGTTTGTTTGTCCTTCTCCACTTTAAACCCATCTGGAAGAACCCCAAACACAGCTGTTAATGGGTTAGGAGGGATTGTGAGACCAAGGCTGTCTGAAAGGTAATTAAAAATTTTGGTCCAGAATGATTTTAATTTGGTGCAGGCCCAAACATGTGACCCAGTGAGGCTGGGACTTGATTGCAGCGTTCGCAGGTTGGATCCTGACCTGGAAACATTTTGGAGAGTTTTAGGTGAGACAGATGTGCTCGATATATAATTTTGAGTTGAATAATTGTATGCTTTGCATATGGAGCTTGAGTGAATTCTCTGCATTGCTATTTTCCACTCCTTTTCTGATATATTAATTGAGAGATCTTTTTCCCAGTGTCCTCTTGGATCTTTGAAAGGGAGGGACTGTAAAATAATTTTATATATTGCAGAGATGGTGTCTGAGTCCTTGAAATTGAGCAATATTTTTCCAGCATGGATGAGGGTGCAAGATGAGGAAAATGGAAGGTTCTGTTTAACAAAGTTCCTAATTTGAAGATAGTGAAAGAAATGTGTAGCTGGAATGTTAAATTTGGAATGTAATTGTTCATAGGATGCAAAGACGTTGTCTATATAAAGATCTCTAAGCAAGTTAATCCCAAATTTTTCCAGATATTAAAACTGCATATGTTTGTGAAGGTTGAAAGAGGTGGTTCTCTTGCAGAGGTGCCGACAGATAAATTCTCCATCTTAAAATGCTTTCTACATTGGTTCCATATTCTGAGTGAGTGAAGCACAATTGGGTTATTAGTATATTGCCGATAACTTGCATTTATTGGGGCACAGAGCAGGAAATATAAAGAAGTACTGCAGGATTTTACTTCTATTGCGGACCAGCCTGTGTATGTTCATCTATTTGTGTCCAGGTTTTTATAGCTTGTATGTTTGCTGCCCAGTAATAAAACTGGAAGTTAGGTAGAGCCATGCCACCTTCTGCCTTTTGTCTTTGTAGGGTCGCTCTTTGGATATGTGGATGTTTTGAGTTCCAAATAAATGAGGTTATTGTTGAATCTAATTGCTTAAAAATGATTTATTAATGTATATTGGAATGTTTTGAAATAAAAAAAGGAGCTTAGGAAGAATATTCATCTTAACAGTGTTAATTCTTCCAGCTAGAGTGAGATGAAGGGTTGACCATCTATGCAAGTCTTGCTTAATTTTTTCCATGCAGACGAAATTTTGTTGATAAAGAGCTTTATGTTTACTTGTGATGTTTACCCCTAGGTATTTAAACTGTTCTGCAATGATAAAAGGTAGGGTGTCTAATCTAATATTATATGCTTGAGAATTCACTGGAAAGAGTACACTTTTATTCAGATTAATTCTGAGACCAGAGATCTTTTGAAATTCTGTGAGTGCTGTTAAGACTGCAGGCACAGAATTTTGTGGGTCTGATATATACAGTACCATATCATCTGCATATAGAGAAATTTTCTGTTCCAGTCCTTCTCTGATAATCCCCTTTATCTGATCAGTATTTCAAGTGTATTGCCAGTGGTTCAATGGCGATTGCAAACAGCAGCGGTGACAAGGGCATCCTTGTCTGGTACCACGTTCTAGTTTAAAGTAGTCTGAACAAATGTTGTTGATACAAACTGAAGCTTCTGGATTGGTATACAGTAGTTTGATCCATGCACAAATGTTCGGGCCAAACCCAAATTTCTCCAATGTAGTAAAAAGGTATTTCCATTCAATCATGTCAAATGCTTTTTCTGCATCCAATGATAATAATATTTCTGGGGTGTTTGACTTAGTTGGTGAGTATATTACATTAAACAGGTGTCGAAGATTTGAAGATAAGTGTCAACTTTGGATAAATCCAGTTTGATCTTGTGATATTACCAGGGAGCACTTTCTCCATCCTTGTAGCTATTATTTTGAGAGTATTTTAACGTCATTATTCAAAAGTGAAATTGGTCTGTATGATGCACATTGTAATAAGTCCTTATTTTGTTTTGGAAAACGGTGATTAATGCTTGGCGAAAAGTTTGAGGAAGAGTTTGATTGTCTCTGGCTTCTGTAAATGTTGCTAATAGGAGGGGAGCTAGCTGAGTGGAGAATTTCTTATAAAATTCTGCAGGGTAGCCATCAGGGCCTGCTGCTTTCCGCCTTGAAGTGACTTTATAGCATCTAGTAATTCTGATAACGCCAGAGGTTTATCCAGTTCCTCCACACTAGGAGTATCTATTTGTGGTATCTGTAATGTATCCAGAAATGCATTAGATTGTGTATTGTCTTCTTTAAACTCAGTAGAATATAAGGATTTATAGTAGTCTCTAAATGTGTGCATTATATTTTTGTGGTCGATGATTTTGTCTCCGTTCGTGTTGGTGATTACTGGGATTGCGCTGCGGACTTCTTGCTTGTGAATTTGTTGAGCTAAAAGCTTATTAGCTTTCTCTCCATGTTCATAGTAATGATGTCTGGATTTATAAATTAGTTGTTCAGTTTCTTTAGTTGTCAAGAGGTTTAGTTCTGAATGCAGAGCCTGCCTTTTCCTATGTAGAGCCTCGCTTGGAAGCCTGGCATGTTCTTCATCTATTCTAGTAATTTCGCTTTTTAGCTCTGCTACTTTCTTGGTTTCTAATTTATTTCTGTGGGAAAGATATGAGATAATCTGTCCTCTTAAGAAGGCCTTAAGAGTTTCCCAGAGTATTCCTGCAGAAATCTCTGAGGATGTATTTGTCTCTAGGAAGAAACTGATTTGTTTGGATATAAATTCTGTACAATTCTCGTCTGCTAATAGAAGCGGGTTGAGACGCCATCTGCGAGGTGAGTGTGTGGGGCATAGTAACTTTAGCTCCAAGATCAGAGGTGCATGGTCAGAAATAACAATAGCATCATATTTGCAAGATTTAATCATAAGAAATTATTATCTATAAAGAAATAATCAATTCTTGAGTAGCAATGATGTACTGGTGAGTAGAAAGAATATGTTCTTGAGTTTGGGTTTAAAAACCTCCAGGGTCTGATAAGTTGTGATCAGTTATAAACTTTGTAATTATCTTTGCAGTGTTAGATGTTGTCCCCCCTGTGATAGAAGTCCTATCTAAGAGTGGATTTAAAACACAATTAAAGTCCCCAGCCATTATAATTTTATGAGTGTTCAGATTGGGAATGGATGCAAATAAATTTTGTATAAATTCCTTATCATCAACATTAGGTGCATAAGCATTTATCAAAATCATTTTACAGTTAGATAAGTTACCCATGACCATCACATATCTCCCTTCAGGATCCAATACTACATCTGATGCTACAAATGAGACTGTTCTATGTATGAGAATTCCCACACCTCTAGTTTTCTTTGTAAAGCTAGAATGGAACATTTGGCCAGTCCAGTCTTTTGCAGCCGGAACTGATCCTTGCTTAGTAAGTGGGTCTCCTGTAAAAATACTATTTTAGCATTTAACCTGTTAGGTGTGAGAAGTACTTTCTTTCTCTTTAATTCGTGATTCAGGCCTTTAACATTCCAGCTCACAAAGTTAACTGTCCCATCATGGAGACACTGATTCTGAATTTTTGATGTCATTTTATAGTCTTAACTGGAAGTGAGACAGCTTTAACCTTAATTTCCTATTTCCCCAAGAGTTATTGCCATGCAGCCTATTGTTATGTTGGTAGTTATAATTATAAAGATTAAAAGGATAGATTAGATATAGATATAGCCTGCTCTCTTTCTCTCCCCCTTAACCCCCACCCTCCCATTTTGTCTCCCCACTTCACGCAGTCCCGGTCCTCTGACATACCCAGAGACAGAGAACTTCCAAAGCAAAACAAGCCCCCATGCAGCGCCGTTTTAGGATTAAAAATAGAGATATCTATTGCCAATATAGTCTAAATACTATATGCCTAAAATATAATCATTAACAAACTATGAACTTAAAATATATATAATCTTCAGCAATCTTAATGTATTAAGATAATAAACCCAGATAATAAACCCGGGGAATGGTGTTAGAAAGTGGTCCAGAATAAGCATAGTCTTAATGCAATTGTAACAATAACAATAAACCAAGGGTATGATTTTAAACAGTCTCCTTTAGGGTAGAGAAAAAATAAATAAATAAGATTAAAAAAAAATTAAGCACAAACATCTATAACTGTAATTAAAACATAAACAGATAGCGTCCGAGTAATAAAGATGATATATAATTATAAAAACCTGTATCTTAACAAATAGATCAGACAGTAGGTTATTTATCCTTGCCATGTCATGACAGGCTATGACTCACTATTGTGTTTCAGAATAGTGTCGGGATCAGCTTTCTTAATTCCTTTTCTGCTTCTTCCTTGCTGGTGAAGACATAGAATTGACCTTGTAATTCCACTTTCAGTTTGGCAGGATATAAGAGGCTGTATTTGATATTAGTGTGCCGTAACCGCTGTATAATGTTGTGGAAGGCTGCACGTTTAGTAGCTGTTGCTGGAGAGAAATCAGGGAAGATACGAATGTGGTTATTTTCATATATAATCTTTTGCTTGTGTCTGAGGAGTGCCATCACCTCTAGCTTAAATAATAATCTCTTGAAGCAAATAATAAAAGATCTCGGTCTAACGGTATTTAATCCGCGTAGGCGATAAGCCGATGCTATCTCAGAATCTGCTTTAAAGTCCTCGCCAATTATTTTAGAAAATAGTTCAGCTGCGAATTTCACTGGGATTGGACTTTCTTGATTCTCAGGTACACCTTCGATTCTAATATTATTCCTTCTGCTTCCATCTTCCAAAGCAGCAAGTCTGTCTCCAAGTTTTTTGCATCCGGAGGTGGCAGTTGTTGCTTTTTTTTAGCACTGGCAGCTAGATTTTCAGCTGTTTCAATCCGAGTCATGAATGTCTCCTTGACATCCTCCAGTTGATCAGCAAGTGTGCTCAGTTTAGACAAGGTTTCCTGAATGTGCTCTTCAATTTTACCCAGCATATCTTTAAAGACTGCCTCAAAGCGAATACATATGCATTTCTCCATGTTTTTGTTATCCTGCTGCCGCGCCTGTCGCAGCTTCTCATTTGCCTTTTCCTTTGCCTTCTCATTTGCCTTCTCGCTTTTCTTTATATCTTTCTTTATCTCTTGCTTGAGCTCAGCGATCAGCACCTTCAGTTCAGACAGATAATTTCTGCTTTCGTGCACCGTAGGTGAGGCGGTGGGATCAATTGCAGCCAGTGTTCCCTTCTCCAATCGCCGAGCTATGGTGACCTGCATCACTCGCACTCGTACATTCACTCCCTATTTTGCTCTCAGCTGGAGACGATGTAACCAAGGAGTCTGGGCTTTCTCCCATCTGATCCGGGTCAGTCTCTGAAAGGCCGTACCTTGAGCTTGAACTTGGACTTGCCGATCTGAGCTTGGATGTAGCTTTAGTTTTCGTTTCTTTCATTTCTTTCTGAACCCCTTTCTTATTGGCCATGTTTATATATGCTTGATTATTCTGTAGTACTACCCTCAGGTTGGATAAGTACAGGATATCGCTGGATAATAAGAAGATAATATGAAAAATAACACCGCTGCTAGCAGAGCTCCGCTTCAGACGTCCATTTCTCGCAACAGACGAGATCAACCCCATCAGTCTTGTTCTTGCACTTAAGTTACATTAGATACAGAAATGCAAAGAAAAACAAATTAAAATTAGACAAGAATGATAATACGTAAATAGTATACAAAAATAAATAATTCACACTTACATAAGATAGATATATAATTAAGAGAAAAAAACATATAGAATTGTTTTTTTTAAAGTGTCTATGTTAAAAACATCAGTTAAGTTGCAGAAAAAAACAAATCTGTAAAAGTTTCATGCCAAAAAATTTCTCAGTCCTCACTTGGCATTCTACCAAACATAAATGTTCTCAAGTTGTTGATTATTTTTTAAGGCTTCAGCTTAGAGGATTGTGTTGATGAAAGGTAAATGCTAAATTGCATTCGCTTCAGTATTTTTGAGAGAGAAGATTCCTTAATTATATAGCATGATATCACCTAGGTGAGTATCGAGTGGTTAACACTAATGCCATATTGGATTGAGCATCCAGTTTGCATATTCTCCCTGCATTTGCGTTCATTTTCTTTTAGGTACATTCTCATTTGATATCCCTAAGACTTTCTGTGTTAGATTAATTGATGATTCCAACTTGGCCCTCTGTTATTAATGAGTGATGGTGTGCATGAGAGTGGGCACACTATTCATGGCTGATTCCTTTCTTGGTTCCCTGTGTGACCCAGAATAGGGTTATGCAGGTTTCTTTGTATACACAGATATATTAGGTTAACTAAAAGAGAAAGGTTCATAAGTGTGGTCAAGTTTATACATTAGGTCCGCAAGAAATAAAAAATGTCATCAATAAAAAGGTTGCCAACAAATTATGTTATTAATAAGTTACATTGCTATTATTATCTACATCACTTCATTGACTAAGAGAAACATTAATCACATTTTGAGATATGGTAGAGATAGAGGATGTAAATACAGTGGAGAGTTCAAAAATGTGGAATCATTTTAAGTTCACATCTGGTAAGAAATATGTGTCTTGTAGGATTTGTAAAAATAAGACCACAGGTTATGGCAGCACAATTGTAATGTGGGAGCTCCTAAAAGATAAAGCACATTGGAGTAAAGGAAATTCCTCTTTTACTCACAATTGGGAAATAATCCAAACTACTGAACTTGTCCTTTAGCAATGGCTTCAGCCTTCTTCCTTAAGATGTTGACAACAGCCTTGTAAATGTTAAGGTAAACCTTAAAGACAGTAATAAAATTAGTTGCTAGTGCTGGACGATATGACCAAAATTCTATATCACAGTATTTTTCAAAATACCGGTTTCACAGTATTCAACTGTATTTTTTCCCCATGCATGAGTAGATGTTAACCACATTTTACTCTGCAATTACTGCAGCAGACTGGCTAAGAATAACCTGTTCCACTGTCATGAGAATTGTACATTGTACAAAAAAACATTTTAATGTGCACACAAGTGTTAATACAGGTTTGCATGGACCCATATCGTTTTCAAGGGGGTGGCACTAATGAAGAGAAGGAATCACATTGCATGACAGTTGCAGTCAAAATATAGAACCTTTTGATTGAACAAATTTTGAAAACAACTTAAGCTAAAATTTTGACAACATATTTTCAACCATCCAAAGAGGCATTTAGACTTAGTAAAATATTCAGAGGTGCTTGGCAAAAGTTGTATTGCACTGAACATGTCTTAGAAAAGGAATAAATAGTGAATATTTTTTTGTAAACCAACTACACTTTCTGTTAATGTTAACAATCTCTGTCCACTGACACATTAAAGTGATTTTTTAAACAACTTTACCATCATTAAACTGCATAATAACTAACAAATAATAACAATAAAATAAATAATAGTGCAACTTCCAGTAATAATACTATTACTTCAAGACTTCAAGCCCAGGTGCATTACACAGTATTCATCAAATAAAAATAAAATAAAACAAAACAAATGCAACTTGGTGAAACAACTTTACCAACTGAACCATCATTAAGGCAAATTACATTAATATGGACCTTGCTTCAAGCTAAGCTATATACATAAATGATAAAACTGCAACTTGCATTTAAAATACTATTTGTGGTATAGCCCTACGGAAGCGTATTAGGACCACAGTGAAGAAAAAAAAACACTATATGTCAAGAATAAAGTCGGCATGTTTACTTTATTCTCATAGTTTATTTTGTCATTAAAGTAGAATGTTGTAAACTACACTTCATCCTAAAAACAATGTTTAATTTACTAGATTTTCTCAAACCCCGTCATACGTTAATGTAGCACATGAAATGCTTTGTGTTGTGCTACCCCACTGAGTTGTTAATCGCTACGCGCTTCTTAAATTGACTTCCTCCACACTAAGAGGAGGTGCAGGCAGGGATCACCACCCAGAATACATTAACTTCATGATATTCCTGCTCTCTGAAAATTTAGAATGCTAAGATAAATATTTGATATCATTGAAATGCATTAAAGCAGGTATTACACATGCACGGTAATAAGGCTGTAGTGCTGCTCCCTCACAGTAAGGGGTCCCCAGGTGTACATTTAGTGTAGTGAACTTTATGGCAGGTCTGACGAGACTTCAAAAAACTGGATGTATGAATGGGTATCGCACAGGTTTAACTTAAATATTGTGTTAAATGTTGGGTTTGTGATCTGGTGTTCAGAGACACGAACACAGAATTCAATGGAAGTTATTCTGAGTGGGCTTTCTTTATTGCATGCATGCTGTCTCTATCTGACGTGCCAAACCCTCAGCTCCTATCCTTTCTTTTTCTTTCTCCAAATAACCAATCACCACATGATAAACATCTTTGTGAAATTAAAACTAGTTATAAATTTAGACCACGGAGTGTTCAGAACTTTAAAAAAAAAAATCTTTGTTATACATGTTTTAAATACGCCATCCATTCAGGATTGCGCCCATCCCTGCAAGCATTGTGTGCAAGGCAGGAGCAAATCCTGAATTAGGCACCAGCACATCGCAGGGTGAATACGAGCAACACATACACTAGCAGGGTCAATACAGCATAACAAAATACCACATCCTACATGACTTTGAAAGGAAACTGAAGCACGCCGAGTAAACCCACCAGAAAAACATGCAAATTCAAGGCAGGGAATGCCCGGGACCCCCTTGCTGCGAGGCAGCAGTGCAACCTCCATGCCGCCGTGCCCCCACATGATTAAAACATGCTTTAATGCATTTCATCATGAAAATTATATCAAGTATTTATCTTAGCATTCTAAATGTTTAGGGAGCAGGGATATCAGATAGATAGATAGATAGATAGATAGATAGATAGATAGATAGATAGATAGATAGATAGATAGATAGATAGATAGATAGATAGATACTTTATTAATCCCAAGGGGAAATTCACATAATCCAGCAGCAGTATACTGATACAAAAAACAATATTAAATTAAAGAGTAATAAAAATGCATGTAAAAGCAGACAATAACTTTGAGTAATGTTAGCATTTACTCCCCCGGGTGGAATTGAAGAGTCGCATAGTGTGGGGAGGAACGATCTCCTCAGTCTGTCAGTGGAGCAAGACAGTGACAAAAGTCTGTCACTGAAGCTACTCCTCTGCCTGGAGATGACACTGTTAAGTGGATGCAGTGGATTCTTCATGATTGACAGGAGTTTGCTTAATGCCCATCGCTCTGCCACAGATGTTAAACTGTCCAACTTTACTCCTACAATAGAGCCGGCCTTCTTAACAAGTTTGTCCAGGCATGAGGTGTCTTTCACCTTTATGCTGCCTCCACAGCACACCACCGCGTAGAAGAGGGCACTCACCACAACCGTGTAGTAGAACATCTGCAGCATCTTATTACAGATGTTGAAGGACACCAACCTTCTAAGAAAGTATAGTCAGCTCTGACCTTTCTTACACAGAGCATAAGCATTGGCAGTCCAGTCTAATTTGTCATCCAGCTGCACTCCCAGGTATTTATAGGTCTGCACCCTCTGCACACAGTCACCTCTGATGATCACAGGGTTCATGAAGAGCCTGGGCCTCCTAAAATCCACCACCAGCTCCTTGGTCTTGCTGGTGTTAAGGTGTAAGTGTTTTGAGTCGCACCATTTAACAAAGTCTTTGATTAGCTTCCTGTACTCCTCCTCCTGCCCACTCCTGATGCAGCCCACAATAGCAGTGTCATCAGCGAACTTTTGCACGTGACAGGACTCCGAGTCATATTGGAAGTCTGATGTATATAGATTGAACAGGACCGGAGAAAGTACAGTCCCCTGCGGCGCTCCTGTGTTGCTGACCACAATGTCAGACCTGTTCCCAAGACGCACATATTGAGGTCTGTCTGTAAGATAGTCCACAATCCATGCCGCCAGGTGTGAGTCTACTCCCATCTCAGTCAGCTTGTCTGTAAGGAGCAGAGGTTGGATGGTGCTGAATGCGCTAGAGAAGTCCAAAATTATAATTCATACAGCACCACTGCCTCTGTCCAAGTGGGAGAGGGATTGGTGTAGCATATAGATGATGGCATCCTCTGCTCCCACCTTCTCCTGGTATGCGAACTGCAGAGGGTCGAGGGCGTGGCGGACCTGTGGCCTCAGATGGTGAAGCAGCAGCCGCTCCATGGTCTTCATCAGATGTGTTGTCAGAGCAACAGGCCGGAAGTCATTCAGCTCACTAGGACGTGATACCTTTGGGACTGGGGTGATACAAGATGTTTTCCAAAGCCTTGGGACTCTCCCCTGTTCCAGGCACAGGTTGAAGATGCGCTGTAGAGGACTCCCCAGTTCCAACGCACAGGCCTTCATAAATTAAATTATATATAAATTATAAATAAAATATATAAATACAATTAAAAATTAATGTATTGTGTGTGGCAAGCGCTGCCTGTGCCTCCTTTTAGTGCAAGTGGAAGTCAGTTTAAGAAACATGGCTCAGGGAACACTTAACACAAAGCTTTTAATGTGCTACATAACTTATGACGGGGTTTGAGAAAATCTAGTAAATTAAATAATCATTTTAAGATGAACTTTAGTTTACGATGTTCTATTTTAATGACAAATTACGAGAATAAAGTCAGCATGTCGACTTTATTCTCGTCATAAGCGTTGAGATTAAAGTGGAAATGTCGAGAATAAAGTCAACATGCCATCACACTATTACACAGTACCCAGGTACATTACACAGTATTGAAAAAAAATTAAACAAATACAACTTGGCTTGCAGTATTATCCAGTAGTATAGAAACAGTATTCACACATTTGAACATAATGGTCCACATCCGACCTTTTAAAACCAAAGTATCGCCAGACAACAGACACGGCTCCTTTTTTCAGCAAAAGTTCTTCTGTGTCATCATGTTCAACTTTATTGTCTGCTACAGCTTCAGTTTTGGAATGTTCTCAGTCCATTTTCACCATTCAATACCTCCACCAACGCATGTACTTTGTTGCATGCGTGTTTAGCAGGGCAGCAGTGAAAAAGGTCCCTCCTTAAACAGTTTCCCACTGCGACACGTTCTGAACGTTGTTTAGGCTATTTAAACCGGTGTTGTGGTATAAGAAAAATCCATATCATAACAAAAATAAAAAACTGTTTTTTGGTATAAACCGGTATACCGCCCAGCACTACATGTTGCTATGCGCTTTATTGGTAAACTAGCAAAATACCCGCGCTTCGCAGTGGAAAAGTAGTATGTTAAAGAAGTAAAGAAAAAGAAAATGAAACATTTTGAAAATAACGTAACATGATTGTCAAAGTAATTGTTTTGTGTATTTGGCCGCAGCTTCACGAAATTGTTTTCGTCTAGCTGCATCAGAAAATGTACCACAACATCTGACACGCCTCCTTTTTAGTGTTTTCTCACAGCTTGGATTGCTGCTGTTATAATCGGTTTGAGTCTACATATATATATATATATATATACTGTACCTGTATATATATATATATATATATATACTGTATATATATATACATACATATATACATATACATACACATACATATCTTCATATATACCTATCTACATCATATATACACACACATACATACACACACACAAATTATATATATTTGTGTGTGTGTATGTACAGTGGTGTGAAAAACTATTTGCCCCTTCCTGATTTCTTATTCTTTTGCATGTTTGTCACACAAAATGTTTCTGATCATCAAACACATTTAACCATTAGTCAAATATAACACAAGTAAACACAAAATGCAGTTTTTAAATGATGGTTTTATTATTTAGGAGAAAAAATCCAAACCTACATGGCCCTGTGTGAAAAGTAATTGCCCCTAAACCTAATAACTGGTTGGGCCACCCTTAGCAGCAATAACTGCAATCAAGCATTTGTATAACTTGCAATGAGTCTTTTACAGCGCTCTGGAGGAATTTTGGCCCACTCATCTTTGCAGAATTGTTGTAATTCAGCTTTATTTGAGGGTTTTCTAGCATGAACCGCCTTTTTAAGGTCATGCCATAGCATCTCAATTGGATTCAGGTCAGGACTTTGACTAGGCCACTCCAAAGTCTTCATTTTGTTTTTCTTCAACCATTCAGAGGTGGATTTGCTGGTGTGTTTTGGGTCATTGTCCTGTTGCAGCACCCAAGATCGCTTCAGCTTGAGTTGACGAACAGATGGCCGGACATTCTCCTTCAGGTTTTTTTGGTAGACAGTAGAATTCATGGTTCCATCTATCACAGCAAGCCTTCCAGGTCCTGAAGCAGCAAAACAACCCCAGACCATCACACTACCACCACCATATTTTACTGTTGGTATGATTATCTTTTTCTGAAATGCTGTGTTCCTTTTACGCCAGATGTAACGGACATTTGCCTTCCAAAAAGTTCAACTTTTGTCTCATCAGTCCACAAGGTATTTTCCCAAAAGTCTTGGAAATCATTGAGATGTTTCTTAGCAAAATTGAGACGAGCCCTAATGTTCTTTTTGCTTAACAGTGGTTTGCTTCTTGGAAATCTGCCATGCAGGCCGTTTTGCCCAGTCTCTTTCTTATGGTGGAGTCGTGAACACTGACCTTAATTGAGGCAAGTGAGGCCTGCAGTTCTTTAGACGTTGTCCTGGGGTCTTTTGTGACCTCTCGGATGAGTCGCCTCTGCGCTCTTTGGGTAATTTTGGTCGGCCGGCCACTCCTGGGAAGGTTCACCACTGTTCCATGTTTTTGCCATTTGTGGATAATGGCTCTCACTGTGGTTCGCTGGAGTCCCAAAGCTTTAGAAATGGCTTTATAACCTTTACCAGACTGATAGATCTCAATTACTTCTGTTCTCATTTGTTCCTGAATTTCTTTGGATCTTGGCATGATGTCTAGCTTTTGAGGTGCTTTTGGTCTACTTCTCTGTGTAAGGCAGCTCCTATTTAAGTGATTTCTTGATTGAAACAGGTGTGGCAGTAATCAGGTCTGGGGGTGGCTACGGAAATTGAACTCAGGTGTGATACACCACAGTTAGGTTATTTTTAACAAGGGGCAATTACTTTTTCACACAGGGCCATGTAGGTTTGGATTTTTTTTCTCCCTAAATAATAAAAACCATCATTTAAAAACTGCATGTTGTGTTTACTTGTGTTATATTTGACTGATGGTTAAATGTGTTTGATGATCTGAAACATTTTGTGTGAGAAACATGCAAAAGAATAAGAAATCAGGAAGGGGGCAAATAGTTTTTCACACCACTGTATATATGTATGTGTATGTATATATGTACTGTATATATATTGTCGCAGTAGGGGGCAGTAGTGCTCCCTTGAACCCTCAGGTACCACGCCAAACACCTGGTAAAAGTGCCACAATAATTCTTTTTATTATAATAATTACGTGCACTAAGCACCCTCCACTCCACACTATTCATAAATCAATACTCAATAACCAATCAATAATCACAATCCTCCACTCCCAGACGCGTTGCCCTCCTACCACCCAGCTCAGCTCGCCGTCTGAGAGTTCCCTCAGTCCTTTTATATTCCCTGACCCGGAAGTGTTCCCAGTCCCCAGTCCATGTGATCTTGTATCACTTCCGGGTCAGGTAAAAAGTACTTTTTTTCATCCCGGAAGTCCGTCGCTCTTCCTATGACGAACATCCGGGTCATAGTGTACAAATAAGTCTTTGGTCCTCCCTGCAGCTCCCTCTTGCGGCCCCTGTGGTATCCAGCAGGGCTGAGGATAAAAACTACATAGTCCATGACTCCTGCTGGTCTTAGGGGCACCTCCATACTGCAGGGAGGGCTCCATCTGGGCTTGGGGACTTGGCGGGATAAACTGCGGGCACAGTCCACAATATATATATATATATATATATATATATATATATATATATATATATATATATATATATATATATATATATATATATATACATACATACACATACATACACACAGTTATATATATGTGTATATATATATATATATATATATGTATGTGTCTATAAGTGTGTGTATAGCTTTGGTCACTGAGTGCAAGGGAGAAATAATAAAATATAGTCTATAAGTTATTAAACAGTAAAACATTAACGTTGTAAGAAGTAAAGATACATTGAGCACTACTGGAGTGGTTTCGGGTAAACTACATTTTAAAGACGGTGTAACACAACAGGTAAGTAGTACTAACAGCAGGTAAAATGTATATGGATCATCTCTTGGTAGTTGATCCCTTTTGAAAGGCGCTACGCGACAGCTGTGGTATAGAAATTACATTTTCTTTGTGAATGTCCAAATTTCTGCCTGTGGTAATGTGCCTTACCGGCATTACTAGCAATTAAAAGAAAATCATTTTTGTGTCCTCCGCAGTGTTAAGAGAGAAAGGGTTTGGTTGGTGATAAAAGGAAAAAAGGTGTAAAGAAAGGAAACTTGGCTTTTTCTTTAATATAGTGTAGAGAGAGGTCTTCGCTGACGATATGAGCGTCGCAGTGGGTCTTGTGTAGACTGGAGAGACGGCCCTGCCATTAACTGTCCGGTATGGCACTGTCGGTCCTCCACTCCTGTGCATGTCTTCATAAGTTGACCTGACGACCTCATAATCGTATACGTGTAAAAGAACAGTGCAAAGCACCTTAATATTAGTTTGCCGCGGTCTAGAAATGGGATCCCGTGTTTACAGTTGTCTTGGTATAGCTAATGGGAAGGGGGAAAAAAATGAAAAGTGTTTACTTTCACTTAAGGCAGAAACGCAGTCAGCGTCTGAAAGGCCGGCACAGCTACGCACGCGCGCGCCGGCTGCCCGACTTTTGTAGTATTTTTGCAGTGCAGGAAACGCCACTTTTTGCAGACACGTTCACGTGAGCAAAACTATCCGCGCTCTTTAGAGGTCTTGCTTTCTCGCATCTGCTTCATAGTCAGTTCACGTGAGCCGCTCGGAGTACATGCATCAAAGCTTCTGAGCTGTGCCTGTGCTATCACGTGCGATCTCGCGATGTCCACTGCATTATTTAATGTTAGTTAAGACCCGGCACTTAAAAGTTTCTCGCTACAGCAATTTTAACTCTGTTACAAAGTGATCCAAAGTCTCGTTTATACCTCGTGTCTTCTCATTAAACTTGTATCTCGCGAATAAAGTATTCGCCGTTTTTCTTCAGCGCTCTTTGGGGGCTCTTCCTTCTTTTCTACGTACTGCGGTCATAGTCAATTCATGTGATTACGTGGGAGGCGTGATGATGTCACACACAGCTCCGCCCCCACGGCCATCGGGCTAACGTCCATTACAGTATATGGAGAAAAATAGGTTCCAGTTATGACCATTACGCATAAAATTTCTAAATGAAATCTGCCCAACTTTTGTAAGTAAACTGTAAGGAATGAGCCTGCCAAATTTCAGCCTTCTACCTGCACAGAAAGTTGGAGAATTAGTGATGAGTCAGTGAGTGAGTGAGTGAGTCAGTGAGGGCTTTGCCTTTTATTAGTATAGATGTAATTTTAGTGCATACTCACATTACTGTATTGTTATAAAGGAGAGCACAGTGTAAGGAATACCTTTTAATTTTTAATTAAAATGGTTGCACTTGCATGAACATTATAAACATTAGATTTTTTTAAGACCCTAGATTAATCAAAATAAAAGGTCTGCTGTTCAGTAAATGTAATCACGATTAATCATGTGATTAAAATTTTTAATCAAAATTAACTACATACTCAATTTACTGCATTTTCTTCAAGCATATAACTATTTTTCTATAAAGCAAAAATAACTTATTAATTTCAAATGCAAAACAGTTTTAATAATCACTTACCTATGCATGTTAAATTATTCCTTTTATCTTATTAAAAAGTTTTGTGTAACAAAAACGATGCCCAATGAACCCTCTTCCCCAAAGGGTTACTATAATAGTAGGGAAAACAAATATGTATGGTTAAAGCAGCTGTGTTATAATATAGCATACCAAACATTAGCAATTTGCACTGATTATTGAATAATTTTATTAGTTACAGTATAATATAATCGAGCATAGGCTATAATGTAGGCTATAGTTGGTAAAATACAATTACTTAAACAACAACATACCAGATCTGCTTTGGGGGAGTCTTAGTGAGGTATAAGGAATTGAGCAATTCCACTCTGTTTCGTCTGCTCTTCAGCTGCTCAGACAAGGGGGGCACCTGCAACGTGCTATTTCAGGTCACATATTCCTTCAGGGACAACTGAAAAAGCTTGATGGCAAACATATTCATTGTCAGGGACGGGGTGATCCACTAAGATTCTGTTTCCTACTTAGACCCATACTTTGTGAACTTGCATTAGCAGACATCATCTTGTTCTGGACGTTTCACTATACTGCATGATGTCACTTTTTTTTTTACTGTCAATGTGTGAACACTGCATAATGGCAAGGTTGACATATAATCTCACATAGCGTGCAGTGCTTGTCTGCTGCAGTGTTAGTGCAACATGTAAATGAAAGTCATTCACTTTGTATAACTGGTTTGATTTTAATTGTTCTCTTGTTATTCCCTGCACTTTGAAGAGCTAATGTATATATGAAACACTATATATATGAAAATATGGGACCAATAGCATCTCTTAATGATTCAATATGCATGCAGCATTTCATGTTTCTGGTGTGTGTGTGGATGAAGTTCATTATGAAGAATCAACATAGGAAACAATCAAGCACCCGTGACTAATAGACTTGGATCATTAAGTGTGAAGCACATTCATACTAACCAGATTAAATTAACACATTTAGGGATTTGGTTAAAACATTTAATCTCAGAAAATTTTAATTTGTTGCACATGTGTTAACAGCAATTAATCAGCAGCTAATCAATAATAATTAACCAACTAATCAATTATTGAATTAAATGCTAGTTGCATGCTGCTACATAACTGAAACATATACATGGTTGCACTAGTATTTTGAGTATGGGAACAGCTGAAAACGCAGGTATTATAACACAAAGTACTCTGAAAATACATTTCTTTTCAAAAATGATTCACTGTTTGATAGTAATAATTAGGTGGGCTGTTTAAATAAAGTATGTTAAAAGTTGCCTCACTTGACAGTTGTCTCAACTGTTATGTTGTTCATTTAGTTTTTTTCAGGAATATTTCTCATAATTAATTTCTGGCAGCCAAAGGGCGGAAACATCTTGAACATAAACATGCACGTTTTGTTGGCAAGGAAATCATTACAAATATGCTTATAGGAAGAAAAAGTGTTCCTTTAATTTTCTTTCAAAGCACTTCCAGATAAACATCTGGATTTGTAAATAAAATGTGGAAATTATATGACATTTTACACTTAGTATGCTGTCCTTCAGTACCATTAAACTACTGCATTCTGCTATAATTGAAAGGTGCCATTATTGCATCTCTGAAGACCTGAAATAAAGCAGGAGGGACAGATGCATTGTGCTATCAGCCTAGGATGATCTGTGCTAATCTGGTTTTAGCACTTATTTATGGTAACAGGAATAACAATTGGGTTAGATCCATTGCCATTTGCTCCTTAGGTGTAGACTAACAGTGAACCAAGACTAAGTCTAAGTGCAGTTGCAGTGTGCTTCTTGGAGTCTGAGAAGAGGAACCAAGTTGTGTACTAACTTAGAGGAACTTGCAGTGCAGTGGGTAATGTTACAAAATGCTGATGAATGCTGATGAATCAGACAGTCTGTTATGGGCATGATAAAGTATAAATATGCCATTAAAAACATGGAAAACAATTAAAGATTAAACATTTAGCAATTAAAAATAAACTGCATTTCTTTGCGAAAGTAAAAAGCAAAACAAATATATTAAATATGTATCACTTAGCTCAAAATGCAATAAAATCAATAAATGGCATTTCAGGATGACCAGGTTATGTTTTTTTTTTTAAATAATCTACTGAGATGAAAATCAATTTTATGTCAAAATTCGGACAATTTGGGTAGCTTTGTTTTGTCCGAATTGTAATACTTGTAATACCAAGTTGATAAAGCATTCACGTGGAATTTCTGACTGGGCAAATCAGATTTGCAATCTGTCCAAGAGCACATAATACAGCATAAGACAACTTTGAAATCCATTTCAGGGTAACTTCTGGCCAAGAAGTTACCCATACTTCCCTTTGCTGTATTAACTGTTTTCTCGCGTCCTGAAGGAATCTCTTCATCTTCTCATCACGGTATTATCCTCTCTCTTTCCATTGCCATGGTACCCCTGAATGTTTCATTTATACAACAAAAGCTTTTTGGAAATAATTTTCTCTCCTAGAACACCATTCCTTCACAAACTTACACATAGAAGAACTCTGTCAAACTCCATATGTCCTTATAGATAGATAGATAGATAGATAGATAGATACTTTATTAATCCCAAGGGGAAATTCACATATTTCTTAATTGGAAATATTCTGGAAGAATGTTTCCTTCTGGTGACATTTAGGCCACAACAATGTTTTGCCAAATGAGTAAACCATCAGATTCCAAAACTTGAATGTGAATAAAAAAACCAAGGCCTTCTTCATCTGGTATCTTCTATTTACTGTATCTTAAATCCACCTAATTAAGTTATAGGAAAACAGGCAAAATTAACTAAACTTCAAATTCTTCATTATACTGATCTTTCTAAACTCAGACTATCCAGAATGTGTCTATGTTAATGCTTTATCAGGTGTCACACACGCACGCTTAGGAGGCAGTCAACAAGCCCAGAGGTAAGTGAAATATCGCAAGACAAGGGATCGATCCATGGTAATAATGCCTCTCTCTCTCTCTCTCTCTCTCTTCAGACAAAAAGCAGAAATATAAAATACCTACAATACTTACGGGTTCCCAAGATGGCGACCGATCATCACGTCCTCCTCGGATTCCCAAAGACAACATCACTTCCGGCGATCTCGGCATGATGTCACTTCCGGTTCCACCTGATGATATCACTTCCGGTTTCTAAAGATGACGTGGCCTCCGTCTGCCAGTCATGACATCATCTCCCGCCAACTCACTTCCGTCTGCCATATTTTCTTGTATAAAAATGCCATTTTCACATCTGTAAAACTGTCAATTACTATACAGTATTTTGATAGCAAATTCTGGCTTTTTTCTCATTATCTGTACTTTGGACATTATATGGGGACAGTCCCCAACTCTTTTTGTGGTGTTGGAGTCTTATGATTTATCACACAGGTTACATGTTTTATAAATGTTCTCTGGGTAGACCTTTTTGAAGTAAAATCTTTATTTATCAAAATTTAACTCCCTAATGCTCTGACGCCTCTCTGTTATGAAACAGGAGTCTTAGATAATGTGGAATTTATTTTTGCGGTTCAGTTGTACTTATAATACCATTGTAACCATGTTACTGTTTTTCTTGTTATTTCTTGATGCTTTCATGCCATGTGTTTTTGAAAGGCAGCTGCCAAACTGTTGTTGGTAATGCCATTCTGTATCAACATGTGACATCATCACCACAAGAATATTTAAGATAGCTTTGCACAAGTTATGAACAGTTTTGAGCTACTCTAGTATCTATTTCAGGAGTCAGGACTTTGCTTGTTTTTCCATACAATTTTTAGTTTCCATGTTGGGTTATAATATGTTTGGTTCTGTTGTTTGTTTTACTTAGACCCATGCTTGTTTTTGACAATTATTCTATTTTATTCTGTTCTTGTATACATTCTATAAATCTGTGATAGTCAGTGTGGTTTTCTATACTATAATGTGCTGGGCTGGTAACATCACTTCAACAGAGGCCCATCAAAATCAACTTGATTAAGAGGGCTGGCACAAGTATGGGATATTCTCTGGACCCCCTGGAGGTCTTAGCAAAGGACAGAATTAAAACAAAACTGAGTGCCATTATAAACAATGCTGCATATCCTCTTTCTGACACACTAATACTGAGTACTTTCAGCCAACGTATTATTCAGCTAGAGTGTGTCAAGTAATGCAATAGGGATACATTACACCTTTACATTCACATATGGGATGCCTTTAAAAATCTTCCCATGGACTGCTTTTTTATCTTTAGTCAAGTCAGAATTCTATACTTTTTTGTAATTCTTGTGTGTGTTTTAGGGGAGTTCTTATTTGTTATAATATTCCATGAGCTTCTGTAAAAAGCCAAATTCTCCCTTTGGGACAAATAAAGTTCCAAATATATATCTTTAAATTTGTACAAAAACCAACTGCCCAAAAACTATGTTCAAATGCTATTTACTAATTACATCATAGCAGGTGAGGGGTACAGCCCGGACACAGACAGGTAGACATGTTGGTTCTCCACACACACGTTTATTTTTAACAATATGTACAGTGCACAACCCAGTGCCGCAGCACCAATCACCCCTTTCAGTCCTGACCAACACAATGCCTTGCTCAGTCTTTAGACCGCCTCCACTCCTCTCCTTCGAGCACCGTCCACTTCCACCCGACTCTTGCCCTTGACTGGAGGGAGGCGACCCCTTTTATGTACGCCCGGATGGGCTCCAGGTGCTTCCTGAGGAGCCTCCGCCAACACACCCCTGTGTGGCGGAAGCACCAGCTGTCTAGCCGGAAGTCCTCCGGGTGTTCCTGCTCATCTTCCCCCCAGCACTTCCTGGTGTGGCGGAAGTGCTGAGGTCCAGGGCTCCCAAGGCATTGGGGCGCCCCCTGGCGGTGACCACGGGCCCCTACAGGGTTGGGCTTCAAAGCCCTCAACCCGTGGCCTCCAACACAACCAGGGCGGTCGGCCCCTCGTGGTCTGGAGGAGGCGCAAGCCCTCCTCCGTCCTCCGGTCCTCCTGGGCGTCCTGGCTGGGTACTACCCCCAGCCGTCCGCCACACAGGAAAGCAGTTTCCTACATGTGTATGTCACATTTTTCTCACCCACCCATCCCCTAAGACCTCATCAATCTATCAGCTCCTTCCATCTCTCTTTGGCAGCAGCAAAACCCCACTTTTCAGTCTTTTTTTGAACCCTTCTCCTTATCTCCTTCAGCACCCAAAATTGAACACATGCACTCCTTCTAGATGCATTATATGTAATCAAATCACCTTTAGTCTTTTGAATTACCCATTTTAATCCAACTCATCAGAAACCAAACCAGAAATGCCTGTCTTTTGTTAAACTTCTCTGTGCCTTGCCCCTTAATACTAAATCATAGGACCAAAGAACCAACACAAGCTGTCTGAAAGGACTTCCAATTGTCTTTCCATAAACCCGCTGTACCCACCCACACTCCCAAAATAAATGTCTTTTCATTACCTCCTCCTTACACCCTTGACAGGGGCATGTTTTCATCTTTGTGAGTCCATACTTTAGAATCTATCCCTTTTGGATAACTGCCTCAATACCATTAACCAATCTGATCTTTTGCACTATTATTCAAACAATTGCACTTAAATCTGATCCATATATCTTGTTTTTTCCCCTGCCTGACCATTTTTCCACCCAATTCCTTAACTTCCTTATCTTCGATTGTCTTATACAATGGACGGTGATCCCTGCAAACTGCCACTTCCCTGAAAGTGGAATACTTCTGCTTTAAGTCAGCAGTATTCTGAAAATGAGACAATCTGTGTTTAGCTCTTAAAATCACATTGTTTCAGGCAGCGACTGATCTCATTGCCTGTCCAACCAAAAGGATGGTAAATACTACAATTTATGAAAAATCACAGGCTCAAGAGTTTTACAGGTCACAGCATAATAAATGCAATCCATTTTCAATTGGATATTAATATTACTCCTGAACCCCTTGTTTACCTCTCTTTCCATATCATTGTGTGTAACATGTTTGTATTACATTCCCCATACAAAATGGAAAATCTTCTTTCTTTTCTATCTTCCAAACACTCTAGGCAATGGAAATACTTCTTGCAAATAGTGGAATAAATAGCGGAGCATAGAAGCAGAAGTGTTTTGTAAGAGTATGGATACAAAGACTAAAACTGTTAACTCTAACTTTAATAGAGCAAATTTTGAGCAGAGATGGCAAAGTCTAAGGAGGATAGACTGGGATAAGATGTTAAGTATGGAGACAGTCTAGGAGCAGTGGAACAGGTTTAAAACATTTTACATGTAATGCAGGACAGGTAAATACCTAACTTTTGAATTAGTAGGAAATTTAAACAAAAAACTACTCAGTGGGATAATACAGAGTTAACAAAGAAGCTGCAAAAGGCTTATAAGACTAATAATTCCATTATATACATTAATAAGGCATATGAGATCAATGAGAAATATTAGGCAGGCTAAAAGCAGTTATAGAGCAATATAGCAGATAAGGTGAAAGATGACCCAAACAGATACTTTCAGTATTTTATTAGCACAGGAACAGTCACAGGAGGTGTAGTACATCAGGAATAGTAAAAGCGAATTAAAAGATGCAGACGGTAAAATAGCGGATGCCTTAAACTTGCATTTTTCTGAGGTCTTCACAAGTGAGGAAGTGGATAACCTCCCAATGGTAAATGGGACTACTAAGGAGGTATTGAGGGATTTGGAAATTGCAGAGGGAGAAGTAATGTTTATATTAAACAGGCTGAAATCAAACAAGTCTCCTGGACAAGATAACATTTACCCTCGACTTCTTAAGGCGAGTACATATATAAACTCTTGATTGATATTTTTAAGAAGTCACTGGGAAAATTATGAAAGACTGGAAAATGGCAAATCCTTGCAACAATAGGCCAGTAAGCTTAACATGCATCACAGGAAAATTAATGGAAGGAATTACTAAGGATAAGTTTGAGCAACACATGACAAGAACAGGAGTTTTACTGAACAGTCAGCATAAGTTCAGAAGAGGAAAGACATGTTTTACTAATATGCTGAAATTGTATGAGGAAGCAACAAAAGAGTATTATCAAAGTGAAGCATATGATATCATTTACAGTATAAGGACTTTCAGAAAGTGTTTGATAAGGTGCCACATGCAAGGCTGGGCATCAAACTAAAATAAGTGGGAATGGGCATTGTTTGTATATGGGTTCAAAATTGGCTCAGACACAGGAAGCAGAGGGTGATGGTGTGAAGAACCTTATCAGAATTGGCTTATGTTAAGGGTGGTGTTCCACAGTGGTTAATGCTATGGCCACTGCTATTTTTAATATATATAAATGATTTGGATAGGAATATACAGTAAGTAACAAGCTGGTTAAGTTTGCGGATGATACAAAGATGGATTGGCATATAATCAAGAATCCTTGAATCATTACAGAGGGTATTGGGCAGCATACAGGCTTAGGCAGATTTGTGGCAGATTAAATTTTATGTTAGAAAATGTAAAGTATTACACATAGGAAGTAAAAATGTCAAGTTTGAATACTCAGTTGGTGGTCTGAAAATGGAAAGTACACCGTATGAGGAGTCGTAGACTAGAGAGTATCAACTGGCAAACAGTGTTCAAAAACCATTAAGAAGGCAAACAGAATGTTAGGTTATATAGCACAATATGTAGTGTACAAGTTCAAGGAGGTTATGCTCAAGCTTTATATTGCACTGGTGAGGCCTCATCTGGAGTACTGTGTGCAGTTTTGGTCTCTAGGCTACAAAAAGTACATAGCAGTGCTAGGAGAAGTCCAGAGAAGAGTGACTAGGCTGATTCCAGGGCTAAAGGGAATGAACTATGAGGAAAAATTAAATGCAACTAGCCTTTTTTATAAGCAAAAGATGATTAAGAGATAATATGAAGGTTTAAAATTATGAAGGTAATTAGTACAGTGGATCGAGACTGTTACATTAAAATGTGTTCATCGAAAACACGTGGACACAGTTGTAAATTTATTAAGAGTAAATTCTACATAAACATTAGCAGGTTTTTTCTTTACATAGACAACCATTGACACTTGGAATAAGCTACCAAGTAGCGTCGTAGACAGTAGGACTTTAGGGACTTTCAAAGCTAGACTTGATGTTTTTTAGGAGAATTAAGTGGATAGAACTAGAGAGCTTTGTTGAGCTGAATGGCCTGTTCACTTCTAGATTGTTCTGATGTTCTCCCATTGGCAGATTGGCAATAAATCAGTCTTAACTACCAGAGCCTTTCCAAGAAAAGAGAAATTTCTTCCTTTCCACAACATGAGTTTTAAAACAATCATCTTAATTATTTCCACCCAATTTCTCTTACTAGTACCTTCCCTGAAAAAATACACTCTTAATATTCTGTTATGTTCCCAATTTACCTGATGCTTTAAGGAAGTGCCATTCCTTCCTTCCCTTTTACCAAAATACATCAATTTGGCCATATTTATTCTTGAACCTGTGGCCTTCTCTAGAAGCACAAAATTCTCTAAATACACAGCCAGGTCCTGATGTTCTTCAGCCAACAAATTCACTTCATCTGCATACGTAGAAATGTTTGCTGTTTCCCATTCACTCCTTGGTATTCTAAGTTTGACCATGTCATGTCTGTTCCGTATGTAGGCAGCAACTGGCTCCAAATACACTATATAAAGAAGAGGGGGCTTGAGCAACCCTTCCATAGTCCCTTCCTTTGTTTAACTAGGTCTGTCAAATGCCCATTTATTTTAAATTTACTACCCACACTAGTGTATAAAATTTGAATCCATCTAACACACCTCTCCATAACATTTCAAAACCTTAAACAAATAACTATGATTGACCCTATTGAAAGTTTTCTCTGGGTCTAAACTAACCAGCCCAAAGACACATTCCAGCCCACACAACTGCATCTCTGACCAAGGCCAGATTTCATGAGATCTTTCTTTCTGGTACTCCAGGGGTCTGATCACACATGAATAACATCAGGCAAAACAATTGCAAGAATCTGTGCTATCAGTTTATAGTCCAGATAGAGTAATGTGACTGGTCTCCAGTTTTTCAAATTGGAGCCTACACTTTTTTTAAAAAGCAGGAAACTGAGTCTCTGGACTCAGGGACATGGACTCTGGGATATTTCCTGCTCTAAACACAACCTTTGCAATTTCCATTAAGATGGGACCCACAAAATCGGAGAAAACAAAATAGAGCTCTTTAAATAATCCATTAATACCTGTGACTTTATTGTCTTTCATGGCTGCTATTGCTTTTCTGAATTCTTTCAATGACTAATCGCTCTCCATTTTCTGGCCCTCTTCCCTAGCTATGTGTTTATGTAAAGCCACTAGAAAAGTTTTATTAAGAAGCTCCTCGCAGTATGTCACTTCAAAAATATCTCTATATAAGCAAACAGCAACTTCAGTCATCCCCTTCACATCAGCAAAAACATCTCCATCTCCAAGGTTTTAGGCACTTTCTTCTCTTGTCCTGCTTTTACTGTTTTTAAAAAGTCCCCACTCATCGACTCTGCCAACTCCTTAAAGATCTGCTTCACTTTAACATAGTATTAATTTGGATTTTGACACACTTCATTTCTCACATCCATCCATCCATCTATTATTCAACCCGCTATATCCTAACTACAGGGTCATGGGGGTCTGCTGGAGCCAATCCCAGCCAACACAAGGAGCAAGGCAGGAAACAAACCCCGGGCAGGGCGCGCACACACACACCCCCACACTAGGGACAAATTAGAATCACCAATACACCTAACCTGCATGTCTTTGGATATCCTGTTTCAACAATTTAATCTTATCATAGTCCCTTGTTTCCTCTGTATTCATTCACAATAATGTTGCTGTAATCTCCTTATTTGTCTGTCAGTCTCCTTCTGGTTCTTTAATTCTTTTTTGCCATCTTTCATTCCAGCAGCGAACTCTGTTAGGGCTAAAATGAAATAGAACATTACTGCTTAATGTTGTGCTCTTCACAACAAACAGAGTTTTGTATAACTGATTTCTGATTTCTGTCTTCTAGAAGGTGATAATAGTGTAGCATATTGAAAAATGCATAACCTTTTCATTTTTATCCACAGTAATCTTCTTAAAAACAAAATATGACATTGCATGCTTCAACTCAGAGTGACAGGTGTAAATATTTGTGGTGTATGGCCGGCCGTTTATCCCGGCCAATACCCCCAAGCCGCCAAGTGGAGCCCTCCCTGCAGTATGGAGGTCCCCCGAAGACCAGCAGGGCATCATGGATATTGCAGTTTTTATACGCAGCCCTGCTGGATGCCATGGGGGCCGCTAGGGGACGCTGCAGGGGGGAACAACGGTTATTTACCCTACGCCCCAGAAGTACTTCCGAGTCACATGGACAAGGGAAATGACATGCTTCTGGGGTGAAGAAAATGACTTTTTACCTGACCCGGAAGTGATACAAGATCACATGGACTGGGGATTGGGAACACTTCCGGGTCAGGGAATATAAAAGGATTGTGGGAGCTCCCAGATGGCGAGCTGAGCTGGGTGGTAGGAGGGCAACGTGTCTGGGAGTGTGGAGGATTGTATTATTGTTATTGTGATTTATTATATGAGTATTGTGGAGGAGAGGGTTCTTTGTGCACTGTGGCAATTTAATAAAGTCGATTATTGGACTTTTACCTAGTGTCTGGAGTCGTGGACAGGGGTTCAAGGGAGCGATAGCGGCCCCGATCTGTCACACATTATACTTACAATATATTTCCAGAGATCTAATTCTTAAATCCTTTTAAATCACGGAAACAGTAAACTATATCCAGTATATTTACTGTAGATTAAGCATCATTAGCTTCTTAGTATCCAGTAATATATATATATATATATATATATATATATATATATATATATATATATATATAGTATATAATGCAAAGTTGACTGACTTACTCTCTTATCAACAAAAACACAATTTCCTGTTTAGTTGATTTGGCAGGATTTTACATCCAGGCCAGTAGGTATCCGCTAAGTAAGACCATTTCGATATATAAATATTTAAGGGGACCAAAAATTAAAACTAAATACTTTAAAATCTCAAAAACACTTTGATTCATTAGATAGAATTGTGATGACATTATTGAAAAATAAAATAGCTGACATGTGTTTTTTTTTTATTTATTGATATATGTCAATAATGATGCTGCAATGAGTGGGCTGATTTATGCTATCCTGTCTTTTTTTTCCACTCAGCATAGACAAGGCTGCCACTTGAACACCAAAAGTGCAACAGCACCACTCTCCAATAGTATGGAAGGACAGTTTCCATTTAGATTTATATTCCATTGCTTTTTTACATGTAATTTCATTCTGAAAAGCACTTAATCCAATTCCTGGCCTCCTGAATCAAGGAGATGTAAGGGGTGAATGTTAGTATGCCATGTGTGTTTTAGTATATAATGTAAGCATTTTAAACTTTTAATTCATTTCCTGGGCTGCCTAAATATGCAACCTCAAAAACAAAGTTGCCTTTTGTTATAAGTTAAAATAAAACATGAAAAAAGTACATAGTGTGGTGGAAGATCGGGATGCCCGTGTACAGGTAAGACCAGGGGAGAGAGCATATGTAAGGCATTATCTTCCCAAGAACGCTAGATGTCATCCTCCCTGGGTTGCTTCAGCCACACGTGTTCACTGATGGTTTAATGGGTGATGAAGTCCTGCTGATCAGGCCTGTTGGGTCCAGTGAGTGCTGCCAGGGGGTGCTGCAGGGACTGGGGAGCCCTACTTTCTTGGGCTTCCAATGCACCTGGAAGTGTTTCCAGACCACGTTAATGGGCCACTGGAAGTACTCTCACGTGTCACACAAAAGAAGCCTGCTGTCACAGTTCCAGGAGCCAGAATCGGGAGGAAAGTGATGAGCTTGCTGGAGAAGGAGACAGAGGCAAAGAAAAAGACAGGAGGAAGAGAGAAGAAAAAAAAAGACAAGTGCCATGTGCTTATTGGTGCTTTATACTCTGTATTGCTGTTGTGGGAGACTGTTGGAAAGAGTTTCACATAAAACAATAAAACCTGTGTGCTGTGCTAGACTTGTGCCTGTGCCTCTCTATGTTGGGTATGGAGAGCTGGAGTTCCCTTTGCAGGCCACAATAGTTAGTTACATATTACAGTGGTGTGAAAAGCTATTTGCCCCCTTCCTGATTTCTTATTCTTTTGCATGTTTGTCACACAAAATGTTTCTGATCATGAAATACATTTAACCATTAGTCAAATATAACACAGGTAAACACAAAATGCATTTTTTAAATGATGGTTTTTATTATTTAGGGAGAAAAAAAATCCAAACCTACATGGCCCTGTGGGAAAAAGTAATTGCCCCCTTGTTAAAAAATAACCTAACTGTGGTGTATCAGACCCGAGTTCAATTTCCGTAGCCACCCCCAGGCCTGATTACTGCCACACCTGTTTCAATCAAGAAATCACTTAAATAGGAGCTGCCTGACACAGAGAAGTACACCAAAAGCACCTTAAAAGCTAGACATCATGCCAAGATCCAAAGAAATTCAGGAACAAATGAGTACAGAAGTAATTGAGATCTATCAGTCTGGTAAAGGTTATAAAGCCATTTCTAAAGCTTTGGGACTCCAGCGAACCACAGTGAGAGCCATTATCCACAAATGGCAAAAACATGGAACAGTGGTGAACCTTCCCAGGAGTGGCGGCCGACCAAAATTACCCCAAGAGCGCAGAGACGACTCATCCGAGAGGTCACAAAGACCCCAGGACAACGTCTAAAGAACTGCAGGCCTCACTTGCCTCAATTAAGATCAGTGTTCACGACTCCACCATAAGAAAGAGACTGGGCAAAAACGGCCTGCACGGCAGATTTCCAAGACGCAAACCACTGTTAAGCAAAAAGAACATTAGGGCTCGTCTCAATTTTGCTAAGAAACATCTCAATGATTGCCAAGACTTTTGGGAAAATACCTTGTGGACTGATGAGACAAAAGTTGAACTTTTGGAAGGCAAATGTCCCGTTACATCTGGCATAAAAGGAACACAGCATTTCAGAAAAAGAACATCATACCAACAGTAAAATATGGTGGTGGTAGTGTGATGGTCTGGGGTTGTTTTGCTGCTTCAGGACCTGGAAGGCTTGCTGTGATAGATGGAACCATGAATTCTACTGTCTACCAAAAAATCCTGAAGGAGAATGTCCGCCATCTGTTCGTCAACTCAAGCTGAAGCGATCTTGGGTGCTGCAACAGGACAATGACCCAAAACACACCAGCAAATCCACCTCTGAATGGCTGAAGAAAAACAAAATGAAGACTTTGGAGTGGCCTAGTCAAAGTCCTGACCTGAATCCAATTTTGATGCTATGGCATGACCTTAAAAAGGCAGTTCATGCTAGAAAACCCTCAAATAAAGCTGAATTACAACAATTCTGCAAAGATGAGTGGGCCAAAATTCCTCCAGAGCTGTAAAAGACTCATTGCAAGTTATCGCAAACGCTTGATTGCAGTTATTGCTGCTAAGGGTGGCCCAACCAGTTATTAGGTTCAGGGGGCAATTACTTTTTCACACAGGGTCATGTAGGTTTGGATTTTTTTTTCTCCCTAAATAATAAAAAACATTTTTTTAAAAACTGCATTTTGTGTTTACTTGTGTTATATTTGACTAATGGTTAAATGTGTTTGATGATCAGAAACATTTTGTGTGACAAACATGCAAAAGAATAAGAAATCAGGAAGGGGGAAAATAGTTTTTCACACCACTGTATTTCTGACACATTTGATTAACTGGACACATTATAACTGCGGCCCATTGTCATAGGAAATTTCCTAGGCAAAGCTGGGTAACATAGCTAGTCTTGGTATAAAATTCATGAAAGGAAATCTGTGATGTGATCTGGTCTGTGCTTCCTTTCAGTCAATTTATACACCTAGGCCTTGGGAATGTCCCTAACTTATTGTGCATGGTCTTAAAAATACTAAGATTAGGAATTCTTTAACACTCAGGACCATCCTGCACAAATGTAAACTGAATCTCTTTCAATTTAATTTATTCTAGCATGTTACTCTTTCTCAACAATTAGAGCAAGAATACCTTTAATTTTAGAAAATGTTTCTTGGTTGCCAGAGATGTGCAATCATTAAGGAGCGGTCATAGTCTTTGGACAATAAAATGTCAAATAAGGGAGTGAACTTCGGTTAAAAGGGATGAAACAGAAATACCAGTCATAAAAGCTTATAATAATTCATTCAAGAACAAAGCTTTATGTAAAATTATTCTGAAATGGTATTTTCTTTATTTTTTTAAGTAAAAGACAAGACTGGGTCTTTTACATCCACACCCCTGATATTAAAATCTAGAAAAATGTAGTTTGAAAGGATTCTAATGAGTGAAAGAGAAGAGAATCAGGGATTGGATTGGTGCAATGGCAACAGTACTGTGGACAGGTCCCAGAAGGTGGTAGTGAAATGAATTCCAACACTTTGAAAGAAACTCAATTTAACAATCAATTTCTTCAGCCTGTTGTCTCTTATAATAATGGACTCTGGTTGATGACCAAAAGATGACTCCAAGCACACGTTGCCAAAATCAAGGCTATTGATAAGACTGCAAAGAGTGCACATCATAACAGAGCGAGGTGCTCTAAAGTTGAGAATCAACCTGCAATGGTCTGGACTTCTACTGAGAGCATTTTCTGAGACTTACTCAAGAGGTGGAGAGGCAACAGCAGAACCTTTCCATGTTGCAAGGTTTCATTTTTTCAGAAGGACTAGGTATTCTCTACAACCATTAAAGGATGATTTCAAGGCTGTTTTTGGGTACAGATAAATCTGGTCTGCTTTCATACTGTAGAAAGAAGGTATAGAAATTTAGAGAAATAAGCTGATGCTTTATGTTTTTAATGCCTAGCATTTTCTAAAATTGTATGTGTATTTGTTTTAACTATAGGGTTGTTCACATTAGCACCTTTATTTGGATCATAAACCTTCCATCTTTGAGCTTGAGATGAACTGTGAGAAAACACCTGTGCCAGTTGGAGGAGATCTCATAACCTCTACAGTATAGCCAACAATTTTTCTATTAAATTGGACCATTAGTTTATCTCATACTTTTATCTCAAATAAATCAAACAGAAATTGTTGACAGCACACAGGCTAAAGTTCATTAGAAAGTGTACTAACAACAACCAGTATGTGTTTATTTTAGACTCTAACATAAGATTATTTATAATATGTATCCTGTATGTTGTTAAACATTTATGTGCCTCTTGGAATCTTTGCTGCCAGCTTATATTTATGAAGTAAAAAATGTGTTTTATTGAAGAGTATTGTGTGAATGAAACACCATCCTTGGGTGCAGATCTAATAATAAAGGAGACCGTTGTTATTTATCATGCCATATAGCTGAATATGCTAAGTAAAAAAATGACCTCAGACATTCATCAAAATGAAATATCTATTTTCCTTTTGTATGCTCCAGTTCTGAATCAAAAAGACTAAAATTCTGAAAAGCAATGTTGAAACACACAATCCAAATATGTCTTCAACACAGCTCTTAAAATTTACGATTACAATTGTGTAATTTCCTGCAATCCAAAATCATATAAATTATTGCTGACCACAAGGTAAACGCAGAAATGCAATATGTCTTTTCATCCAGACCCTGATGTATTGTGGTTACTTTACTTTCATGAGCTGCAAAGGAGAAGCAAAGGGCACAAAGAGGAATAGACTGTTCAAGAAAAATGTAATAATGCACAGCTTTTTACTGAAGTGGAATTGCTTCTTTCTAGCTAACAGTATTGTTTAAAGTTTTACCACTAAAATTTTGAGGGTGTACTAATGAAATCACCCACACACACGCACAATCCAAAGCAGAAAAGCAGAAAAAATCCTGAATTATCAGATATTACATGATTTTTTTTTTTTGCAGGGAAAACTAGGAGTTTGGTGGCAGGATTGGCACTCCAGTTACTGTAAAAAAACAAAAAAACCTCATAGTCTTCCATTCCATTCAAACTAGCATGGTGCTGTGGAGTCACCCATTGTACGGTTATGCTTGGGAACTAATTTTGAATCCTGAGGTGGTTAGTCGTGTGGTGGGTGCGGCAACACACTGTATCAGTGCATGCTCCCAACCTTAGCATGACTTAGGAAATAAAATAAAACTTGCTAAATATAATTATTTTGAATGATTTTTTTTTTTTTCTCCGGCCGTCTGGAGTTTTTTTTGTTTTTTCTGTCCCCGCTGGCCATTGGACCTTACTCTTATTCTATGTTAATTAATGTTGACTTGTTTTATTTTCTTACTGTGTCTCTTATTTTTCTATTCTTCATTATGTACTGTAAAGCACTTTGAGCTACATTCTTTTGTATGAAAATGTGCTATATAAATAAATGTTGTTGTTGTTGTTGTAGTTGCATTCTTGAACAATTTAATGGCTAAATGACAGATACTATATAATTGCTCTGAATTTCGTTGGCAAAAGTTGAAATTCATTTCTCAGTTTTGTAAATGGGAGCCTGGTCACGTATGATTAAGCAGATACAGATTATTTATGTCATTGTGTTTGTAGTTTTTTTTGTCAGTAAAATGTATTTCTGGTTACAGTACATCAGTCTTATAGTACTGTATGTGCATATTCTCTGGATGTACCTGACATATTAAGGTCGCTAGCCTTTCAAAATAATTGTAAATGCTTACTTCGTGAAGGCTTCTTAATAGTAAGATTCTTTGAAGTTGGTTCACTACTAAGTTTTATTCTTATTGGCAACAAGAATAACTAAAAGCATTTACGCTGTGAGTGGCAGGCATATGTTCTGTTTTTGCTATATTTAATATTTACACAGAGATTAGTCTTGCTTTTATATTAACATATATAGTATTTCATTTATACTAAAAAAAAGAATACAGATCAGACATCATGTAACTTTGAGAATGACTTTTAAGTTATAAGACATGCTTATTATTCAGAGGCAGGCTTCAAATGAGCACAGAGTTGAAAGTTAAAGATAACTAAGAACCTGCTACAATTTATTCAGGTTATTTAAAGCAACTGCTTTATTTAAAAAAATAAATCTAAACAGTATTTGTAAAAGATAATATAAAGAAAATCTACCACACCCTGCTGTTGGTTGCCTGTCAGTCATAATGGCTGAAGAACCTAATGCTGTCCTGTTGGAATTCATCAATGCACTCAGCCTCTTCTTCTGAGTCAAGCCAGCTGGAAAGCCTGGAAGTCTGCCTCACTTTTTCTGGGACTAGAGACTTGTTTTGCTGATAATGTTGACAAATTGCCTTTCCTGTGACTTCAAAATTGTTTGTTTCAAAAGGTTAAGTCTGCATCAAAAGTCATGTGCATTATTTCTCTAATGTTTGTGTTTGGTTCTTCTGTGCCTGTTTTGGGATGTTTGTGAACTAATAGCAATGGGTATCAAAAATAAGCATTTTTCAGGAAGGGAAGCCCTACAAAACTTATAGCACTAAAATTATCTTCTGTTTTTATCTCTTTGGCAGACTGCTGGCCTCTCTGGCATTAAAGGTTTGGGGTCAGTTTTCAGAAGAGTTTTGAGCTGCAGAGTTTGAAGTAGAGATTTGAATTTTGAAGTTTTCTGTGACATTTTATGAAGTAAAGAAAAGATAGTCACAAAGTGGTCCTGAAAACAAATTAATGTCCTTTGCCAAAGCATCTTCCTAATATGCTGTACTTACCATGTAATTACTTATATAAGTACAAGGTGTTAGTACTTACTTTTTAATGCAGTGTTACGTTATAATTAATTACTCAATTGTAATTGTTTTTCCACAATTTTTAAAAGTATATGCATGTACACAAACTGCACAATAACAATTACAATAGAGTGCTTAACCACAGCATTACATTGTGTTATACAATACAGTAAAAACAAGGCAATAACACCTAGTTAATCTGTAATTATACAGGTAATTGCATGGTAAGTACAGTGTAATTAGGGACACCTATTCTCAAATAAATACAATCAGTTAGTAAATATTAAACTTACAGTTTTTCTAAATTGTTTTGGGGCAGACTTGCCCTTCTCAAAACTCCATCTATATACCCCCACACCATTAAGTTATTTTGTCCCAACTGAGTATAATTTCCCATTGCTTTTGTACACAAGGTAATTCATTCCGACATCATTCAAATGGATCAATTTCATAATTACTGAGTGAGTAACAAATTAAGGTGTTCTGTCCGCTTAGTGAAAATAGTTTATATATGTTGCAGTGAGTTAATTCTACTCTTCACTGTATATATAGATGCTCTGTTATTGTGTGACCCATCTTAAGCAACCTGATTAGATGATTTCTTAAAACATATAAAACATATACATTTCCATATAAATGTAAAATTGATATTCATCCATTCATTTTGAATAAAACCTGACAATAATGAATTATTCTTGTGTGACTGCTCAATAGGCTTTTTAAAGGGAAGTAATTTCAATATAAGATCAACCAACGATACCTGCTCCCCCTAGAAAAATAGAGTATAGGTGCCTTTCATACAAGTCTCAGGCATATAAATCTGTCTATTTCGCAGTTGAAATGGTAAAAATGGAGGGACCTACTTATGCTAACAGAAATGCAAATTTTGTACAAAGTCAATTTTTTGTTAATGAAAGAGGAGGAAGAGTCATGGTAGTGGTGGTATGAGAGAAAGCCATCCAGACAGTGGCAGAATACCAATAAGATGGAGATATGTTTGTGATGAAATACAAGCCACAACTGTGGACCATATCATAAATTATAGTCTTACTATGACAGAGGCTGGCAGATGTAGTCACTGTTTCATCCATAACATTTCGGAGGGAAAACAGGTTTGTTGTCTTACATAAACTAATATGATTTTTTGTTGTTGTTGTTGTATTACATTTTTCCCCCTAATTTCTGTTTTGAAATTTTTTTGTAAGTGATATCACATTTTACATAACATTAGAGAAATGTCCATAGTAAAAACAACAGATTTTACACATTTCTCCTATACATTGTTCTGTACTACTACAGTATAATACAGTAAACCATTTTTAATAAGTTCATACACATTGTTTTTACAATAGGACTGCATATTGTCCCAGTTCTGGTGACAGAAGACAGTTTTTTACTCCATAACAGGAGCAATAAGTCTGCAACAGTGTAGTTACAGATAATGGAATTAGACTATGAGAGATTCAAAGTAGAATTCTAGCAGACAATGGCAGTTTTCTAAACATCTCCTCAGTAAGTCGCTCGACAAAAGAGAGAGTGCTAAAGAAGAATCAGCTCACAAGGAAGCTGCTCTACAAGGTAACATTTGAAAGAATTGTCAATATGGTGGAGGAGTTGTGGTACCTGTATGGAGAGGTACATTTCTTTACTTAAAGTAAAATGTTCTGTCACAGTATTTTTTTTTTTCATTTTACTTGTAGATTACTTACACACTTGCTACTGTGATACTCACATTGATGTAGAAAAGTAAAGAACCAATAAATTCATTTATGTTTATGATATGTTTTTTAGAGAATAATGGATTTGAAAATAAATGAAAGGTGTTTGTTGAAGAAATTGGGGTTTAATTTTTCCAGTCTCAAAGGTGATGACGCAACATCATAGGCGAAAGAGCTACAATTGATGTTCCAGGGCAGCTTGGGGGCTGCATCACCATGTGTGACACTATTTATTAAAACGGTATGAGTGTACATATTCTTACCATTTGTCCATGTGAAAGCCAACATCTCCTTAACATTTATGATACCCTCTACAGGGTTCTTATTCCTGAACATGAAATGGCCTGCTTGAGCCAGCACATTAGTCATCCTACACACAAAGCAGATCATACGTTAGACTTGGTAATTACTAAAGGACTAAAAGTTGATGTGAATCAGATCATTGATATTGGTCTATCAGATCATTTTCTTTTAGTAATCAACATATAAATATGCTTACTGCAATAGTGAGAATAATGTAAATAGTAAGGTGGAAAACTTTAATACTAAGGTGAGAGCTGCTTCTCAGAGAGAGAGTCTCAGCTGTACCCATTCAGGAGGCAGGCAGTACGTGCACAACTCCACCCCCCGGCACAGGCAGGCAGGCAGATAGGCAGGCAAACACATGCAGCAATCTCCCCCTCCCCCTCCCCAGCAGGCACTTGGCTAGCTCTATTTCTCTCTCTCTCTCTCTCTCTCTCTCTCTCTGTCAGCTGCAGGCAGGCAGTCTGACCGAGAACAATGCAACACGTGCGGAAATCATCGGCGCGCACAAACCGAAAGGGAAACTGGCTTGTTCGTATACCGAGTGTGTGGTTGTGAACCGAGGCAAAAGTTTGGCGAACTTTTTGGTCGTGAACCAAGTTGTACATGAACCGAGACGTTCGTGAACCGAGGTTCCACTGTATACAGTATATATTGTCAGGGATGCCAGGGGCGATGACCCAGCCGGGATGCCGTGAAGGACCGGAAGAGGGCGTGCGCCCACCTAGGATCAGGTGGGGGCTGCCACCCTGGTTGCTTTGGGGGCCACAGGTAGAGGGCTTGGAAGCCCAACCTTGTAGGGGCCTGTGGTCACCGCCAGGGGGCGCCCCGATGCCTTTGGAGCCCTGGACCTCAGCACTTCCGCCACACCAGGAAGTGCTGAGGGGGTAGAGAAGCAGGGACACCCGGAGTGCTTCCAGAAGTACAGCCGGCACTTCTGCCACACTGGGGCGTGTCGGCGGGTGATTGCTGGGGAGCACCTGGAGCACATCCGGGTGTGGATAAAAGGGGCCGCCTCCCTTCATTCGAGGATGGAGTCGGGTGGAAGCAGGACGAAGCAGAAGAGAGTGTGGAGGCGGCCCGAAGAAGAATAATAATAATTTAAACACTGCTTAATACTAAAATGCATAAATACAAAAGCAATTAGATGAAATAAATGAAAATGACTTGTCCGATAACAATGAGTTTAATTTTACTGCACAACAAAGGAGAGCGTTACAGCTCTTCCAAAGGAGCCTCTTCAGGCAAATGTGAAGCACTGCCGTTGTTCTTCTTCTGGCAGTTTTCAATCCAAATCCCTAAAGCAGATTCCATCCAGACTACTGCCTTATTACATCCACTTAAAACTTGTTTTGCACCCTGGTTAAAAGGACACTGCGGCCGTAGATCTTATATTCCTTTCCTACTTTTTAAATAAAAAGAATCATAGCCTTCAACAAATCCAAAACGTTTACCTTTTTGGCAATCGTTGACATCTTCCGTTTGCACTTGGGCACGACCCCTGAAGCAGTAGCAGATCGTTTTGGAGCCATAATGAAGGGCTTGACTATGCACAAAGATAAACACAAAAGAGCACAAAAGTTAACTCTTTACACAACGAAACACGTTGATGCTGAATGAGCGAGACGAGACTTCCTGGTTAACACTGCATTCAGCACGCAGGAACTTAACTGCGTGCTCTGATTGGTTACCTTCTCAGTTAGGAGAACTTAACTGCGTGCTCTGATTGGTTAGCTTCTCAGTCATCCGCCAATAGCGTCCCTTGTATGAAATCAATTGGGCAAATCAACTGAGGAAGCATGTACAGGAAGTAAAAAGACACATTGTCCACAGAACCCGCAAAGCAGGTTATGCTTATATATTTAGTTATGCTTTCATATAAAATCCACGATAGAGTGAAGCTGTGAAAGTCGAAGCGTGATATAGTGAGGGATTACTGTACAAGTTAAAACTTTTTTTTTTTGAAGGTGCGCACCCGGTATACCACACGTGTTGTTCTAGCACACGAGTCGTATTCCAAACAAAGGTCATATACCAAGCAAAATATTTCACCTCTAAACAGGACGTATACCAAGTTGGACTTATTCCAAAGCAGACATATACCGAGGTACCACTGTATACACATATATATACACACTATACACACACATACTGTACATCCACATATATATACATATATACATACATCCACATATATATATACATATACATCCTCATATATATACATTTATGCATATATGCATACATACTGTATGTATATATATATATGTGTGTGTGTGTGTATATATATATATATATATATATATATATATATATATATATATATATATATATAGTCACAAAACGAGGCAAAGACAGATAAAGGTTTGGGGCAGCCACCCATATAATTTGGTATCCTGGCTGCAAAAGTCATTTTTTTAAAGCAACTAGCACTGAAGTGCATACAATGGAGTCCAAAACCAGACTCAGTTCATGCACAAAACCCCAACACAGAGTCCTGGCCACACAAATGCCTTCTCTTCGGGCCGCCTCCACACTCTCTTCTGCCTCGTCCTGCTTCCACCCGACTCCAGCCCTGAATGAATGGAGACGGGCCCTTTTATATTCTCCCGGATGAGCTCCAGGTGATTCCCGACACTCTTTCATTGGCCACGCCCCAGTGTGGCAGAAGTGCTGGCTGTTCTTCCGGCAGGTCTCCGGGCGCCCTTTTAATTCTTCCCCCCAGCACTTCCTGGTGTGGCAGAAGTGCTGAGGTAACAGGTCCCCAAGGCATTGGGGCGCCTCCTGGCAAGACCACGTGCCCCTACAGGGTGGGGCTTCCATGCCCTCAACCCGTGGCCCCCAAAGCAACCAGGAAGGCGGCCCCCACGTGATCCAGGGTGGGTGTAGACCCACATCCAGTCCCTCATGGTGTCATTGCCCCTGGCATCCCTGACAATATATATACACACACACACAACCACACACACACATATATATATATATATATATACATATATGCATATACATATCGACATACATATATACACACACATATATATATATACATATTTACATTTACATATATATATATATATATATATATATATATATATATATATATATATATATATATATATAGGTGGGACTCGATTAAAAAAATTAACCTAATTAATTAGAGGCTTTGTAATTAATTAATCTTGATTAATCGTATGTAATCGCACAAGAAAATTTGCCCCAAAGCGCAAATGTTTTTTTTAATTTAAAAGGGTTTTAGTGGGCGACAGAATCAAATAATAGACATGGACATGAATATTGTAAACTCAAGCTCTTTTAATTTCCGAAAAAAAAAAATGCATTTAAACTGCATTTCATTTCAAAACAGAAACAAAAATATCATCAAAGGCTAAAATTGGGCAGACTTAAAAATAAAGTGGTATTTTTAAGTACTTTAAGTACATTTTCAGAATGGTATTGTCTTTAAATAATAATAATAAAAATTTCAACATAGTGCAGTTTTTCTTCTTAAAAATATAAGGCAGAAACATAAAAGGTAATTTGACCAGCTTCACCTTTAAACTCTGAGTAACCTTAGCCAAAATTATTTTGTACATTAGGCTAAAACAGTGTGATCATTGAACATTTTGTAATTAGATGTAATTAAAATGACTAACGGTCACGGAAGTCCAATGATCCCCAGTAAGAGCCACAAAGTCGGCTTTCTGAAATGCATCTAATTTTCCTTGCTTTTCAGTGTCATAAAGCTGTTGAATTTTACTTGAAATAGTCTTTCGGCAATGCAGTTGGAAAGTTGGATGACCTGACGCTAACTGTAGCACATATTCTAACCCCCTATCTTCCACCACTGTTAGTGGTCTACAGTCCAAAGCAATCCGTTGCGAGAGAATTTGTAAGTTTGACCGATGTTGACTTATTAATTTTCATCCTGAAGCCAGTCATTTCATCAGGTTTGGGCTGCCGACACCTTTTGTTGGTACTCAAACTCGTACTGTTAGTGCTAACAACACACACAGTTTCTGTGCTCGCTGTAACATGTTTTGCATTTAGATGGTACCGTAAGGTTGAAGTGCTTCAGTGGTATGCAAACTCCTTTTTTCACAGTTTGCACAAAACCACGCTTTTATTAAGGCTTCCGTCAGGTAGTCTTTTGAAATAAAATTTGCCTCCGATCAGTCCTAGCAACGCGCTGTCTTCCGACTCTTCCATTTTTCTAGCTCTGATGTGTGCATCAATGTAATCGATGTACCAGGAAATAATGCATTGACAAAAGTTCCCCTTTGCTTGGAATGCAAAGTGTGACTAAATGCGTTACTTTTTTTAACGCGTTATGGAGTACATGCATCGAAGCTTCTTAGCTGTGCTTGTGCTAAGAAAAGGAAACATTTTAAAAATAATGTAACACGATTGTCAATGTAATAGTTTTGTGACTGTTATGAGTGTTGCTGTCATCAAGGATTTGATTATCATTATTTCTTTCAATCAGGTTCGTATTTGGAGGATGTGTTGTGTTCAAGTTATTTTCCGTGTTTGTCAACCGTTGTAAAGATAACAGATTTCATTCATCGAAGTGTTCACCACCCAAATCGGTACTCGTGAATCTAAGATGTTCAACAGGCATTCCCGGTATTAAGTTGTGGATTTGCCTGCGAATATTTAGCAGTAGCATGTGTATGAACTTAATTTAATCTTTTCCAGTCCTGCAAAGTCAGTTGACGTGAGCAGCTTGGAGTACATGCATTGAAGCTTCTCAGCTGTGCTCGTGCTATCTTGTGCGATCTCGCGATGTCCACTGGTTTATTTAATGTTAGCTAAGACCCAGCACTTAAAAGTTTCTTGCTACAGCAATTTTAACTCCATTACAAAGTGATCCAAAGTCTCGTTTATACCTCGTGTATTTTCATTAAACTTGTATCTCGCGAATAACGTATTCATTGTAGGCATGACAAACAGGATAAACTTATTTTAAACTTACGGTTTACACCGTGCTTTGTTTCCGCAGTAGCTGCACTTTTGAATATGCTTGTATGCGTCACTCGCTTGATATTCTTTTGCTGCCTTCTCAATTGTGAAATGCGTTTTTTGTTCAGCGCTCTTTGGAGCTCTTCCTTGTTCTCTACGTACTTACGTAGGAGGCGTGATGCTGCGGAACGCAACTCCGCCTCACACGGCGATCGTGCTGCCTGCTATGGCCGTATATATGGTCGAAAGTAGGTTCCAGATATGACCGTTACGCGTAGAATTTTGTAAGTAAGCAGTAAGGAATGAGCCTGCCAAATTTCAGCCTTCCACCTACAAGGGAAGTTGGAGAATTAGTGATGAGTGAGTCAGTCAGTGAGTGAGTCAGTGAGGGCTTTGCCTTTTATTAGTATAGATTTCTCAACTGAGACCCTCCACCTGCGTCTTTGACCCAATACCAACACGTTTTTTCAAAAAAGTATCGGGAGTGCTGATAGATAGTATTCTTTATAGTAAACTCGTCATTAGAGATGGGGGTCTTCCCAGACTGTCTTAAAACTGCTGTAATTAAACCCCTGCTCCAGAAAAATCATCTCGACTCCTCTGCTTTTGAAAATTTTAGACCTATTTCTAACCTGCCTTTCTTAAGTAAAATTCTAGAGATGTCATTCATCATGCATCTTAATGATCACCTTAATAAACATGCTATTCTTGATAAATTTCAGTCGAGTTTCAGAACAAATCACTGTACAAAAACTGCACTTGTTAAAGCAGTAAATGACTTGCGGGTAAATGCAGACAGAGGCTGTTTATCTGTTCTCATCCTCTTAGATCTGAGTGCCACATTTGACACCATTGATCAGTGGGTGGGCCTCTCTGGCAGTGTCTTAAATTGGCTTGAGTCCTACCTGGCAGGTAGAAAGTTCTGTGTTAGTTGTGGTAATTATACTTCAGAGACCATTGATATTCTATATGGTGTTCCACAAGGCTCTATCCTGGGTCCACTGCTGTTTTTGATTTACATGCTTCCATTAGGTCAGATTATGTCGGGGCATAATGCGACCTACCACAGCTATGCTGATGACACATAACTGTATTTACTGTATCAATAGCACCTGAAGACCCCGACTCTCTTGATTCATTGATACAATGTCTTACTTGTATTTCTGAATGAATGAGTAGTAATTTTCTCAAACTAAATAAGGAGAAAACAGAAATTTTAATGATTGGCAATAATGAATATAATGAGGTTATTAGAAATAAACTTGATGCATTAGGATTAAAAGTCAAGACAGAAGTAAAGAATTTAGGGGTAAATATTCACTCTCACCTGAATTTTAAATCACATATTAATCAGATTACTAGGACAGCATTTTTTCACTTAAGAAATATAGCAAAAATTAGATCACTTATAACATTGCAAGATGCTGAGAAATTAGTTCACGTTTTTGTTTTCAGTCGACTAGATTACTGTAACACACTCCTCTCAGGACTACCCAGGAAAGACATAAATCGATTGCAACTAGTGCAGAATGCAGCTCCTAGAATCCTAACTAGGAAAAGAAAATCCGAGCACATTTCTACAGTTTTGATGTCACTACACTGGTTACCTGTGTCATTCAGAATTGACTTTAAAATACTACTTATGGTTTACAAAGCCTTAAAAAATCTTATATTTCGGAATGTCTTACACCTTACACTCCAAAGATCCTAAGATCTTCAAATGAGTGTCTACTTAGAATTCCAAGAGCTAAACTTAAAAGAAGTGGTGAGGCAGCCTTCTGCTGTTATGCACCTAAAATCTGAAATAGCTTGCCAATAGGAACTCACCAGGCTAATACGATGGAGCACTTTAAAACACTGCTGAAAACACATTACTTTAACATGGCTTTCTCATAGCTTCATCTTAGTCAAATCCTGATGCTCTATATATTCAATTAATTATCATTATTATTCATGGTGGCTCCAAAATCCGTACTAACCCCTACTTTCTGTTCTGTTCTTTTTCTGGTTTTCTGTGGTGGCGATCTGCGCCACCACCACCTAATCAAAGCACTGTGGATTAAAAGCCAGAAGTCCACATGACTGTCATCATCAAATTCTTCCATGAGAACCCTGAATACAATGAAGACGGATTCAGGTCATTTATGTTAGGTAGCCTAGAGGGGGCTAGGAGGTCTCGTGGCCTCGGAACCCCTGCAGATTTTATTTTTTTCCTCCAGCCGTCTGGAGTTTTTGTTTTTTCTGTCCTCCCTGGCCATCGGACCTTATTTTTTATTCTATGTTAATTAGTGTTCCCTAAATTTAACTCTTATTAATTTTGTCTTCTTCTCTCTTTCTTCATCATGTAAAGCACTTTCAGCTACATTATTTGTATGAAAATGTGCTGTATAAATAAATGTTGATTTTACTACAATTTATAAGAGCTGAAGAGGTTAAAGACAACTATAAGTACCACTATTGAGTTTACAGCAAAGCGGAAATGTGCCCACTCTGCCTTTAATGGAAGCAAATCAGGTATACAATTCATTAAGCCAACCTGGTAAAATGTACCATTTATAAATGGAGATTTGTGTCCTCCTTAGTAGGAGATTGTTATTATCTCCACCTTTGGGGTTTCAATAACAGAGAACCCTTACTGTTCTTCAGTATGCATTTTTTTAGTAAAATGTTTCAACCCCTGATGTTATTCCCAATGTGTGTGTATATTGTTACCTTACAGTATTCCACATAGAATTCTTTCCTCACATATATATAATGAGATCCTAGCCAGACAAAGTCGCATAGGGACTCACTATCACTAGCACTAACTGTTGAGGAATGACCTCAATAGCCTTAATAAACATTTTGGGCATCAAAGTGGGAATTTGGCACTCTCCTATTATTTCAATCACTCTAGATAGAAAATATAAAAGCAACATAGTATTTATTACCGTATAACAATAGCAAATAGAATAAAAAATAAAATAAATAGCAAAATTTGGATATTAAAAGTTTTAGAAAAGCTAACTGCAAATCAAAAATATCAAGGAATGGATTTTGGCTTTTAATTTAACAATCATTGTAATTCATAAGTCATGTATTTTGACATCCAAATCAGTTGGACTCACGTCTCTTGATCTTTGACATCACTTCCTATGTTGCCCTTCTGTAGTTTGTCTTCTGTTTCACATTTTAGTTCCTTGGACAAGCCATATTTACGTTAAAATGCACACATGGGGTTTCAGAGCTTGTGACATTGCACAGATTTGATTGGCTTGTCCTGATGATAAATACTCTGATCAAAGTTTTTGATCTTTTAATTATCTCCATACTCCTTCCTTTCTTAAGATATAAACTAATTCTGTGATTTAGTGCCCTGTTCACCCACTAATTTAACAGATTGGAGGCTCTATGGCATGTGCTAACCCTCTTTTCTGTCCACCATTAAGTTGTAAACCAGTTAACAAGGACTAGTACAACACAGGAAGAATGTCCAAGAAAGGCTGTTTGCAATACTTATAATTAAAGTCTGGTAAATGTAGTTAATCCTAGTTCATTTAAATACAAAATTGAAGATTTTCCACTCCAGAACAATATGGAAGATTAAGTTTTACCCACAAAAAACAATGTACAAAGATAAAACAACATAAAAATGTTTCCTTTTGTATTATAGTCTGACAGATGAAAAACATATCATAAATACCTTTAATTCTTAATCAGTCACTCTTTTTTTTGTTCTTTATTTCGCCTTATACAATTTCTCGTATTAGGAATTTGTTAGTTTTCGCATACCCCTTGGGATAGAGTGCAGGGTCAGCCATTGTACAGCACCCCTGGAGCAACTGAAGGTTAAGGGCCCAGCAGAGTAGGATCTCTTTTGGCAGTGACATGGATTTGAACCGGCAACCTTCGGAATACTGGCGCAGATCCTTAGCCTCAGAGTCATCAATCCGCCCTAATACATTAATACAAACTCCACAATATAAACAAATCCTATTTATGGATGGTCTCTAGAAAGTTTTCTGTCATGATTGAAATTAGCTGTCTTGACTATGCAGATCCCATACATTTAATTGTAAGGAAAAGCAAATATTGGTGGTCATTGAAAAAATGATGATAAATACAAAATATACCAATGTTTAAAAATGCTTCCGATTTGTTAAGTGAGATTAACTGAGAGTATACATACCAGCCAATCAGAACAGTTTCTTGGAAAGGCATTTAATAGTTAAATGTGTATGCAGAGCTTGATTATAGGCTGATTTCATGCACTTGATAGCCCAGTTTAATGAGTCTACATTGAACACCCTTGGAGTTCACCATAAAGTAATTGGTTTTGAAACAAATTCTACTTAAGCAAAAAAAAAAAAATGGCTGACTGATTAGGGAGAATGGATTTATTTACTACAATGGCCAGATAACCTCGGTGTTAATATGAGCCAAACAAAGAAAGTGTGTAAAACCCTAGTGAAAACCACAATGTGCTGTCAGTATATTTATTTTTCAAATTACCTATGAAAAAATTGATTGATATTGCTGGTTGAACTACTTAGTAGGCAGAACATGAAACAATGGTGTGGGTATCCTGTTGTCTGAAACCATTAACTCTTCAGTGTAATGGAAGTACTTCAATCAGGAAAGTATAATCTTTAGGGTATAACAAGAGTGGGAAACCAGTAGTCCACCAAATATCGGGAAATTAGGGAGAAGCATGAAGAGGACTGGCTTATTTATACGTTATTTGCTTTCAATGATGTTAACACTTAAAGAATTATGCTTCATCTTAAAGGTTGTTCTGCTCTATGCACCCATTTTCTTATGAGATGCAGTAGGGTCACCCAGAGTAGAAATGTTGGGGTCGTATTGGACAAATCACAAAAAAGGAAAAAAAGTCCTGGTTAATTAGCTGTATAAATTATTTAGATAAAAATAAGGGATGTGCTGTTCAAAATGAACACTGAACTTGTGGATTAATCTGTATATACAAAGGGTGTATTTAAATGCCTGATTTCATTTAGGGCTGAAGAAAACTGGACAAAACAGTAGTTTGCTGGAAGTAGAGACACTATTAGGAAAAGGAAAAATAAAGTTGAGTAGAGATTATTATAACCATTAAGAAATTAAACAAGCTACCCTTGCCGCAGGTTATTCTTTCTACATTCTGATTAAGCAGGCCTTTTCATTGTATTTGTCCCTCTTGTGGTGCTTAACTGTGGTGGATTTAGAGTGACATTAGGTATAGTTTTTGTTTTTAAAGCATATTGTCATGTTACTCCAACAAACCAATTCTAGTTGTTAACCTCCTGTTTGGAAAGAAGGAAGACTTTGTAGGTGAATTGGAAATTGAATATTATTGTATATCAAGAACAATTCATATAGAATAAGATACTTCATAAAATCCTCTACCTTTTCCTGGACCTACTATAGCTTAGCACAAATTTGCTGAATAATTATTGATGTTCTGTAAATAGTTATTTTGTCTCTTGAACATTTTAAAAAGATCTATTAATGTACATGTTTTTAATGAATGATTCTAGACATCCTTTTAAAAGTCATTCATTGTTTTCAACTGTAATAAAAAATTAAGATAGTAAACAAATTTTAACTGGGTACAAACAAAAATGAGTGGTCTTTAAAGTTGAGACAAATGTCACGGAATCATACATACTAGCAGGTTTATTTTATCCTAAGGCAGTTCTAAATACAGCTTGCTTGTGTTCAACATCTGCAAGTTAATAAGCACAAACTACAAAATGATACATTCTTGGAAAAGTTTGGTAAGAAGTTAAAAGTAGTCTGCTGCTGTACAATCTCTTCTAAAACCACAAACAGCTGCAGACCGTTACTAGTTCATAAAATACATGCGATTCAGTTCAAAGGTAAAAAAAAGATGAACAAAAAGAGGTGCCTTGTTTATAGAACTTACACACATTATTTTACATGTGCAAAAATTAAGCTATGGACATTTTTGCACTTGATGGTAGGTTTAACTTGCATATGATAGTCATAAAATGGTCACTTGTTATGCTGCGGTTGGGAACAGAATGTTTCAATCACAGCTAATTTTCCTCCCTCCATGCTGTTCATCCATAAAGTTTTTTTAGTTCTAATATCCACATTAAAGTTGATCAGTTTGTTATTATACTATTGAAAACATATTATTAATGCTTATATGTACCATAGCACCTACTAGATGGTTTAGGAGCTTTACAATCAATGATTAAATGGTTGACAAGAATGTTCATGTGCAATATGAGAACTTAAGCATTTGTAGAAGTGTAAAAGATAGCCCTGAGCATATATTATTTTACTTAGATATGCATAAAATAATATGCACAAAATGTGAAAGTGCAGCATATTAAAGAAAACAATGCTCATGCAAAAATTAAAAGGTGACAATTTTAATCATTAAGTGAACCTGAAACATATTTAGCTTAATGATATTCCATTCATAAAACAAATATAAGCACCAGTGCTCTTAAAAAGCTATTACATATTGTGTTTAATGTATTGTGATATGTAATGAAATTATGATTCCGTTAAAACAAAAGGATGTATACTTCATTTTTCATTTTTATAAAATTGTATGCTTTTGTAAGTAGGGCTTTAGTGTGTGCTTTAGCAAAACGATTCATATTAGGACACCAATTTGTCTGTTGGTGTCAGCAAACCCGAGCAGCTGATCATAGTCTTCGGGACAGGAATGTTATGATAAGGGTCAGCAGCGTTAGATGGTTGGGTGTCACCATCACTGATGACCTGAAGGTACAGTCATTGAGGCTGTCTAGCACTTTTAATCCTTAGATAGCAGAAGAAAGTCATAAAGTCTCTAGCTATGCCAATTTCTGAAGGTAGAAAGTTTAATCTTTACTAGCTGACTAAATATATTCCTTGTATTGACTGTTTTGTCTGTCTGTGTTAGTAGTTTGTAGGAGGCAAGCAATTAAAAATGTATCGTACTACATACATGTGATAATAAACGTGAACTTGCTGTTTTCTGTTTATGTTTCACCATTATGTTTAATGTCTGGTGTTTGATGTATTTCATTTTTCATACTACATTTTAGGCGGCACGGTGACACAGTGGTAGCGCTGCTGCCTTGCAGTAAGGAGGCCATGGTTCACGTCCCAGACCCTCCCTGCGTGGAGTTTGCATGTTCTCCCCATGTTGGTTTCTTCCCGCAGTCCAAAGACATGCAGGTTAGGTGGATTGGTGTTACTAAATTGCCGTTGGTGTGTGTGTGTGTTTGTTCTGCGATAGACAGGCAACTTATTCAGGGTTTGTTCCTACTGTGACAGGCAGCTGGCGTCCATGCCCAGCTGGGACGCCCCTGCACACTGTATTCAGGGGGAGCAGCCCTGGACAGTGCAATACCTCCCCCTGGAGCCTAGATGGCCGCCCCCCTGGGCTGATGTAGTGCCTCGGTTTCCCACAGGGCTCCCTGGGAATTGGAGTTGGGGGCAGCCCTGTTGGGTCCCGCAGGTGCCACCAGGGGTTGCTGTGTTTGGGACTCCTGAGTCCATGTGGGCAACAGATTCATCACACCTGGAAGTGCCGCCAGATCTTGCTGATCAAACACCTGGAACACTTCCAGGTGACCTATAAAAGGGAGCCAGCAACCACTACTCATTGGCCAGAGTCGGGTGGAGGAGGACTAGGTTGCTAGGGAGGAGTGATGGTGTGAAGGAAGAGAAAAGTGATTGTGCTGTACTGGTGGTTACTGGTGCTTGGGACTGTGTTGTGGCTGGGGGGATTACGGGGAAGACGTGCCCTCCAGCTGAAGAGAAATAAAAGTCCTTTTATTTTACACGTGCCTCCCGTGTCCAATCTGTGTCAGGTCAGGTGCTATATAGTGCCTTTCACACTACCTTGTGCCCAATGCTAGCTGGGATGGGCTACAGCACCTCTGCAGCCTTGCTCTGGATTAAGCGGGATAAGAAATGACATGACATATTTTAATTATTGTACAGCACCCTGTAGAAATAAGTGATAGTGCACTTCATAAGAATGAAATGAATTGCACTGAATGGTACGTAAGTGTCTGTATCCTGTTTTATTATGTTTAAAAGTCGTGTAGTTTGGTGCAATGTCTATAAGGACTGGATTGTATCAGAAAGAAAAGGTCCATCTACCACCCCTAACTCATCTGCTTGCAGGAGAAGGGGTCCAGTAGTAAATTTTACATGCTCAGTATAAAGACTGGCTAAAAGACATTGCTTTGATTGTCTTTAATTTTAAAACATTTTCACAGATGTTTTTGTTGTACAAAACTAAAAAACTGTGAAAGCTGAATATATTGTGGTGTGTAATGTATGCCAACAAAATCTGTAACTATTTAAGCAGTAATTATTGGACAAAAATGTGAAGGAAACAAACTCTTCTGTGCTAATTAGTTTTGACTCTCTTGTTTCAAAGATGTGATTTGTATTACAGCATTTACAAAATATTGTTATGACCAGTTTAAAAATGCCTGCAGGATATTGACTGATTTTGCATGGTTTTTCTCAGCTTTACAGATGTACTTTGGCTACTACTTTGACATGCACAAATATGACGCTTCTTATCATTGCTATGACTAATAATTTCAGGGCACACATTAGTTAGTTATATAAATTAAGAAAACCTGCTTGGAACACATTTGTGATAAAAATGGATTGATCCAACACTTACTTCACATTTTTTTTTCTTTCTGCTTACTCCAGTTACTTTGTTAAACACTCAGCTCCCTTATTTTTGACTTTAAATTGTGCTTTTTTTTTTCAATACATCTTTCAGAGCTCCTATTCCTGTTGTTTAATTTCATTAAGAGGTTTGGCAACTTCTGCTTTGTGCTTTTTCATGGTTAACAGTCCAAAAAAAGTTTTTTCAATGGTTTGAACTTGTCACAGTGGTATTTTCTTCATCCAGAAAGAAGTGTTGATTTGGATTATTCTGTGTACAATAATCCAAGATGAGTAATTCTGTCAGGCCTTTTGTTTTCTGAACCCATTTTATCCTGTACAATTATGAGGAGAGCTGATGCATATCCTGGGAATATTAGACACAAAGCTCAAACCAACCCTGAGTTGAATACCAGGCCATTTCAAGGCACTTAAATAAAAAAGAAGGGGCCACCATTACCCACTGTGAAAACATCATTCACATTCTTGCAAATACCTCCCATCTTTAATATTCATTAGTATATACCGACCTAATGTCGGTTGGTATGTTATTTGTTTTTTGGTGATTGAAATGCTCAATTTTAATTCATTTTTTATACAAATAAAAAAAATCACATTAAAGAATTAAATTGTGCATCCCTAATGCACCCCTAACTTATTGTATCATCATCCCTACCACATCCCTACCACTAAACCACCAAAGTCAAACTGACCAATCAGATTGCTAGGAAGGACCAGCCACAAACACACACACACACATACAGTTGTATTTTATTATATAATAGATAGGCCAGGCATTTAAGAAATCAATGTTCTAGACACCACTGAACAAGAACCACTCATTTACTGATTAGTTCTGACAGGTAAGGGGAAACGTTGCACGTTGTCTGTTGCTTAATTTCCTCTCTGTACTCCTAAACAATTAAGAATAAGAATATGCAAATGTCTTGGGGTATTATTTTTGATTCAGAAACTGTGGAGTGTTTTCACAGAAACCAAGAAGTCTCAAGATTTGTTGTCAAAGCCAAAACATTACACTACGAGTCAAAAAGAGAATTGTTTTCTTTTAATATTGTTCAAAGTTATGTTTTTCATTTAGCTATACATAAAAAAATCATGGAATTTGCCTTCTCCATTTTATCCAAATAACAGACAGAAATGAAATAAAACAATCAAATAGATTCAAGACAGGGTAAAACTTACACAGAAATTCTAAAATATTTACATAATTTGAAAAACTAATTCTTTGCTAACTACTTCTAACAGTTTGATAGTGTATTTTGATGTAAAATTGTTACAAGATACAGCAGCGCTTCTCCCTGATTTACTGAAGCTGAGTTTGCATGTAATAGGTGTCTGCCAACAGTTGAGATGATTTCTAGTTTTTTTACAACATTGCCTTCTGGCAAACACTTACCAAATCATCTACGTCAGCCCCAATAACTTTAGCTGCATGTTTGGTAATCTGCTGAAGGTTTTTTAAACTTTGGTTTGTCAGATTACTAAATCAGGCGATGAAGCTGAAAGTGATGAAACACAGCGATGAAAGGAAACATGTGGTCGATGTCCACTTTAAATAGCCTGGGTTTAGGGAGGATAAAATAAGTGATTTAGATTTTGTATTCATATTCCAGTTAAGGTTATTAGTATTATTATTATTATTATTTATACTTAGTCACTATTTCTACCTCCTCCCACAAAATAGTGATGGGTGAACATGCAGATCTCTGCCTGGTAAAGCCAAATATCATTTGACATTCAGAATTGAGAGTTCCTATTGTACCAATTTACTGAACAATGCATTTGATTTAAGTAATAGTTTTCACCCTTCATAGGTATGTGACCCATCAGCAGGATGTCTTCAACATACCTGAAAATGGAACAGTAGTCTTTGTTCTGCCTCAGATCACTTGAGTGCAGTGTAAATAATAATGTAGGCCTGTAGCCTGTAGGAGCCCAGTGTTTCAGAGAATAACTTTTGAAAAAGTGTCACATACTTGACTGTTATCCACACCAAAATTGAATAATTCTACAATATTCGAAGCCATCGATCATGTGGTCACATTAGTGACATCATGCCCTGTGACTTCCATGATCACGCCGCTAACATCCACATAATGCATCATGGTGACGGTAACAGGATCTCAAAATGGGGGTGACCATAAAGAAAACAAAATGGTGTCATGGCAAACAAAAATATAACAATAAAAACCCATAACAACCCAGAGACTAATTTCAGAATTAATAACTAACCAGAAAGAATCACCTGACATAAAAAAAAATCCTTATGGTCTACACTACAATAAGACCTTTAAGTTGAATGGCACAATGGAAATACAGTAAGTGACAGTGAGTTTCCGCCAGGGGGAGTTTTGATATAATTTAAACATAAATTATAGTAATGCATTTTAATATTGCACAAGATTTAATTCAAATGGAATCAACAATTCTTAAGCTTGCTCTTAGTAGTTTTTCTACATTGCTTCTTCTACTGACCGACACTCCGTCAATATGTTTAATGCTTTCTTGGTTTGGTTGTCTATGTTGGCTGTCAATTTTGTTTTTAGGTTTTAAGGTTTTCACACTTAATGTTAGCTGAACTGAAAGTATTTTTAAAAATGTGTTATTTATTGTTGCTTTCTTATTAATATTCTAATGTTCATATTAAGACATTGTGTTAATATAATTTTTTATATTTTATGTTCTTTTCCCTAAGGATTACATTTTTATTGCTAAATTTTTATTTTGAATCAAATAGACAAAGTTCATTATTTGTTTATTTTTCGCCTTGCTGTATGGTTGCCTTCCATGATTGCAGATGCCCTGCCAAAGATGATACAACCACAACAGTACAGAAATGTGATGATCCCAGCTTGCATTATCTTTCTGTGGATGTACAACTTTCAACGCTTCTCTGTAGTGCCAAAGCTTCACTGTGATACAGATTAGTCAGTAAAATATATTAAGCTATTCAGAGCTTTATGAAAGGGTCTATTAAATGAAATGCAAAAACATGTAGAATAATTTACATTAGCAGTAATGTGAGCCTCCCTATGTAAAGAGATATTTCAAATCAGATCTGCCCAAACTTTGTAATTTAGATTATCTCCAAATTTGCATTTAATTTGCCATTTTAGTTTTACTGAACCCCTCTGCTTGTATTTAACCTTTAGAAAAATATAAGCTGGACACCAAGCTAATAAAAAGTGCAACCATGTCAACATCCCATTGAAGAAGGGGAAGGAAGCAAATACATTTTGTTGAGAGAGACATAATCAGTTAGGCATTTTTTAGGTCTTTACTTGCACATTGATTTTGAAAGATAATACTGTGTGATCAAAGAAGTGCCCACTGCTGTAGGGCCAGTACACATTTGATTATTTGTTTATTCCTAATTTTTTTAAGTGTTTCCCCCTCCTCACTGAGCTAAATTCACTAAGAGAATTCAGCAGAAAGTGAACTCTTTCCTACCCTTAGTGGAAAAGATTAAGTATCTAGGGTCACCAGTGATTGGAAAAGGGAACATGATATTGAGAAACAGATTGGAGAGGCAGCAGCTCTTCTGCGGGCACAGTATCAGTCCATGGTGGTAAAGTGGGAGCCAAGTCAAAAGACAGCTCTTGCTTTACCACTTGATCTAAATCCCTGTACTCATAGTCATGAGCCATGGGTATTCACCAAAAGAATGAGATTGCCAATACAAGTGGCAGAAATGAAGTTTCTTTACAGGGTGGCTGGGCAGACATTCCATGACAGGGGTTGTAGCTCAGTAATTCACATGAGCTTCTGAGTAGAGATGGTGCCTCTCCAGATGAAGAAGAGCCAGTTTATGGTGGAGACCCAGTGGCAGGCCCAGAACACACTGAGGGGATTCATATCTCTTTGCCGGCTTGGGAATGCCAGGGAATTCTCCAGCAAGAGCCAGAATCTGCAGCTGGAGAAGTCTGGATTGACCTGTTTGGCCTGCTGCCATTGTGACTCATACAAGGAAAAGCAAATAAGAAGAAGAGATGCGTTGAGATGAGATGAGATGTGAACTGTTCCAACATGGTCCTAAAGAGCCCTGACTTAACAACATTAAGGGTGAGAAACATTGATCCTTATACAATAAGACTGACCGCATTATTGTTCTTAATTTCCTTTCTGTTTTACATTTGATGCTATCATACATCTTTACACTGCGGTTTTCAGTTTTATTGTTGATACCTGTTGATAATACGAATGCTATCTATTAAAACATGGCACTCAAACTGAATCCATAAAATAATAGCTCACAGTCTCTGGTCTCTTTTTTTTTGAATGTCACATCTACTCTTATGTAACAAAACCAATTCTCTAGTGTGAGTCATTTGAGCCACTGCATACAGCATGACTGGTCTCAGGCCATTACCTCAGTCACTGGTAGTCTGCTGTGCTGACATCCTTCTGATTCTAGTTGTCACACAATCAACTTTTCTTCTAACTTAATAATGACCAACTGTAATTAATCATAACTATCAGTGGAAGCTTTTTTATCATATAGTACCCTTTTTAATCGGTACTCACTTATACATTTTATTTCCATCCATCCATCCTCTTCCACTTATCTGAGATTGGGTCACGGGGGCAGCAGCTTGAGCAGAGATACCCAGACTTCTCTCTCCCCGGCCACTTCTTCTAGCTCTTCTAGGGGAATCCCGAGGCATTCCCAGACCAGCCGAGAGATATAGTCCCTCCAGCATGTCCTGGGTCTTCCCCGAGGTCTCCTCCTGGTTAGACGTGCCCGGAACGCCTCACCATGGAGGCGTCCAAGAGGCATCCTGATCAGATGCCCGAGCCACCTCATCTGACTCCTCTCGATGCGGAGAAGCAGTGACTCTACTCTGAGCCCCACCCGGATGACTGAGCTTCTCACCCTGTCTTTAAGGGAAAGCCCAGACACCCTGCGGAGCAAACTCATTGTATTCGCAATCTCGTTCTTTCAGTCACTACCCATAGCTCATGACCATGGGTGAGGTTAGGAACGTAGATAGACTGGTAAATTGAGAACTTTGCCTTACGGCTCAGCTCCTTTTTCACCATGAGAGACTGATGCAGAGCCTGTATCACTGCGGACGCCACACCGATCCCCCTGTCGATCTCACACTCCATTCTTCCCTCAATCGTGAACAAGACCCCAAGATACTTGAACTCCTCCACTTAGGGCAGGATCTCGCTCCCAACCCTGAGAGGGCACTCCACCCTTTTCCGGCTGAGGACCATGGTCTCGGATTTGGAAGTGCTGATGAAGCAAACAGGACAACATCATCTGCAAAAACCAGTGATCCAATCCTGAGTCCACCAAACCGGACCCCCTCAACACCCTGGCTGCGCCTAGAAATTCTGTCCATAAAAGTTATGAACAGAATTGGTGACAAAGGGCAGCCCTGGCAGGGTCCAACTCTCACTGGAAACAGGTTTGACTTACTGCTGGCAATGCAGACCAAGCTCTGACACCGATCATACAGGGACTGAACATCCCTTATCAGGGGGGCCAGTACCCCATACTCTCGGAATACCCCACACAGGATTCCCTGAGGGACACGGTTGAATGCCTTTTCCAAGTCCACAAAACACATGTAGACTGTTTGGGCAAACTCCCATGCACCCTCCAGGACCCTGCTAATTGTGTAGAGCTTGTCTATTGTTTCCGCGACCAGGACAAAAGCCACACTGTTCCTCCTGAATCCGAGGTTCAGCTATCTGATGGACCCTCCTCTCCTGGACCCCTGAACAGACTTTTCCAGGGAGGCTGAGGAGTGTGATCCCTCTTTAGTCAGAACACACCCTCCAGTCCCCCTTCTTAAAGAGAGGGATCACCACCCCGGTCTGCCAATCCAGAGGCACTGTCCCTGATGTCTATGCAGTGTTGCAGAGGGATGTCAACCAAGACAGTCCTACAACATCCAGAGCCTTGAGGAACTCCAGGCATACCTCATCCACCCCTTTGGCCCTGCCACCAAGGAGTTTTTTGACCACCACAGTGACTTCAGTCCCAGAGATGGAGGAGCCCACCTCTGAGTCCCCAGGCTCTGCTTCCTCATTGGAAGACATGTTAGTGGGATTGAGGAGGTCTTTGAAGTACTCCCCACAACGTCCTGAGTCGAGGTCAGCAGCGCATCATCCCCACCATATACAGTGTTGACTCTGCACCGCTTCCCCCTCCTGAGACACCGGAAGGTGGACCAGAATCTCCTCGAAGTTCTCCAAAAGTCGTTCTCCATGGCTTCCCCAAATTCCTCCCACGCCCGAGATTTTGCCTCAGCAACCAGCAAAGCCGCATTCTTCTTGGCCTGCCAGTACCTATCAGCTGCCTCCAGAGTCCCACAGAACAAAAGGGTCCTGTAGGACTCCTTTTTCATCTTGACAGCATCCCTCACTGCCGGTGTCCACCAACGGGTTCGGGGATTGCCGCCATGACAGGCACCAACCACCTTATGGCCACAGCTCTGGTCAGCTGCCTGAACAATCAAGGCACGGAACATGGCCCATTCAGACTCAATGTTGAAGCTGCTTCTGACAGGGGACTCTGCCTGACGTTCCCAGCTGACACTCACAACACGTTTGGGCCTACCAGGCCAGACCGGCATCCTCCCCAATCATCGAAGCCTACTCACCACCAGGTGGTGATCAGTTGACAGCTCTGCCCCTCTCTTCAACTGAGTGTCCAAGACATGTGGCCGCAGGTCCAACGACACGACCACAAAGTCGTTCATCGAACTGAGGCCTAGGGAGGCCTAGGGAGTCCTGGTGCCAAGTGCACATATGAACACCCCTGTGCTTGAACATGGTGTTAATTTTTGACAATCCATGACGAGCACGGAAGTCCAATAAAAAAACACCACTTGGGTTCAGATCAGGGGGGCCATTCCTCCCATTCATGCCCTTCCAGGTCTCACTGCAATTGCCCACGTGAGCATTGAAGTCTCCCAGTAGAACGAGGGAGTCTCCAGAAGTTTGCCCTCTAGCACCCCCTCCAGCGACTCCAAAAAGGGTGGGTACTCCAAACTGCTGTTCGGCGCATACACACAAACAACAGTTAGGTCTTGAAGGCGGAGGGAGGCTACCCTCTCGTCCCCCGGGGTAAACCCCAATGAACAGGTTCCAAGTCGGGGGGCAATAAGTATGCCCACAACTCCATAAGTGGTAACTCTAGAGTGGTAGAGAGTCCAGCCCCTCTCAAGGAGATTGGCTCCAGAGTCCAAGCTGTACGTCGAGGTGAGCCCAACTATATCTAGTCGGAACCTGTTAACCTCGCGCACTATTTCAGGCTCCTTCCCCTTCAGAGAGGTGACATTCCACATCCCAAGAGCCAGCTTCTGTAGCTGAGGATCAGACTGCCAAGGTCCCTACCTTTGGCCACCACCCAACTCACACTGCACCCGACCTCCTTGGCCCCTCCCATAGGTGTTGAGCCTGTGGGAAGTATATATATATATTTTATTTTTTGAAAATAAATTCCAGTATTCTATTTGATTCCTTTTGTTGTTTGCTAATATTTCTAAATATTTCTATATATATATTTTTTTTTTTCTTTGCTTGTCAGAGCTCTCATAATCTTCCAGTTTTTTGCTTTTTGATTCTAGGTATTTATATAAATTATGTATACTTTGTCTGGCTTACTTTATTTTTAAATTCATCCTACTGTTTAAACTATATTGGTTAATGCAAAGTTTTTTAAATTTACCCTGTTCAAATTGTAAACCCTGATCTTTTCCCCTTCTCTTTTGAATTTGAACCTCTCATTTTTAAAGTTTCAGTGGGTCATTTTTTATCAGGTCTCTCTGGGTTCTTAAACTTGTGTTGCCAAAGCATGTACTTATCATTGCATACAAACCACAGTGAGCATTACAGTCAAATGATGTTGGTATAATGAAGCCTTTGAGGACTAATAAAACAACCATGGGACGTTTTTACATTGAGAAAACCAAGCTGCTGAATAAACTGCCTTGTATAAAATAATTCCCTTCACCAATGGCTTTTAAATCCAGGTTGAAAACTGTTTAGTTTAGCATACCCTAACTGCTTAGCTGTGCATATTGGATTTTTCCTCATTAGTTGCTTGTATAAAAATCAAAGTATCACAATATCTATGAGCTGTCACTACCCCTGCTCTATTCTGTCTCTCTTATTGGTGTCCTGCTATGGAACTTGTTTCTACTGCTATACTGCCAAACAGTTCTCCTGTAAGTAGAAAAGATCCCAGAAATACTTGGAAACTTTGGAATCAGTGTCTTATAGATTGCCCAGCACAATCTTATATAATAATTTTGAATGGCCAGGAGAGAGTGGGTCTCCAGAAATATGAGTTTTTCTATGGGTTTGAATAATAATTTGCAGCACTTGAGGCTTATTTTCTCCAAAAATGTTGCTCCACTATCAACTGGCCATATCTCATTAATAATATTAATGGAAATATATTGTTGAATCTATTTGTGTTAATCAGTCTCAAATTGCAGTACTTTACTCTATGTTAAACTACATCTGAATTTTAATGTTGTGCATTTTATGTATTCTTAAAAGAGAAGTGATACATTTTACCTGTAAACCTGTTACAGCATTCAGAGTCGGAACCCAGTAAAGAGAGCTATACAAAAATAAATTATAAATAGGAATTGAAATCAACTCAGTAAATGAGACAAATGCAACATACTTTGTCTTTACCTACACACTGCCATTATTCCTTTCTACATGAGGCTACTCTTGTTAACTTCTGTTACATTTTAGTTCTCCTTCAGATAGTCTAGATGTGGAAATAATTTGTTAGGGGAACATGCATGGACACTGCAGAATGTGGGTGTAGAAATTCAGGGGTGTCCTCAAAATGATGGGTTTCCTACAGGAAATTTGTGCCACATACAACCTTGTTCATTTAATAACTATGCCAATTCCCACTTAAATTTAACATACCGTTTTAAAAAGTAATATGCAGATTTTTTTTTTTATTTAAATGACTGTTCTCTATTTCTGCAAAAAATGCCTTAAACAAATTATACAGGCCTATATTTCACAAAAACACATGAGTTCGTTCTTTTAAAAGATGTAATGGACTGTGCCAATATATTCAGTACAAAGTATTCAAAACAGTTTTTCAATTACATGACACACTAGATAGCGGGCACTCATCCTTATTTATATTAAAAATTCACTCTTGCTGATAATGGGTAAGGAAATACCACCTCTTTAGATTTGAGCCACTTTGCCTGGCTGTACCTTTATTTTTCTAAGGCTATTTGTCTTGTTTCTAAAAATACACTTCATCATTCACTGCTAAGCAACTCTTTGCCAATATCCCTCAACTCATCAACTCTGACTTAGACCAGAATTTAATCCTGCCCACAGCAGACAATGAAATCGATTTTTGAGTAATATCAATGCTCTGCACTCTGCACTTCTAAGAGTATAATACCTTGGCTGATTTGGAGAATAATTAGTCAAATATTTTATGCAGTGGAACTGAAGTTTGACAAACCTAGTTATTTTCTGAGATAAATAGACAAATACTAAATTAAATTGTAACTTTTATGTAATCAAAAGGGTAAAATAACTTGAATGCAGTCAATTATGAGATAGTGTTGTAATCAATATGACCTTTAAATAAGAAGATCAAACAGTTATTACATTTTGTATTTGAATGAGGTGACATTTTAGTGAGGACTTAGAAAAAGACTAGTCCGGACTGAGCACAATGTATACACAGGAATCAGAAGGGACAAAATAAAGGGAAGGCAAAATTGGGATGTAAGTCAGAAACTAACAAACGGTAAAGTCAAAGTAAAAAAAAAACACTCTAAAAAATAAATTGTGGGAGAAAGTAGCTTTCACTTGTTAAAGATCACCCCCTTCACAAAGTTGGGACAATACTGGAAAGAATAGCTTGTAGTTTGTGATGGTATGGGTTGGCTTCATGCTCCCTGTGCCATTTGGGTTAACCCTGTCAATAATCCAACTGAGGTGAGACAGGCAAACGAGGACATCCACATGTAGCAAGGGGTATGTGCAAAAAGTGATTAGTACTTTTATTAAAAAAATCACAAAAAAAGTGTTCCAATACTGTTCTTTAAAATCTTCTTAAATGAATAAATAGTTTATAAAACTGGAGCAAATCCCAAGAAGTTAAAATATCTCCAATGAATATGTTTGAATAAAATAAAGTTATTAACCACAGCAGGCAAAAACTCTTAAATGCACAAGCCAGCCCTTGTGCCTCCTTCTTAAAATGAACGTCTCCCAGGTTTACCCTCTGCAGATCCATCAGCCTGAGCAGACATCCCCCAACAGGCAAGGCCACCCCTCAGAAACAGGCTCAATTCTGAGCAGAGCATCACTCTTTTCATCTCCCACTTCCTCTACCCAGTCTAAAGGGGGATTCTGCTGCAAGGAATAGTGTCACTCCAGCTCCGCATAAATGCAGCCACCTCAAGCATTCCTCCTACGACAACCCTTAGGGCTCCTCACCCAGCTGCCTGCCTCCATCCTAGTTCACTTTCACTTGTACACCTCCTGCCACCTCCATCACCCCTTCTTTCAACCTAAATCTCTTTATTGCTCCTTCTCCATCTTTAGTTCATTCTCTTGTTTTCTTTCTTTCTTTACATATATATATATATATATATATATATATATATATATATATATATATATATATATATATATATATATATATATATATATATATATATATATATATATATATATATATATATATATATATATATCAAACATACACCACAAAATATAATCAATCTGAGTGACCAGAAATCTTGGCAGGCCCCCATATCAGCTGCAATTTATGTGTCAAACCTCATTTAAAAAAAAGGCAATATTTGTTTCTCACATACTGTATTTTAGATGTAACTATATTCTTACAGAAGTAACCGATGGAGATACTATGCTGTGCACATTATTGTATAAAGATCCTTGTTTATTCACCAATCCCATCAGTTCTATTTAAAAAAAAAACAGATCTGACCAATTAGATGCACTGTAATTGCAAAACTCATACCAACTTCACTGAGCACACTAGCAAAGTAGTTTACTCTGCCCTACCAGCAAATGATCTCTCAAATGATACAGGTAGGTTTGCTTCTTATTTTGTTTATGTGTAGTCTCTGATGCACTAATAATAATGCATGTAGTGTAAACATGAGTGAAAGATATGGGTTTGATGCATGGGTTTGATGCAGATGTCAGCACTATAGCAAAGAATTTGAAAATATACAAAAAAAAAATTTTTATTTAACACCCCTATTCCCATTCCGTATTGGTTCCTGATGAACCTTGGGTCCTTATATCTCTTATATCTACTGTAGCTGACAACTTCGGTTGTATTTATTTAGTCTTCTGAGGGTTTTTGTTTTTGTGCTATATCTTTTGTTTTCACTCTGATGATATGTCTCATCCCCTCACTCTCATGCCACATTTCTATTTTTTACACTTTGTGCAGATAATAACTTTCATGATCCTGCAAGTTTGTCACATAATTTCAGTATATTATTTTGACATCTAAAGTATATACTGTACAAGGAACATCAGTGCTTGGTGAATCCTGGTTCATGCTGTTTACATAGTAATAAAATGCCTGCTTTCAACATGTAGATGTTTTTTGACCCTTAGTTTCCTCCAGCTGCATAGTAGGAATATTGAGGAAGTATTACTTAAGTGGCCCTACGGCAACTATAAGACTAAATTCCACCCCTGAGTTATCAAAGGTCACTAAAAACTTATCAGCTGATATAACTCAGTAAACTTTTTTCACAGTAAAATGAAAATAAAAACTAACTTTACTAACTGACTTTAAATAGATAGATAGATAGATAGATAGATAGATAGATAGATAGATAGATAGATAGATAGATAGATAGATAGATAGATAGATAGATAGATAGATAGATAGATAGATAGATAGATACTTTATTGATCCCAAAGGGAAATTCACAAGTCAGGTTAATATAGATTAAGCAGTGAACTTATTTTTTATGTATGAAAAATAACCTGTAATGACAGGTAGGCATATTTCAACCAATATTTAAGGCACAGTAAGAAGATTATGAGAATAATGTGAACTGTAGACATGACTAACAAAATGCCTTCACAGTCTTGGAAATGACTAACTGTGACTCCAACCTGTGGTACACAAGAAACACCTGTTCTGTCAAGATTCTAGTAGTGCATGCCTGTATTTTTTCACATTTTTATTGCCATTATTTATTTTCCTACCTCAGATAGAGAGAATCCCTGAAGGTTGTATACAACCAAGTAATATGAATAATGAAGAAGTAAACAGAAACTAAATCTTGGCTGGGGTCTGTTTAAACCGGGAAAGGCAGATAGAAACTGAAAGTCCAATCTAAAGGTAAAAACCAAAATTCATAATCAACAAAGAACAAAGCCAAAAGGTTTTGAAACTCTTTTGATTATACCTAAATAATACTAAGAAAGACATTCTTGAAGCAAATCCAATAGTCTTTGGCCAAAAGATGGACTGTGTTGTTCTTTACTAGAGAAAGGTCATGATGCAGCATGACATGTGATCTCCAAGCATATAGCCATGCAAAAAGCATAATAAAATATACTAAATGTCTCAAAAACACACAAGTTGAGCACAAAGTTGTTCCAGGTTGTGAAAAATATCAAGATCTTCTAAGAGAATACTCTGTTCCATTTTAGTTAAATTCTAGAGATCATAATATTATTATTTTTGTTGCTAATAACTGCCACTGAAAATGTGATGCATGATGTCATCACATTGCCTCTATAACAGAATAGCCAAACTTTTGGAATAACAACCAAAAGGAACCTGCAGTAGCATAACTGAAAACAATTAAAAGAAAAATGCACACATTAAAATTTAGTGAGCATTGACTAAGGCAGGATTTTGAGAAAGTTTTGGAACAACATTTTGGTGTAAAGAAGTTTAGGAATTGAGGAAAAGTTTAGTTTGTTGATACCCACGAAAGATTATGGTGATGACATTTGGCAGTGTTATAGTTTAAATAAAAATAATTAACAGACTAAGATGTATCAAAACTCTACCTGTTTTATGATGAAACACACTTTCTTTCTCCCAGTCAAACAATTTAAAGTCCATTCTACCAACAAACACACTTTAATACTGGCCTTAGTCCATACATTAAGGTGCACATGTCACACAGAACCAAAGTGTTCACACTAAAATAAGTTACTAAACTCCCAAAGGGCGTTACTAGTTTGCATTCTCCCTGATGTAATTTTTTTTTTTAATTTCTTATTCTTGTCATCTGTTTGCCCTATTTCTCAATATATCTGGGCAAATATATATGAAGGCATGCAGAAATTTACTTTTTGACTACATACTCGTAAAGCCTGCTTAAAAAATTCTTCTGTAGAACGTGATGTTGAACATGTTCATGATAAAAACAAGTTGATTTTGGGGAGGCTTATTTTGCAGAATGCAATTTATTTTGTAGATTTATAGTATTACAGCATGATTCAGCTCAATTTATCCCATCCATCTAGAAAAGAAAAGCTTTATGCAGATTAGTTCATTTCTTCAATTGTTTAAGCCATTCTTAGTATAGCAGTAGTCATAGTGTATAGAGAACTGTGAAATTTTTACTTGCATGACTAACCTACATGCAACATGTCACCACTACCTGCTTCTGTAATCAATGACAATGTATTAAAATACTGAGATTTATTTTGTTTAATGAAAAACACAAAGCAGAGTACCTGATGTGGGATAATTCTCACTCCCACTATCATACGTAGTAAATAAACTGTACAAATCTCAATTCAATAGGCACAAAAAGGCTATCACATATTTTCCTGCTAAGTTTACCTATTTTAACATTAAAAAGCCTTTAAGAACAGAATTACAGAAAGAGACATTGACTTTGAGGGTAGTTGGGCAGGATGAAATGCCAAGGTATGGATGAATTATTGTAAATGTGTAACTGTGCCTTCTTGGATGGTTATCTCGTTCAGAGATCTGTGCCTGATACTGCCAATATAGGCTTCAGTTTCCTATGACCCTGAAAAATAAAGCTTGGAAAATGAATGCATAGGAAAAACCTCTTTGATTTATAGCTTGATGGGAATTTAAAAAAAAAAATGAAGTTAGAAATGTCGATTCAAAAGAAGTCTTGTTATACTGGCATTCAAAACCACAAGTTGAAGTTGACAAATGAAACAAAAATGCATATTTTGAATACCCCAAAACAACATAACCTCAAAAAAACAACCAGACAAAAATATGAGAAACCAATGAAGCAGAATGTCTCATTTCTGTGTAAACACTTCTGGCAATTTAGATCACAAGAGAAAAAAAAACAAGTGCTGGATTCCATTTTCTGGTTCTATTGCCCGAGATATTAACAAGACTTAGAAGACCTTCTATTATGCCTGTGGTTTAAGTGCATTCTCAATTGCTAGATTATATAGGCATTTAGTATGAATTTAATTTTGTTTCTGCGTTAAGGGTTTAAATAGCCTTACAAATACAGAAAATCACAAAATATCAAAAGATTTTTTTACATTTGAAGCTACCCCATAATATTCCATAGAATTTAACTACTAACATACAGCTTAAAATCACCAGTAAATATGAGAAGACATGATGATATGGCTTCTGCTTCAAGACCTTCCATGTAATTATACTTATATGATGTTTTTTCTTGTAAAATTGGAACGTTATATATTGGTCAGCACTTCAATAAATCTGGGATCTGTTTGTTCTCTATGCACAAGTATGAGTTTCTGTGTTTGTATGGGTTTATGCACAGGTACTCTGGTTTTCCATCCATATCCCAAAGCCATGCATATATGGTTAAGTAGTAACTGTAAACTGGCTCCTGTATGTGCACACAGAGCCAGTCTGCCAATTAGGTGACATAGGTGTCCGTCTAGGGTGCTGTCACCAATTGTGAAATAAAGAGGCATGCAATTTGGACGGCAAGAGGTGTCATTTATTTAAGTCATGTCGCATATGCTATGGAATCCCCTCCGTTCCGATAATTCAAAAAGATAGCTGTATGTACAGGCTAGGGCTTCATGTTCCACTTTGTGTGAGCCATGAGTTTAAGTGGTACTCCTCCCAGGAGTGCTGAATGCTTCTTGAATCAAGTCCTTTCCCCTTCAACCCTGAAATTGATTAAACAGGTTTGATAATAATTGTGATGTTGACATTTAGACCACCCCAATAACTGCTTTTCTGAATATAAAGGCTAAATTGAGTTGAGCATTTTGTTGTTATGCAGTAATAATGTAGTAATGTGCAATGCTGATGTTATATTGTGTGTAGGGCTCAAGCACGAAGCTGCATTTCTAAATGACTAGAAATATCTAGTGGAACACCATAAGCGAGAAAGGTATCCAAGATACCCAGGAGAAAAGAAAAGAATGAAATAACAATGAGTTAGTAAAGGTCAGTAGGTATGGCAGACACATTAAAAAGGCAATAACTCAGCTCTAGCAGGATTAGGATGTAGTAAAATACAGTAATTGATTTTTGGCCTAGATGAGTCAACTATTATAGATCAAAGATCTGGCAGATCAGAGCATCGGTTCATCATCTGAAATTATATATATATATATATATATATATATATATATATATATATATATATATATATATATATATATATATATATATATATATATATATATATATATATATATATATATATATATTCATAAATTCATTACAAATCTGGAAATGATTAAACATAATTTTATAATGGCTGTTTTAGCTTGTAGCTATGGCCTACTGCACTCTTCACTTGATCACTTTAACACCTGCTTTCATCATAGTAAACATTTTGCCTTATTTTTTCCATTGCACCACATTTTTCCCATTTCTCCAGCTAAAAAAATTACCTTAAAGTGCTTAGGGAATAAAGGCAAATCTCAAAGATGGCAGCACTTCTGAGATAAATACCTAAAGGAACTCAAAAGTGATGGACAATTCATGAACTCAGATATTTGTTAAAATTGCAGGAAGCTGGATCCATTTGCACAGCAGAGAGAGTCAATCTAAATTAATTAACACCTTTAAAGTTTGTCCAGAAATTTCATGCTACGTAAGAAAAATGTGACATAAATGTCACCCCTGCAAACAAGACTTTTTATCAAGCTGCTTTCTGCAGTAAGGTTCTGCATCTCCCATTATATTAAGGGAGCCAAAAACTAATTGATTGCAGTTTAAGGTAAACCGTGCTGCACATCACCTAGCGTGTATTAGCAATTAGGACATTGTATACTATTAATGTTACAGAACTGTCTATCGTATACGAAATGCACACATTCAATAAGGACTTAATGCTTTACATGTAGAATTGCTTTCACATTTATTCTTTTGATATGATCAAGTTGGAGTATCTCTTGCCCAGCAAAATGCAGGAGCAGGTTACCTGACAGCAGACTTAAGCGTATTCCAGTACTGTAATGGTGGGACAGGTAAACTGCTGATCAGTGGCCTGCATTTGACTGGTCTGCATTCACCCATGTTTACCCATGTTTCAGGTTTTTTATTTATTCACATGTAGAAATTAACCTGAAGTAGAACATTATTTTATTTAGATTGGTGGCCTATGGTGACATTCAGAGCCAACCTAATATGTAACATACACAGCTGCCTTACGGCTCTGTGGCTACCAGTGGGGACCCTCTAGCAGATGTTTAATAGTTTGCTTTTGGGTGAGCTACAGTCTCACCAATTCCATTACAATGTCACCAGATGTCAGCAATATTTCTAAAAAAGTATATTGGTCAGGGACAGAGAAGAGGTAGAAGAACTAAGAAAAGGAAGGAAAAAAGATGTAGATTTTTTTTTACATTTATAGCAGTTATATTATTTCACTTGTTTTAACGTGTAGATGGAAAATGATGGGGAAATGACAAAAAATACTGTGTTTGAGATACTCTGGAAATATTTGGAAACAAGTACCCCGGTAAGGAAGGAAACTGTTACTGTGTCACATTCAGTTACATCTGTGATTGGTACTTCTTATAATTGAAATACTTCAAGGTAAAGTAATTTATAGAAACCTAACAAACAACCTTGTCTGTGCTCAAGAAGAATGTGGTTATAATGTTCAGCTGGTATAATAGAAGACTATCTGTATGCTAGGATTTAAAAGGCAGGCTCAGTTATGGGATGCAATCTTTGTTGATCTGCTGGTGGTTGTAGCGGAGCGAAGAAGAGAACAAGACAAAACTGATTGTCATTATAAACACGGCTGCTAATCCTTTCTCTGACACACTAACATTAAGAACTTTTAGCCAATAAATTATTCAGAAGTAGTGTGTCAAGAAACTACTGGGTCTCCTTTATCTTCTACCAAATCAGAAGTTTTCTTGCTTTTTTAATTCTTCTGTATGTTGGAAAGGGGTTCTTGTTGTTTGGTATATTTCTTCAACCTCTGTAAAAAACAAAATTATCCACTTGGGACAAATAAAGTAGTGACAATCTATCTATCTATCTATCTATCTATCTATCTATCTATCTATCTATCTATCTATCTATCTATCTATCTATCTATCTATCTATCTTCATGATATTCCTGCTCCCTAAACATTTAGAATGCTAAGATAAATACTTGATATCATTTTCATGATGAAATGCATTAAAGCATGTATTAATCATGTGGGGGCATGGTGGCATGGAGGTTGCACTGCTGCCTCGCTGTCTGTCTGTCTGTCTGTCTGTCTATATACATAATAGACTCATGTTCAGTATTGTACCTAGGAGGATACTTCCCATTTGTCTGTCTCTCATGTAAAAACTCACGCACCACTGGGCCTTGAACCTTGGTCTGAATTGAGAGCATAATATCCCCTGATACACATAATACAACCCATTAATTTCTCATATAGGCCGTTAAATTGTGCTTCAGGTCCTTCTTACAGCAAGTGGCAGAGCTGCTGCACACTGTGGCTAGAAGAAAAACCAACAGCTGCATGAGCACACAGCATTGCGTAAAGTAAAACAATCACAGTGATCTCTGCCAAGGACAGGAAGATAACAGTTCTGTGGGTTGCTGATAGAAAAAGAAACACAGCATGCCCTGCTGATTGTTTTCATCACACGTGCAAGTCAGACACTGTGAAGGCAAAACAAAGTCATGGACCTGGGATTACCTTGGCCATATAATTGGGCTTAAGATCCTTCTTAAGGTAAGCGGTGGAACAGTTATGAGCCATACCTAACAGTAAAAGTTCAGCTCTGTGTCTGCGTGACATAGATGACAGAAAAACAAATGCTGTTAGAGCTGAAGGTGAAGCACATTGCACATGCCAACTGATCATTTTCATTGAACACAAAAGTCACACACTCCAAAAGCAAAGCAAAGTCATGCACATCATTGTATCATGAAAAAAGGGACTTCATCCTCAGCCTAGTGACCTGGGGCTTCATGTATAACACCGTACAGTACGTAGAACTCACACTAAAACATGGCATAAGCACAAAAGCGGGAATGTGCATACGCATAGAAAAATCCAGATGCAAGAATCTGTGCTTACGCAAACTTCCACGTTCTTTCACTATATAAATCCCGATCAGCGTGAAAAGTAACGCACAATCACGTGCCTGCTGTCCCGCCCCAACTCCTCCCAGAATTATGCCTCTGAATATGTAAATCAATATAAATAGCCCTTAAGCTTAGCATTCTGTGAAAAGACAATGGCAAAACCACGAGGAAAAATAGAACAATTTCAAAGAATATTAAGTGGAGGCAAGGAAAAACGTACTATTTGTTGGTTTAAGCAGTGGTATGAACAAGAAAAGGAAGTTGATCATGTGACGTAGCGTGTCAGAGAAAGTCGAAAGCTCAAGTTCACAAAGTCGCACAGTGCCTGAAAGATAAAAGGAGTCACATATCAAAGTCGTAGTGAAAAGGCAAGTCCTAGCCCACCGTCTGAGTGTCATAGGAAAGCTTATTAGGGTACAGAGAAAAAAAAAGGCACACAGTGGGGAAAAAGCATGAAATGTCAACTTTAATCTCGAAATTTCCACTTTAGTCACATAGTTTATTTTGTTATTAAAGTAGAACATCATAAACATAATCTTAAAATCGTTTAATTTACTAGTTTCTCAAATCCCATCGTAACTGAAGTAGTACTTTAAATGCTTTGTTTTGTATTTTATCTTCTATGTGCTCTTTGTGTGTGAATTACTACGTGCTTCTTAAACCAGCTTTCTCTTCCTCCGACAGGACACAGAATCCATTACATTTGTGAAATTACAGCTCTCTGAATAACTAAAATACTGAGATGTATACGTGATATCATTTTCATAATGATAGGAGTTAAACCATGTTATTAAACATGGGAACATGGTGGCGCAGTGATTGTGCGTGACCTATGATGAAATAATTTATTGCAGCAGTATTGTCTCTTTCAAACATACTAACCTCCAATTCCTGTCCTTCCTTTTCTTTCTCCAAATACCCAATCGCCACACAATCAGCTCTGTAATGGACATTAAGCCATCTGTAAGCTTATAACGCCGATTCTTCAAAACTTTTAAGGAACATTGAAATATCTTTGTAGTACATGTTTAATTATTCTATCCTTCATGCCAGTCCCAGTGAAGCATACAGTGTGAGGCAGGAACAATCCGTGAACAGAGCACCAGATCCTTGCTAGCGTAGCGACACTGTGTCCTTTAATTATTAACAATATAGTTTATTTAAATAAAGTTTTATCTGTATAATATAATAAACATATTTTGCTGCATTTCATCTTAAAAATGATATTGTCATCATATGTAAATAAGCGCTTTATAAAGTGGCTCAGGTTGTGCAATATTATAACTATCACAAGTTTACAGTGAGGTAATTGTACTTATAAGTACAAACAGTTCTACAAGGAGCAGTTGATGGACTGATAGAGTGCGTTTAGAGCTCTTGGGATGAAACTCTTTCTGAACCACTAGGTCCGTACAGGAAAGGTTTTGAAGCGTTTGCCGTGTGAGAAGCAGTTCAAATATGAAGCATGGCTGAAGCAGCGTGTGCTTGATGCTGTATACCGATAATTCTCTTGAAAAAGATGATCTGCTGTGGCAACCCCTAACGGGAGCAGCTGAAAGAAGAAGAAGAAGGTGCAGTGAGAGTAACAACGCTAAAGCAGCTATGGTATTTAGAATAGTTTGACCATTCTGTGGACCATTATGTTGTTACTGGTTAATTACAATCAGATGCATTAAACTAATAAACAATATGCGGTTAATTTCAGTGTAATTATAAAGCTGCGTCAGGGATGTGGATCTGAAAAAGAAAGATAAACCACACAGGAACAGTAGCACTGCTTTGACGCTGGGTGCCGCCAGTCTGCAAAACCAAGTGGAGGATTTGCGTACGACAGGGTATGAGCTACCATGGAAATGTGCGTGGCTTTACACCAAGTTTAGGTTTTATACGTCGTGATTTGAAACATTTCTGTGTGTACGCACCGTTTATACATGAGGCCCCTGATGAGTACAAAACATGTCTGTCAGGCAGCATCAAATGGCTGTAAAGGACATTAGGGCAACCTCAGTGGAGCGATCTGGGTGCTGTGTTTCACAAGATGTGCTTCTTTTGTTATTAGTGAAGATTATTTTGACTGATCTAAAGTCATCTTATTTTTCTATATATGGTTATACTGTATTTCAAATGTTCAAATCTGAAAAATATGTAAAAGAAAGAGTAATTAGGTCTATGTTTGCTTAATATTTTCATTAGTATTTACACCAACAAATACTTAAAAATGGTGCAAGGAGAAGTGTGGCTTGGGGCATTGCTTACAAAAAACAAAGGCTTTGCACAAAGCAACATCCAGGAAGATCCTTGGAAAATGTGCATGCTGTCCTATTAGTACTGGGAGTCATGCCTCGTTTGTACCAAAGGAAAAAAGGCAGGCAAAGGTGAATCTTAGTGTAAATAAACAATACTCCCTAGGATATCAGGCATTGGTTGCCCCAGTCGCTGAATGGGCTGGCCTTTCCCCTATAGATGAAGAAAGAGGACAATCACAAACAAAATACAAAAAGTGACACCTTCTAGTAAACAGACCTAATGATGATAAAGACACAATTGTTTATTTTCAGCATTCTTTAATACTACTGGAATATTTAATTTAGCTTGTTATATATTTGCTTAAATATCTATCTATCTATCTATCTATCTATCTATCTATCTATCTATCTATCTATCTATCTATCTATCTATCTATCTATCTATCATCTATCTGTATGGGGAAATAAGTCTGTTTTTCATGATTAGCTCAAGTAGTCTGTAAACATTCTGCAAATTCATTCCAGTGTTGATGACTTTTGTGATGTTGCATTAGAGTATTAGGGCGACATTAAAAGTATAATGACCTTTTTAAATATAGTAGCATTATTTAATTCCACAATCACCTTCTTCTTCTTCAGAGCGCTTTATCCAATCAGATTTTCGGAAATATCTGAAATTGCATTATCAAAGAGATGCCTGAAGGTAGTAAATAAAATCAATGTAATACAATAGAATGTGCCCATTATTCAATCAGCATGACCCTTAACATACCCACTGGAACAAAATAATGAGGAAGGGATTAATGCTTGGGGAAAAAAATCTGATGGTCAATTTCATGCCTTCAAACAGTAAGGAAGAGCAAGTATGTACATGTGTGGAAAATAGTCCGAAGACCGAAAACACTGTGGTCAGACATTGCTAGAAGTTCTTTTCTACAAGTAGTCAAAATAATAGTAGAGGTGGCTATGTTTGAATAATATTACACCAGCATGGGAAACATTTTATAAATAAAACATATTAATCTTATAAATAGTAATGACAGCTTCAGTAATAAACCAAAGGTAAAATAAAAAATATAATAACACAAATATTGCAGGCATATGTATTGTCTATAATATACCATTTACAGTTGTTTGTAAAGCTGACTAGGCAGAGTGATATTTCATTTCTATTTTATGTATAGTTTTAAAAAATTATATTAGCATGTGCAAATATTAATACATGAAAATATATTCTGACATTATATTATATTTCTCTGTTTTTTTGTAAATGACCTAAGTAGAATCTTTTAACTGAGTCAAAATCCATAAAATAGAATTATTTTAAAAACCTGTTGAAACTAACTTCCTAATATTTTTTCTGACATTTATAATGTCTCAAATTATTTACAGTTCCACCACACTTCTACTAATGTTTATAAGCTACAGTCTAATATTTAAATCTTTTATTTAATTAAGACATATCACCAGGCTCCTAGACTTGGTACATGGTGCTTATTATGAATCTTGGTTATTTTAATCTTATAGATATATCCTAAACTGTTTTTGTTTGTAATTATTACTTATTTCTGGTTACTGTAAATTGTTAACATTATGATGATGACATCAAAATCATTTGCATATGCATGGTCACCACCATGTTGTTTGTGGAAATGACCCCCACACACCACCCAATCTCTAGTCATATGATACGTGAACTATGATGTCATCGTCCTGCCCCTATAAAAGATGGTGGCACAAAAAACATCTTGACCAAATATACTTTTTTTTATATATTTCTTTTAATATACATATTTTTTAGTTTACAGATTCAGTTAAGGAAAGTATATCAGGTTACTCAACTCTCAACCTATCATTCTGACTTCCGTTTTTGTTACTCATTTTGTACTTTGTTGCGCTGTTTGGTTATTGACTTCCCGGCACTCTGACATCCTGGCTCATTTTCTTTTCTACTTGCTTTTTTATATAATTCCATCTACTGGTGTTCTTTTGTACACCTTATTTTATTAATCTTAATTTGTCATTACATTGAAATCATAACAGTGAGATCCTCTGAAAATGGACACAGACTTGCTAAATGAAAATCTCCAGCATGTGCAGACTGGAACCATCACTTCTCTACTCTGATCCTCAACAGAAGCAACATTCACATTAATGTGTCGAGACCACTGCTGTACTATTTAAAGTTCTTCATTTATGATTGTGTGACCAGACACATTTCCCACTCCATCATTAAATTAGGCCTGGTCAGCAAAAATTATGAGACATCTTGCAGAAATTTGCCTTCTGTCACAATGTTGGACTCCATCAGGGACCTAATTTGGTGGACACTATATATTAAACACAATATCAGAGAATATGTACAAGAAATTCTCATGCAAGTGTTAGTATGAGTGGTTGCTGAGTAGTCTTATAGCCTTTGAATAAAATCTGCCATGGACCTAGTGGTGCAAGTGTTAACATAGTTTCTACTAGACAGAGGATTTACAAATGTCACTGTGCAAGATGGCTGAGTTCTTTACTAATACTGTTTGTTTTTGTAAGAGATTGTGTAGTGTATATGTCCAGATCAGAATGTGTTTATTTCACAAGCCTATGTAGTGCATTGCACTCATCTGCTGAAGAAGTGCTATTGCAGCCAGTAACTGGGATCGTCATGGTCTATCTAAAGAGGTCGATGAACATAAACAGAGACAGTCATAGTTTTCTTAGATGTCTGATGAAGAAAAGGTATAAGTGGGCATCCCTGTCAATATCATTGAAGTGTATTAAAAGCCACAAATCCACCTCCACTCAGTTTATGCTGCAGATTGTGAGGGAATGCCAGATTACATATTGCTGGGCTAAGGGGACCACAAGGAAAACCACAAAAGCCTCCACTGAAAACAAGACACCGCACTATCAGTACCAGTGTGGGAGCATAGAGACTGGTAGTTGACGATGCATGTGATGGAAAACCCAAAGGGGCATTAGAAAGGGGCGACAGTAAAAACATTTTAGTGAGAGTGAGTAAGCGGCATTGGTGGCAATATGCAATACTCCACTGGATTCCAGAGGGTTGGTTACTTAGCCTTTGGAAAACATTCTTTGCTCTCTGTCCAAAGAGATAATTAGGCCAGGAAGTGAATGCAGAAGATGGCAAAACCTTATATGTGCCGTTTTTCTAACACAGCAGAAAACATGAAGGTTATATTAGAGGCCCAGCTAAAGAGTTTGCTAAAGACTCAGAGGTTCCAGGTTTCAGGAGCTAATAGAGGAAGTTCTACCAAGGAATTCCTGGCACAAATTTAGGGCAAACTGTGAAACTGGAATTTAATTCTTAAGTAGGCAGAGAGTAACATCTGAATTGGGTTTAAAATTGCTTAGCAGAAAAAGTCAAACTGAATGCAGAGCTGAGAGGAGGTAATGTGGGCAGGACTGAAATAGTAAGAAGTAAAAAAGGCCAGAGTAGTGATAGAAGAAGAGCAATTGAAAGAGAGAGAGAAACAGACAAAGAGAAGGTCAGCACCTTTAGTAATAGATTGGTGAGCAAGTAGATAAGCTACCCTGCTTGATAAACAAGGTCCATGCAGTTTGAAAACCTGAATTGTCTATGCTCTAGCTGCATACTCAGACCTGGAAAAGAGAATAAAAAATTAACCTAACAAGTCCATTTTTAACATTGTGGGAGGTCATTCAAGAGTACCCATGGACATGATAAGACCTTCACATTTGAAGTGACTGACTGAAAAATGGACCCCAGTACCATTTTGACTTGCTAGTTCTAACCACCGTTTACTGTATACTATGCCTTCTTTTCTTATTTGTTTAATACTTTTTATGCAGTAATTGTTCTAAACAATTTAGTTTAATTTACTTTCACTTTAGCCTCATTGCATTAGTAATAAAGAGGAAAGGGCCTAATTGAGTTGATTACCTGCTTTGGAAATTACTGTACTCAATTTAAAAAAAAAACATACAGCAAACTAAGTGACACAGTCAACAAAAAACATTTGGGTTTGCGTAAATGTTGCATAGAAAATGGCATAATTTTGAACCCACTGAAGGAGCTTTCCAGCACTCCAGGATTTTCTCTTCAGCAAAGCATTCAATCATTCACTCATTTCCTAAGCCTGCTGATCAAGAGCAGACTTGAAAGGAAGCTAGAGCCAATCTCATCAAGCTTCGAGAACAAGGCATGAACAACACCTAGTCAGAGTGCCAGCCCAATGCAGGGTAAACACAAATACAAAGATCATGGCCAATTTAGCAACACCAACCCACCTAACCTGCAAGTCTTTGAACTGTAGGAAAGAAATGGAGCAACCAGAGGAAACTCAGACAGACACAGGGGGGAACAAGCAGACTCCTCATAGGGAGCACCTGGGACTTCCTACACTACAGCAGAAGGGATACTACATATTATATATATTTTGCCCTCTAATATGTTCACAAAAACCGTATTGTATTTGTATATTGTACTTAGTTTTGAAATTATCATTTAATGGTAGCTAGAAAACGTATTTGTTTTTAACATGGTCTCCTTTTCTGTACTTTCAAAGAACAGCAATCTTTTACCTCAAGAAGACAAGCAGTTCATTCACCAAGGTTATAAACTTGTTTGCTATCAAATATACAATGAATAAAAGCTCACATCCCCAGAAATTTTTTTTTTTCTCAATCAATGCTTTTTTTGAATCACACCTTGCACTTCCCTCTTTTTTATTTTAATCACTATTACATTGTATTTATGCTTATATTTAAAGTTGTAAGACCATTTGTTATATGTTGGATATTGTTATTATTGTTATTGTTATAATATTGAGAATATTTTATTACTATTTTAATTTGGTTATAAGAGAGAACATCTAATGATTCATTTCATTCTTCTTTTCTACAAACAATATAACAATGAACTAAAATAAATATTACATTTTGTGATGAGATACTTTATATACTACAATGTTATTTACAGAAGCTTATTCCCACCACTCAAAAAAAAAAAAGAAAAAAGATTGCATTATTTTACAATGGAATTTCGTTATTTTGCAAAACTAATGTGTTATTTTTCAATAATTATTGTGCTAGTTCGCTAAAGTATTGTGTTATTACTCAAAAATATTACGTTATTTCACAAAAGTATTTTATTATCTCACAAAAGCTTTGCGTTATCACAGAAAAGATACTGCCTTGTGCATGCACAATACTCCAAATGTCCTGTGATGGCTAGTAAGGAATAGATTAAGTATGTCATTCAGTCATTTTTTAACCTGCTTAGTCTTGAACAGGGTTTTGGGGTCAGCTGGATCCTATCCCAGGAAGTGTAGGGTGCAAGGAACGAGCAAACCCTGGTCAGGGCACCAGTCCATCGCAGGGCAAGATTAAGTATGTGCACATGTGCAATCGAGTAACAAGAAGTGAACAAATTTCAAAGGTATACATTTAATTCTGCATGTGCAGGTAAATTTAATCCACACATCTTAAGAGCACAGGGAAGCCAATGATTATCGCAGCAGCACATGGTTTAAGGCAAGATGGAGCTTGCTGCTGCCAGTAACATCCGGCATGCATGTGAAGAAAGCACGTAGCTTGCAATCAATGGACACTAACAGAACGAAAGCTATAGGTATACATTGATATTTAATCAGACTAAAGTTTAGCAAGTTTGGTACAGATGTTTTTATAAAGGCAGAACGGTAAAGCGTAGCTACCATTCCTGACTCCTGCCCCCAACGTCTGTATGGATGTAGGCCAAGATGCAACTGTTGTGGACATTATCACATTCCCAAGCAGAAAAAGAGTGTACTGCATGCAATCCACTAAAACATCTTTTAATATGAGTGCCTTCATTTACAGTCTTAGCACGAGCGCCATCTCAATTAGTCATAGTAAACTGACTGTAAAGTGTTGCCAGTTTGTGTGCTATCTCGATCCCTGATCTGAACAGGACGCGTACTGTACTTTCTGACACGCCACAATGATAAAGGAGGGCATGGTACGCGCGGTGGGGGACCAAGTTAGAGTCAACTGTTTGCTGATGTTTTGGGCATCTTACACTACATAAATTTCACAAAAATAACAACACAAATAACTCAATGTAGTAATTAATAAAATAAACATTATTCACTAAACCATCCATTTTGACATGTCCAGCAAGGTCCAAGAAGAGAAGCTTAGGAGTGACAATTTTAAAGCACAGTTTGTGAGAGTTTTAAAACAGAACACTGCTGCTACTGGTAAAGATTATAACATATTTACAAGTGTCTGGCAGAAATTAAAATATTGTTTTTAAGCCATTTGGTTAAAAAACATGATCAATAGGGCAATGGTGATAAGCAAAAAATACTATTCGACGGCCTGGTGAGGCATAGACACACTCCGTTAGATCAAAGCAAATGAAACCCCATTCTCACCTTAAAAATAAAAAAGACAAGGTAAGTGATCTTTGTCATTTCCACAGTGATCACATCGAGACCTTGGGTGGAAAACTAAAAAAAAAAACAATAATACAAAACATAGTCTTTTGCAGTCAGTTTAAATATCTGTTATAAATGTCTTTTGTTGTTTAAGAGCAGCATCTCAAGATTAAATGCTGCCAAATTTTTGTAAACATTTAGTCACTTTAGAGTTTTCACTGAAACTGAACCTTCAACAAAACAAACACCCAGAATGCCTGGATGCAGTGCAATGCACATTATTTATAAACATCACTACTATAATCCACATTTATATTTAAATACAGATCATGCACAAATCCTATAAAGGACTATTTTATGCCAGAGTTAACTTTCTTTCTTTTACTGAGTCGATGCCAATGATTTTATGACTGTGTAATGTGACCCACTCACAAATACACAGAAACAGAGTTTTATGATATAGGAACTTGAACCAAGTGAGAGAGCATTTTTATCTAAAGAGTAATTTTTTGCAATTCTCTGGGGAAGATTGTGTGTGTATTGTCTTGAACATTTAATTTGGAGTATGTTTTATGGGGGAATTCAATCAAAAACTGCAAAAGCGTATGATGCAAAGCTTCTTAAAGAACACATAAAAGCTCAACATATTACTGAACTGTAGCAGCAGTTGCTAACTGAAAATAAAGAATACAGTTAAAATAAACCCTTGATCTACATGTGATTAGTATAGTACATTATTGTACCTGATACTTATAAATAATAAGTATCTTAAAGTTGCTGTGAATGGTCTCCTAAAAGGGCTCAATACATATATTCATAAACAGATGTATATATAAATCATGAAGGATATGCCAGAGGTCAAGGATTCCTCTTTGGAAGGCAACATGGCACTATTCCTTCTTACAAATATTCTGCCCACCAAAGCAAAGGTAGAAAATTAGTGCCCAAGTGGCAAGTTCATATTGGAAATTTACTATACTAATGAGAAGTAATGTTCTAAACACGTAAATGTAAATGTTTGTTTTAGATATGGTGTATTGCCTGGATTCTTGATTTAATTATTTTTCTTTAGCCCACAGCTTAAGAACACTCTGTCTACAGTGTTATGAACAAGTCTACATTTTTTTACTGCTAGTTTTTGATTCTGGCTTCATTTTTCAATGTATGCTCACCCGAGAATGTCCCTTCCCATGTTCTCCACTTTAAACTATAAAGGGAGTAAGGGAGCTCCAGACAGGCCAATAACAATGAAGATTACGATGTGAAAAGAAAAAATTCAGTGGACACAGAAACACAATGCAGATGGTTGCTGTTGAAAAATTTCCAGGTGGTACTAATTCAAAATTGCACATGCCGAAGAGCTTTGAATGACTACAGAGACTTGTTACCATAATATCATACGTGGAAATTCGTCACAGTCCCAGAATGTGCTCCTAATGGACACATTCAGTTAATTTGTCCTTGCCGGCAAATTCTTCTCTTTACAGCCTCTTTCGTGTGGTGTTGGTGCTTACTCCATTTTTTTTCAAAATGATCACATTTTCACGGTAACATTTGATTCATAGCAATGACTTCATGTTGCACTTCTTTGCCAAAATAAATGGTGTTATCTGAAAATCATAAATGCAAATTGACAACAGACAGCCTGTTGCCCACCTGAAAGATATTAGCATAGGGATGCCTGCCAACCAAAAGGTGAAGACAAACAAAACCAGGCTACTTTGCATGGGATCTCTAGATTGAGTCAAGAGGCTGGACTCCATCTTATTGAATTCCATCTTCTGCCAAATATACCCATTGTCTTTGGTCACCAGCCTGTAAGTCATTCTGAACACAAATGTAAATTTTAAATGTCACATCTTGGCTGCAGTCAAAACACCTTTCTTTCTTAGATGAAACATTGCCAGGCTCAGACTCCTCCAATGCAGAAATACACTATCTTAAATTCATTAATTGTCTTACAGTAAATCTCTTAAGCAGTGTTACTGCTCAATGAAAGAACAAATGATCACAGATTTAAAACACTCAATTGTTCAATTGTTTCCTGTCCAATACTGAATTAGTTTCATTATTTCAGGAAGGGCATCCGGTGTAAAATTTTGACAAATCAATATGCGGACAATAATAAAAATTTCCATACCGGATCAGTTGAGCCCCACGTTAACAACAACTGCCATCAGTTCTATTAGCCAATAGGGTGCTGGTGGAAATTGGGCTACTGTTGGCCGAAGAAGGAGAAGAAGAGTGGGGAGACGTGTCTGGAGGCAGGAGGAGAGGAAGAAGGTAAAGAGAGTGGAACTGAGGGTAGGAACTTTGAATGTTGGCAGTATGACTGGTAAGGGGAGAGAGTTAGCAGATATGATGGAGAAAAGGAAGGCTGATATATTGTGCGTGCAAGAGATTAAATGGAAGGGGAGTAAGGCCAGGTGGATTGGAGGTGGATTCAAATTGTTCTATCATGGTATGGATGGGAGGATAAATGGGGTAGAGTTATTCTGAAGGAGCAGTATGTCAAGGGTATTTTGGAGGTGAAAAGAATGTTAGGCAGAGTAATGATTTGGAAGCTGGAAATCGGAAGTGTGATGATGAATGTTGTTAGTACATATGCACCACAAATTAGGTGAGCAATGGGCGAGAAAGAAGATTTTTGGAGTGAGTTGGATGAAGTAATGAACAGTGTACCCAAGGGACAGAAAGTGGTGATTGAAGCGTATTTCAATGGGCATGTTGGTGAAGGGAACAGTGGAGAAGAGGAGGTGAAGGGTAGGTATTGTGTCAAGGAGAGGAATGAAGAAGGTCAGAGGATAGTGGATTTTGCCAAAAGGATGGACATGGCTCTGGTGAATACGTATTTTAAGAAGAGGGAGGAACATAGGGTTACATACAAGAGTGGAGGAAGATGCACACAGGTAGATTACATCCTATGCAGAAGAGCTGATCTGAAGGAGATTGAAGACTGCAAAGTGGTGGCTGGGGATAGTGTAGTTAAGCAGCATAGGATGGTGGTCTGTAGGATGACGTTGGAGATCAAGAAGAGGAAGAGAGTGAGGGCAGAGCCAAGGATCAAATGGTGGAAGTTGAAAAAGGAAGACTGCAAGGTTGAGTTTAGGGAGGAGGTGAGACAGGCACTGGCTGGCAGTGAAGAGTTACCAGACAGCTGGGAAACTACAGCAGATGTAGTAAGGGTGACGGCAAGAAGGGTGAAGGAAAAGGAAACCTGGTGGAGGAATGAGGAGATACAAGAGAGTATCCAGAAGAAGAGGATGGCAAAGAAGAAGTGGGATAGTCAAAGAGATGCATAAAGTAGACAAGAATACAAGGAGATAAGGCGCAAGGTTTAGAGAGAGGTGGCGAAGCCTAAAGAAAAGGCGTATGATGAGTTGTATGAGAGGTTGGACACTAAGGAGAGAGAAAAGGACCTGTACCGATTGGCTAGACAGAGGGACTGAGCTGGGAAAGATGTGCAGCAGGTTAGGGTGATAAAGGATAAAGATGGAAAAGTACTTACAAGCAAGGAGTGTGTGTTGAGCAGATGAAAAGAGTACTTTGAGAGGTGGATGAATGAAGAGAATGAGAGAAAGAAGAAGTTGGATGATGTGGAAATAGTGAATCAGGAAGTGCAATGGATTAGCAAGGAGGAAGTAAGGACAGCTATGAAAAATGAAAAGGCTGTTGGTCCAGATGACATACCTGTGGAAGTATGGAGGTGTCTAGGAGAGATGGCAGTGGAGTTTTTAACCAGATTGTTTAATGGAATCTTGGAAATTGAGAGGATGCCTGAGGAGCTGAGAAGTGTACTAGTACCGATTTTTAAGAATAAAGGGGACGTGCAGAGCTATAGTAACTACAGGGGAATAAAATTGATGAGCCACAGCATGAAGTTATGGGAAAGAGTAGTGGAAGCTAGGTTAAGAAGTGAGGTGATGATTAGTGAGCAGCAGTATGGTTTCATGCCAAGAAAGAGCACCACAGATGCAATGTTTGCTCTGAGGATGTTGATGGAGAAGTTTAGAGAAGGCCATAAGGAGTTGCATTGCATCTTTGTGGACCTGGAGAAAGCATATGACAGGGTGCCTTGAGAGGAGCAATGGTATTGTATGAGGAAGTTGGGAGTGGCAGAGAAGTACGTAAGAGTTGTGCAGGATATGTACGTGGGAAGTGTGACAGTGGTGAGGTCTGCGGTAGAAGTGACGGATGCATTCAAGTTGGAGGTGGGATTACATCAGGGATCGGCTCTGAGCCCTTTCTTATTTGCAATGGTGATGGACAGGTTGACAGACGAGATTAGACAGGAGTTCCCGTGGACTATAATGTTTGCTGATGACATTGTGATCTGTAGCAATAGTAGGGAGCAGGTTGAGAAGACCCTGGAGAGGTGGAGATATGCTCTAGAGAGGAGAGGAATTAAGGTCAGTAGGAACAAGACAGAATACATGTGTGTAAATGAAAGGGAGGTTAGTGGAATGGTGAGGATGCAGGGAGTAGAGTTGGCGAAGGTGGATGAGTTTATGATATTGAATGGATAGGATTAGAAATGAGTACATTAGAGGGTCAGCTGAAATTGGATGGTTGGGAGACAAATTCAGAGAGGCGAGATTGCACTGGTTTGGACATGTGCAGAGGACAGATGATGGGTATATAGGGAGAAGGATGCTAAGGATAGAGCTGGCAGGGAAGAGAAAAAGAGGAAGGCCTAAGCAAAGGTTTATGGATGTAGTAAGAGAGGACATGCAGATGATGGGTGTAATAGAACAGGATGCAGAGGACAGAAAGATATGTAAGAAGATGATCCACTGTGCCAATCCCTAACGGGAGCAACCAAAAGAAGAAGAACAAGAAGAAGAAGCAGGTGATGGGTGTAACAGAGAAAGATGCAGAGGACAGGAAGATATGGAAAAAGATGACCCGCTTTGCCAGCCCTTAATGGGAGCAGCCAAGAGAAGAAGAAGAAGACTCTTCTAATGACTTAAAAAACTATAAATGCTATTACTCCAGCTTTCATTTCATCATTACTTATCTATGACTCTCGTCCATGCCTTTGTATGCAACCCTCATTATGCAACTTGACTGATTTTGTATTGCACTTTACTTTGAACTTTATTCTTTTGTGCTTGTACCCTTTACAGATGTGATCTGTCAAAACCTCTAAATAAAAAAATAAACTTGGTTGTCTGTTGATTGATTTATTTATTCATGGATGGCATGGTGGTGTACATGTGAATGTGGCATTGTCAAAATCCATGTAAAATAGATACAAAACATTTACCTGTTTCAAAAATTAAAATAATAATTGGGCTTTACAGTTAGTCATTTAGCCTATGAGATGAGAGCCTGTGAAAGTGCACTTTGGAAAGTTCACGCTGTGTGTCTCATTCAGAAGAGGAAACAGACAACAAGTGAGTGATTTATTCATTATCTCCTTTTCAGAAGTTCCAATGACTTGTATTCAATACCCAGCTCAGGTGTTTGTGTGTCATTGGCCCATCCATTTGCATGCTCACCTATATTTTCTTTCCTTACACCAATTTCCTTCAATAAGTCAAAGATGGACAGGTTTGGTTAATTGCTGTCTCCAAACTGGTGAGGTGTTGCCATTTGTATGTGGATGCCTTGTAATGGAATGGTGTCTGCTCCAAGGTTAGTTAATCATCTAAAACCAAAGCTGCATGGTACTCTATTAATGAAAAATTGCACTGAGAAATGGGATGATAAAAATCTGATTAAATGATAGGAGATTGTGGGAGCATATTGAAATTAGGCCATCTGTTAGTAGTCATCTTTCTGTCTCGTACTAATTCTGCCAATTTCGCCTCTTTATCATCTGTCTGCTTCTGTTATCCCTGTACTGATTTTTCTCCTTTAATTATAAATACCCCCACTTTACTCCTTTATACTGTCTTTAATCATGCTTGCCTTGGACCAATAGTCAGTAAAATCTCACTCAGCCAACATTCAGATGATCAACATCTGTTTTAATATTTCCAGTGTTGGAAATACAAAGCAGGCACAAAATGTGTTTTTCAGTCAATGCAAAGGCACAATATTTGTATGCCAAAATTAGTGAGTTAAAAAATATAACAAGTGTTAGTAAATAAAGGGCACCCTGTAAAACTGGACCTTTTTAATAAAAAAGGTTGTTATTAACAATTGTAACTGTATACTATTTCAGCCAAGGAAGTCACAGATATCAAAAATGCTGTGTTTTTGACAGCCAATAAAACATATGAAAGAGGGATAAACAAGGCAAACAAAGTTAAATAAAGAAAGAAAAAGAAAAAAAAAACAGCCCCACCTACTTGCTCTCCTTGTAAGTATTGCAAAGTTCTCTGTTTCTCAATTCAATTTTCTCCCCTGACCCTGATCTCTTTCTCTTTGGGGCCAATTAACCATTTTCCCAACTTTCTTCAGAACTCTTGACTAATGCTTTTTGCTCTAAAGTGGCTTTCATTCCCATCCTGGTGTCATTTCTGGGCAAGCCTCCAGAGCACTTTTAAGGCATAGGTGTTCCTGCTTTGGCTATTGGAACTCCAGACTACTATTTCCTATAGCAGCCCCTGATGTTTCTGTACCCTTATTTGAAGTTTCACAACCTAAGAATCTTGTGCTTCCATCTGCTGACCAAGTGGTTTTGTGGCCTCTCTGTATTCCTCCACTGCCTATTACAAAAAATTCAGATATGTTTGCATGTTTCCTCCTAGGGACTCATCCTCTCTTCTACTATAGTGCCCCTAATGGTTGCTCTTTTTGAATATAGCACATCAATTATTTGTTGCCACCTTGTTTTTCCTTGCTGTCCGTGGTGGAAGTTTTCTCTTACTGTGTATAGGCCACTGACCTACTTTTTGCTCTTTAACACCTTGATGATAACCATGCCATGGCAATATCTTCCCAGCTAGGTGGTTTATCATACAATATGTCACGTAAATGCAGGAAACGCATGAAATGATCATAAACGATAACTGTTACAAAACGAAGACTAAGATCAAAGGGATTAAAGTCTGTAGAAAAGGGTGAATTAAAAAGAAAACATCAAATGAAATTAAAGTATTTAAAACTGTGATAAACAATATAGATATTTATACATTTTTTAGAAATATGTGTAGGCCAAAAAAGTAACCAATGACATTAATTGAAGAAAGACTTGTGAAATTGGTTGGAGTACACATCTACAGTCACTGTTGTTACCTACGATTGAACCACTGGATTGTAGCATTGCCACATTTCTACAAGACTGCATTCGCACAGAGCAAGTGGTAACCTTCTGCTGCACCCTATCATATATTTAGATTTTTATTTTATATGTACCCAACATTAAAGACTAGTGAGTGTTGTTTTTGGGCTCCTTTTTCTTTATGTCAATTCCCTTTGTACCCTTTTGAATATTTTTGAAACACTTTAAGTATGTGATAGACATTCTAAATTAAATGTTCTTCTCCAATGCCCAGTTCTTCCACCCAAAGCCTTTATTTTTCCACACACACTAAGTGGTTTAAATTTAGCATTGGTTTAACACAGTTTAAAAGTAGATATTACAGCTGCCTCAAAGCTCCAAGCAACTAAGTTTGAATCATTGTTCACTGTCCATAAAACTTGCAAATCTTCATGTACCTAACTGTATAGTGTCCATTTTAGGTCTTCCTCTTCTCCTTCTGACAAAACACAAACCTTCCTCTGGTAAAACTCCATTCTCCTGCCTACCTCTTCCAAAATGGCATCCTTCCTCTGATAAAATTTACCCACATCCTCATTTTTGTGTCTGAGGTAAGAAGAAGGAGAGATTTTGTTGAAAAGTCTCCAGCAAAAGGATGACATTTTGTCTGGAGGCAGAATGAGGATGATGTTTTGTGGGACGTAGAAAGATGAATGTCATTTTATAAGAGGTAAATGGGCATTTGGAGTGTCTCCGCAGGGAGCAGATAAATTTCCTTGGAAGACGGATGCTGTTTTGCCAGAGGAAAAATGGTGTTTTGTCAAAAAATGACACCATATATCAGGATACTGTATATTTTCTCTTAAAAATGTGCTTCATACGCTGATTTGAAACTTAACATTAGTACAAAGAATGTGAGCATACAGTATATGAGTGTGTGAGCTCTTTGATTGACCAACCAGTGCTGTTTCTTTGTTACACCCAATGCTGCTGAGGCAATGTCCCACCTCCATCAACTTGCAATATAATAAAGAAATTTCAGAAAATTGAGGATAGACTTTCTTTATTACAAAACAATGAAAAATATAGCACATAAAAAAAATTATTTACACATCTGCTTTATCCCATTCAGAACTGTGAGTGCCAAAATCCAACCTGAAAGCATTGGGCACAACACTGGAATCAATTCTGTAAAGGACAGCAATCCCTTGCAAAACATGCACACTCATATCCACATTCAGAATCATACTGGGCCATGGACGTTGAACTCATGGGTCACTTTTATTAATAGACTAACAAAATAAAAACTGAGTAAGCAACAACTGATACACATGTCTCATAAATGAACCGAATATTGTTATAGCCAGTCAAATTGCACAAATCATAACATAAGCATTAGTAATCTTTTATATGGTCAGCAGTCCAAGACAATACAAAATACTTGCTACAAGTTAAAGTCAGGAAAGAGAACTCTAGGTGTGCCAAGGTGGAAAAAGAAACAGCCTGAAACAACTGTTCTGAGCTGCCAATCCAAAGGGTATCTTGCCATTAACTGAATAATAGAAACATCATGCTTCACTCTCTTTCCTTTTCAGGGCTTTATGTGAGCCTCAGCTCTTGGCTGAATAATACATTTTGAGCACACGCAGGTGGGAGACATCTGTTTGTGCAAAATATCTATTTCAAAAGTCATTTTGGAAATTAAATCTTATTTTTAGGCATAGAATAAATTATTTCAAGAAGGAAAAGAAATAATAATTGTATGCAGTTAGTGAGAGGGCAGGTTCAGCTTGCATTTGCATAAGGAAAAAATAAGTAAAAACTATTTACTTTATTTAGTAGTAAAAGAACAGTTAAGGAGGAGGTCAAGTTCATCAGGAATAGTAAAGGGGAATTAAAAGATACAGACAATGAAATAGCAGATGCCCTAAACTTACATTTTTCTGAGGTGTTTACAAGTGAGCAAGTGGATAACCTGCCAGAGGTAAACGTGACTACTAAGGAGGTACTGAGGGATTTGGAAATTGTAGAGGGAGAAGTGCTGCTCAGATTAAATAAGATGAAATCAAACAAATCACCAGGACCAGATAATATTTATCCTCGTGTTTTTAAGGAGGCTAGTGAGTACATATATAAACCCTTGACACGTATTTTTAGAAAGTCACTGTGCACTGGAGAGATTCCAAAGGACTGGAAAATGTTAAATATCATCCCATTATATAAAGAGGGTGACAGGGCAGATCCAAGCAACTATAGGCCAGTAAGCTTAACATGCATCACAGGAAAATTAATGGAAGGAATTATTAAGGATAAGATTGAGCAACACATGACAGGGACAGGAGTTATTCTGAACAGTCAGCATGGGTTCAGAAGGGGGAGGTCGTGTTTTACTAACATGTTGGAATTCTATGAGGAGGCAACAAAAGCATACGATCAAAGTGGAGCTTATGATATTATTTATCTGGACTTTCAGAAAGCATTTGATAAGGTGCCAAATGAGAGGTTGGGCATCAAGTTAAAAGAAGTGGGAGTTCGTGGTGATGTTTTTAGATTGGTGCAGAATTGGCTCAGACACAGGAAGCAGAGGGTGATGGTGCGAGGAACCTCATCAGAACTGGCCGATGTTAAGAGTGGTGCTCCACAGGGGTCAGTGCTAGGACCGTTGCTATTTTTAATATATATAAATGATTTAGATAGGAATATAAGTAACAAGCTGGTTAAGTTTGCAGATGATACCAAGATAGGTGGATTAGCAGATAATTTGGAATCCGTTATATCATTACAGAAGGACTTGGATAACATACAGGCTTGGGCAGATTTGTGGCAGATGAAATTTAATGTCAGTAAATGTAAAGTATTACACATAGGAAGTAAAAATATTAGGTTTGAATAGACAATGGGCGGTCGGAAAATCGAGAGTACACCTTATGAGAAGGATTAAGGAGTCATAGTGGACTCTAAGCTATCAACTTCCCAACAGTGTTCAGAAGCCATTAAGAAGGCTAACAGAATGTTAGGTTATATAGCACGATCTGTGGAGTACAAGTCCAAGGAGGTTATGCTGAACCTTTATAATGCACTGGTGAGGCCTCATCTTGAGTACTGTGTGCAGTTTTGGTCTCCAGGCTACAAAAAGGACATAGCAGCACTAAAAAAGGTTGATTCCAGGGCCGGGGACACAGTTGGAAACTTGTTAAGGGTAAATTTCGCACAAACATTAGGAAGTTTTTCTTTACACAAAGAACGATAGACACTTGGAATAAGCTACCAAGTAGTGTGGTAGACAGTAAGACGTTAGGGACTTTCAAAACTCAACTTGATGTTTTCTTGAAGGAAACAAGTGGATAGGACTGGCGAGCTTTGTTGGGCTGAATGGCCTGTTCTCGTCTAGATTGTTCTAATGTTCTATTTGCTTGATGAAAAATTACAAAGAAAGTCAGATATACTAGTTTGAACAAACCTTTATTATTTTATGTATGTATTTTTTGTGGGAAGTAGGAGGATGTATAGATCTATAAATAGTAGCATAGTTACGCTTTCTTGCTTCTTAAAGGAATACTTTCTATCATGTACTCTATTTGAGCACAGTGAATCTTGCTCATTCTATGCTATATGTGTAAAACAAAATCACTTTAAATGATATGAAGGCTGTTACAGTAGCATTTTTGTTGTATATTCATTTAATATCCATATATAATTGCAAACTTTAGTGCATCTTGTGTGTACAAGACATCGATGTGCATAAATTGTGGACACTTAGTATTTAATGAGACATATGACATAAGTTTGAAATGCTATATGAAGCATCACATTTTAACATACTATAACTTTTCTAAGTTTCTATAGTGAAAACTGTATACTGTTGCATCACTAGCAAGAATCTGATGAATTATAGGAGTAACCTGTCACCAAATAATAAAGAGGCAAATTTGCATTGTAGCTTCCCCTCATAGTTCTGGTCCATCCACAGCTAGTAATAAAGAATATTCAGTCTCAATCAATCCATATAGTTAACTCAAATCAAAGACAATTACATTTTATCATATTTCATGATCCTGAAATGCTGTCTTATTAAAGGAATCCTAAATATTTACTCAATTGTTATTAGCACTCAAGGAACTTAAATTAGTACCTTAAAAATGTTTTCTGAGCGTGCAACAAATTAGCATCATTCCTGAATGATAAATGTCTTTCATACAGCCTTGGTGTCACAACCCGCCTAATCCATTAACAGCTGTGATTGATGTACTCCCAGATGGGCTTAAAATGGAGAAGGACAAACAAACTGTAATTGCCTTTACTACACTAATAGCACGTAGACTTGTCTTGCTCAAGTGGAAGAATCCTAACTCTCCTCTTTTAAGTCAGTGGGTAACTAATAGTATTTGAAATTAGAAAAAATCTAATTCTTACTTACAGGATCTGTTCAATTTTTTTTAAACCTGGCAGGATCTAATCAATAATATTTCAGAATAAGAATTTAAATTGGGGAAAAGGATTCTCTTTCCTTTTTTCTACTCTTAAAATTTTTCTCTGGCTGTTGGCCTTCCTCTTTTTCATTTTTTAATTGAATTGATTTTAGTCTTGTTAAGTTTGACTTGATTGTATAGAATTTTTGTTGATTTTAATAAAACCAGTTTAAAAATTTTTCTGATCATTTTCTTCATTCAGAGCCTTGTAATTTATTGCTAATGGCCACACGTTTTCTCAACTTTTTTTTATTACAAAACAATTAAAAATATAGCACATAAAAAAATCTATTTACACATCTGCTTTATCCCATTCAGAACTGTGAGTGCCAAAACCCAACCTGAAAGCACTGGGCACAACACTGGAATCAATTCTGTAAAGGACAGCAATCCCTTGCAAAACATGCACACTCATATCCACATTCAGAATCACACTGGGCCATGGACGTTGAACACATGGGTCAATTTTATTAATAGACTAACAAAATAAAAACTGAGTAAGCAACAACTGATACACATATCTCATAAATGAATTGTTATAGCTAGTCAAAATGCACAAATCATAACGTAAGCATTAGGAAACGTGAGGCCATTAGCAATAAATTACAAGGCTCTGAATGAACAAAATAATCAGAAAACTTTTTAAACTGATTTTATTAAAATCAACAAAAATTCTATACAATCAAGTCAAACTTAACAAGACTAAATTCAATTCAATTAAAAAATGAAAAAGAAGAAGGCCAACGGCCAGAGAAAAATCTTTGCTCACAAAGCCATCAGTTAACTTCATGCTCCCTATTTTCTGAGGCACCATTTAAATCATAAACTGTCCAGTTTGTGCTTTCATTGCATAAACAAAAATCAGTTTCTGCACTTAAATATAATCAGGGCATGTGGAAAGTTAGTCATAACTTTTCATTTTGCAATTTCATTCTGCTTTATCAACCCCATATGGTCTTTTTTTAAAAAGAACATGACAGTGGCATAGCAACACTAAAACTGTTTACTTTAAGGTCATTTTCTTTCACACATTTAGTCATGTGGATTAATCAAAATTGCAGCATTTCACATTATCTCTTTTAAAAGTGACAACACTGTTTTCAGAAATCATACATGCTTAAAAACGAACAGCATTCACAGAAAAAGCCAGTGTAAGATGATAAGAAAGAAAATACTCATTTGAGTGTAAAAATTTAAAAATAAAACACTGCTATCTGATTTTAAAAATCTCATGACATAAAGAAATTATTTCTTGAATCCTCTAAAAATTTGTATTCAGTTTTATAGTGGAGCAGCTATCTGTTCATATTCTGAATCTTCTTATTCTTCCTTAGGACAACAGAAACCTAAAGCTCTTTTTGGATGTAACTTTCATAAACTGGTGGGCTATCGCAAGAAACTCAGATATACACCTTTACAGTCACTCATACAAGATGACTGCTGAGTCCAAGTAACCTAAACCTAATATTTTACGAGTACCCACATTCTAACCCACTTTCTGACATTATACCACCAACAATACATATATGGATTTACATATGTAATATATACAGTGCATATATATCTCCTTATATAATACACTACCATGGCTCTTCATTTGTCTGTCCAGGATTTAAAATCATTTGTAGCTCGCAAACCGTTTGACCTATTGACCTGGAATTTGGTACAAATATACTATGTGACGTCCAGGGCCAGCTTAAGACGAAATTGGGCCTGATGCTGCAGCACAAAAAAGGCCTATATTTTTTGGGCATTAGTGCATGTGCATTTGACACTCACCATACATGCGCACTCAGACCAACCAAGGAGACTTAATTGCTTGTGACACAACCAGCCAGCCTTTATTGAACATGAATAATAATAGCGACGTAGTATCGTTGCAACTCGAGATTAACATCAAACTATGTAACATCAACATTCAATAGCAATTGTCTGAAAAGTGCACGCAATGCAGAAAACCTAACAATGAAATTCACAAAAGAAACGGAGTAAGAAAAAATGAATTTGCAGAGACATTGGGTCAAAGTGACTCAGTTCAGGCTCTTGAGGGTAAAAATTTATCCACAATTTAAATTTCGTAATAGACCAGAATCCTGTCGAGGATTTGAAAAATTCTAAACATCCATGCCAGGCCTGCGGGCCGGCTTTTAGTTTTACCTTTACAGGTAACCATTTAAATAGCCATCAATTTTTACTGTACAACTAACTTTCAAAGTGAAAAATTTACTACATGGCACTTACCGAACAATAATAAAGTGGCAATAATCCCTAAGATATTGCAAAAAACGCAGCTAAATTACTAAGTAAACCGTTTAACGTAAAATTGATAGCATTAACTTGAAATCTTCGGTTAACAATAAACGCAACAACGTTATAATTACGTCACAGCGCAAAGAACAATAGTAACAGTATAATAAGTAACGCTGTGTCTAGGCGTCCGAAAGTTGGACTCCAAATTTCATTCTAAGAATTATTTTGAGGTTAATATAGCAAAGGAAAACTGTTCAGCATCTGGAAAATTCTCGTCTGTTTTCATCTGGGGCTATTTCAGGAATGGGCCTAATGCTACAGCATCAATAGAACCAACCTTAATCTGGCCCTGGTGAAATCTACTATCTGATTTCAGGGTGATGATTGACCTCCATGATGATTGACCTCCAAGGTTAATTTAATAATTAATAAATTTCTATTTTATTTTACTGTAGAATCAAATCTTGGCAGTGCACAGCAGGGTGGCCTTGCGGTGCATGCATATGGGTGCCATTCTCATCCATACCACCTTTGCCATCACTTCCCCTACCTCTTCATATCTTAAATCATTCTTCAGGCAGATTGAAGACTTAAGTGCCAGCTTAAGTGAAAAATTTAAGATAACATACTAAGTAATTGCAACACAAGCACTAACTTAATCAGTTTTAATGTAAAAAGATGCCGACAAAAGAAGAGAAGAAGGGCCGCTTGGGTTTAGAAAAGAAGAGCTGCTCAGCAAGCAGCAAGCACATCAACCTCTGAGCAAATGAATGCTAAATGTACAGTATGAAACTATGAATGCTTAAGTCAAGTGTATTCATTGCACGTTGCAGTGTGCAGTTACTGGTATATTTATATATATACTAGCAAAATACCCGCCCTTCGCAGCGGCGAAGTAATGCATTCAAATTTTTATTAAGAAGAAAATTAAACCTTTTTAAACTGAGGGAAAATATGCCAATAATTATTTGCTAAGGATCTCTTTGTATACCATGTTGTAACATGACCAAGCTGTGCGCTGAGCTTTCTCTTTAATCGGTTTCAGTTTCATGGTTTGTTTCAATTACGACAGTATTTGCAGGATTTGTTGTGTTGAAGTGACATTCGGCATCTGTCAAGCGTTGTAAGCACACAACCAGTTTCATCGATAAAATCACATCCAGCTTTTGAGAGTTTAAACATTCATAAACATCAAAGTTTCCACTACTAAAATCGTCACCTGTGAATCTAAGAAGCATTGGCGGTTGTCGAAAGGTGTAAAATATTTGGCCATTTCGGTACACTTGAAAGTGACAACCGAACAATTCAGCGGCAGCCATCAACTCACATACAGAACCATAGGTGAAGGGCTTACGCATTTCACTCTTCTAGTGCTCCTGTGTAGTATAATCATCTCTTGTACCGTCATCAGTCCACACCTTGAACCTGTCCCAGTCATTCAATACATAAGACACAATGTTCCTCCGGATATCAAGAGTGAGCCTGATATGGCCGTGCAATATGTAACAAAGAGAATGGAAAAGGTAGGTGCCATCTCCGGGCATGGAAACCACTTCGTAAGTGACAGTTCTTTGATCGATAGTGATCACCTCGATAGACATGGTAATGGGGTTTGGAATGATAAAGAAATGGGTACCTGAGAAATGTAAAGTAAGTCTAAAATACCTATACAATAACTATAATTGTAATAAACAAACAATAGAACAGAGGAGAAGCCGTGGATTAAACAAAAAGGCTGTAGTTATCAGTAGGGAGACATGAATCCCGTGGCGAAGCAAGGAAGGGAATGTAGAGACCGGAGCAGCGGACTGACCTTATATAGGCAGGCAGCCAACAATGTGGGAGGTGTTGGGATGGGGGACCCAACGCCACCTCACACAGTGGCCGAGCTGCAGGCTATGGACGTATATATGTACGTAAGTAGGATTCAGTTAGCGTTGGGAACCCGTGTACGAAATTTCTTGAAGATGGGCCCATAAGTAAAAAAGACTGTTGAAAGTTCAATATGGCGGCCAACAGTGGCATCATACCACCGAAATAAGTATGTACATTGGTTTTGGTTAATGCAGGGAAGCCGCCTACCAAATTTCGAGAAGATGGGGCCATAAATAAGAAAGTTCAACATGGCGGACATTGTTGACCATTATGACCATTACGCGTAGAATTTCAAAATGAAACCTGCTTAACTTTTGTAAGTAAGCTGTATGGAATTAGCCTGCCAAATTTCAGCCTTCTACCTACACGGGAAGTTGGAGAATTAGTGACGTTGGAAAGTTCAATATGGCGGCCAACAGTGGCGTCATACCACAGAAATAAGTACGTATGTTGGTTTTGGTTAGCTCAGGGAAGCCACCTACCAAATTTCGTGAAGATGGGGCCGTAAATAAGAAAGTTCAACATGGCAGACCTTGTTGAGCGTTATGACCATTACACATAGAATTTCAAAATGAAACCTGCTAAACTTTTGTAAGTGAGCTGTAAGGAATGAGCCTGCTAAATTTCAGCCTTCTACCTACATGGGAAGTTGGAGAATAAGTGACGTTGGAAAGTTCAATATGGCAGCTGACAGTGGGGTCATACCACCGAAATAAGTATGTACATTGGTTTCGGTTAGCGCAGGGAAGCCGCCTACCAAATTTCGTGAAGATGGGGCCATGAAGAAGAAAGTTCAATATGGCGGACGTTGTTGACCGTTATGACCGTTATGCGTAGAATTTCGAAATGAAACCTGCTTAACTTTTGTAAGTAAGCTGTAAGGAATGGGCCTGCCAAATTTTAGCCTTTTACCTACACGGGAAGTTGGAGAATTAGTGACGTTTGGAAAATTCAATATGGCGGCCGACAATGGCGTCATACCACCAAAATAAGTACGTACATCGTTTTTGGTTAGCGCAGGGAAGCTGCCTACCAAATTTCGTGAAGATGGGGTCAGCCTTCTACCTACACGGGAAGCTGGAAAATTGGTGATGTTGGAAAGTTCAATATGGCGGCCAACAGAGGTGTCATACCATCGAAATAAGTAAGTACATTGTTTTTTGTTTACGCAGGGAAGCCGCCTACCAAATTAACTTTTGTAAGTAAGCTGTAAGGAATGAGCCTGCCAAATTTCAGCTTTCTACCTACATGAGAAGTTGGAGAATTAGTAATGAGTCAGTGAGTGAGTCAGTCAGTCAATGAGTCAGTCAGTGAGGGCTTTGCCTTTTATTAGTATAGATAGATAATACATATATAAAAAAAAAAATCCTCCACTTCCGGATTCCAAAATGGCCGCGACGACGTCACTTCCGGCCCACCATGATGACGTCACTTCTGGCTCCATCAATCCACCTCACTTCCGTCCCATCATGATGATGTTGTTTCCGGTTCCTGTTTTCAACGTCACTTCTTGCCAGCCATTTCCTGTCCCATAATCCTTTCCTGTATAAAGTCGCCATTTTGACTCAAGAAAACTGTTCATTGTTTTGTTTTGAGACTGAATCATTCTTTTCTTTAATTGTCTGGATGACAATATATGGAGACGTTCCCCAAAACTTTGTTTTGTATTGTGTAGCATTCTTTTGAAGAAGAATAATCATCACAATATATATATATAAATATATATATATATAAATATTGTGGTGGACGGCCAGCTGCTCAACCCAGCCGGAATGCCCATAGAGGAGAAAGATGGAGAAGAGCAGCTTCTGAGGAACACTACTTCCCCCAGCATAGCGATACCCCATGGGTCACCATGGGATTTGGAGTTCGGCTTCACAGCCCTGCTGGGTACCTTGAGTTTTATTTACCGTATAGCCCGGAAGTTCTCCCAAGTCACGGGGATGAAACACAGAAGTAATTCCGGGCTGAAGAAAAATGCAATTCTCCATTTGACCTGGAAGTGCTGACAAGTCACATGGATAGAAGAACAGAATCAGGTCAAGGACTATAAAAAGCACTGGTGGAGACCCAGCAAGCGAGCCAGAGTTGGGAGGTAGTGGACAGAGTTTTCTGGGAAGTGTGGAGGAGAGATTTTTTTTTGTGTAGTATTATTATTGTTAGTGTTATTGTGTTGCCTTTTTATGGTGGCGGAGGTGCTCCATTACAAGAAGAAAAGTATTAAATCAGTGGTTCCTAACCCTCGGGGTGGGGGCGGGGTTCCCTAGGGGGGCGCGAAGTAACAAAAAGGGGGGCACAAAGATTTGAAAAAAAGAAAACAAGAATCAAAAATACGAATAAAACATCTGTTGAAACCAAAACAAATTATGTAACTTAAACTAGATTCTGACACTAGAACAATAAATATAGAGTTAGATAAATGTCAATAAAAGTTAAGTAGGTATAATAAAATATGCATCTACATTTCAAAAACATGTTAGTGGGGGCCGCGATTAAAACTGTTATGAAAACAAATACTTAAAAGTTGAGAAACACTGTATTAAACAACTTCTTTCTGATTTAAAAAAAAAAGACCTCAAGCATCATACTATATATATATATATATATATATATATATATATATATATATATATATGTCACACACATGCATGGGCAGCAGTATAAGGGCTTAGGATGGAAAAAACAAAGAGTATATTGCAAAACTGAAACTATATTGGGTGGAATCCCAAACTTTCATATTGTTTCTTGTCTCTTATTACTATATATATATATACTTTATATATATATATATACTTTATATATGTATATATATATATATATATATACTTTATATATGTGTATATATATATATATGTATATATATACTTTATATATGTGTATATATATATATATATATATATATATATTGTGACACACATGTGAATAGGAGGCAGCTGAAGGGCTTGGAGATGATTGATATGAATGGTGATACATCTGCCCAGGGGGTGGTGGGATGTACTGACGCTCTTTCTAAGTTCCCTGCAGACCTTTCCTGGGAAATCCCACCAGACCAGGAGCCACCGCTTCGTCTTCACTTCCAGTCCCGGCTCCGAGGACGACATCACTTCCGGTCCCGGCCTCGAGGATGACATCACTTCCTCCAGACTTCTAAATTTTGTCTTAGAAAGCAGGGTTAGGATAAGTGAACATTATGCAACCTGGTCAGGAAGACATCATAATAGACGGATGGTGGGAAAAAAACTGTTTCAGATCCCATTTAGATACCTGCAGGGCTGCATGGGTATTGTAATGCCCAACCCCCAAGGAGCTATAGGTAGAGAGGCTGCCCTGTCTTGTGTAGGTTCTGCCTGGCCAGGAAGTACTTCCTGGATGCAATACTGTTACACCAGAAGTATTTCCAGGTCTGGCTTGAAAAGAAGCTCCTACACAACAGCAAGCACAGTCACATAAAGTATGTGAAGGAAATAAAGAAAGGAGACATTATTTGTTAGTGTAATGTGATTTTGCTGAAGGAGAAGATTATGTCTTATCTCATCTCATTTTCTAAAACTGCTTTTCCTGGTGAAGGTCGCAATGGCAGCAAGCCAAGAGTGTCAAAACAGACATCCCTATCCCCAGCTACACTGTGAGGAAGAGCCCTGAAAAACGTGTTTGTAAAGAATAAAAGACTCTTCTAGACCTGAAGCCTATGTTTGTGGCAGTTGTGTTCAGGGTGCAAGATGTCATTTAGCTCCCAATTTATAAATAATTAAGTATACTGGATAAGGTACATACAGTAAGAAAAGCATATTATATTGCTGAGAGGTTTTATGGAGATATGGAATTAGTTCACTACAGTGCTTTCCTTGCATAATTTATTGTTGTTTTTCTTTTTCTTCTCTTTCTAGTTTGAAGAGAAATCTACCTTCCAGGAGATCAGACCATCAGTGTAAAGGGTAGGATGGATTTTATGGGCTAACAGAGGGGGAAAAACCAAGGCAGGATTGAAAAACTCAGGTGAAACTTCATTCATGCTGGGGAGTGAACAAATAAACATCTTTCGTTCTAGTATTGAGATTCCATCTTTTATGGAGCTTCATTTACATTGTTGGTGCCATTGGGGAAGGACAGCCATCCTTGTTGGGATAAATGATGGATTCTTGTCTAGACAGGAGGTCATAATGGATAGACTTGGCCAACGGGTATACAGGGAAGTAGTTAATTCTCCCACATGACAGTTGGCAGAGTTCCTCAGGGCTGAACCCGTTTAAGACACCTACAGGGTGGCATGGGAGTTGGAGCCTGGAAACTCAGCCCTGTTGGGGTCTTTGAATAGAGTTTGCTGCTGTGGGAGGACTGTTCTGGATTGCACACAAACCGGAACTGCTCTAAATGATCTGGCAGTGACACCAGAAAGAGTTCCTGGTTGGATTTAAAAGGGAGCCTGCAGTCTCACTTAATTGAGTCAGATTCAGGAGACAGCAGGCAATTCTCTATGTGAGGTGGAAGGAGAGAATTTATATTTGTGACTGGTGATTGTATAACAAAGGTGGTGGAAGCTTATGAATATCATTTATTTGAAATGGAATTGTGTTTGGGCATTATTGTGCCTGTGTTTGGGGCTCAGTGTTGCCCCTTGTGGTTACAATATGTACTCCTTTTGTCTCACTTGGTATTTTACACATAAACTTGTATATTACATATTGTGACGGGTGTCCATGGTCGCTATCTGGCTGGGATGCCAGCAGGGTTGAAGGACCAGGGGAGAAAGCACCCGTGAGGCGTTACCTCCCCTGGGATAATGGAGGACAGCTCTCCAGGGCAGCTGTATCACCACGGGTTCTTACAGCTCAGACTGGGAGTGAGACTTTCATGCAGCCGTGTTGGTTCCCATGGGGGCCGCCAGAAGGAGCTGCAGAGTCCGGCAATGGATTTCCATTACACCTGGGAGTGATTCCCGGTAATGCTGATGAATCACCTGGAACACTCCCAGGACCGGACCTGTTTATAAGGAGCCAGCCTCTGTTTAACCGGGAGTGAGAGTCAGGAGGAAAAAGATGCTGCTTACCAGAGAGGAAGTGGTGGCGGATAGCGACCTAAGATGGATTGCTGTTTTAAAAGTGGGAAGTGAAATGGAGTGGTTCCCACGAGGAAGAGTAATAAAATTTGTGCACTGTGAGGTAAAAGCCTGTGTTTCTGCCTGCTTGCGTCGGTTAAGGATGGCTCTGCACAGGATTACTGTCCCTGGAGATGAACACTGAACTTCGCCAATCAATACAAGACATTGGAACTCTTGTATGTGGCCAATGCAGAAGCTGATCTGTTCACCTAGATTGCCAGTCCTTTTCCTCCAATTGCTGTCCTAAAACTGTGAAATCTATGCAACGTACTCCTAAAGCCGGGTGCCCAGCCTTCAGGGGTGCAGCTGTCAATCACTTGTCTATTCCCAAACAGCATGTATGGGTTAGTTCCTTTGCCCACACAAGCACACCAGAAAAACAAGTGGTAAACACATTTTACATTTTTGTTTTTGTTCTGCTATTTTTGTAATTATGTATTGTTTTTTTTAAAATGTACCTCCATTCCATGTATTTTGTGGTTGGAGGCCCCCTGATATCATCACTGCTGGGTGATTTATCTGCAGGCTAGCATGAAAGATCCAGCCAGTGCATTTATTTTTAGTTCTTTGTAAGTATTGCTATTTTCTTTAGATTCTCCTGGTTTGGCGATCTCCTTGTTTCTGATAATTGGAATTTGAGTTCTGAAGAATGGCCTTTTAGGTAGCTCAAATGGCCTATTTTTACTCTTTTAAGCATTTCCTTGTATCTTTCTATTTTTTATTAATAGACCCAAAATTATTAAGATTACTTGATTGCCTTTCTGTGCAAAAGCCAGCAGTGCTCCTTGGCACTCCTCCTTCCTGCACAATCACACTCTGATTCAGAGTCTCCAATTCACTTAACTCACGTGTCTTTGGGTTGCAGGAGGAAAACCAGAGCATCCAGTAAGATACAGGAACAGACTTTGGTAATACATGCAAACTTGGCACAAGCAGCATCCAAGTCAGGCATTTCATGCTATGAAGCAGCAGAACTAACAACTGCACCACCAAAATGCTATTTACACAGCACTTCAAAATACAGAAAATGAAATAGGTATATTGTAGAGAACAGCTGATATCCAAAAAACTGGACGGTTATTCACCAAAGGTGAAAACAAATAATACAGACATAGGTGAAACTGCTAGTACTTCATTATTATCTTATGGTTTTGAGGATATAATGATGCTAAGCACATCTTCTAAAGTGTATTTTAAGATAAGTGTCTGAATAAAACATATTTTGTAACAGAGCAATTTGAGAAGCTATGTTTTGAGATGTTATACAGTAATATCCACTTCTGAACATTTTCCAGATTATCATTAATTTAGATACCTAATAAAAATTTTTAACAGGAAGTTTGCAAGCAGCCATGAAGGAAGTATCCAACCAAACATCACACTTCATATGTTTCTATGCCTAATGCCTTCAAGAATACAGATTATATGGCACATCTGTTCTTTTATTTGCAGAACCAATAAGCTTTAATAATAAGCTAAGTAATCATTGTTACCATTGGCATAGCTAGAACTTTATTTAAACATCTGGTTATCATGGACATCTTTCTTCAGAGAAAATGGGCTTAACGGTATTCAAATTTTAACTTCAGGAAAGTTTTCCTTTAAGCCATGCATTGTGTAATTTTTCTGCTGCATTATGTGTACATCCATTGAATTGTGTTTAAATGTCCTTTGTTTGGTTTACAGTTTCAGCACATTATCCATTTTGTACCGAGCCCACATAACCTATTGTACTGATACCCCTGTAAACAGCTCATACAGTAGCCTTTGAGGAGTAGTGATATTGTCTCACAAACTGATGAAATCAAAATTATGCTTTTGTCCTTATGTGATGTGTTTGAAAAGTAAGGTAATAAATAAATGCATTTAGAAAACTTCTTTATGTTCTGTTTTTAATTTTCCAGAAAAGATCACAGGATTTAAAACATAAGTAATGGATTTGGCAGAAGCAATGGAATGTCTCTGTATTAAAATTTATGATTGGAAAATGTACATACATAAATTTTTATTATCCTTTATTACAATTCAGGGTTGCAGTGGCTAATCCTGCTACCTCAAAGATCCAGTGTCTGTCTTGAATCTCCCACTTGGCCATTGTCTGTGTGAAACAGACACATTCTCCTAGTCTCTGTGTAAGTGTTCCACTGGTTCCCATATTTCCCTCTCACACCATGAAGGTTAGCATGTTAGAATCATTAGTGATTGTAAACTTTACTGGAGTGTGTGAGTGTACAACTGTGACGGACTGACACACAGCCTTGCGCCTGATGCTGCCAACAAAAGGCCCCAATGACCCCAAACTGGGTAAAGAGCATTCCATGGACTTGTTATTCCCACTCCCTGGCTGACTGTTCCTTTCATTTCCATTTCCATTGCAGCTGAATTCATTTCTTTTTAATATACATGTGATTGAATTCAATCTAATGATATTCTTTTTATTTTGCAGCCTTAGTGATCTTTGGTTGACTGTTATGTTTTTAAATTCTGCCAATACAGCCAGTTTATCCAGATGTCTTTAGGGTTCTGCATTACCTAGCTTCATCCCGCTGAATCCATGTTTTATTAATATCACATCCAAATCAGGGCTTGCTTATTGTTATGTCAGATTATCACAGTGTTGTGGATTATTTTAATAAAGTATTTATTCAATGTTACAGAAAACTTTCCAAGACTTGGAAAACTGCTTTCCTATTTTATACCCTTTATAAAAGTAATCTTAGGTGCATCCTTTTTGTTTTCCCCATTAAATGTTCTTCAAGAGCCAGGAAAAACACACTTTATAAATGTTTACAAATAGTGAAAAATATTGGAAGAGACATACGTCGCTTTATTATGTGTGCTTAACAAGACCATCAAAGTCAACAATTTTTGTTGTGCTCAAAAATTATAAGCCAAGAGACTGGATCATCTGAAACAGAAATGGCAGAACAGTGAATTGTGAAATAAATTGGGTATGTGACAAACCTACCATGTTGTATTTTTAAAGAGAAGACTTAAGAGTGGAATGCTACTGTCTTTTTTGTGGGGTTGCCTTCGTTTCTGTGTTGTTAAGTTTTTCTGCATGTCTGCTGTTGCTTCATCTTTCTTCTGTGACCTGCTCATCTACAACCCTTAACTGCTCTTCTTGACTGTTTTGTTTAGAGCTTTGTGGACTATTTCAAAGTATACATATTTTGCACTCCAGTGTACTAGCTGGTTAGGTGGTGAGAAAAAATTTTGCTTCTATTGCATGTCTACTTACAAATAATTGCAACCTCAAATGATGAAGAGCAAACTGGTCCAAAATTGTCCATTTTAAGTAGGTTATTTGTTCACTCCAAATGTTGAACTACCTAAATTATGTTAAAGGGTGAGGAGCACAGAATACAGCACTTCAAACTGTTTTGTGTGTTATGGTGTTATCTTTAAGTTCTATACCATCCGATTGTTCAAAATTGAAATGAATAGACGTTATCTTGCATCAACAAAATTTGGAGTTCTACTGAGGGAAAAGATAAATATTATATCTGAGGTAAAGTACTTTGAAGCCTGCAATGTACTAGCTGATATCTTTCTACTTTTGGCTGTTCAGCATTGCCATATTTTCTAAGGGTTGTACAGCTTACATGTCTGGAATACATCTTAGTAGTTTGTATCTAAGAAGTAGCATACAAATCATATACAAAGGGCAGAGGTTAGGAGCACACGCTGAATTAGGGCATTGCTGCACCCACCACATGACAAACCAACTCAGGATCCCAGATTAGGACCTGAGTGCAGCCATGCAACGGGTGACACCTCAGCACCACACTAGTTCAGATGGAAAGGAACAGTGTGAGGTTTTTTATGCTGGCAATTCTGACCATCACCCAGCTTTGTCCTTGCAGGTTGGAAGGCCTACATGCAGGGCTGGGTGCAGACTAACATCATACCCCAGACAGAGCAATTGTAGGTTAAGGGCCATGCTGTTAACCAATTAAGTAGAGTCACTTTTGGCGTTCACAGGATTCGAGCTGGCAACCTTCAGATTGCCAGTGCAGATCCCCTAGCCTCAGAGCCACCACTCCGCCCCGTACAAAAGTATGGACTATACAGATTGTTAACATCATTAGAAGCCAGACTAATAAAAAGCTGGTCTGCTAGCTTTGCAATGTTAAGGAGACTCACAAGATACTAGCAAGTAATAACATAAAACAGACAGAATCGAAATATGTGGATTAAAAAAAAGAATTTAAAGTAATATAAACACAAATCATTGAAATATTATTAAATCAATTCAATTCAGTTCATTTTTACACTCTTCACTGAGTGCAGGTATGTCAATACATCGATCTTAATAACCTGCTTATCCAGGACTGGGTCACAGGGTAGCTGGAACCTATCTCAACAGTCATCAAGCACAGAGCAGGAGCATTACCTGGACACGGTGCCAGTCCATCCCTGGGGGGATACATACACACACACAACACTCATTCACCAATGTCTTTGGACTGTGGGAGGAAACTGGAGCACTTAAACCAAACCATGCGGACATGGGGAGAAAAAGCACACTCCATGAAGGGAGAACCTTTATTACCTTGCTGTGAGACAGCGGCACTACTACTACTGTGCCACCTCAATGCAAACACTTTGCAAGTTATTAATTATGTAATTACATTTTAAACAGAATAAGAGTGTAAAAAAATTAATAAAATGATTGAGTTATCACAATTTACACCCTTCATTATACTTCACTTACTTTACTTTACTTTACTTCATTACAATGTAATTTATTAAATATATGAAAGTATTTAGACATACTAAAAATAACTACAAGAAAAATGCTACTGAAAATGTTGTGAAAATATGTGTGCTCTCCCAGTGCATTATAAGATCACATCTGTTTAAACTGGTAGTTTAAAAGATTCCCAACTGATGCACTACATTGATCTGAAAGATTCCTTCTAAGGTCCCACAAGTTCTGGGAATGGCCCACGGCTGTGGCTGTCTGGCGCTATGCGGATGAATCCCTCTCTACAATTTTTTTTCCCCATTCGTTTGTCCCATCAAGTTCTTCTCCTCCTAGACCTTTCTTCTTTTTCCTTAATTTCGCTTTCTCTCTCCCAGAGGACACTTTTAATGACTGAGGCTTTTTAATAACTGAGATACTGCAGCTAAATTGCTTTTAGCCTCTTGTTAAAAATCTCTTGCCCTTGCCTTTCCTGCAATCTGAAAGTCTTCAGTTTTACAATCTTTCCCTTCTTGAACTTTTTGCATCCTGGATCAACAACTCTTCTGGCTCTACTATCCACCACTAGCCTCAAGCTGTTCAGTTAGTAAAGAGCTTGTTGGGGGCTTTTCCGTGAGACTGTTTCTCCTGTCCATCTTTCCTCTTTTTTTTGTGTTTGCTTTTCTTTCTTCTCCTTGCGCTGTTGCATGGCATGTGTGTGTGCCAGTTTACCCATCAACTCTTGTTTTTTTTTTTTTCTCTCTGTTATTGTCTTTCTGTATAATTAGCTGCCTCAGGTGGAGTGGGAAGGGTGCATGAATTGTTTTGTTTGTTTTTGTTCTTACATAGCCCAAAAATCAGTTATTATTGTTCGTTTATCAATAAAAAATTGATCACAAAAAATAAATTGGGCTGAAAAATACATGTATAAATATGACAACTCTGATAAGTATGGTCAGATTAAGGATATAAGACAGAATTACATAAAAATTGAGTGTTTAAAAGAGAAATTAAGCCAGCTTCTTACTTTAGTAGACTGAGAGTTATAGCTGATTTACGGAGGCCAGAACATTGGCTAATAGGGATTCAAGGTTTTGTTCTGTTCGTTTGTGATCTTTGGTTTTCTTTGAAAATGAATGAAAATCACTGTTGAATTCAGGGGCATAGGCATCGTCACCCTTGATGATAATAAGATAATAGATTCATACACATCTTTTCTGGTTTGTTTTAGTCTATCAAACACAAAAGCTGTTTAGGCTAATGTGTATTTATTGTTGTTTTACACCAAACTCCATACAGGTATGTTTAAATTTCTTCCAATTCCTCAGTGTTCACGTTTCTGAAGTCAGCACGTAGTCAACACATATCGAAGACATAGTGAACAAGGCACAATAGTGTCTCTGAAATCTCACAAGGCTGAAGACATTCAGCCTAAACCCCCAGGTCCTCAGGTCTTTTGACAACTGTATCATCACCAGGTTTAAATATGTTACTGTCTTCAATTTCAAAGCTTTGCAGCATCTAGTACAAATAGCCCAGGGCACTACTAGTGGTATGCTTCCCTCTCTCCATCAAATCTGTCCTGGATGATATTTGAAAAGAGCCCAGAAAATTAGCAAGCACTCTATCAAACTGCCATCCCTTAGTGGGTACTGCAGTATCAAATGCTGTACAAGCAGGCCCCAAGACAGTTTACTCCATAAGGCTGCTAATAATTCTGGCACTGTGCCTCCTTTTTTCTCAGGTATGTAGCGAGAATACATCATTGCATACTTTGATTATAATTGCACTATTGCATTCATATCCTCCCTTCACAACCTTATTTTTGGAAAAAAAAATTATAAGAACTGGCTAAGTTTACTAATGTTTAAAGTACTTATTCATGTCAGATTGAAGATCAAATTAGCATATAATAATATAACTAATCACATGGACATATTTCGAGAAATTTAGGATGTAAATGATGTTTTATATTCTACAGGAAAAAAAATTCTACTGGTAAAGTGTGAGTAGAAAGTCCTGAAGTTTGTTAATGTTTTATATATGTTAGTGCTAGGTGGTATGACCAAAATTCTATATCACAGTATTTTTCTAAATTATCCCGGTTTCATGGTATTCAATGGTATTTTTTTTCCCCATGCATGAGTGGATGTTAACCACATTTTCCACTGCAATTACTGCAGTAGACTGGCTATGAATAACCTATTCCACTGTCATGAGAATTGTACATTGTACAAAAAAACATTTTAATATGCACACAAGTATTAAAACAGGTTTGCATGGCCCCATAAAGTGATAGTTTTCAAGGGGGTGGCACTAATGAAGAGAAGGAATCACAAAAATATAGAACCTTTTTATTGAACAAAATTTGCAAACAACTTAAACTATAATTTTGATAGCATATTTTCAACAATCCAAAGAGGGGCATTTAGACTTAGTAAAATATTCAGAGGTGCTTGTCAAAAGTTGTATTGCACTGAAAATGTCTTAGAAAAGGAATAAACAGTAAATCATTTTTGTAAACCAACTACACTTTCCGTTAATGTTAACAATCTCTGTCCACTGATACATTAAAGTGACTTTTTAAACAACTTTAACATCATTAAACTGCATAATATTTAAACCAATAAATAATAACAATAAAATAAATAATAGTGCAACTTCCAGTAGTAATATTACTTCAAGGCTTCAAGCCCAGGTACATTACACAGTATTCACCAAATAAAAATAAAATAAAGTACAACAAGTGCAACTTGGTGATGACATCTTTACCGACTGAACCATCATTAAGGCAGATTGCATGGTCGGCTGGCTGCCTGGTTGTCTTTGTGAGACAGGTGCGGGGGTGACATTTGCAGTGAGAGGCAATATGGTTTGTACCTCGTGTCATCATAAGTGTTGGTCATCCCAGGCGAATGTTGCCATGGGTGCATCATCTACAGGAACGTGTTCAGCACCACGATCAGCTGATGCCGGTATCCCACTTTCATTTTCGACCTCCATCTCCAGATCACTTGCATCAAAATCGGAGTCCGACAAATCAGAATTCCATTCAGTGATAATATGAAAAAAGTCATCCACAAATTATTTTGCTTTGACCATTCACTTTGGTATCTCTCCACATGCCATTTTAGAAGCTGTTTGCTCTTCGCTACTCACGCACACGCAGGGAATCAAGGTCAAATCAACAAAGCTAACTTTCCTTCTAGCAAAAGCGTATAGAAAAGCGCTGTAACAACAACATCACTGATCTCTATCAATTGCTAGCTAGACTGAGACATCTCACGAAGTGGGAGTTTCCAGCAACGTACTGTACTGGATCACTTGACCCACAGAAACATTCACTTGCCGCGCCAACTTGCACTAATACTCCACAACATGTTTGCAGCTAAGGTGGTGCAGCAAATTGCCCGTGTTTGCCACCTCCGGCAACAACTTGAGCTCGACAGCATTTGCGGTGAATAGTTTTTTGGTCCACATCCGACCTTTTAAAACCAAAGTATCTCCAGACAACAGACACGGCTCCTTCTTTTAGCAAAAGTTCTTCTGTGTCATCATGTTCAACTTTATCGTCTGCTTCAGTTTCTGAATGTTCTCTGTCCATTTTCACCACTCAATACCTCCACTAATGCGTGTACTCCGTTGCATGCGTGTTTAGCGGTGCACCACTGATAAAAGGTCCCCCCTTAAATAGTTTACCGCTGTTCCACATTCCAAACATTGTTTAGGCTATTTAAACCGGTGTTGTGGTATAAGAAAAATCAATATCATAATGAAAATAAAAAATGGTTTTCGGTATGAACCGGTATACCTACCAGCACTAATGTATGTTATAGGCTGGTGTCTATTAATATGACTGTAACTGTGATATAATTGCAAGTAAAGGTTTGCTTAAAATTCAGATCTATTGTTATTGCTATCTGTATTTATATCTATTATGCATTTTGTTGTTAGTGTGTGTTGTATTGCATAGTTTTGGCTAATTTGTTCTGTATTGTTAAAAGTGCACTATTGTTTGGAGCTTTGCACATAAAAATTTCATTCACCATTTATGCATCAGCAAATGACAATAAATAAATAATCAATGTAATATAAGCAAGGTCATCTACTGACAAAATTGGTAGTCACGTCACTTGTGTTGGTTATAACTCATTTGAATGTCAATATTCTATCTTAACATAAAGTTTTGTGCCAGGTGGTTTTAAGACCTATGAAATTCCCAGCATATTTCTCTGATTCACACACTGCCTCAGGATTTAAGAAAAACAGAGTGATTATGCATTCTCAGAATGGACATTCATTTGTATTTTGGGTAACATGCTGAATAACTTACAAACCTCATGTTTTACTGGGAAAACAGCTCATAAAACCGATTTTCCATACCAACTGGAAACAGAATTGTAGTTTTTAGTCAAGTTTTGCAATTCTTTGTAGTACAAGCACAATGTTTAATGTTTTTAGTGAAGAAGTGTCCGAACTTCTTATGCATTATAACTTTGATAGTGTTATTTATTAGTTATTGGCATCCCTCTGCCACTGGGTTGTCTCACTATCCATCCATTTTTTAAGCCCACTTTTATGAGAGTATTTCAAACAATAAATGAACACATCCGCTCACTTTAGACAGTTTGTTTAACTTGTACATTATAGCATTATGTACTGTATGGTAACGTTTCAGGAAGTTGAAGGGTCTACTGCTAAATGTATAACTTTTAACAATGTAGGATGCCTTCAGGATGAAATTGTGGTTGATTTTTCCATTCCAGGGGCACAACATCATCTGGTGTATGGTCTTTGAGGATAATACCAAACCACACAGTGGCACTATCATTTTCAGAACTGTTCTGGTGTTTTCCATGGGAGATGCTGTGCCCAGACTTCACAACAAGTAATTTCAAGTAATGTCTCTTTGGTCCTGAATGTGGTTGATAAGCATTTGCACTGATCGTAATGTAGAAAATGCTCAAATGTCCTAGCAGCAGCACACTGATACTGATTACTTTGGGACATGGATTAGATGGTTTTGCAGTGGAAGAAATATTAGGATAGATTTAGAGAAGGAGCGAAAGAAAAGCTCTTGACTAAGTTCTTGTTTTGTTTATAAATGTACAAGCCTTGGAGCAAATGCATAACAGTTTAAAGTCATGTTGCTTTGGCTTTTCCTCGCACCATCAAACTAATAGCAGGAACAAAACAATTAATCTAAAACTCAAGAAAAGTGAAAGCATGTATCTGGAGAAAATACACGTGAATACAGAGAAGATTTATTTACCAGACTCTGCCAGTGACCAGATTAAGATTTGTACTCTTTACAAAATCTGTGAGCTTCCAGTGCTAACTACTGTGGCACTATACTGTACATTAGACGTTTTCACAGTCCAAGTTTCATTCTCCACGTACACAATACCATGCATCATTAATTTTGAGCTGCCTGGTTTTGCCTTGCAGGACTTTAAACTTTAACAAGCTTTTATGCAGTAAGCAGTTGTAGCAATGTCTGGACCGTGAGGCTATTATGTTTCAATGACTGTGCCACCGCCTAAGAACAACAGTGATGCCAGTTGCCAGGGCTAAATATTCTTTTCCTTCCTTAGTTCAGCTTGTTTGGTCATCTTTCTATTCAGTATTCACTGCCATAGATTGCACAATGGCCCTACTTCAGACTCAGGTTGGGGGTAAGCTGCCATATGTGCTGCAATAGGGATACTAATGTCAGGTTCTACTACCCTAGTCTTCAGGTGAAGGCGAGGTGCAGGCTGCAGGTCTTCAAATTTTTTTTGCAGGGCAGTTAAACCTTTCTTTTTGTTAGCATGGTTTTGTTTTTATACAAAATCACTGCATGTGACATTTGCTGCAAATAACCTGACAGACTAAAGTATGGCCGGTGATGAACTGGAGCAAGGTCAGGATTGTTTAACGCTGCTGAGATACAGTGGGATGCAAAAGTTTGGGCAACCTTGTTAATAGTCATTATTTTCCTGTATAAATCGTTGGTTGTTACGATAAAAAATGTCAGTTAAATATATCATATATACACACACAGTGATATTTGAGAAGTGAAATGAAGTTTATTGGATTTACAGAAAGTGTGCAGTAATTGTTCAAACAAAATCAGGCAGGTGCATAAATTTGGGCACCGTTGTCATTTTATTGATTCCAAAACTTTTAGAACTAATTATTGGAACTCAAATTGGCTTGGTAAGCTCAGTGACCCCTGACCTACATACACAGGTGAATCCTATAATGAAAAAGAGTATTTAAGGGGGTCAATTGTAAGTTTCCCTCCTCCTTTATTTTTCTCTGAAGAGTAGCAACATGGGGGTCACAAAACAACTCTCAAATAACCTGAAGACAAAGATTGTTCACCATCATGGTTTAGGGGAAGGATACAGAAAGCTGTCCCAGAGATTTAAGCTGTCTGTTTCCACAGTTAGGAACATATTAAAGAAATGGAAGACCACAGGCTCAGTTCAAGTTAAGGCTCAAAGTGGCAGACCAAGAAAGATTTCGGATAGACAGTGGCGACGAATAGTGAGAACAGTCAGAGTCAACCCACAGACCAGCACCAAAGACCTACAACATCGTCTTGCAGCAGATGGAGTCACTGTGCATCGTTCAACCATTCGGCGCACTTTACACAAGGAGATGCTGTATGCGAGAGTGAAGGGGCGTTATGCATGGAGGAAAAAAACACAGCATTCCAAGAAAAACACCTGCTACCTACAGTAAAATATGGTGGTGGTTCCATCATGCTGTGGGGCTGTGTGGCCAGTGCAGGGACTGGGAATCTTGTCAAAGTTGAGGGACGCATGGATTCCACTCAGTATCAGCAGATTCTGGAGACCAATGTCCAGGAATCAGTGACAAAGCTGAAGCTGCGCCGGGGCTGGATCTTTCAACAAGACAACGACCCAAAACACTGCTCAAAATCCACTAAGGCATTCATGCAGAGGAACAAGTACAACGTTCTGGAATGGCCATCTCAGTCCCCAGACCTGAATATAATTGAAAATCTGTGGTGTGAGTTGAAGAGAGCTGTCCATGATCGGAAGCCATCAAACCTGAATGAGCTAGAGATGTTTTGTAAAGAGGAATGGTCCAAAATACCTTCAACCACAATCCAGACTCTCATTGAAACCTACAGGAAGCGTTTAGAGGCTGTAATTTCTGCAAAAGGCGAATCTACTAAATATTGATTTCGTTTCTTTTTTGTGGTGCCCAAATTTATGCACCTGCCTGATTTTGTTTGAACAATTATTGCACACTTTCTGTAAATCCAATAAACTTCTTTTCACTTCTCAAATATCATTGTGTGTGTCTCCTATATGATATATTTAACTGACATTTTTTATCGTAACAACCATTTATACAGGAAAATAATGACTATTAACAAGGTTGCCCAAACTTTTGCATCCCACTGTAATTGTCAAAAGTGTGGCATAGAAAATTGATACATGTTTTTTTATTTTACTATTAAAAAAAAAAAAGCTAACTAAATTTACACAGGTATGAATACTCTGTAGATTATTTTATGGTCTGGTCATTACCAAAGGTTGTGAGGTCAGAGGTCAATAGAGTACCCATGAGTACTGGGTTTAAGGATGGGTCATGTTTTTTGTTGAATAGAGAATGATTATTAATGTTTTCTTTTTGTGGTAAATAATAACAGGCACTAATTTATACTGGACGTGATACACAGTATGTCAAGAATCTTGTGACCATAACAAAAAATTTCTCTCTCTACATAAACCTGTTCCTTAGCAATAAATATATTACAGGCCAATATTTGACTATGAGGATTAAAGTTAAAGAATAATATCTTTTTTTTAAAAATGTGGTTCAATATGCTCACAAGTATGTGCAAAAACGCAATATAACTATTGCTGTACAGCAAAATCTATTGGAATGATTACGCTCATATATATATTGTCACACATGCGTGTTTAGGAGACAACTAAAGGGCTTGAGTACATGTAATTCCATGCCGGACTAGGGGGTGGCGAAGTGCACTAATCCTCCCCCTCAATCTTTTGCAGACCATTCTAGGGAAATCCCGCCTGGCTCTGGGGCAGCCAACGACTTCACTTTCGGTTCCGGTCCTGACACCCGGAGGGATCTATGGGATTTGTAGTCCTGAAAGACATCCGTGTCATAGTCTTTGGGGGCTGCTGGAGGGCACTGCAGGGAGAAGAACTCCCTGTTTCATGGGGCTTTTGAGTTACCCTGAACTGCTTTTGCCATTCATTGTTATGGCACCAGAAGTACTCCTGGGTCCGACATAAAAGAAGCCGCTTAACCTCATCCATGTGAGTCAGAGTCAGGAGGCAGAGGCAAAACTCACCTGGAGAAGTAGAAGGAGTTATTGTGGATGTGAAAAAGGTATTTAACAATAAAAAACATTTATTTGCACCTAGGACTGTTTTAGTGTGGTTGTGTCCTGGGTTTGGGGACTTGGTGGCACCCCCTGGAGGGCTCTATATTATGTATTTGTGTGTGTGTATGTAAAAGTAGAGAAGAAAAAGACACGATGATTCCCAGAGAGTTTGTCATTCTTTTCGCTTGATGTCATTAAATTTGGGTGAACATTCATTCTTCTGTCTCTGAATCTGCTCTCTCCATTACTTGATTGTCGGAAATTAAAACAGGACATAATATATACAAGCACAAACCATGGATTGACAAACCAGTCCAATACAGAGTAAATTCATGCACTAACTTATATTAATCTGGTTTATAATCACAAAATGTATGCATCTAACACATCTTCAAGATGCGAGTATTTAGAGAACACTAATGCAAACAGTGAGAGGATATGCTAACTCTGCATAGACTGTGACCAGGCCGAAGCTGATGTCAGTTCAAATGGCTGTGTGATTCAACACTGTGATACCCAAATGAGTTAGTGCAGAGGGTCCAAAGTTGTCATAACTAAGGATGTCTGTACCTATGATATCCTGGAGTCAGAAAGAAGAGTGAGGGTAATTTTTGTAAAATGTAATTATGTATACTTTGCCATTTTGCCATTTTTATACTCCCACGCATAAATAAAGTGTCTTCTCGTTGATTTTGGCTTGAGTTCAAAGGAACAAGAACAAGAAGAATAGATTACAAAAGTAATCATCCTTTCATTTAATGTTGCCTTAAATGTCTGACACTTTTATGTATTCATTTAGCAGTGTACACATTGGTGCAGTATGTTTGTTCACTACTGTTGATTTAGGACAGAACAATTTGCTCTGCAATTATTGAAAATGAATTTATGGGCTTGGGTGTATAGGCTGACTGATGAGTTCTTTGCAGTACTAAGAAAAGTGCTACAAGCTTGTGCCAAAAAAGAAGAAAGATGGACCTGACCCCATATATTAATCATTTGTGCAGATGTTTGTTTTTTTGTTTCCAGTAGACACTTTACCAGGTCTTAAAGATAGTGTTCACTTTAATTTACCATTAGGTGAGTCAACTGTATTCATTTTCCGCTAGCAGGGTTATTTTTTTGTCACTTTCAAGTGTAGACTGACAGTTCACAAAAAAGATGACATATGTTAAAAGAGAAACATATTTGTTGGAAAGAAAGAAAATGAAATAAACAGGCAGAGAGAAGAGCAGTAGTGTTTACTAATGCATTACAAAAAATAAAGATTTTTCCCACTTTTTTGTAATGTCTAGAAACCTATTTTAAGAATTAATCATCATTTACTAATTAACAGTCTTACATTAAGGGTAGAATACTTAAGTATTAAGAAAACAACTTAAAAAGGAGCAGTTGAGTGCAGAGTTCTAGGACGCCAAATGAATTCCCCCTGGTGATTATTCAAAGCTAGATGTGATTTGGCCTCCAGCTTATAATATAGCAGGTTGCTGTCAAAAAACAAAATTTCTTTTAAACAAGTCTTCATTGTCATATGAACACTGGCAGGGAAATGATTTCCTCAAAAAATAAAAAAAAAGATATTACATAAGCCAGCTTTAAGGTTTTTTTTATCAAGTAAGGCACACATTCAGATTCAAGAAGACTTTTTTAAGTAAAAAAATAATCCATACAATTTGACAAACATTTCAACATGTATTTATTTATTACCTGATTCTCTTTTCTGTCTTTTAGCAGTATACTTTATGAACTCACAAAAACAGCTCCAGTTACCAGGCAAATGTATTGCAAATAACTGAATAAATTCCAGATTTAAGAAACATCTTTATTTAGCAACTGCAATGGAGGACTGTTTTCTGACTTGTGCCCAGTGCTACTGGGTTAGATTGTGCTCCCCATTGACTCTGAACTTGTTTAAAGTGGTCTGAGAATATTCTGGTTTGTTTATTCATTTGAACAATATACTTGTTGTAGCATGCGGCCGGGGCCCTTGCCCGGCAAAGATGCCTCCACGCTGGAAAGACTAGGGGAGCAAGTGTGGCCAGTACCTCCACTGGGATGCTAGATGGCACCCCCTCTGGGCTGCTGCGGTGCCTCGGACTCCCGCAGGGCTTCATGGGAGTTGGAGTTTGGTGCATCCCTGTTGGGATCCACAGGTGCCACCAGGGGTTGCTGCAGCTGGAGTTGCTGAGCCCTTATGGACAGTCCTTCCACCACACCCGGAAGTGCTGCTGGAAATTAAGTCATTAAGCACTTACGAGCACTTCCGGGTGCATTATAAAAGGAGCCAGCTGTCACTACTAGCAGTCAGAGTCGGGGGGAGGAGGACTAAGCTTGTCGGAGAGGAGTGGAGGAGCAAAAGAGAAAAAGTATTGTGGTGATTTTGCCATTGTGCTTCGGAACTGTGTTCTGCCTGTGGGAACGGGGAAGGCGTTGCTCACATGCGAAGAAAAATAAAAAATTTCTTTGTTTTATAAGTGTGCCTCATTATAAAAAGTAAGTAAATACTGATTTGGTTATAATTATACATATAAAATGTCAATACACATGTACAATATTATGACACACAATAATCAGTATTAACCAAAAACTGACAGGCAACAACTTTGACTCTTAAGGTCAAGCTGTTAAGTTCATTTGTCTCACAGCTTGTGAAAAAGTGTTAAAAAGTGCATAGACTTGTGCAAAAGTGCATAAATTATGAGCATAAAGTAGATTTAAAATAGATGTATGACCATTTTGCTGATTGTATAAACAGACAGTGAAGCCTTTGGCTATACTGAGATAAGAAGCAATATGCTATGTAGCATGAATGTAAAATTATTAAACATTAAATAGTCAAATGGGTGGGATTTCCAAGTACACAGGGTCAGTAATTCTTAAAAAACTGTTTTTTATCCAAAAAAGTCCAAAAACCTACAGCTGCACATTTGAAAAAGATTTAAAGAAAGTGGCCCATAGAGGCTTGTATTAACTCTGCAGAGACATTGGTCACATTAAGTCAAGATTATGGCACAATAATGGTTCATTATCAAGGATCATAGTTGCCGTCTACTTCTGTCACCAAAAAACTATAAAGTGTGGTTATAGTGACCATAGAAATACCACTGGTGAAGTGGAACAACATTGTTTGTTCTCATGATTCCAAATTCCTGCTAAATTATAGTGATGGTCAGACCAGGATATACTAATGTATTGAATAAGATTTGAAATTTGAAACCCATGATTTCCGTATCCATGATGCACAAGTAGGGAAGGTGGTTTGTAAAAATGCCAGAAATATTTTGGAAAGAAGGTCAGTATAAGTAAAGTACAGTACAATGACAGAGCCCTTCTGCGATAATTCACAATAAAAAATGAGCTCTACCAATACATTCAATACATATGAAGAGCGAAAAGCAAAAAAAAAGAAAACACAACTGACATAAGTAAATGCTCAAGTCTAGACTGTGTAATATGCACAGCACATTTCTCAGATCATCTTTCTTCTCGGATTCCAATTCAAGCATCAAGGCCTTGTTACTGTAAATGCAGTCTATGAGAATAGCCTTGGTCATTTATCTAATGAGAATACATTTCCATGGATTTATCCGAGTTTATCACCCAATCCTTGTTCACCTGGGGTAGCTTTTTTGACACTAAAACAGCGTGTGTGTGTGAGTGGATCCTGATGTTGGCTGGTATGATTCCACAGGAACATTGAGCACAGGACACGAACAAATCCAGGACAGGTTATCAACATCATCTTTCTGGACTTGTATTCCAGCAGATGGCTGAATGAATGAATGTCCAAAATGTATTATTCTACATCACCTATCTACCAATGCATCCGAAACACTCCCTTGTCAGACAAGAATAAAGAGATCATCTCTGTGCACAACATGTTGATGTGTTTCATGTTGTCAAAATTGTTGTTAATGAGGCAGTCTTTACATTAGATTCTCTTGGTGACTTCTGACACCTTTAATTTTTAACTGCTGTCCTCTATGACACTATTTGCATACGGTGGAAAGATATCAGTTTTATGCTGGTGTCACTCATCAGTGGCATTAGTAATGCCTCAACTCACCAATCACAGAGATAGCATAATGGCTTCTGTACAGACACAAATTCCACGCTCATTGTCTTTTTTATTATAGCAGAAAATTATAACTTGGAATCCATCCATCCATTTTCTAAACCCACTTTATCCTCAACAGTGTCTTGGGGGAGCTTGAGCCTATCCCAGCAAGCACAGGGTTCAAGGCAGGAACAATCCCTGGAAAGGACGCCAATCCACCATAGGATGAACTTAGCATCACCAGTCCACCTACCCTGCATGCCTTTGGACTGTGGGTGGAAACTGAAGTACCCAGAAGAAATCTACACGGACATGTGGAGAACATGCAAACTATAAGCCTTTCATAAGTTTCAAAGGCTCTTACTGACAATTACATTAAGTTTATGCAAAGAGTCAATATTTGCAATGTTGGCCCTTCTTTTTCAAGACCTCTGCAATGTGCCTTGCCATGCTGTTAGTCAACTTCTGAGTCAAATCCTGACTGATGGCAGCCCATTCTTGCATAATCCAATGCTTGGAGTGTGTCAAAATTTGCAGGTTTTTGTTTGTCCACCCACCTCTTGAGGTGACCACAAGTTCTCAATGGGGTTAAGGTCCGGGGCGTTTCCGAGCCAAGGACCCAAAATTTCGATTGTAAATAAAAGCCTTTGATACTTATAAAATGCTTGTAATTATACTTCAGTATATCATAGAAACGTCTGACAAAGAGATTCAAAAACACTGAAGTAGCAAACTTTGTGAAAACCAATACTTGTGTCATTCTCAAAACATTTGGCCATGACTGTACATGCCTGGAGAGCCTTACTATGAGCCAGCAGCATAACCACCTCACCACTGTGCTGCCCTACCTTGGGATCATGTTTTCTAAAGGCACATGGCATTGCTCCATGTATTTGTGTACAGTACTTTGTGTTCTGTCCATTTTCTCCCATTTTTGTGTCATATCTGCTGACTTAGCTAAATCCATATTTCATGAGCCCAGAATTGTAGAAGCATTTTGGGTACCCTTTTTGCTGAAAGCATCATGTCTTTCTAACTTCTCAATAAAAATGGCCTCATCCAAGGTTTTCTTCTTACCGGTCCGTCCATCCAGTCAGCCATTAATTTCCGTAACCCACTTATCCTGTGCAGAATTACAGGGAAGCTGCATTTATTTCTTGTGGCTTTCAAAATAAAGAAGTTCAAGCCAGGTAGACATGGCAGCTGGAAATGGTATTTTATTCAGCTTAGAGTAGAAATGATTACTCCTTCCCTGCATTGAAACACTGAATTGTAAAATGAATGATTTTCACTTTATCCATTCTGCATTGTTTGGATGCAAATTTTCATATGGTTTAGGGTTACAAAATATTTCATAAAGCATAACCTCACTGAATGGTGTGGTCTACACAAGGTCTGAGGAGGGTGTCTTGCCCAAAGACAAATTTAAGATTTGGTAATCATATGCACAGTGACCTCGGGGGAAAAAAATCACATGAAAAGTTGCACCAGTATATATCAGAAGTATGATAGAGGCATTGGCTTGTGACTTGAAGTCTTGCTTCATGTTTAAAATGAAAGTGCAAAACGTCTTTAAAACCTGGCAGGATCTAATCAATAACATTTTAAAATAAACATTTAAATTGAGGAAGCGGATTGTCTTCCTTTTTTATTTTATTTATTTATTTATTTTATTTATTTACTTACTTATTTTTCTTAGTATTAAAATTTTACTCTGTTGGCCTAGCTCTCTTTCTCATGGATGGGGGTTGATTTGATTTGAACTTAGTTTTGTAAAATTTAACTTGCTTGTATGGAATGTTATTTGCTTTTAATAAATTCAATAAAATGTATGAAAACACTGAAGGGAAATCTGAAAAAAGAAGCAGAACGTTTCAGATTAGATTCAGTTTGTGCTTCTGGTAGGTTTTGTGGGTCGCGTTGACATCTGTCGTGTCTAGATATTTCTTATCTTTGGGCCTATATGCACTTATTTCTTGCAATCTTATAAGCATGCGGAAGGGGGTTTGAGAGGAACTTGAAGTGCAGGCATCGAGGGGCACATTGAGACAAGTACTGTACAAAGTCTTATCACAAAAAAAAGCCAAAAAGTCTGCTTTTGGACATGATCCACTGTTCATTTGTAATATGCTTTGTAATGTGTATAGGCAAGCGTGATTGTGAAAATGTGTGCCACTAAAAATTTGGCCCCTGGCTTAAAAGTAGTTTATCACATTGTGAACTGCCATTTACAAATTGGCCACTTTGTTATTTTGAGTGGTCCTTTCAATTGACTAGTCTGCCCTGGGTGGTTTCCTGCCTTGGATCCAGTGTTGCTGGGACAGGCTCTACCCCTACAACCCTGAATTGGATTAAGCAGTTTAGAGATTTTGAAGTAACCTCTCAGCCATTATGCAAGATTAGTCTTCATAGTTTTAGGAAGCAACAATAAGTTGTGATTAAAACAGAACAGGTTTAAGCCTGCTTTTGACTGCAGTACCCCAAAGAAGCACCTATAGCCTGCCTCTGAAACTTTTGAAGTGCTTTGATAAAATGAAAAATTGCATCTAAAACCTGAAAGGAATATTGCATTGATTCCAAACAGAGGCCCAACACTTTCTAAAAAGGCTATCTGCAACACTCCACTTTATTTTAGACTTGACACATCGTTACATGCATGTAAAACATTTTACTTGCTGCACCTTAATGTATGCTGCTGTGTTGCTTGGTTAGACACAAAGTTTTCAAAACTTGCATGCATAAAGAGGATCACTGGGGCAGGAGCTGTTTGTGAAGTTGGTTTTGCTCCTTGCACACTCATTCAAATATTCACAGTTTAGAGTCACAGGTTAACCCAAACTTGTATGTCTTTGGAGGCAAATTGGAGATCCAAGTTAAAGCCAACACACAGTGGAGAGCATCCAGGCGGCTAACTTATGTTTCGATGGTGTGATTTGACCACAGGATTCTGGGAAATGTAAGGCAACAGGTCAACCCTGTACCACATAAAATGAAGATTATTTACTTTGAAACGGGGTTTGCCTGGGGCTGGCAGTGGTTAGCTCTACAGTTCTGAATCTCTAAGGAAGATGGGTTCAAATCTTAACTCAATCGCTATCAGTGAGTTGTTTGCCCATGTGTTCATGTGCATTTGTTTGGGAAAATGGGATTTCCCATCGAAGATGTGTGTTAGACTAAAATCTAAACCTCAACCAGCCTGGTGTCGTTGAGCGCTGATTCCTGATGCTGCTTGGGATAGCTTGAAAATCTGTGACTATACAATAGTAAAAGCGGGTTCAAAAACTATATGAGTTGGTTTACTTGGTTAAAAGGTCACATATGTTAGATAGATAGATAGATAGATAGATAGATAGATAGATAGATAGATACTTTATTAATCCCAAGGGGAAATTCACATAATCCAGCAGCAGTATACTGATACAAAGAAACAATATTAAATAGTAATAAAAATGAAAAGAATTAAAATAAAATTAATGTTCGCATTTACTCCCCCGGGTGGAATTGAAGAGTCACATAGTGTGGGGGAGGAACGATCTCCTCAGTCTGTCAGTGGAGCAAGACAGTGACAAAAGTCTGTCACTGAAGCTACTCCTCTGTCTGGAGATGACACTGTTAAGTGGATGCAGTGGATTCTTTATGATTGACAGGAGTTTGCTTAGTGCCCGTCGCTCTGCCACAGATGTTAAACTGTCCAACTTTACTCCTACAATGGAGCCTGCCTTCTTAACAAGTTTGTCCAGGCGTGAGGCGTTTTTCATCTTTATGCTGCCACCCCAGCACACCACCGCGTAGAAGAGGGCACTCGCCACAACTGTCTGGTAGAACATCTGCAGCATCTTACTGCAGATGTTGAAGGATGCCAACCTTCTCAGAAAGTAAAGTCTGCTCTGAGCTTTCTTACATAGAGCATCAGTATTGGCAGTCCAGTCCAATTTGTCATCCAAATTGAGTTACTGCTCACTGTGAATGATTTTATATAAACTTAAACTAATGGGAGTGTATAGCACCTGTACATCACTTGATGCTCTGTAAATTAGACTGATTGGTTCCACTGCTATTGTAAAATACCATCCCAATTTAAGGTACTAATAATATATTATGGATTTTGGGATTGTACTGCTAAAGTGAAGTAGCTCTGACACTTACGACATATTCCTAAATTCTTGAACTTTTCTTTTTATGTTAATAAATTCCAGCAACACTGTTTGGATTAAGCCATTTATTTGACACAGTGACAAAGTTCTTGCATCAAAACACCAGCCATATTTTTTACAAATGGGTCATTTATTTTCAAATGTGGAAACCATTCTGATTTGATAAAAAAAAGATGTTACGGTTAGAATATAATAAAGTACTAACCTTTGCAGGGAATCCAGCTATTAAATCATACTAGTTAAAGAGAAAGGCCACTAAAGTAGGCAAGTGTTAATCTGAAATGCTGTTGTTGTTAAGGAAATCAAGGCTGTACTCTAAGACCTTTTTGGAATAAAAAGAGTTTAATTTAAGTCTCAGGGTTGTGCCTTACTCATTTCTGGAAACAAGACAAACCTAGAAAGCTTTGGTTCCTAAAATAAGACTGTATGTCCCGCTATGATCATCACTGTAGTTGATAACAGGCTTTTCTCTCATAGTCGTGCTTTTTTTAAGTCCAAATTTTCTTGCAATTGCACTTTATATCTAAGTCAGATACCTTAACACCAGTTATCTTGAATTGAGTGAAATAATCTAGCAGGTACATTGCTACATGAGATATTTAATCTCTTGGGGCAAAAAATGAGATATATTCCATCAAATAGTACTGCTCTTATGAAAACACAATCGAAACAGATTGATTGTTATTACTGAAAATGTAAAGAACTCCACCATAAAAGGTGCTATGGAAAATATATTTAATTAATTATATTGTCATTTGAAAAATCCCCTAAAAGTGGTTACATAAAGTGAAGATTTATTTGCTAGCATTAGGCAGTTTGCTCATGCAAGGGCCTGCAACTCCTACACTAACGTCCTTAAGGAAAGGTTCTGTATAAAACAGACTGATGTACTACCCAGGTAAGGCACTCAGAAATAGACAGTAAAACACTCATGGATTGTGCAGCAAGTATAAAGTAATCTTGCCCATAGATATGAATAAAGATAGGACGATATGTCTACTTTAAACACATTCTGATAGGCACTCTATGAAATAAAAATTAGACTGAACTTCAACTGTAAATGACACTATAGACACATAAAAGACAGAAAGTAAGAAACAAAGCCTAACTAGAACAATGTTGTCCATTTGGAGAGTTCCTCTTGATAATTAATCACCAATTCTCAGAGCAGTATTAATGCCAGCTTTGACTATCTCATAGCCACTCTTGGTTTTCACCTGTGTACACCTTCACCAAGTGTCAATGCTGCCTTTACTTGCTTTCTCTCCACCATTGCAAGCCTTCTTCTCAATCTATGGTATCATGCCCAACAGCATTAAATTCCATTTGTGAGACAGAACATCAGATGGCAATTAAAAAGCAAAAAAAAAAAACTAGAATAAAGAAGTAGCTAGGTGGCTCAACTGCATGTATTGCTGTGGTGGTTCTACATGGCCAGAAGTAACCAGTAGAAGGGCTGGCTCCAAGAATAAGTTGCCCCATGATAAGGCATAAGTGGATGGGGGCACCCAACCACATGTCTCTGCTGCAGCCACAGCACAACTGCCTCTGTCCTGCCACTCTGTTCAGTGGCTGGAATCCCATGGTCTCTGTGCTGCAGATGGCACCGTATAAAATATTGCTTAGTCCTACATTGCCAAAGGCACTTAGCTGGCATGTAGGTGGGCTTTTCAAAGAGACACACCCTATCCAATTGTTTGAGCTGTTCACAAAAACATGATTTTTCTCTTAAATAGGAACAAGCTAGTCACTTGAGTGGTACATTACAAAGGTCAGCAGCGTCAGTCTCTAGAATATTTTCCTTCTTTCTTACAGTATGGGTCTTGTTCCGCCATGCTCACCTCATCATAGCACTTGCTAGCATATTAGTGTGAAGCAACCTGGGTATTGAGCTTGTCAGTGTGGGCCTGGAAGGAATAAAAGCAAAATGTGAGAAAACTAATTCCAATGCCAAGCTCACATCTGGCTCCAGAAGAAAAACATTTACTGGTGCCTTTTCATCACAGTGGAAGAGAGGAACTTGCCTCCATTCGCTTACAATTCACTCCAGTCTTTATGTAGTACTAAACCTTTCTTTAATAGGGTGTTACTGAGCCCATCGTGGCACAGAGCCAAATATCATCAGAACATAATGACCTAGAAGATTTTCCATTGTTCTCCTATGCATCAAAAACATACCCTAGATATTTCTGCCAGGTAAGTATTCATGTTCTGGTCAGTGACTGGCACCATTTGTTTGATACCTTTATAGTAAGTAGAAGAGAGATGAAAAAATGGTTAATGAGCACACCAGCTAGTAGATCCACAATAAATCCATAAGAAAAAAATTTCAGATTGCGTTTTTTTTTAGTGTCGATTCAATACCATTATTAGAGCAACCCATCCACCACATTTATCTTATCAATGTCCTTTGAGCTCAAGCAGAATACAAACACAGCCACTTACCTGTTAACCATCTTCTTATAGGTTGAGATTTCCTTAGCATAGAGAAGCTTATTGCTTGGTAAATCCTAGACAGACATAAGCTCAAAAATTAAAGGCTACTAAATAACTAATCTCCCACTTCACACAATGAGAAGCCTTGACAGCTTGTGATCACTCTTTTTACAGGCATCCATGAGGGTCTGAGTGATGACAGACAGGGAAGCATCCACCACCTCATGGACACAGATGTCAAATATGAAGTGAGGATTTTTCAGGATGTTCACCCTGAACCTTTGTGACAAACTACAGAAAAAGCATTCAGAGTTAAACATACCATAGGTTATCTGGTGGTAGAAGTTGGTAATTGTACCTGGGGTGGGTGGCAACTTTACCTGTGGTTTTCCATATGTTTTCATGCTTCTCCTTATGTTCATCCAGAAAGTCAAAGAAATACTTCACTGCTGGAGGTGGTTATCCATAAACTGCTGCAGAGTGCCCTGTGTTTAAAAAAAAAGGCAGAAGTTTGTGGTACATTCCCTGCAGTTCTGTTAGATGGAAGTTAAGTAAGGAACAATAAACCCAATCAATGAGCATTTGGTAGACATGGACACCTTCACTGACAGAAACCTTGTCGGGTAAATCTCAGTGATGGCCTTCTCCTTCATGCTCCCACCCTTTGATTTGACCTCCTCCACTTCATCAGCTGAGTGACCTAGATGCCACATCTTGTTATCCTCAAGCAAAGCATTTCCTGTAATAATGAGATGAATGCTCAGAGTCAAAGGGCAGGGGTCTGAGAAAACAAATACAGTAGTTATAGTGAACTTAGTGGAGTTTACAGTCATCTTTTGACTGTTATATTGTGTTTTTCACAGGGAAGGGAATATTATTCCGAGATTGCCTCTCACTGAAAAGAACAAACTCACTGTTATATTGAGCTTTTCAAAGGAAAACATGTAGCCATGTTTATTTTAAATTTGGTGCAGGGCTTTAATTCCTTCTGCTGTAGCTCCAGACTTCTGGGTCAAATCATGGCCTGAGCACCTTAGTTGTCCAGTTTGTATGGCTTTTTTGTTTTGTTTTTTTTTCTCAAATCTCAAATATGTGTGTGCTGGATATTAGGTGATTCTAATTTCTCCTACATATGAGTTAGCAGAATATCTTTATGGTTGTGCCCTGTGATAGACTGGCATCCTTTTTCACCTTGTATGCAATGTTTCCAAAATAGCCTTTAGCTACCCTGACTCTAATTTAGATTAAAGGATAAGCTTGGTATTTTTAAAGTCAGAGTTCTTCATAATCATGGTATGAATTACAGTGATCCCTTGCTGTATCGCGCTTTGACTTTCGCGGTTTTGCTCTATCGCGGATTTTATATGTAAGCATATGTAAATGTATATTGCGGATTTTTCGCTGATTCGCGGATTTCTGCGGACAATGGGTCTTTTAATTTATGGTACATGCTTCCTCAGTTTGTTTGCCCAGTTGATTTCATACAAGGGACGCTATTGGCGGATGGCTTAGAAGCTACCCAATCAGAGCACGTATTACATATTAACTAAAACTCCTCAATGCTATAAGATATGCCTCCTGTGTGGTGCTCGATTGTTTGCTTGTCTCTGCCTCTATCTCACCCTCTCTGACATTCTCTGCGCCTGACGGAGGGGGTGTGAGCAGAGGTGCTGCTTGCACAGAAGCTGTTTGCCTAGTGGATACGGACGCTCCTCTAAGAAATGCCGCTTTATCGAGGTGCGTCCAAAAGCACACTTATTGATTTTTTGATTGTTTGCTTTAATCTCGCGCTCTCTCTCTCTCTGACGTTCTCTGCGCTTGACGGAGGAGATGTGAGCAGAGGGGCTTTTTGCACAGAGGCTGTTTGCTTAGAAGATACGGACGCTCCTGTAAAAATGCTGAAAGGCTACCTTCGCATTGATCCCTTCATTGCCGCTGCTTTATCGTGGTGCTTGCATACTTAAAAGCGCAACAGCCCTATTGATTTTTCATTGTTTACTTTACTCTCTCTCTGACATTCTCCGCTCCTTACGCGCACTTTGAAGAGGAAGATATGTTTGCATTCTTTTAATTGTGAGAAAGAACTGTCATCTCTGTCTTGTCATGGAGCACAGTTTAAACTTTTGACTAAAGGGTGTTATTTCATGTCTAGAGGGCTCTAATAATGTTAAAAACGTATTTAGAAGGTCGTAAACAGGTTTTCGATGCTCTAACTGCGAAAATATTAGATTTATAAATAAAGAATCCTACTTCGTGGAAATTCATTTATCTATCTGGAGCGGATTAACCGCGATAAACAAGGGTTTACTGTATAACTGTGCGGAGAATATTTATAAACCGTGTGGGAGAGTTTCTAAGGGCTTAAAATATATAAAAATAATCATACAAACATATGGTTTCTACTTCGCGGATTTTCACCTATAGCGGGGGGTTCTGGAACGCAACCCCCGCGATCGAGGAGGGATTACTGTAATTCCTCCACATAAAATTGTGCAGCTTACCACAGTGCCATAAAGAAAACATTATGCAGACACTGAGAGAACATACAAACTTTTGTGACAATGCGGGTTTGAGTCCATGCTCCCATCTGCTGTTCGGGAGCCCTTAAACCCATCACCGTCGATAACTATAACCGAGATGAGCTAAGCAGTGAGGCAACAACATAGCAAGGGGATGGTGCAAAAGTGTCAAGTGCTTTTATTAAAACAGTCAACAAAACAAAGTGTTCAAATTAAAGAGTGCAGTGTCCAAAGTCATTAAGTAAGTAATCCATAAAATCGAAATGTCAAGGTTAAAAATAATAGAAAAACAATCCTTAAAAACAAGGTTAAAAACAACGCTGGAAGCAGTCCTTTAAGATACAATTCAGAGCCCGGTGCTATTATCCTAGCGTCTCTCCTGCTTCTCCTGTTTGGGCCCTGCAGCAGGCAAGACGCTCTTTCTGTAGCTGACCTTCACTCCTCTCAACCGGTCCGGAGGCCTCCCGATCCTAGCTTCAGTCGTGCACTCATCCCAGGCCTGAGACTTGGTATCCTTGATAACCAGGACGCTCACAACAAGGACCACACCAAGCCTCCCGACTCACGCTGCCTTCCCGGCCTTAGGCGGCCAGTCGTTCTACTTTACTGGCCACTCCCGCTACATGATCACTCAGCGGGAGCGACCACTACTACTACTCCCGGGTGTTGGCCCAACACCCAGGCTTCCCGTACAGCTGCAATGCGAGCCTGCACTCGCTCGCTCACACCGGCTCTCTCGCCACACTGCTTCCTGCTTTGTGCTCTCCAGCAACCTCTGTCTTTCTTTCTCTCTTTCCTTTCTTTTTCTTTTTTTCTTTCCTAGTCGACTCGCGATTCTATATAATAGAGAGGGCATGGCAGCTGCAGCAATTAGCACCTGTGCACTTAGGTGAGAAACGCCCACATCGCAAATCGCCCTGAGAACTGCTTCAGCCACACAACCACCATGTCCCCTCGCTAAGCCGCAAGCACAGTGATTATTTATTTTACAATCTGGTCTTTGCTGAGAGCTGTGGACCCGCTATACCACAACTTTACACTGAAAAGTATGAGCTAAAATTTAAACTGTTATGTGGTTTCCCCTGTATCTTAAAGATGTGTAAACTTGAGTTATATGAACATTTGTGGATGCAGTGCCCTAAAATGGACTGGTTCATAAGTCAAAGATCAACTCTACTGGGATAAATTCTAACTTTCTGCAACCTTGAATTAAAGTAGATAGATGATAGTTAGACTATGTGACTTACTAAGAGTACCATAGTGAGTCAGTGATGTAGACAGAACTGGCAGTAAGTAAAGTTTTTAGCCAACTTAGACAAGAGTGCAAAATATAGACAATTTAGAAAAAAAAATCAATTTGAAAATGATTCAGTCTGCTCAGTTCAGGATGGATGCTCTATAGAATTAAAACTCTTCAGCAATAATGTACAGTGGGTGGATATTCAAAATCAACTTTTATTAAATTAATTGTTTGAACTTGGTTCCCTTGTAGTGAACTGGAATACTGAAACGGAAATTTTTCAAATTACACAAAGAGTAAATGTTCTCAATTTTTGTCAGAAACACTCTTATTTGAAGTTTTTAGAACATGCAGGCCTAGTATTTTTTTTTGTTCTTTATTTAGCCTTATACAATTTCTTTTATTAGGAATTTGTTAGTTTTCGCATACCCCTTGGGGTCAGAGAGTAGGATCAACCATTGTACAGCGTCCCTGGAGAAATTTAAGGTTAAGGGCCTTGCTCAAAGGCCCTGCAGAGTAGGATCTCTTTTGGCAGTGACAGGGATTTGAACCGGCAACCTTTGGGATACCAGTGCAGATCCTTAACCTCAGAGACATATTTGCAGCATATACTTACCTTTCACATTCAGTTCTTTGTGTCTATATTGTCTAAGTTTTATTTTGTTTAAATTTTTTGCACTCTAGCTTAGAATGTTTTTTATGCCAACACACAGTTTATGCTTTTCTGCATATTTCCTTCTTTTACACAACCTCTTTCTTAAACTAAGTCACACCTTAAAGTTTGCAAACTTTCCATCCTTGTTCTCTACCTTACAGGATGCATTCTGTATTATAGGCTCATCACTTGTTTCTTCATAAATGTGCTTCTAGTTTGTGTGCCTCAGCTCCTTTAAGAGGCAGGAATCCAGTTTTACCCGGCCTTCTTCTCTTTCAAATTTGTGTCTCTGCATTCCATACCCTTCTTCATTATTTACCACCCATAACCCATACCTGGTGGAGATGGTATACTTGGCCTCCTGGTGCACACAGACTATGCCTGCCAACTGAATTCTGCTTACATCCTTATTTGTAATGCCCATATTGGAGCCTCTGATCGTCACAGAGATGTCTCTCTTCAAGGGCCCTCTGTGTGGTATTATCTACATGCAGATAAGAAAAGGACAACATATATTTGAAGTTGGTTAACCCTGATAGTCCTACCTTCAACTCCTCATATAAAGGTTAATATTATACTCACATCAAGAATCTCAGGTTGGGGGCATTCAGTTTCCTCTTGCTCACAGAGTTCCTTGTGCAGACAGAAGATGGATGACTTACATCAAATGCAGTTATATTGGGAGATAGTATTCAAGTAGAGCTTACTGTCATTGCAGCCAAATGAGCAGTTGTAGAGTGTCACGGTACATGGGACAAATATATTGCTTGAAACTGGTGTCTGAGATGTCAAGGTGTATGAAATGAACAGTACCCCATCCTTCTTTTACATGAGTAAAAGTGCAACTGACCAGCTCAACACCAGCATCTAAAAAAGTAAGAGTAGCCAACCACACTTTGTACTAATGTCTATCCCCAAACCAAACAGATCAATCTGCACTCACTTTGTTGCTATCCATCACAAAGAAGGGAAGGATAGTGCTCAGGCCTTGGTCATAAGAGAACTAAAGAGAAAGAAACACACAGAGACTGAAAGAAATATGCTGGGGAGGTTGGGAGAGCTCCAAATGGCTCAGCACCCTAACCTACTCCAGGTCAATGCTAATAAAGTCCTGAGGGAATGGTTGTACTGCCATTGGAAAAGAATAGTTGTAAGACTTTTTGAGATTTTAGGCAATAACCATAAACAACATAGTTTTAGTACTGTGTATTGTGTGATTTTTTTTTTCTTCTTCTTTTTATTCTGCTGAGGTTTAGTTGATTGGTTCCCACTTTACATCCTATTGTGCCAGAATCAGGAGAGTTCCCCATGATCCCCAATAACAACTCAGTAACTAAGCCCAAAAATGAATGGATAGAAAGATGGATGAGTAAGCTGATGGCCAGAAGTCTTTAATTTGAATTAATTTCTTTCCAGTTTCTGAATTTGTAATGTAACATTACTTAATATTCTCAAACCTACTCAATCTGATTCAGGGTCGAGGGGGCATACCTTGGAGTGTCAGATACTGCTGGTGGTATGCACCTAACCCATGTGATTTTAGTTTACATTCTGCATTTACAGTGAGCCTGGTAACATTAAAGTATGGTTTTGTTTGTGTGTATGTGTTTTTTTAAGTCATTCAGTGCTATATGGTTGAATGCAGTAAGCTGCAAATAAGGAGGACTCAATAAAATACAGGCTTAGGGTCTTGGTGAAACAGAACATACAGTATCTTGGTGGAATTAGGCACAAGACACCAGTCCATCTCTGAGTCTGCCACACAGGGCCATTTTATAATCACCAATTAACCTAAACAACTTTGGTATCGTACTGTATACTCCTACACTTAGATGCAGGGCTCTGTGGTTTATACAGAAAAATATTTATATATCTCTATTATAATAAAAAAAATCCTAGGAAGAGACAAGACATGACTTTTTCAGAGAGATACTTTCAAGTCCTGCGAGACGAGACTTTGTGTGAAGAGATTTAACCACGCCCAGGGCCGGAAATAAAAGACAAAGAGTAGATGACAAAGTAGAACGTTGTAAAGAATTCAAAAGCATTGGCATGATACACTTGCACAGCAGGTTAGATAGAGATAATGAAAGTACTAAAATTCGAAAGTGTCAAAAAAATGATAGTAAAGATCGCATTAGCGCAAACAAAAAAAAATTATTACTTGGTGAAATAACGGAACAGAGAAAAGAGATCAAATATATTGTTCAGACTTAAACTTTAAGTTGACGACTTAAAATAGTCTAATTTGTGTTGCCATCAGGGAAAAGCAGTGTTTCTTCCCAATGAAGAGGCATATCCGCAAGAATTAAAAGATTTGTTGTTTGGTGAAAGTGAAATCCACATATGCAAGCGGCAGTGACGCTGGCACGTAGCACAGGACGGGTTTGGGGAGTGAAGTGAGTGGGGGGCCCCTAGCTATTAAATATTAAATCTGAAGAAATTACTGGCAGCTCATTACTATTACCAGGCAAAGTACAAGATACATCATGCATATACTAAGGTACTGATTCTGTTAGAGGTCTAGGTTTAAATGATAATTAATGCTGTATTCATTCCAGGTTGTAACCATATATTTTTAACATCTTTTAAGTAAAAACCCATAGATAGTTACTCTTATGAAAGGTTCTAGGTAAATGACAAATTTGCACTCCCTTTTTTATTAATAACAGATACTTTTCCTTATCAAGTGGTAGGTAAGTTTTATTAGCTGGATAATTATTTTATTTGATAAAGTTAAATAATAATAATAATAATTCTTTACATTTATATAGCACTTTTCTCACTGCTCAAAGCACTTTTCATAAGTGGTTGGGGTGCCACTTCAACCACCACTTATATGTAGCAGTCACCTGGATGATTCAACAGTAGCTATTTTTGTGCCAGTATGCTCAGCAAACATTAGCTGTTAGGTGGTAAACTGGTAAGAGAGGTAGCTAATTAGAGACAGGAGATGATTAGGGGGCCAGAATTACTAGGCTTTGGAAGGCAGCTTAGCCTGGACGTCGGGATACACCTCACTCTTTACAAAGGATTCCCAGGGATCTTTTATGACCACAGAAAGTTAGGACCTTGGTTTTACATCTCACCCAAAGGACAGCGCCATATTTCACAGCACAGCATCCCCATCACAGCACTGGGGCATTGGAATCCTCATTCAGACCATATGGTAACAGCCCCATGCTGGCTTAATCAACACCTCTTCCTGCAGTCACCAAAGCTTTTCCTAGATGGTCTCCCATCCAAGCATTGGCTGGGCCTGAACTTGCTTCACATCAGGTAGGTGACCTGTTCTGAAGTGCATGTGGTATGTGGGATATCGTAATCCAAACACTCCTGACTTAAGACAGCTAGCCTCTCCCTTGTTACTCTAACCCAATGAAATGAGTAAATGTTGGGCCCACTATTGCCAATGACACATCCAATGAGATCAATGTAACCATTATTTCAGAATGGATGACTTTATTCTGCATAATATATTTAAATGATCATGAGTTTTTCTCCAGATGTAATATGTATGACTATGGTTTTGTGCATATACAGTGTATTAAAGATTCTGTGTAATGGGCAGTGGTTGACCATTGTTTCATTAATTGTTCAGTTATTTCTTGGTATGTGTATGTTCACATTGATCCTGAAAGATACTCCAGGTAACAATCAGGGTGTGTACGAAGTGCCTAAATTGGACTGCAAAGGACTGGAATGCTTACTGCTTGTTTGTTTTGGCACTCTGATGGCCAGGAGGCAGAATGGTCAATTAAATAGGAAGTGAATGCTGCCCGTTTCTCATCAATTATTCCACCGTCCGAGTAGCAAGTTCTCTGGATGCTCTCCAGCCTCTCATCGATAGCTTTCAGAGGATATATGCAGAGGGCAGAGGATTGGTTTTGAACCACTGTGTCATCAGAGGAGAAGAGCACAAAGAGCAGCCTGTCTTGAGGAGCAAACTCCTCTTTTTGCGTCAGAATTTTTTCCAGATGTTCCCCAGCTCTAATGACGCATGCTGAGCGTGGTGTGTTCAAAGTTTGAGTCTTACCAGCCAGACTACAGTTCAGTTGTAGCTCCATGTAAGAATAATAACAATTGTCACTCTGGCAAAGCCAGGACACAAAGGTTTAGTTGGAGTTGTCATTGCGCCAATTGGTGCGGGAAAAGAGGGTTGGCAAATATATCATTCTGGAAGGAGAAAGTAAAGTATGTTTGTACTTGGGTAGGGAGGGGTTAGCCTGTAACATGAAGTCTTCAGTATAACTCTCAAAAATATCCTGTGAGTCTACTTTCTCCAGCAGCCTAGTGCTGACCAATCTGGCTGTGTCATGGCTGCCAATTTTCCCAATGAAAAAGAATTTCTGTTGTCTGCATGGATGGTAGAAACAACTCCCACTACTGAGACTTTCTCCTCACAACTAACTACAAGCTTTTTCGCTCCTTCATTATTTTTATAGTACTTTTTTATGTCAATGTCATCCAAGTTGAGCAAGGTGCAAAGGCACCGGAAGGGACTGCCACACACTTTCAGCTCTTCACCTGCCTTGTTTATAAGTAGCAGCTTGTTGATGTTGTCAGTGTCTACCGTGCACTGGCGGTTATCTGGTTCTGGACATATTCTTTTCAATCAGATTTGGATGCAACTAAAAAAGAGTATTGATTGCACCCACATACACATCTCCAGTCTCAGGATTGAATGCCAGATTATTTATGGTCATTTCACAGCTAAATGTGAGATTTCTTTCACTGCTGATGCTGCCATTGCTGAAATCAGGAAGAGACAGAACACCTCCAGATGGGCATCCATCACTGCAAAAGAAAAGGAGATCAAGAAATGTTAGTGACAGATGAAATCTAGTGTAGGAGACGGCCAGCAACTCAATCTGGCCAGGACACTCCAGATATAGAAGGGTGGGGGAAGGCAGCTTTTTATGGACATTGCCTCCCGCAAGACACTAGAGGGCAGCTTGCCTGGTTTACAGCAGTGCTCCAGATCCCTACAGGGCACCATGGGACTTGAGAGTTCTGTGTTTCAGACCTGTTGGGTGCCATGGGTGCCACTAGGGAGTGCTGTGAATGAACCATGGAATATAAGGTATCCTCCTGACCCGTAAGTGCTGGCAGGTCATGTGGGTTGAAGAACAAAAGCACTTCCGGGTTGGACAATATAAAAGGGACCTACTTAAACCCAGTCAAGGAGCCAGAGATGGGAGGAAGGTGGACAAAGCTTGCTAGGAGGTGTGGAGGAGAAAAGAATAGAAAAAGAGAGAGAAAAAATAATAGTGGACAGTATTGCTTATTTACTTGTGGTGGTGGAGAGCACTGTGAATGAAATGAGACTTGGAGCTTTTAACTTGTGTCCTCAGTGTCTGTCTGTTGGGTTAGAGGAGTGAAACTGCCCTCTAGGACGCCATACATGACCCCACCATTAGTACCCAGTGTACCGCCAGTTTCACAAATGTAGAACTAGCCACACACAGGCAGTCAACAGTAGTTGAAGTTGAAAAAAGTGGCAGAACTCAATGTGTTTCTTCTTTGTTAACTAATAACCAGAGATGGATAGACACATATTTTGCTTATGGACCTTTGTGTCCACCTAGTAAATATATATGCTCCAGGATTCTTGAATTTTAGGCTTAAAAAACATGTTTGGGTGAGCTTGTGTGTGTCCCCACTTACAGATACACAGTCGTCAAGATATAAGCAGTTATGGCTTTATAGAAACCATAAGGTTGTGAAAAGTGCCAGAACTACATATTGTGAGCACTGTCTGACACCAAACACTGCCAATACATGAAATGGTAAAGTCAGTGCTAAAGCAACAATTTGGGAAAATATGCCGTGTTAGCTGACAAATGCCCATGTGAAATGTGCATTCATCTAAGAAGGGGATCAATAAACTTCAGTTTTTTTGGAACTACGCCACCACCTATAGATCCGTACCCTCCACTTCAGAAGCATGGCTTTGGCAGAAAGTGGTACAGTCTCTGTTGACAGAAGAGGCTCCTGAAGAGGATCCATCATGTCTCCCCACCATCAAAGTATGTAATCCAGTGAAGGGAACTTGCCTATTACAACAGAACAGATCTAAAAATAATACAGCTGGCCCTCTAACACTCTACAGTAGATCTAAGAGTGACATTGACGAAGCAGTTGTATACACTCTACTCGCTCTTGCAATTCATCCCACTTAAGAGAGGCACTGCTAGGTCTTGTGCAATCTGCAGTACTCCAGCACAGATGCTTATAAAACTGACTCATGGTAATGAACATTGGAATTCACAGCTTCTCCCCAACACAAATGGGAAAAAGGCAGCTGAAAGACAGAGAGACACAGAGAGAGAGTGTGAGAGAGACAGAGAGAGAGAGAGAGAGAGAGAGAGAGAAAGAGATTACCGGGGATTTAATGTGCTAAAAGCAATAAGTAGCTCTAAACTGTAATGACCACTCAGGTCGACAACAGTAGTCTGTTGCAAGAAGAATCCTTTTACTAAAAGACAATAAGACTGTGTTGAGGTCATGTTCAAAAAGAAACAGAAGTGAAATAAAAACTTGATAAAGTTGGGATGTAGACAGCCACAAACAAAAGGAATCAGACTAACGTAAAGTGTGTTGGGGATAAAGAATGCCCAGCAAAAAATAATCAGATGGAAGGAAACTCTGACTCTGTCAAGGGTCATTGAGCATGTGTGAATAGCAAAGAAAAAAAAATTAGGGATCTATTAGAACTCAAAGGAAGCAAACATAGTGATAACCATCAGGACGGCACAATGGCGCAGTGGTAGCATTGCTGCCTCGCAGTATGGACACTGGGGTTTATGCCATGGGTGGTCCACATGGGTTTCCTTCCACAGTACAACAACACGCAGGTGAGGTGGATTGGCATTGTTGAACTGGCCGTAGTGTATGTGCTCACTTGCGAAAGGCTAGATTGTTCCTGCCTTCTCTGGATAAGAAAGTTAGGAAGATGGATGAATAGATGATAACCACAAGAGCAAATGAGTGACCAAGACAAACCACTGAGTAACAGGTTGAAGGTTCTTGCTCTTCATGTGCCAAGCTTATGACTTCAATGAAACAGAACAATATTCATGTAAATGTACACTTGATAAATGTTTCTGTCTACTGCTTCTTGTTGTCAGCACTATATCCATTAGATTTCATGTGGAATAGAATAACTGGTAAACATTCCCAAAACCTGTGTGTCTCCTCTCCAACTCCTAACAGAGGACTAATTGACCAGTACATACAGGCCTGTGCTATCTGGTGTGAATGGCCGTTTGAGGTGTTCGTTCATTTGCTTTCAGGGTTGATATGTTTTTTTTTTCTCATTAACTATGTCACATACTTACACTAAACATGTAAGTAATGTCCACCATTTATCTTCTATCAAACCTTACTCAAAGTATGAAGCACTTTGCTAATAACGTAAATGTAAGCTGGAACAATTCTACCACAGTAACATCACTCTTTTCACCTGAACTGCAACAGAAGGAGCAAAGCAGGAATGTGTTCTGGTGTGTGTGTGTGTTGGATGGGAGGTTACAACAGCAAGCCAATGCGTTTCTTCCTCACCTGCTATACAATAGAATTGTACAGAAAGGTTCAACGAAAAGGGGAAAAAAAGACACATGTCTCAGTGTCAGCCTTGTCAAGATTATTCCAGGATGGTGCTGTTACTTGTCAAATTAAACAGCTCGTCACCCTTTATCATTTGTCTCGGGCTGGTATTCATTTTTGTCAATTCATGCATAACACATTTTGCAAAACAAAATATATATTTTTTGCTTTCTAGTGAGACATCATTTAGCTGTTTATATTCACCTTGTGGTTTCAGTGACCACGTTAACTTCAGAGTCACTGTAACTGTACAACATTGCAAAGCATCAGGCTCCATATATCAGTCACGTACTACAAATTGTATGTGGTGCTCTTCAGAGCAAACACCTTTTAAACTGACCTTTAAGAAAAACACAGAAGCAATTTCTAAAAAGGGACAGGATCCACTATTCTAGGAGGCCAAGTCTTTTTGATGTGAGTTCTACTATTATGCCATCTATACTAATAAAAGGCAAAGCCCTCACTCACTCACTCACTCACTGACTCACTCACTCACTGACTCATCACTAATTCTCCAACTTCTCGTGTGGGTGGAAGGCTGAAATTTGGCAGGTTCATTCCTTACAGCTTCCTTACAAAAGTTGGGCAGGTTTTATATCGAAATTCTACGCGTAATGGTCATAACTGGAAGCTGTTTTTCTCCATTTACTGTAATGGAGATGAGCTTGAACGCCGTGGGGCGGAGTTTCGTGTGACATCATCACGCCTCCCGTAATCACGCAGTACATAGAAAACCAGGAAGAGCTCCAAAAGCGCTGAAGAAAACATGCATTATATAATTGAGAAGGCAGCGAAACAATAAGAAGCGAGCGAGTGACATATACAACCATGTTCATGAGTTCTGCTACTTCGGAAACAAAGCACGATGTAAACCTACACTTTAAATTAAGTTCATAGACAGGCTGCGCTGGCGTTTGTAATTTAGTGCCTGCCCATATAAGGCCGTCCGTCAGCGGCAATCCAATAGCAAACTCCCACTAAATATTCACGGGTGAAGGACTGTGTTTATGGAGAGGAAGATGAGATGGTCAGGGTGGTGTTTGACACAAACTCAGCGAAACTGCGAGAGAAAGTTTTAAGTGCCAGGACTAAGGTAACATTAAATACAGCCATGGACATAGCACGAGATGGCACCAGCACAGCTGGGAACCTTCGATGCATGTACACCGAGCGGCTCACGTGAACTGACGCAGTGCACAGATAAAAGCAACAGTTCCAAAGAGCTGAACAAAACCGAATTACACAATTGAAAAGGCAGCAAAAATATGAAGCGTCTGATAAGCATATTCATAAATCCAGCTACTGCGGAAACAAAGCACACGTGGAAAAAGTCAATGTCCGCTAAAGGAAGACAGTGTAAAAAACCCGTGCATGCAGTGTGTCAGGTCTCAGATAAAGAAGAAGACGAGCTGTTTATTGATGCAGTAAGAAACGAATCGATGAATGAAACCTGTCATCTTTACAGCGATTGACAAACACGGAATGTAACTTGAACACAACACATCCTACAAATACGAACCTGATTGAAAGAAATAATGATAATCAAATCCTTGATGACAGCAACACTCAGTAACACTCACAAAACAAATACTGTATATTGACAGTCATGTTACGTTATTTTTAAAATGTTCCCTTTTCTTTTCTAGCTTTTTAACACACTACTTCTCGCTGCGATACGCGGGTATATATATATATTTGTATATATATATCCCGATCTACATACTCGAATAATGGATACTTTATTAGCCATCAATGATTGTTTTGGTAAAGCCATACTCAGTGTATTCATTAGATGAGCGGTAAAAAGTAAGAGCGAGGGGAGGATGACTTATTGAGGCATGCAGGCTGTAGTGCGCGTCAACTCTATCTGAATTGCGCGATCACATTTGAAAAAATATATCTTTTCAAGTTCTATTTAGTCCATATGTGTCAAACTCAAGGGCCACGGGCCACATCCGCCCGGCGTAATTATATCCGCCCGAGATCATTTTATATACTGTATTATTGTTATTAATGGCCGGGTATATGAAGCGCTGGTAACACAATAAACTACAGATCCCATAATGCAGCGCTTCAGCTGCCTTGCCGAACACTTACCGCGTTAATCAAGTCTAGCTTATGATGCTGCAAGTTATTGCGAAGCTAGCTCACACGATGCTGAGAGAAAAGTTGATTCTGAAAATAGAGCCTTTAAAACCGATGGGAGGCTGAGTATATGTTTACTGAACCCGTGTGTCTCATTTGTGGAGCTAATGTGGCTGTAATTACAGAATTTAATCTAAGACGGCACTATGAGACAAAACATCAGGGTAACCTGAATGCAATGCAGAAGATACAGAAAGCAGAATAATTAAATAAGAATCTGACACTTCAGCGGACGTTTTACCCGTGCACAATCACAAAGTGATTTCAAGTGAAGCTGCTTTTATGGGAGACACAAATGCACCAGTGCACCTTGCCTCACTTTCCCTGTTGCCAAGTAATGTTAAACCAAGTCGTCACTACGGTGTTCCCAAATACGCACTTTGCTGATAAACTGGCGCACTGAGTTTGCACGGCGCTTTGGTGACTTTGAAGAACAAAAAGTCCGTCTACATGCGGCTCGAACCTTGTGCATGTTTGGTAGCACATATCTGTGTGAGAAGCTCTTCTCAGTGATAAAGACTAACAAAACAGCACACAGGAGTCGCCTCACTGATGAGCACCTGCAATCCATCCTGAGAATCTCCACAACACAGAACCTCACACCAAACAGAAACGAACCTGTGGCCAAAAAAAGATGCCAGGCATCCAGCTCTAAAATGACATATGAGCAAAGACAACTGAATGATTTGATTTGTTATTGCTGAAAGGAACACATTTTATTTATATTTCCAGGTTTTGTTATGCAGCATGTTCATATTTGAATTTGTATAATTTTGACAGGATATATTTTTATGGAGAGCAAAATCTTTTGGGATATTTAAAATCTAAGTTTATTTTTTATATAAAATTACATAAGAGTAAAGAAATTTGAATGTTTGTTCTTTTAACGTTTACTTTATTTCTAACTTGTATAATTTAGACAGGATATATTTTTATGGAGAGCAAAATATTATAAGTTGTTTAAGGTTTGAGTTGATTTATTCAGGAATAATATTCCTGTCTGTTTTTACCATTCCTACCAAAGATATTTCTAAAATTTAAATAGAACTTGAACAAATACGATAGTTCATAATATCCACGCAGACTTGCGTAAGAGTGGAGTTATCCGTTTTAACAAGCAGCGTATTGCACTGATACTGAAATAGCTGTGTGTGTATATATGTAGATATGTATGTATATGTATATATGTTTATATATGTGTGTGTGTATGTATATATATATGTATATATGTGTATATATATGTGTATATGTATAGATATGTATATATATATGTTTATGTGTGTGTGTGTAAATATATATATATATATATATATATATATATATATATATATATATATGACAACAACACTCATCACTCACAACAGTGACAAAACAATTACATTGACAATCATGATACGTTATTTTCAAAATGTTTCCTTTTCTTTTTCATTGCTTCTTTAACACACTACTTCTCCGCTGCAAAGCGCGGGTATTTTGCTAGTTCTTTTATAAATCTTGTATTGAGTCTATGTTTACTTATGTTCTGCTGGCGTTGTTTGAAAATCTCAATGACTGCAACAAAAACAGTATAAATAAAATTGTAAAATGGATATGGAGTATCGCCACGACTGCTGAAGGCCTGTGTGCTGGAACTGGGGAGTCCTCTACAGCGCATCTTTAACCTGAGCCTGGAACAGGGGAGAGTCTCGAGGCTTTGGAAAACATCTTGTATCACCCCAGTCCAAAAGGTATAACATCCTAGTGAGCTAAATGACTTCCGGCCTGTTGCTCTTACATCACGTGATGAAGACCATGGAGCGGCTGCTACTTCACCACCTGAGGCCACAGGTCCGCAACGCCCTCGATCCTCTGCAGTTCGTATACCAGGAGAAGGTGGGAGCGGAGGATGTCATCATCTATATGCTACACCAATCCCTCTCCCACTTGAACAGAGGCAGTGGTGCTGTTAGAATTATGTTTTTGGAATTCTCTAGCGCCTTCAACACCATCCAACCTCTGCTCCTTAGGGACAAGCTGACAAAGATGGGAGTAGATTCACACTTGATGGCATGGATTGTGGACTATCTTACAGACTGACCTCAATATGTGCATCTCGGGAACTGCAGGTCTGACATTGTGGTCAGCAACACAGGAGCAATGCAAGGCACTGTACTTTCTCCGGTCCTGTTCAGCCTATATACATCAGATTTCCAATACGACTCGGAGTCCTGCCACGTGCAAAAGCTCGCTGATGACATTGCAATTTTGTGGGCTGCATCAGGAGTGGGGAGGAGGAGGAGTACAGGAAGCTAATCAAAGACTATGTTAAATGGTGCGACTCAAACCACTTACACCTAAACAGTAGCAAGACCAAGGAATTGGTAGTGGATTTTAGGAGGCCCAGGCCCCTCATGGACCCCATGATCACCAGAGGAGACTATGTGCAGAGGGTGCAGACCTATAAATACTTGGGAGTGTAGCTGGATGATAAATTGGACTGGACTGCCATTACTGATGCTCTGTGTAAGAAAGGTCAGAGCCGACTATACTTCCTTAGAAGGCTGGCGTCCTTCAACATCTGCAATAAGATGTTGCAGATGTTCTACCAGACGATTGTGGTGAGTGCCCTCTTCTACACGATGGTGTGCTGGGGAGGCAGCATAAAGATGAAGGACGCCTCACACCTGGACAAACTTGTTAGGAAGGCAGGCTCTATTGTAGGAATGAAGCTGCACAGTTTAACATCTGTGGCAGAGCGACGGGCACTAAGCAAACTCCTGTCAATCGTGGAGAATTCACTGCATCCACTGAACAGTGTCATCTCCAGGCAGAGGAGTAGCTTCAGTGACAGAATGCCCCCACACTATGCGACTCTTCAATTCCACCCGGGGGGTTAAACGCTAACATTATTCAAAGTTATTGTCTGTTTTTACATGCATTTTTATTACTCTTTAATTTAATATTGTTTTTTGTATCAGTATACTGCTGCTGGATTATGTGAATTTCCCCTTGGGATTAATAAAGCATCTATCTATCTAAAAAAAAAAAAAAATGAACAAGGTCTCAAATCAGACAGGCTTGTTTAATAAGCAAGTATTACAGAAAGCCGACAGGACTCACCCACTACATTCTAAATTTCAGTTGTTGCCTCTGGGTCACAGGTCCAGAGTTACGAGGATTAAAAGCAACTGGGTCAAATACTCTTTCACCCCAGCTGCTATCAATCTTTGAAATAAGTTCAATGTTCATAAACATCCACAGGCTTAAATAATAGGATGAACAATTAGTCGCAAGTCAGGTCTAAATAATGGTTTTGATTTTCATGTCTAATATGTTTGATCTAATGTGACACTGTAAGTGTTATGCTCATTGCTATAATTTACTTATTTGTACTAAGTTTATGTTTGATGGCTGTGTTCTTGTGATGTGTTTTAAATTAATGTTATGTTGTGGTCAATCTCTAAAAACCTGCTGACAAACCAAATTTCCCTCTTGGGACAATAAAATGAAACTGAATTGAAATACACAATCTGTATACCATCTAGTACATCTTAAAGAATATGTAGTCGACCCTCGTTTATCACGGTTAATTGGTTCCAGACTCTACCGTGATAAATGAATTTCCGCGAAGTAGGATTCTTTATTTATAAATCGAATATTTTCGCAGTTAGCAAATAGAAAACCTGTTTACGACCTTCTAAATACGTTTTTTAGGATTATTTGAGCCCTCTAGACATGAAATAACACCCTTTAGTCGCCATTACACTCGTATTACCAAATATATTAGACAAAATAAGAGAAAATAAGAAATATTAGACGTTACAAATACCATATTATTATTATTGTACTGTACATTTAATTACACACACACACAGTTCTTACACACAACCACTAACCTGTGAAAATAGTGCAACTTGTTTGATGATGAAGCGATGAAGAGATGTACTGCACAGCAAAGAAGAGCAAGGTTACTGCTCCTCTGAAGGCACGACCTCAGTAGGAGAGTCTTCAGGTGGTGCAGTATCTTCAGCAGGTGCGTCTTTTTTTTCTGCTGAACAACAACAACAACATTTATTTATATAGCACATTTTCATACAAAAAAATGTAGCTCAAAGTGCTTTACAAAATGAAGAATAGAAAAATAGAAGACACAATAAAAAATAGACATAAGTCAACATTAATTAACATAGAATAAGTAAGGTCCAATGGCCAGGGTGGACAGAAAAAACAAAAAAACTCCAAAGGCTGGAGAAAAAAAATAAAATCTGTAGGGATTCCAGACCAAGAGACCACCCAGTCCCCTCTGGAGTACTAGGAGTATGCAGTGGGTGTCTGGGTGCACGGTTGAAGAACATCGTGATAGGCAGTTGCTGGCGTTGCCTTTTCATATGCATGAGGAGGCTTTTGTAGGGTTCTATTGCTCCAAGTGCATTCCGGAACTGCAATGCACGCATCATTTGTGGGTCCCATTTGCCAATCATGTCCTGTACAACCTTAATAGTTCTCACGACTTGCGAGAGACGCTCAGGTGTAAGGCCATCTTCCTCCTCCTGACCCCCAGGAACCTCTGGCTGTTCTTCCTCCTCCTCCTCACTCGTAGACTTAGTCATCTTCACCAGATCCTCGTCAGTTAAGGTATCTGAATGTGTTTCCAGCAGCTCATTAACATCATTGCGGGTCATATCCGTGAAACCTTCTTCTCTCAGCATCCGGGCTAACTGCCTTATCCACTGCCGAGTTGCTCATATCCTCTGGGGTGAATCCTCTGTAGTCATGGACAATTTCAGGCCACAACATCTTCCAGCTGGCTTTCACGGTCTCCGTCTTTATGTCCTTCCATGCTGCCTGGATGTTCTTCAGACAGGTCGCAATGGTATACTGCCACCAGTACTCCTTCAGCAAGAAATTCTCCTCAAGGTCCATGCCTTCAACAAGGTGCTGCAGGGTGTAGAGGGCCTTGAATGCGTGAATAATGCCTTGATCCATGGGCTGGATCAGCGAAGTGGTGTTGGGAGAAAGGAACTCGATCCGCACACCGTCGTAGGATAGGTCTTGCGCATGACCTCCAGCATTGTCCATGAGGAGGACATTAAACTCGAGTCCCTTCTCCGTGAGATACAGCTTGACTTGGGGGATGAAGCACTCCTGGAACCAGTCCCATAACAGCTGCTTTGTGATCCAGCCCTTGCTGTTGTGCATCCAATGCACTGGCAGCATATTCTTTTTTTTATTCTTCAGGGCCCTAGGGTTCTTGGCCTTTTAGATAAGGGCAGGCTTGAGGAAAAATCCCTCAGTATTACCACACATGACAATAGTCACGCGATCCTTATACGCCTTGAAGCCATGGACCTTGGCCTCATCCTTGAAAATGAATGTCCGGGAAGGCATTCTTATCCAGAACAGTCCTGTTTCGTCCATATTGAACACATGTTCTGGATGATACTCACCCTCCTCAAGAATCTTCTGGAATGTGTTGTTCACATAGTCCTCTGCTGCAGGCTGGTCAGCAGAGGCAGCTTCTCCATGGAGAACGACACTCTTCAGATGATACCTCTTCTGGAATTTCTCAAATCAACCCTTGCTTGCTGTGAAATCCATGAAAGTTGCAGAAGAGGGTCCTGGTTGAGGTTTGTCCGCCGTAAAGTGCTGATAGAGCTACCTCGCCTTCTTCCGGATGACCAGCGAATCCAATGCAATGTTTTTCTTGCGGCTGTCGCTGTTCCAAATGGCTAGGGCAGACTTCACTATGAACTTATTACGACTTGCCACGACGCGCTTTGCGTCCTTGTTGAAAGAGACAGTAGCCGTTGCACGGATGTTCTTTTCATCTTTAAGGATGGAGCGAAGAGTAGACTCATTCAAGTTGTAATGGCTGGCAACCTCCACGATTTTCTTGCCATCTTTAATTATATCCAGGAGTCTCACCTTCTCCTGGATGGTAAGCATCTTCCGCCGGCGCTTAGTTTCATTGTCAAAAGGCTTAGGAAAAGCAGCACTTTTAGCAGCCATTGTGGGGCTTAGACTTATTTCCAGTGCGTAGCGACGTAGAAACGTGCATGAGAAAAAACCGCGATAGAGTGAAGCCGCGAAAGTTGAAGTGCGAAGTGGCGAGGGACGACTGTAATGGGTTCTTTGGAAGTTGCTACATTTTTAGCACTTGCTTCCCCTGGCAGTGTCATATTCTGGAGTTTAAAGGTGGAGAGATTTAAAGATTTTGTGAAACAAACTCTATTTTTTTTAGAGAATAACCTAATGCATAATTATACAGTACTATATTATGGGTTACATAAAAATCATGCAGTCTGTATCTATTGAACCCAAATTAAGACCCACCTTTTACTGCCTTTACCTTTAATAATGCATATAAAAATTACCACTTTTTAACCAATATCAATATCAATATATTATCTTTAAATGAAATCACACTTCTATAAAGTGTATAAAAATAAAAAATAGAAAAAAACATTTTTTTAAATATTAAATAAGTCCATTTCAGTATGTTATGGCTTATGTACAATGTGTTATTCAAGCATATTACAAAGGGGTGACAGCTTAAATATCTAATCAGCATCTTAGTAACCATGTCTTTTTTCTTCTACTAAAAACAACATTATGAACTACTCTACTATTTCAATTTTTCTTTCTCACATACATGTTTCTCTGTCCTAAACAGCAAGCTCAGTTGTTGTTCACTTCATGAACGGATTTTAAGCATCTTCACAAAAATATGCATAAACTCAACTATATTTAAAATAGCAAAAAATGAAACAACAGTAGTGACTTTTATCCCTTGATTGTTAATAGCATTTAACAATCCATCCATTTTTTTGTGCTTTTCTGGTTCTGGGCCATGCAAAGCATGTGTCTCATCTGGAATCATAAAACATGGTGAGCCACACAACCACACACCATCTCTCCCAACGAATCCATTTACAGATGCCTATTAAGAAAACATGCATTTTGTTGTGATTGGGCAGGAGTGTTATTTTTTGTCATTAGGTACTGTTATGGGTTTATAAGGACATTATTGTCACATCATCCACCATATATTCAGGTATGGACGACAGAAATTTAACCATAAGGTAATATGCTTGTTAATCATGGTGCTGGTGAGTGGTGACATGCTGTAAGTAGATTGTTACATACAAGAATTTCACTGTACTCTGAACAAGCTCCTATATACAGCAACTTTGCATGCTGTCAGTCCACAGGTATATACACCTTGAGATTTATATATCATTATATTAAATACTAAAATTATTTGATATTATTGTCTATGGAAGATGAATGGTAATCTACTTGCTGAAATATTACCAGTATCTCCAGTATGATCACCAGTTATGATTTTGCCAGCAATTGAATGTTTATACAGTTTTTTAATTTTTAAGTGTGGCCATTACATAGGCTTTATTTGTCAACTGCTAACAAACAAATGAATATCTACTGTTCTTAGAGGACCGGATGTCCGCTTAAGAGACTACTTCACTCATACAAAATATCCCTCAAGGGTCAGTTCCAACACTAATCCTCTTTAACATCAATATGTTTCCATTAGGTGAGATTATTCGTCAGTATGGTCTAATGGTGCACTGCTATGCTGATGACACTCAACTTTATATAACTGTTGATGCTACCTGCTACCTCTTTACCAGTTGCACTGACTGATTGCATCTGTGAAATCAATCATTGTATGACAGCTAATGTTTTATGACTTAAACCTGATAAAACAGAAATCCTATTGGATTAATCCTAATCTGTCCTCTTTAACCTTCGTGGGCTAAAAATTGATGTTGATGGGATCCTGAATGAAGATCCCTCAGCATCAGTCTGCAATTTGTGCATCATTTTTGATCAGTTTCTTACTTTCCAAACACACAATAGCTCAATATTGCAGAGAGCTTTTTTTCATCTCCGCAACATTACTCATCTGCATTCTTTCCTCAGTGTGAAGGATACTGAAACACTGATTCATGCTTTCATCACTACCCGTCTGGACTATTGCAATGCATTGTTTTATGGCCTCCTGACTAAACATATCAATAGATTACAGTATGTTCAGAATAATGCTACTCGTTTACTTACATACACTAAAAAATGTGCTCACATTACTTCTGTCCTCTATGATTTACATTGGTTACCAGTTTCTTCAAGAATCAAATATAGAATTGTTCTCATCACCTTTAAAGCCTTTTATGCTTTAGCCCCTCATTTTCTGTCTGAGCTACTGCTTCCTTACACTCCTGCCCGTGCACTAAGAGCATCGGATGCTAACTTACTCACTGTACCTAAATGCAGGTTAGTAACTATGGGTGGCAGAGCTTTCAGTGTGATGGCCTCTAAAATTTGGAATGCTCTTCCTCTCAGTCTTCACAAGGAAAAATCTATTATTCATTTCAAACTCCTGTTAAAAACACATCTTTTCAATAAGTATTATTCATTTTCTTTCATGTAACATCTACTGTCTTGTTAATGTGTTTTTGTTGAATTATAAAGTGTCCTTGAGTGTATGAAAGTTGGGGAGCTTACACTGGTACAGTGCGTTGCCACACCCACTACAGGACAAAACAGCTCAGGATCCCAGTTGGCAACCCCCCAGGCAGACATGCGGTCCAGTCCCACCCTCCGGAAATGACCCTCTATCTGTCTGGAGCCAGGTGTTACGTGGGCGACCCCTTGGCCTGGTCCAGCCACTCGGGTCCCCAACAATGAGGATCTTACGAGCCAGATCACCCTCGGGGAAACGCACCACATGGCCATAGTGCCGTAACTGACGCTCCCTCACAATGCAGGCAATGTGCCTCATTTGGAACTCCATTAGCAACTGCTCATTTGACGCAAAGTCAAATCAACGATACCCAAGGATTTTCCCGAGAGGAATAATACTAAAGGAGTCCAGTTTTTGTCTCAGGTCACTGGATACCGTCCATGTCCCGCAATCATATATCAAGACAGGAAGCACCCGGACTCTAAAGACTTGGACCTTCGTCGTTTTGCCCCACACACCCCTTTCCAGCAAACTCATGAACCCCCATGCTCTCCCAATCCATCTACTGACTTCATAGGAAGAGTCACCAGAGACATAAATGTCACTGCCAAGGTCAGTAAACATCTCAACAAGAAAGGCGCTACATAAATAAAAATGATTATTATTATTATGTATATAAGGTATTTTGTTTTGATGTATACACATTTAATTGGTTGTATTGATATTATAGTATAATTGCTGTATTCTCCTAATCAAGATAAAAAATCTGATATACAGATGTATATCATATGATGCACGGTTTTGAAGAAAAATGATTGTTGCATGGAAATGTCACATGAAAATGTTGCACAAATTTGCTAATCTATATAATATTGAGAGAGTAGATATTACAGTATCAGCCTGGAGCTAGGTAGCAACCTTGAGTTAATTTCTCCCAAATGTTCCTGGAAACATGTACATGAGGCAAGCTTTTCCATAAACTAGTGGTTCTCAGATTTAGCCAGATACTCCTTTGGCTGCATGGTTTTTAGTCTAACCAGTTTCACAGGTCTGTGAGTCACTCTTACATCTAATTGTTCTTCTTAGTTAGCAGGCCTTTTTTTTCTTCTCTTGCTTACAGTAACATTCAGAAAAGCACAATAGTATTATTTTTACATTTAAAAGACATTTGCATTTTTTTCCATGATTTTTAACACTTTGTTGAAATTTGCATTTTTACCACAGTGTTTAATACTTAATTTCCTTTAACCATTTTAAAATTGACCTTCTTTTGTGGAGTTTGCTCCTTTAACTGACAATTAATGACAAGCAGTGCAGAGGTGGGTGCAAATGACAATGAATGTTAAAAGTTTTATATCCACAATCAGAGGTTCTTGAGTACAGTAGTGCAGGCCAGTATAGCAAAAAGTATTTATCCCAACCAACTTCTGCTTTTAACTGGATTCCAACCCTCATTAAATAAACTGTTGTTTCCCAGTTGTTATTTTTCTGTTTTAATTCGGAATTTACAAAATTAATGTGATATATTCTTCTGAATAAAGCAAGCATTTAAGTGTAGTACACAGAAATTAATTTGTTTTCTTGCTGTTTAAGATATTGGTCTTTTTTACTTTTTGGAATATTTAAATTTTATCTTTTCAATTAGTACACAAGCCAACATACAACAGGGATGTCAAACTTGGCACCTGGAGAGCCACATTGGCTGCAGGTTTTTGATGCAGTTTTTCTCTCCATCGGTAACCAATTACTAATGCTAACGAAACACAGTGTGTTGCCTTGAATTTAACTGACTTACATTTTGTTTCTTTTTTTATTTAACCAGTAGCCAAACAATAACAGAATGCAAAGTGTGCCAACAGATGATCACGATAATGAATTTGCACTCATATCTTTCATTCAGTATCTGTCTCAAAACAATTTATGAAAACAGTAAATATGTGAAAATTTGCAAGGCATTTGGAAGATGACTTCTCATTTTGAAAATGATTGGGCGACAGAATGAGAACAAAACAAGCATGAGAATTTAAAAAATGTGTTACATTAACAGCTAAATGGAAGGCCCTTTGGAGAGAAAATGGTGGCCATCTACGATTGTTTGAGACCCAAGAGTTCGCTGCGGGGTATTTCACAAACCATTCATATGAAATTAAGACTTAGCTCAGTAAAACTTTCTTGAATAAGCCTTGTTTTCCCAAGCAGGGCCCAATTGGTTTCATAAACGCAGTGTTTATCATTAACTCAAGATGGGCTTGTTAAATCCATGATTATATGTATATTCTTAGAATCTAAGCAGTCCCGACAACAAATCACCGAACACATCTATCATAGTTCGGAGAACACAGAGGACAGCGCAACATCTGAAGATTGAGTACCTGTGACTTTAAGCGTTAATCGTCCACAAGTACCTGGGTATTTCTTTAAAAATGTGAGTTTTCCTCCTTTGTTTAAAAAAAATCCCGTCCACACACGCACCATTTACAAAAATCTCCATCCACATGAAAGCGCAAATTTCCACGGTCAAGAGCATGAAACAGACATAGAAAACAGTGGAAATGCCATTTAGATTAATGTCAATCGTCCTTTTTTCCAAATATGTGTTCAGCATGGAATTTGCAAAAATACGGGCGTTATGAACACTACATGGTCATTTCACTGTGACATCAATAATTGAACACTTGTAATTACAGGTGGCTTGTATGTTCAGCAAAAACCTCCATTTCAAATGTTCAAATAATCCATGGAATTTGTGGATGGTTTCTTTATTTTTACACAAGTCCCAGTGAAATCCTGCCACAAGTTCCTCTATTTTAGACTCAGTGACAGGTAATTGTACATACACAGGGCCCAAGTGGACTGTAGTTGTTTCACATACTTTCCTTACTATTTTAGAAACCACCTATCTTGTGTAATCTCCCCTTGTATGTTAAATTGTAGAGCGTGCAGGAAACTTTCATGACAACACTGACAGGCGATCTCATTACAGTTGCCTTCCTTCCTGTTTGGGCGAAGCAGCTAAAGGCAACAGCGATGACAAAGGAAAATTCTCTTCAGCAAAAGCCATTTCATTCTCAAAAGATGTCAAACCAACTAGATGTCTGTGTCGTTGGAGTGTTCGATGTAGCAGTGACCTCCGTAGCGCATTCTGACGTAATTGTATGTTTAAATGTAAACATGTAAAAATTCCTGTTAACACCAGCACTACTTTTGCTACCATCACAACTGCATAAAATTGCCTCATGTAAACAAAACAGATAATGGCACACGCACACAGGTCAATCAAAGAACATACTGGCACACACTCTGACGTTACAAGCCAAAACTCTGTTTCCCTGTCTTCACGTAAGCAGGAAAGACAGAGCTTCTCAACATCTTCACCTTGTCAGGGCTGTTCTTAGCAGTTTGGGGGCCCTACACAGTCCAGAATTGTGCAGGCCCCGGATGGGGGCTCAGAAAGGTGTTTTAATAAAACGTCCGGAAAAGGCCTTCGATGGCCAGTAGGCCTACATGTACGCTTGTGTGTATGCAGAGTGGTAAAATGTTTATTTTGTTCTGGATCTGGTAAAGGCCAGTAATATAGGGATATTTCATGATTTTATGGGGATCTCTCTGAATGAATCCGAAACGAATCTCTAAAATTAACTTTTGCGCATTTGGCAAAGTTACAATGGTGTGACAATATTATTAGGGATTTAGGTGAAGATTGCAATTTGGATAATAAATTACCATTGTTAATAAGACTAAGAGATACACATTCCAGACTGAGCGATCGCCATTTATACATTCCCAGTCCCACGGCCACGCCCCCGATTCCCTGCCTGCTGCCCCCTGCCCCTACCGTTCCCTTCCGAATCCGACTCAGAACAATAAAAGTTAGGATGAGGAGGGTATTGTGACAAACGACGTGAGGGACTGTCACAGATGGCTGCAGTGCCAGGGGCCCCAGGCCCACAGCCCGACAACAAAAAAAAAAGTCGGGGCCCTACGTGGATGCATAGTTCGCGTATGCCTAAGAACGTCCCTGACCCTGTAAGGAGTTTTCAAAAGCTCCGTTATCAGAGACCTAAAACGCAGTTTGGTTGTGAACTAATGGCCAGAATGCATACTAAAAGCTACGTTTTTAAAAATACCCAGGTACATGTGGATTGGGTCTTACAGGATACAGGTTATATTATGGGACAATTTGGAAATGTTCTGTGTTTTAGCTGTCATAAAATAGAAAAATATGTAATAGAGATAGTGACGGTCTTTTCAGCAGTTGATCAAGAACTTTGTGTACTCACACTTGCAATTTGTTCTGTGTCCAAGCACGTTTGTTCGCATATAAATCTAGTTCATTTGACTAGTGTGAATGCTCTGTGCCTGGCCCACTTGGAAGACGTGATCAGTAGGATTCGGGAACAGTAATTATGCATCAAATCAGATTTGCAATTCGCTTTTCATTCGATACAATTTGAGTTAAAGGAAGATTTTTTATTCTCACTTTATAGATGAACACGAATTTTATTTGGCAAGAAAGGCTGCACATTCCTCCCATAACATCATTTGTCTCCTTAAGAATTTTCTCATATGTGCAGCATGATTAACAACAACACCCTGATCTGCACACTCAATAAATCTTTAAGAGGGTAGAGCATTATCCTGCCCTATGCAACTGACACCAAAAAAAAAACACACAAAATAAGGAAAATCATTTTGACACGCATGCTATCACTCCATGTTCGGATCTTGTTTTGGCTTTACACAAAGTCGCATGCTCATGACGACAGCGTACCCAGGTCAGGACTTGCAGTGTAAGTGCAGGCCCTTGGGGGTGTAAAGAGGAGGGACAATCGCGCTCAGCACAGTCCTGGACAAACGTACCTAGTGTGAGTACATTCTCGATCTATAATAACTCAAAAAAGAAATGTGTCTGCTATAAAGAAAGTGAGAGAGACTGCGTAGCAATTCATAGCAGACAGGTGTCGAAGTACATCATGGTTCTGAATTTGTGCACTGTATAACTAAATATTAATGGTGTTTATTCAAATTTTAAAAAAAAAAGTTTTCTTTGAATTGTCCAGTATGATTTTAAATGTACTAGTTTCTGTGCATCATACTTCAATTAAAACAAGTACTGTAGAGAAATCTTTACAGCAGATAAAGACCAACAGGGCAATGGGGCCAGATGGCATATCATTTCAGTTCCTGAAGTCCAGTTTCTAGCAGCTCTCTCCAGTTTTTCATTTGCTTTATATTGTGCCTGAGCTGTGGAAACAGCCAGTTGTTACCTTAGTTCCCAAGATTGCCAGGCCAAGCGTTCTGATCAATGAAATGCGTTGAACAATTAATGAAAAATATTTTAATGACAGATACTAAGTCATTTCAAAATCATCAGCAATTTGCCTACTGTACATATAGAAGTATGGAAGATACTCTGCTAGTTATCCTACATCAAACTTGAACTTTCCTTGATAAGTTTGGTTCATATATCAGAGCACTATTTCTGGATTTTTCTTCAGCATGCAATACCTTCCAACCTTACATACTGACTAAGAACAAGAACAGCATGACTAACCAGTGTTTTACATTATGGATCCAGGACTTTATTTTAAATCGTTCACAGTCAGTCAAAGTACATGACACTTCTTCAACAGTCATTCTTTTGAACACAGGGGCTTAATAATGCTGTGCTTTCTCTCCATTACTCCATTACACTGTATGCAAGTGATCTGAGGCAGAACAATGACCACTGTCCATTGTCAAGTATGCTGATGACAAACATCCTGATAGGACACATATCTGCTTTGGATGAAAGTGATTATTTAAATCAAATGGACTGTTCAGTAAATTGATGCAATAAGAACTCTCTTACTCTAAATAAAGAAATGATTTTGATTTTAATAGACAGAAATTTTTTATGTTCACTCATCATTAGTCTGGTGAAAAAGGTTAAAAATATCACTGAATATAAACACTCATGAGCCATCCTAGATTATAATCTTCACTGGAATATTAATTCAAAAACATACTTGAAATGTGATCAACGTGCATTCTCTTTCATAAAGTAAGACTATTTAAAGTGGACAAGGACCTCATGTTGTCCTTTTATAACAGTGTGACTCAGTTTGCCATAACTTTCAGTTTCATCGCCAGGTTTAGTGGTCTAACAAACCAAAATTAAAAAAAAAAACATTCCAGCAGATTACCGAACATGCAGCTAAATTATCAGAGATGACTTAGATGATTTGGTAAGTGTGTGTCAGAGGGCAATATTGAAAAAACTGGAAATCATCTCAATAATAAATAATACAGGTGCCGGTCATAAAATTAGAATATCATGAAAAAGTTGATTTATTTCAGTAATTCCATTCAAAAAGTGAAACTTGTATATTAGATTCATTCATTACACACAGACTGATGTATTTCAACTGTTTATTTCTTTTAATTTTGATGATTATAACTGACAACTAATGAAAGTCCCAAATTCATTATCTCGGAAAATTAGAATATCAATTAAGACCAATGTAAAAAAAGGATTTTTAGAAATGTTGGCCAACTGAAAGGTATGAACATTAAAAGTACGAGCATGTACAGCACTCAATATTTAGTTGGGGCTCCTTTGGCCTGGATTACTGCAGCAATGCGGCGTGGCATGTGGTTGATCAGTCTGTGGCACTGCTCAGGTCTTATGAGAGCCCATGTTGCTCTGATAGTGGCCTTCAGCTCTTCTGAATTGTTGGGTCTGGCATATTGTATTTTCCTCTTCACAATACCCCATAGATTTTCTATGGGGTTAAGGTCAGGCGAGTTTGCTGGCCAATCAAGAACAGGGATACCATGGTCCTTAACCCAGGTACTGGTAGCTTTGGCACTGTTTGCAAGTTGCAAGTGGAAAATGAAATCTGCATCTCCATAAGTTTGTCAACAGCAGGAAGCATGAAGTGCTCTGAAACTTCCTGGTAGACAGCTGCGTTGACCTTGGACCTCAGAAAACAAAATTGACCAACACCAGCAGATGACATGGCACCCCAAACCATCACTGACTGCGGAAACTTTACACTGGACCTCAAGCAACGTGGATTCTGTGTCTCTCCTCTCTTCCTCCAGACTCTGGGACCTTGATTTCCAAAGGAAATGCAAAATTGACTTTCATCAGAGAACATAACTTTGGACCACTCAGCAGCAGTCCAGGCGAGACACTTCTGACGCTGTCTCTTGTTCAAGAGTGGCTTGACACAAGGAATGCGACAGCTGAAACCCATGTCTTGCATACGTCTGTGCGTGGTGGTTCTTGAAGCACTGACTCCAGCTGCAGTCCACTCTTTGTGAATCTCCCCTACAATTTTGAATGGGTTTTGTTTCACAATCCTCTCCAGAGTGAGGTTATCCCTATTGCTTGTACACTTTTTTCTACCACATCTTGTCCTTCCCTTCGCCTCTCTATTAATGTGCTTGGACACAGAGCTCTGTGAACAGCCAGCCTCTTTAGCAATGACCTTTTGTGTCTTGCCCTCCTTGTGCAAGGCGTCAATGGTCGTCTTTTGGACAACTGTCAAGTCAGCAGTCTTCCCCATGATTGTGTAGCCTACAGAACTAGACTGAGAGACCATTTAAAGGCTTTTGCAGGTGTTTTGAGTTAATTAGATGATTAGAGTGTGGCACCAGGTGTCTTCAATATTGAACCTTTTCACAATATTCTAATTTTCCGAGATACTGAATTTGGGACTTTCATTAGTTGTCAGTTATAATCATCAAAATTAAAAGAAATAAACATTTGAAATACATCAGTCTGTGTGTAATGAATGAATCTAATATACAAGTTTCACTTTTTGAATGGAATTACTGAAATAAATCAACTTTGTCATGATATTCTAATTTTATGACCGGCACCTGTACTGGAGGCAATAAAAATGTCATGAAGGGTACACATTTCATGTATTATGCAACTATTTTAGGTAAAAATCTACTGCCAAACTGCTAGAAGTAGTTTTGTTTTCTAATGAATATGTTTACTAATGATGCACTGTAAATGTTTCAGATTTTCTGCTTTTCTAAGTTTTTACCTGAATTGTTTCAGGGGTTTTTTTGTATTGCTTTTTTTTTTTCTGTATTTCTATCAGTTTTTGGATGCAGCCAAGAAATAAATTTCATGTTTTTGTGTAAATTTGATTGAATAAAAAACGTGAACCATGAGCAACTCAGCTTGGTATCATAAATGAAGACTTGTGACTGGGGTGTTCAGCAACATTTGAATATCACAGGACATCTGACCAATACAGCCAATCAGGTCCACTTCTTTATATCACAGTGTGTTAATGGCCTTTCTCTGTTCTCACAAGGAAAGGCCCAAAATTGTTTTAGAAATAAGGCAGCAAATTTGGCTTAATGAAGTGGCTTCTCCACTCAGTGGATCTCATTCTAAGAGAGCATATATATATAGGATGATATGTAACAAAACAGTACAGACTCACCACCATCTATTTTGTAATATCTGTGGGATGCAATGGAGTTCACATGGACCAGAATTGTACTGTACTTCTGATGCCTTGATAAAACAATTTCAAGAAATTCAGGCAGTGCTGAAAGCAAATGGAGAACCACATCACTTATAGGGAGGTGTATGTAACAAACTCAATCTTAATATATAGATAGATATACTGTATACTGTTATGTTAGAGATGATAAGTGGCAAACCACAAGGGTTTTCTTTGGATAAGGAGACAATCATGGGTCAAACACAAGTGTGAGTCAAAAACTGGGTACTCATAAAACACAATTGGCAAATCCAAAATCTAAAATGACACTAAATTACGGTAACTAAATTGAGGTTGAGAAACTCAATCTAATTCAAAGCTCCAGAAAACCATATCCAAACTAAAGAAAAAATGTATCTGAAGCCCCAAAAATTCCAAGAAGTCTGCCAAATTATATATTATATTTCATAGTGTCAAGAGATGACATGTTGTAGGATGTATTCGGAAACCGATTGCTAAATTAATTCTCTGGAGGAGCCCTTGGTATAAGGCCAGGAGAGAGTGACCTCAGATCCCAATAATTTGGTAACTTTAAAGATATAGGAGAAATAAACACGGAGATATACAGTACGTGTCCAGTTACTAAATCAGCATTTAATGTCCTCCACAAGGTATCCTAGTGATCTACAGAAGAGGTGCACAGTATCAGAGGCTGCTGAGGTAACATCAACTTTATTTTTGGCCTACTGTACCAGCCTATCTGTCATTTTGTGTAGTTACTGTGGTATGAACCCCATGGAAATACTTGAGCCAGCAGCAGACACAAAGACCTCAACCAGGGCTATGCATTGTTTATTACGCTTCTTCCTAATTGGAGAAAATCTTACAGAAATAAAGGTCTGTAAACAAACCAATGCAAAAAATACCATTGATTATGCCCACTGTGTTTTTTCATTGATCAGTGTTCCTGTTCACATCTCTTTTCTTTTTGGAAATTATTGTGACAAAACTAGTAAACAATCTGTGGAAATGCAATGTGTACAGTTGGCTAGAGACTACTTGGAAACACATTGAGCTGAAGAGACTGAAAGGCAAGTAAACTTGCCAGATCTTAACCTGAGCCAAAGTTTAGAACAGAGCCACTTTGAAATGTTGTTTTTATTCATTTTTACCGTTGGTAAACTCCACACAGACTAAGGAAAATATGCTGACACTAAAAAGATGCCTTGAGCAGTAACTATCAGTATTGCAGGACTGTTTGATCACTGTCAGAAGGGAGAGAAACTTTGACAGAACCATGCAGGAGGGAGGTTTCATGCATGAAGAATTCTTGCAGAGCACTGTGGTTTTGTTGTATGAAGTAATGTTTGATTATTTGGCTTCTCTCTTCATTAGGTTTCAAAGTTTAAATGTGGAGATGTACATGTATCCCAAAACAAAAGGGCTGATGTTTGAACTCAGTCCCAAGCTCCAGCTATACAGCAAGTAAATAACTAGAAAATGTGAAGAAACTATCAAAGAAAATGGTTTGGAGGTTGAAGAGTTTAGAATAGTTTAATGAGAGAAGTACTGAAATCTTTTCAGTGTATGAATGTTATTAAAATTTTAGTATAGTATAGTACAAAGCCAAAAAATATTGTCAGTAGCCATAAGGTGGTGAAAATGGCAATGTTAGGCTATTTTTAAAAGTGTTACATTTTCTGAGAACAACTCATAATCCATATGTTTTGTGGTTTGGACCAGACTTGTACCACTTGATCTTTCCCTTCTCTCTTATTTATTCAAAAAATTGTATTAACACAGATATGTCATGATGCATATACACAGGTTTAAATGGAAGCATGTTAGCTGGAGAGCTGGTTGTTCCTTTGTCATTTTCACCTCAATATTAACTGATGGCTGGTTAAGAAAACAGGGTACAATTAAATGCAGCTGTTTAAAAATAAAATAGGCAATTAAGCATTCTGAATTGTAATAAACGAGTTAAATAAAACTAAGCACCCCCAAAAAATGCTGCTTGGTTTCTCATTTAAAATTTGGGTAAAGCAAAAAACTGCAGCCGCTGCAGACTTCCAGGGCTGGAGATGACCACTTCTGATCTAAGTGAATAGGATAGACAAGCTTGTTGAATGTACAAAATGTTCTTGTCACTAATATTCTAATGTTCTAATAATTTTAGAAACAAGGCTTTTTGGAATGTAAACATCTAGAGATTAACACTAAAAGTCAGGCACAATACTGGACTAATTCTTGTAAACAATATTTTAATAAGATAATATAAAGATCCAAATAACACATTCTATGTTTTCTTCTGTGTACCATAACACTTAAAAAGCTAATTATATTATTAAACTCTTTACATTCAGTAACCCATGCAACTTCATGGAGGTAAAGAATATCCTCCTTCTTCATTAGATTACCTTATTGTACACATCACAAAGAGGTAATCAGCAGACACATAAGTGTACAGCAGCCTTATAGGACACATTAGGTCACACAGATTATTTCAAAATAATAGCAAACTGTTACTCTTTGAAGCATTTTCTTGTTCATTAAATATTTTTGTTCTCTCAATGATGATAAAAAAATATTTGTCTAATATGCTAGGTAGAAATTATTTCTGTAAAACTGAAATCTCATTGTGAACTGAGGTGGGTAACCTTATGAAGACAGAGGTTAATTCTCATTTTTTATTAAGAGAACAAAACAAAAACAGTAATACACAATTAAGTCAAAAATATCGCCAAATAAACAACCAAATTGAAAACACAATTCATAAAATTGTATGTCAAAAGAGTCAAGTTTAATGTAGATCTATACTAAAAAAAGGCAAAGCCCTCACTGACTGACTGAGTGACTGACTCACTCACTCACTGACTCATCATTAATTCTCCAAGTTCCCGTGTAGGTAGAAGGCTGAAATTTGGCAGGCTCATTCCTTACAGTTTCCTTACAAAAGTTGGGCAGGTTTCATTTAGAAATTCTACGAGTAATGGTCATAACTGGAAGCTATTTTTCTCCATTTACTGTAATGGAGTTGAGCTCGAAAGCCGTGGGGGCGGAGTTTCGTGTGACATCATCACGCCTCCCACGTAATCACGTGAACCGACTGTCAACGCAGTGCGTAGAAAACCAGGAAGAGCTCCAAAAAGCGCTGAAGAAAACATGTATTATACAATTGAGAAGGCAGCGAAACAATAAGAAGCGAGCGAATGACATATACAACCATATTCATGAGTGCTGCTACTTCGGAAACAAAGCAAGGTGTAAACCTAAAGTTTAAATTAACTTCATAGACAGGCTGCCGCTGGAGTTTGTCATGCCCAAGGGTAATACGGGATACAAGTTTAATGAGAGCACGCAGGATATAAACGAGAGTTTTGATCACTTTGTAACTAAGTTAAAATTGCACGTGAAGGGCTGTGCTTATGCAAATTCCGAGACTGTGTTTGTGGGGGATTGACAGTTAAGGCAGGTGGGGGAGTCACGTCATCATCTCCCCTCCCATTCACCTCATTTCGCTCTGAGCTGAGCTCCGCAGCTAACGCACGCAGTGTTACGGAAGCAACTTTGTGACGCTGCCACCAAATACTCAGAAAAATCCACAAGTTAATACACACGCTGTCTCTACAGTTTCTCCACACTGAATCCTCCAGGCACTACTTACAAAAGGTTACATTGACAATCGTGTAACGTTATTTTTAAAATGTTTCCTTTTCTTAGCACAAGCACAGCTGAGAAGCTTCGATGCATGTGCTCCATAACGCGTTAAAAAATAGTGCATTTAATCACACTTTGCATTACAAGCAAAGGGGAACTTCTGTCAATGCATGATTTCATGGTACACCGATTACATTGATCAGCGCTTCCCGATTCATTTTACCCTCGCACACCCTTGGTTTGAGAAGAAGTATGAAAAATATGAGGTTAACACAGAAAAACAGATCACCAATTGAAGCTTTATGAATAATCGATTCGCCATCAATAATTGTTTTGGTAAAGTCATACTCAGTGTAATCCTCCTTCCATTTTATAATTTTTCCGCCACTAGCCATGATTAAATGAACGGTAAAAAAGTAAGAGCGAAGCGAGGGTGACTTATTTAGGCAGGCAGGCGACAGCTCAATAGCTCGAATTTGGATATAAGTAGGTTCTATTTAGTCGCCAGAAATATCTTTGTTAGGAATGGAAGTTGAATTTAGTCTTTAAATTTCTATGGTAAAGAAAAAGTTATGCAATGATGACTACATTTAACTATATAAAGTCAAAACTTGATTATATAAAGTCACTGTCGGAATAAATAAAGTCAAAACTTGAATATATAAAGTCAGCGCTGGAATATATAAAGTTAAAACTTGAATATATAAAATCATTCCCAAATATATAAAGTCAAAACTTGAGTATATAAAGACAGCGTTGGAATATTTCGGAATGTATAAAGTAAGCGCTAGAATATATAAAGTCAAAACTTAAATATATAAGGTCAGCGTTGGAATATATAGTCAGCGCTAGAATATATAAAGTCAAATCTTGAATACAGTAATCCCTCGCTATATCGGCGCTTCGACTTTCGCGGCTTCACTCTATCGCGGATTTTAAATGTAAGCACATCTAAATATATATCACGGATTTTTCGCTGCTTCGCTGCTTTGCAGATTTCTGTGGACCATGGGTCTTTTAATTTATGGTACATGCTTCCTCAGTTTGTTTGCCCAGTTGATTTTATACAAGGGACGTTATTGGCGGATGGCTTAGAAGCTACCCAATCAGAGCATGTATTACATATTAACTAAAATTAAGATATGCTTCCTGCACAGTGCTTGATTGTTTGCTTCTCTCTATCTCTCTCACTCTCTCTGCCTGACGGAGGGGGTGTGAGCAGAGGTGCTGTTTGCACAGAGGCTGTTTGCCTAGACGATACGGACGCTCCTCTACAAAATGCAGCTTTATCGTGGTGCTTCTGCATACTTAAAAGCACGTATTGATTTTTTGATTGTTTGCTTTGCTTAGCGAGCGCTCTCTCTGACATTCTCTGCTCCTGACGGCGCTCCTTTGAAGAGAAGATATGTTTGCATTCTTTTAATTGTGAGAAAGAACTGTCATCTCTGTCTTGTCATGGAGCACAGTTTAAACTTTTGACTAAAGGGTGTTATTTCATGTCTAGAGGGCTCTAATAATGTTAACAGTGTGGGAGAGTTTATAAGGGCTTAAAATATATAAAAATAACCATACAAACATATGGTTTCTACTTCGCAGATTTTCACCTATCGCAACCCCCGCGATCGAGGAGGGATTACTGTATATAAAGTCAGCGTCGGAATATATAAAGTAAGCGCTGCAATATATAAAGTCAAAACTTCAATATATAAAGTCAGCTTCGGAATATATAAAGTAGGCGCTGGAATATCCATCCATTTCGCAACCCGTTGAATCCGACCACAGGGTCACGGGGGTCTGCTGGAGCCAATCCCAGCCAACACTGGGCGCAAGGCAGGAACCAATCCTGGGCAGGGCAAATGCATCATTTTCAAAACATTAACCGAACAGTGTTTTTTTAATTTATTTTTCTGAATACGTTTTTGTTCACTTAGTTCAGTTCAGTGCCGTTTCAATCAATAGATTTTGACTTTCACTTATATATATATATTCAGGAGTGAGTTTATATACTCCGATGTTGACTTTATATAATCAGGAATGACTTTATATATACCGACGCTGACTTTCTATATTCAAGTTTTGACTTTATATATTCCAGCGCTGACCTTATATATTCTGACGCTGACTTTATATATTCAGAAAAAAGTTTTGACTTTATGTATACCGACGCTGACTTTATATATTCGGGAATGAGTTTATATATTCAAGTTTTGACTTTATATATTCACAAAATCAATTTATTTGCTTGTTTGGCACCCCATAGTATATGTGTGTGTGTATATATGCATATATATATATATATATATATATATATATATATATATATATATATATATATATATATATATATATATATATATATATATGCCAGCAACACTCATGACAATGACAAAACAATTATATTGTCAATCATGTTACGTTATTATTAAAATGTTTCCTTTTCTTTTTACTTTTCCGCTGCCAAGCGCGGTTATTTTGCTATATATATATTATATATATATATATATATATATAATATATAATATATATATATATATATATAGATATGAGAACAACACTCATATCAATGACAAAACAATTACATTAACAATCATGTTACGTTATTTTTAATATTTTTCCTTTTCTTTTTCATAACTTCTTTAACACACTACTTCTCCGCTTCGAAGCGCTGGTATTTTGCTAGTCCCTAATATAATCTGCTCAAAAAAATTGAAGGAACACTTTGAAAACACATCAGATCTCAATGGGGAAAAAATCATGCTGGATATCTATACTCATATGGACTGGGTAATGTGTTAGGAATGAAAGGATGCCACATCATTTGATGGAAATGAAAATTAGCAACCTACAAAGGGCTGAATTCAAAGACACCCCAAAAATCAATGTGAAAAAATGATGCGGCAAGCTAGTGCATTTTGCTGAAATTTCATTGCAGCAACTCAAAATCATACTCAGTAGTTTGTATTGCCCCCACGTGCTTGTATGCATGCCTGACAACACTGAGGCATGCTCCTAATGAGACGACAGATGGTGTCCTGGGGGATATCCTCCCAGATCTGGACCAGGGCATCACTGAGCTCCTGGAAAGTCTGACGTGTAACCTGGCGGCATCAGATGGACCGAAACATAATGTCCCCGAGAGGATTTAGGTCAGGCGAGTGTGGGGGCCAGTCAATGGTATCAATTCCTTCATCCTCCAGGAGCTGCCTGCATACTCTCATCACATGACACCGGGCATTGTTGTACATCAGGAGGAACCCAGGACCTACTGCACCAGCATAGGGTCTGACAATGGGTCCAAGAATTTCATCCTGATACCTAATGACAGTCAAGGTGCCGTTGTCTAGCCTGTAGAGGTCTGTTCGTCCCTCCATGGATATGCCCCCCCAGACCGTCACTGACCCACCAACAAACCGGTCATGCTGAATAATGTCACAGGCAGCATAATGTTTTCCATGGCTTCTCCAGACCCTTTCACGTCTGTGACATGTGCTCAGGGTGAACCTTTTCTCATCTGTGAAAAGTACAGGGCACAAGTGGTAGACCTGCCAATTCTATGGAAAATGCCAATCGAGTTCCACTGTGCCGGGCATTGAGCACAGGGCCCACTAGAGGACATGGGGCCCTCATGAAGTCTGTTTCTGATTGTTTGGTCAGAGAAATTCACACCAGAGGCCTGCTGGAGGTCATTTTGTAGGGCTCTAGCAGTGCTCATCCTGTTCCTCCTTGCCCAAAGGAGCAGATAACAGTCCTGCTGATGGGTTAAGGACCTTCTACGACCCTCCCCAGCTCTCCTAGAGTAACTGCCCGTCTCCTGGAATCTCCTCCATGCACTTGAGACTGTGCTTGGAGACACAGCAAACCTTCTGGCAGTGGCACGTATTGATGTGCCATCCTGGAGAAGTTGGACAACCTTTGCAACCTCTGTGGGGTCCAGGTATCACCTCATGCTACCAGTAGTGATTATGACCGTAGCCAAATGCAAAACTAGTGAAAAAACAGTCAGAAAAGATGAGGAGGGAAAAATGTCTGTGGCCTCCACCTGTTAAAGCATTCCTGTTTCGGGGGTCGTCTCATTGATGCCCCTCTAGCACACCTTTTGTTAATTTCATTAACACCAAAGCAACTGAAACTGATTAACAACCCCCTCTGCAACTTAACTGACCAGATCAATAGCCCAGAAGTTTCATTGACTTGATGCAATACTCTGATTAAAAAGTGCTCTTTTAACTTTTTTGAGCAGAATATATTACAAAAATAGCAAACATTTTGGCAAAGATCCACCATTCACATTCTAGAATAACATAATTTTTGCCTGCCAGAATCTAAAAAATTAAAAATCATTCATACACAAAATAATGACATTTTTTCTAGCTGAAGATAATATAAGATATCACTTCCACACTGAGTTTTGATAGGTAGTTTAGGATTCCAGTTAAAAAAAGTGTAATATATGTTACCACAATAGACTTTTCACTGCTTAAACCACTGAACCTACCTTATGAAGAGCTGAACCTGATAAGCTGAAAACTGATCCACTACAAAAAATATATAATTTGAATTGCAGGACACAGACAAAAATGCATGAGACAAACCCATTAAATACTCTCCTTTGTAGAGATTTTAACACAGAATTACTTAATAGAAAGATATTTTAAAAAGTAATAATAAAAATGAAAAAAAGAAAACCGTGGATAAAAAAACATACACAAATAGAAATGTCATGTAGAAATGGAAATAAAAAACCATGTAAATAAAAGGGTGAAATGTATAGCACCATGTTAAGTTCAATTCCTTTTAAAAGTCTGAAATTGTTCCTTTATTAAGACAAACATTTATTGATTTAGATGCAGTGAGCACCTCATCACGACACATAAAACGGAAAGCTAATAACAATTTAAACTAAATGTTTAACTCGTGCTCTAAAGTCCCAAACTTATTTAAAAAACCTTACAAAGGAGAGAAATGCTAAAAACTCTGGTTTGTATAGACAGCTAACACTGCAGGCTTTATAAAAGAAGAATTTGTTAACAAAATGAGAAAAAAGGAGCAGGAGGAAAAATAAGACAAAAAGGGTTTGCCTAAAAATCAATCTGTTGAACTAGTCCTAATACACTATCCAAGACCAGAATCCAATAAACACAAGCACAAAAAATCCACAAAAGTATAGAAAGATCAAGATATTAATAATAATTACTTTTAAACTCTTTTATACTCCAATCCTGGATCTTGCTTCTCACTGAGAATATAAAGAGAGAGAGCAGTGACATAAGGGTGTCCCTGCCTCCTGGGGCTTCACACCAACAAAGTGCATTAAATACAAATAACACAAATAAGCAAATCTAACAGAAATAACATTAAAACATGAAAAATAATTTTAAAGTAACAAAATTAACCATACAACAGAAGAAACCTGGCTGTAATACAACATTTTTCAGGTATTCTGGCATTGTGAATTGTGAATACCTGACAGAAAAGCGAAGGTGATGCCTTGAATGTGAATGTATTTGCTGGCATAGTTTTGTGCACAGACTTTAATCTCATTGAATTGCTATGTAGGAAAAATGCTACATTTTAATCTTTTTGATAAACAGTTAATTTTATCCAGTTAATCTTTTTGCTTACATTTTAGTATGAAAAACACATACGTTAAAAATGTATACATTGTCAGACACATGTGCTTAGCAGGCAGTCAACAAGCCCTGAGGTGAGTGAAATATCACGAGACAAGAGGTTGATATGCGATACTAACGCCTAGTCACGTCCGCTGCCCTCACCATGACGTCACTTTCAGTGCCTTTGCCATGACGTCACTTCCAGCTCCATCTCGATGATGTCACTTCCAGCATCTCCTCACTTCCGGTTCCCGATGATGACGGCACTTCCGTCTGACAGTTATGATGTCATCTCCTGCCAACTCATTTCTGTCATTTCACTGTATAAAAATGCCATCTTTGTCATGTACCATTGTCAATTGCTGTAAAGTATTTTGATCATAATTTTGCCTTTTTTGCATTTATTGTCCATTGGACATTATACGGGGACGGTCCCCAACTCTTTTTCTTGTTGTGGAGATTCTTATTTATTACAACATCTATATAAAATGTTTTTTAGAATTTGTTTATGGGGAGCAAATATGTCTGGATGGCTGGTTCAGGCTCCTACTGTGGCACTAGACATGCTTTTTCAATGCTTTGCTTTGGGCTATCTTACAATATGCTTTTTCGAAATATTTTCCTTACGTTTTTTTCAATTTGATTTTTTTTTCTTTTCTTATGCAATACTAATTTCAAACTGAACCACTTTCTGAAATTACTGAAAAATGGCTCCAAGCTTATTCTTAGCACACGATAAAGCAAGAACAGTAAAGAACATATGTAACTGGCACAAAATATAAAAGACACTTAGATAGCTCTTTATTTCTCTTGTATTATGTAAGAATAAGTCATACCTCCATCAGCAGGCTTACTCGGCTGACATTCATAGAGAGATGTCACAGATAGATTAGAGATATTCCTATTGGTAACCCAGCCACGGGGAATGCACAAACCAGTGTGTTTCTTCATGCCAGTCCCAAACCTGAATAAATGTGGAGGTTTACATCAGGAAGGGCATCTGGTGTAAAATTTTGGCAGAGCCATATGCGGACAACAATATAGATTTCCATACCGGATCAGTTGAAGTCTGGGTTAACTACAGCCTCCACCAGCACTGTTAGTAACTTTCTCAACACAATGCCATAGGTTAGTACTTCAACAAACCAAAATCTGGTCATGTAAGGCAGTATTCTCCACACATAAAGAAAGCCAACACACCACTTAATATACTGTACAACACTAAGCAACAAAAGAACATAAAATAAAAGAAAAAAATAATAAGGCTACTAATATAATGCACAGACATCTTGGTATTAAGTTATCAAAATATTTTACCTTAGATAAAACTGCACCAATGCTGATACGAGATATTGGTTAGGTTAAAACACACATATAAAAATATATTGTTATTGTTATCTCATCTGGTGTAAATCTAAATACTGCTATTAGAAGATTGAGAGTGATTGTAGATCTGAGGATATCTGCAAACATTTTAGCCCACAATGGTCTGAGTGTAAGATTTGACCTAGTGAGGCAGCCACTTGACGACATTATTCACAAATTAGCTCTCACACTGGACATAAACTAGACAGTTTTATGCAATGTAGATGTGCACAACATACAAAATGCATGCTTTACATAGATTGAAGAAGAATGCATTTTATGGATGGCTAAGTTTCTTTCTTTATCCATCCTCTTTATCTGAAATTCTAATTAAAAGAACACTTTCCTGATTTACTCTGAACCCATTTAATAATAATAATAATAATGATAATAATACATTTTATTTATATAGCACCTGTCCCAAGCTCAAATTATAAAATATGTTTTTAGAATTTGGAAATACTGTATTTGACTTCATCGAACCAAGCCAGTACCACTTCTGGGATAGACATTGATGGATAATGAGTAAAGTTAGACAAATTACATTTAATGATGTTCTTTGATACTCTATATAAAAAAGTGTGATGCTGAAAGATAAAACTCAAGACAACAGTTCAAAGTATATATACAGATTATCTATATTGAAATCCTGAAGGACTACATACTTAGTGACGTCCATGAACTGAATACTGAATAGGTTAAACTCTGCCTTAAAGTAAATTTTACAGTGGTAACACAACTTAAGACTGATAGGGATGGCAGTGTGCTGACTGCTTGTTAAAACACCCTTTCAAAAACTCTTTTCATCCGCTCCCTCTTGTGAATTATTCAATGTTGGACCTAAAACATTTACGAGTTAAAGTACTTAGACAGTGTAAGAAATTTGTTGTAGCCTATAGAAGATATGAATACTGTCATTATATGCAATTCATATTCACAACTGCTTTGTGTGTGTGATTTTCCACTAAAGATTTGCAATAGAGGTTGCTTAAAGGATTTTTAGATATATAACATGACAATGACATATATACAATGTGACATTTCCCAGCACTCTTAATGTTTACTTCTGAATCCACAGTTCTTGCCTTAAGCCAATGGTAGACTGCATGTTGTCGTGCATGATTTGGGCTCCACCATCAGTCCAGTTTCTTAGCATGCTGGTTGGTCAGTCTGATTATCTTATAAATTGGTGGGGCTATGGTGTTGAAGAGTAGTTTTAGATTCCTGCTCAAATTTGCATGCTCCAGCACTTTTGGGGCTGTTCAAACACAGGTATATAGGGGCTCTGTCAAGTTTCAAGCTTGCTAGAAATGCACTTTTCAAACTGTATTCTGTATGTTGTTATTCACTCTCATTTATTTCTTTGCTTTGCATGCACTATTGTTTTGTAATTAACCACCAGCAATTCCAGATTCCTACAACGCTCGTTTGAATAAACTTTCTGAACTTGATTTTTATAGTTGAATGTGTAGGAGGTTTATATTAATATAGTTAAAATATTTAAAGGACATAGACTGAAGAAGTGATCCTCACAAAAGCTCTCCTTACTATAGTACAGTGTATTCTGATCGAATCATGTAATATGCTTTTCGTAATAATAATTCTTTGCATTTATATAGCGTTTTTCTCACTACTCAAAGCGCTCAGCAATTACAGGTCATAGCTGTCATTAATGTGAATTTAAATCTTAGGTTGAAGCATTCTGCGGAATGGAGTTCAAGAAATGTCTGAAAATAAGTATATGTTCAGTAATAGTTTCTTTGATGCAAATTCTCATAAAGGTGACTTTGTATCTCTTTCTTAATAGAATTTGATTGTTTTACTTACATTTTATTGCAAACAAAAAAGAAAATAAGTAGACAAAATACAGATGATGAGTCATTAAGTAAGAATTAGCTCATTTTTTGCAGTTTCTTTTCTGAAGTTGAGCAATTAAATATCCTTTTGTCTGTTTGCACGATATATAATTAGTAACCTATTATGAAAGCTAAAAAATATATAAAAGTTGGTCCTCTGGGTAAACAAATATCAAAATTAAGTCACTTGCCATCGTCAATTGTTTAATTCAGTGTTCAAATGAATACTTGAGCCACCTACTTGGCTCTTGTTCTTTTCACCATATGGATTGCATTTAATTTGTCTTGAGCAATAATTCATGGATATTGTTCTTAAGTTCACACGCGATACCCTGGCTAAGGAAAACAAACAGTTTTTATTGCACATGTTCCCAAGTATGTCCTAGGCACCAAAACAAACTCCTTACACTGACACAGTCAGAAGGAATTTTGCATTTTGTGCACAAGTCATGTGGAATTTTAATATGTGTACTTTTTATAATATAGTATATTGTAACAAGATAAGTGAATCTGTGCAAAATACTGTATGTCAGTGTATCCATTTATTCACTAAAATAATATTTTTTCAATATGGAGTCATGGAATGCTGAAGCCATTCCTAGAAACAATGGGCAATACAGGAACCAGATATGAATAAGAACACAGTATGTCAAGGAACCACTACTCACACATTTACACACCAGTTGAAGTCAGAGTCTCCAGTTAAAATAATACACACTAGTAGGATGCTGGAGGAACCTGGAATACCTGGAAAAAACTCCACATACTGCCAAGAAATTAAACCCAGGTCATTGGAGATGGAGAGGTGGGGTAGTAGCCTTAACCGTAATCTGCAGTTTTCCAAATTCCTTTTAAAAATTTTTGTGTGGTTTTCAACACATAATCCAAATTTAATGAATAAGTATTCTTACTTTTTCCAACCTGTCTTCTGTTGCTTGCCATTATCTGCAGTATTATTAACTACCACAAGTCTGTGGTAGAAGAACAGAATTCAGAAGGACAAGCAGGATGTCAAAAACAAGGAAAGCAAAAAGATTAAGTCAAAAAAGTGCAAGGCAAAAGCAAAATCCTAAAATAGGCAAAACACTGGACAGCAGGTAAGGTTGGAACTCCAATCCAAAAAACAATAATTGTGAAAGATAGACAAGTGGAGTGTAACTGAACTCCAAACATTAGGCAAACTCGGAAATCCCAAAAACAACTCAATAGTTAAAAAAAAATAAAGAAAACAAACTATTAAATCAGGAGAGCTCTAGAGAGGCTCATAGAATGCAAAGCTCAAGCAAAGCACCATCTGACCTCCCTTAATTTATGTCCTTTGCCCCCTCTATTATGTGACTAGTGCCTATTGAATTGTAACAGACAGTGAGCCCAGAGGCAAAAGATGGGCAAATGAAAAATAAACGGTCAATACAAGGGATTTATTTGATTTGAATTTATATTAATTATGGGTTCACAGGCCTGGTCTTATATTGAAGTGACATATAGGATCCCTTCACACCAGGCATTAATATACTGCAACACACTTGTAAGTACTGAGCATACTGACGACACTGTTAGAGGAAGGATTCACGACCCTGTGTCTCGGTCACTAACAGCTTCTTTCCTTTCAGTAGCAGCCCAGACAGCAAAACCTGTCGTGAAACCTGTTTTGATCTCAGAAGTCCTGCCTCTTCCTCGCTGTGGGCTATTTAAAAAACAACATTGCCTAAAGTCTGTGTTCATTATCAAATTGAATTCTAAACAGTATGAATCTTCAAGAATTCTCAAGAAAAACAACTGAGAAAAGATGCATTCATTACTGGAAGAAAACATCCACAATCACGCTCTGTTTATTTGGACTTTTATTTTCATTCATTTTGCAAGGGTACGGGCTGGTCCCTCCCTCTTCTTCTTTCATATATTACAATATGTTTGTATCTGGATTGAATGCAAATATACAGTAATTCAGCCAAATTACATGTAAACCTAGCAGTAAAATGTGTCTGCAGTGTTCTCATCATGATAAGCCATGGAGCGGAAGTCACCTTCACCATGCAGAATTCATATTAGGTTTTAAAGCATTTGCATCTAAACTTTTCTTAAATGTGGTCACTTTCCAGTTCTGACCACCAAAATCCGATTTTTGTCTAAGGGATTTAATCAAAAGTGTGATTACATCTGGGTTTCCATGTTGTCAAGTGGTATCTGTTTACTGTAATTGTAATTGTATTGTGTTTTCTCCTAGTGACAGTGCTCCGAACAGCCACATGGGTGCTGGAAATTTAACTAGTCATTTATTCATTTAACTTTTTTTTTATCCTATTTGTTTGAGCCTAGTAGACTGAGTGCTAAACAAAATTGAAATTTTTTCTTCCAGATTTTGTCTCTTTTAAGTGATAAACAGTGCATTTATTCTGTTTTTCTTAAAAAGCCCCAGTGTCTTTAATATTAAATAAAACTCAAGTGGATTTCAGGCATAGCTGTAAATGATTAACGCATATAGAGATTAAGAGGTGGGTATTGGGCAAGGCCCACCACTAAACAGAAATCAGAACATGGCAGACTATACTATTCATACACATTCACTGCCACCCTTGCTCAGAAAAGGACAGTCTACCAATGAACCCAGCATGCACGGCTTCGTAATGTGGGAAGAAACTGGAGTATACAGGCAAAACACTCACAGACGTGGGAAGAATGTGATAATTCCAGACATACAAACACCAAGGCAAAAACTGAATCTAGATCACTGGAACAATGGAGTGGTATTGCTATCAATTAGGTCACCACATTAAAAGTAAAAATGTCTTATACAACTAGTCACATGAAGAAGGAATAGAAAGAGGAGAGAACCAATGGAGAGAAGTTGAAATATATGCTACTATTAAATGAGCTCTATTGAATTCATAGATTCAAAGTTACATTTCAAGAAAAATAAATACATTTTATCACATACATCACTTCAGCAAAGCACTCCACATTCTGAAATTATAAATCACATTCCTTAAACTTAGAAGGCTCTTCCTCTTAGTGACGCTTCGTGTAGTGACACTAACCTACACTATTCACTACCTTCATAATAATACATTTGGCTCTAGCTCTACCTTACCTGGCATCAGTTAATTCAGTTATATAATTGACTTCTTTCCTAATTATGAACAGCAAAAGGATGCTTCATTTTTCATGTTAGCCTGATCCAGATGTTAATATTTTCTGTTCATTATGCATGTCTGTTTTGCTTTAAAAGGAAGAAGTGCTGCACACCAAAAGCATTCTTTAGCAATGAGAGTGAGAAAAGAGTGAGGTAGAGACGCAAAGGTCTAATTGCATTTTAGTGCTGTAATACAGTGGCTGCCAGGGCAGAAATGTAGCAAATACAGTTGTATGCAAAATGTAACAATCATGATGACCATGTAAAGGACTGTAGCTGACATGTCTCCAAAAATGTAAACGTTAGTGGCATGAATATCATTATTTCAATATATAATACTTTTTTTAATGGTCTATTGTTATGTATTGACTTAGTGTGGACAGTTTTGTTCAAATTATGTAATATAATGATTAATGAAAACGTTTTTGGCAAACTTCAAAGCCAATTTTGCATCATGTTTGTATAACTAAATAATAATGCAGTTTTGGAAGAAGGGGCTGACATGGATCCAGTGTATGGTGCCAAAGAATAAAAAAACCTTTACAGTACCTAATTCTTACCTGAAAAAACTTGTTACAAGAAAGTAATTATAAAATATCCAGTAAGATCTTGATTATATTCTGATCCTATTAACATGTCCGGAGACAGAACAAAAAAAAGCTTGAATATCACTACCCACATGCTGTCTTCAATACTTTCTTTTTATACATCATGTCAGAATGGCTTGTCTAACCCAAATACACACACACACACACAGATAATGCACAAATGGGTAATTGAGGAACAGTTTCAATAGTTAAGTAAAAATTAGTTTTTCTTTACATACATTTGGATACATTTTCCTTTGACTTTATGAAGGCGGTTTTTGGCTTTTTAATACATGAAGAATTGAGATATATTCTTCTGTGGCTTTTAGATTTGGTTTAGTTTTTAGTTTTTTTTTTGTGGTGCCTCTGTTTTGTGGTCATGTTGACATGACACGACACTCAGTTGTTAGGGGCATGGGTTGCAAAGTATGGCATAAACTGAGGCTACAGCTTCTTCAACATCAGAGACTGTGAACTATCCATCCATCCATCCATTGTCTAACCCGCTGAATCCGAACACAGGGTCACGGGGGTCTGCTGGAGCCAATCCCAGCCAACACAGGGCACAAGGCAGGAACCAATCCTGGGCAGGGTGCCAACCCACCGCAGGACACACACAAACACACCCACACACCATGCACACACTAGGGCCAATTTAGAATCGCCAATCCACCTAACCTGCATGTCTTTGGATTGTGGGAGGAAACCGGAGTGCCCGGAGGAAACCCACGCAGACACGGGGAGAACATGCAAACTCCACGCAGGAGTGGTTTTGTGTGTTGCTAGCTGTGAAAAATGTAGCAATTCTGCTTTTCACTTCAAGTTCGGTTAGCTTTCTCACGTTGGCAAGAGTTTATTTAGCATTTTCATGTAATAACTTTGCCTTGGTATTTTGACTTAATGCTTTATCTCTTGATCCTCTTTAACTGGCTTTTTTTTGTAGATTCAATGAAAGGACTAGATGTTACAATCCCTGATATTTGCATCGCTTCTAATGGGGGAAATCTTGAGGGATGGCTTCTATGAGGGATGGCATCCAGGAGGCTTTACCAGCAGGACACATCGTCAGTTGTGTGCCTCAACTTCACAGGGTGTTTCGGCAATTTATCACAAGACACACTCTGCTGAGGCAGGCCCACCACAGGTTGATCAAGCCTGGGCGTGTATCTCACGTTTAGCTGATCGCCTTATTTACCCAACTGATATCATCCCTCTTCAGCCATAGCCAGTGACTGGTCCTCTCAGCACTGTTAGCCAATTCTCTGATAGCCTATTGTTGGGCCTGTCCCTTGACTCCAACCACTCTAAGGAGCTTCACTGTTGTACTGGCCACAAAGCCCCTACACCCCACCTCCACCGGGCACACCTTGATCTTCCAGCCTCTGTCCTCCGCCTCAGCTGCTAAGTTGGCATACCACAGCTATCTTACGTTCAAAGGCTTCCTCAATGGCATCCTCCCATGGTACCGTCAGCTCGATGACATAAGCAAGTTTTCGGCAGTTAGACCAAAGGATGAGGTCTGGTCGCAGAGTAGTTGTTACGATCTCTGTAGGGAAGATGAGCCTCTTATCCAAGTCAGCTTGCATCTGCCAATCTCTGGCTACCTTCAGCAGTCCCAGATCCGGGGTTGAAGGGCTAGTCCTCTGCTTGTCCCCCTCCCGGACAAATGCTGGTGGGTACTGGTGCAACTCCTGGTTGGTGAAAGGTAGGGGGTTGATGGATACCCTCTTGCACTCAACTTTCTCAGCTAGGCACCTGAGGACCTAGTTGTGTCTCCATGTGTATCTGCCTTGAGTGAGGCTAGTCCTACAATCAACCAGGATGTGCTTGAATGTTGCTGGGACTGTACACAGGGGGCAAGACGGGTCCTTTCCAAACCACAGCTGCAGATTTATGGGGGAAGACAGCTCATCATATGTGGCTCGGATGATGAAGCTCAGCCTGTTGGACTCCATTCCCCAGAGTTCACTCCATGTGAGTTTCCTCTTTTCAACACTCTCCCACTTCATCCAGCGGCCCTGCTTGGCCTGCGCTACAGCTCTGGCATGTCTGGCTGCTTCCTCCTGTCGACGCACCTCCTCCACCACCATGTTTCGATTTTCGGTTGCAGATGCCTGTTGCCAGAGAGGTGTTACCACTCCAAGACTAAAGCCTCCTCTGCCCTGTTGGACGTGGCCCACCACATCACGATGGAGAAGAGCAGATTTGGCCTGTAGCACAGCTGTGGCTGGGGTCCACTTCCTCCCTGTTGCTAGGGTGGGAGCAGCGCCTCTCACTATGGGATCCCGGGAATCTGTGAGTGACATGTCCGGCCTCACCTTAGCGCATTTGAAGTCCTCGACCAAGCTAGGAATGGGCAGTGACAGCATCCCGTCGCTGTAGAGTCCAACGCTGCTGAGGCATTTTGGAAGTCCAAGCCACTTCCTCATGTAAGAGCTCACTAGCCTCTCCAGTCGCTTGGCATGAGTGAGCAAGACCTCGTACATGGTCATTGGCCACAACAGTCTGGGTAATAACCCAAACTGGAGGCACCAGAGCTTCAATTTCCCTGGGTGTGCGGTGTTGTTAATCTGCCTGAGGCCATTAGCCGTGTCATGCCGTAGTTGTTCAAATTGCTGGGTGTCATTGAGGTCTGCATTATACCACCGTCCGAGACTCTTGATGGGCTTCTCTAAGACTGTTGGAATTTATTCTCCACTGATACAGAACCACTCAGCTGTCAGTTTTCTTTTTATGATGGAGATGCTGCGAGATTTGCTTGGCTTGAACTCCATTCTTGCCCACTGGATGTTTTCCTGGAGCTTCTGTAGCACTTGCCTAGTACATGGCTTTGTTGTTGTAATGATGGTCATGTCGTCCATGTAGGCTCTAACGGGAGGAAGATGAAGGCCACTCTTAATTCTCACACCTCCCACTACGCAACGGGATGCCCACATGACCATCTCCATTGCCATGATAAACGCCAGAGGGGAAATAGTACAGTCTGCCATAACTCCAATTTCCAGGTGCTGCCAGGCAGTGGTGTTATTCTCAGCTGTTACACAAAACTGTAGATCCTGCTCTGTGATGTGGTTTGGTACACTGAAATAATTGAAGTCCATCCACAAGATCTCATGAGGGACTGACCCAAAGGCATTGGCAAGGTCTAAAAAGACCACATGAAGGTCTCTCCGTTCCTTCTTGGCAGTTTGAATCTGGTGCCAGATGACATTGGCATGCTCCAGACATCCTGAGAAGCCCTAAATACAGGCCTTCTGCCTTCTGCAACATAGTTGTTACTTTGCAAGAAAATAGATAGCCTTTGGGCCAAGACACTAAAGAAGATCTTTCCCTCTGCATTCAGCAGGCTGATCTGGCAAAACTGACTGATAGATGAGGAATTCTTCTCCTTAGGGATCAGAATACCTCCTGATTTTCTCCAAGCCCTTGGAATCACTCCTTTCTGCCATGCTACCTTCATCAGCTTCCACAGGTATTTGAGGACTTCAGGGGTGTTTTTATAGAGCCTATATAGAATGCCATTGGGTCCAGGGGCTGATGCTGATCTTGCCTGCTTCACTATCTTCTCCACCTCATTCCATGTCCCTACGTCCATTTGGTGTTCAGGTGCCTAAATAGGTGGCATGTCGCTCAGGATGGTGACTGGCTTATGCCTCCGACCATCAGAGTAAGTTTTCCTCAGGTGTTTTTCCAGGTCTTTTATGGGCGCTTTGAGGCCCCCACTCTTCTCTTGGACAAAAAGGCCCTTAAAAAAGCTGTATGGGTTGTTGTAGAAGAGGGTCTTTGTTCGTTCTTTCCTCTTGCGCTGCCGTCTGAGGTGCTCTGCTCTTTGCAACTTGGTAAGCTGCTGCTTTATTTCATCCTGCAGATCAGCAAGTCCCACCCTTTCTGTCTCATAGGCCCTCCTCCACTGTTTCCTCAGTTGTCTTCCCTCCTTCACGAACCTGTTAATTTCCTGCTGCCTCCTGGACTTTGGCTGGCTTAAAGGGCCTTTCTGCTGCCTCTGTGTCTTGCTCTTTACCCCAAACCTCTCAGCACCATAGCTGTAGATGATGGTTCCCAGGTTCTCCAGCTTCCTTTCAACGGGACCCTTTTGTTGTTCTAGTATAAGAACCATTTCTGAGTCAATAGTTTCCCACTCTCTCTTCTCACTGGATCTGGGACACAGAATCTGAGGTTTCCTACCTTCCGTCTTCCTTTCTGTTGCCGTCAGTGGCTGGCTGAGCTCAGTATTGGATGTTGCTGCCGGCTATGGCTGGCTGGGCTCTGGGATGGAACAAAGTGCTGGTTGTGGCTGGCTTAATTCTGTACTGAACTGTGTTGCTCGCTGTTGGTGGCTGGACATGCTAGAGGCTGATGTTGTTTGGCTGGGCCCTGAACTAGGGCCTGATATTTGATGTGGCTGGCTAGGCTCTGGACTGGAAACTGTTGCTGGCTGTAATTAACTGGGCTCCAATCTGGAGACTGTAGAAGGGTCTGCACAACGCTGAGTTTCATTCGAGTTGCTGATACCCTGAGGACTGTGTGGGCTCTCCTGCCTCTAGGCTTCATTCAACTGATTTGACTTACTTCGTAGTCAATGTGAGGCCTCTTTCTAAGCTCACCAAGGCACTTCTTCCTGCCTTGGTGGATTTTAAGGCCCATGTCAGTTGTTAGCTTTGACCAGCCACAGATGCAGCTCTGCAGCTTCTTTACTGCCAGCAATTGAAGGTCCATTAATTGCAATGCTGGTTGTCCTATCCATCATCGGTAATGTTCCAAGGTCTGTTGCCGTAAAATCCATCTGCAATGGATAATTGGACTTATAAAAGCAGATGGGCTTTGCCTGTACTGTAATCAAGCTGACCTACTAGGTCTTTGATCATCATTTTAAAAAAAAAGAAAAAATTCTCAGAACAACATTAGTGAAGTGAAGGTATGCACACAGTTGGGTGCAAAGAACGCCATAAGGCTAACTGTGGACATGACTTCTAGTCAGAGACCATGTTGAATTTAATGACTGCAATTGCTAAATTCCATTGTGTCTGAGGATATCAAGTTATATGACTAAAGACCATAAGGGGTGACTGATTAAATGATTCCCTCACAACTGTGTATCATTGTGCCAACGTGAAGCACACCGGAAACAGCTGCAATCTTAGCTCATCTTTTTTCTTTTTTCACTATGTGATGTTACGACATACACGAAATATTCAATAGACATTTCTGCTAGTTCCAAAGCCTCTCCTCCATTTTCACAGTTCTTTCCATGGAGCTGTCATTGCTCTTCAATGCCTGTGAACATTGCACTTCTAAGTTGAGTACTCACAGACTGTAAACTCTTACAGACACTGTAACAATAGGATTGTTAAGCCTTAAGATAATGTTCCCACACGGAGAGTTTTGAGAGACGCACCGGGAGAAGCATAGAATAAGGAAGCCTGTGTGACTGTTCTGGCTTTAACGACTGTGAAATAAACAGACGTAAACTGGAAGCGTGAGTCTGTGCCTTTTAATAATCTCGAGAGAGAAACAGACACAAGAACCATCCCTACAGCTAGCAACTCACTACAATAAAATTAAACCATACTGATTTTGTCATAAGTATTTGCCGATCACTATGACTGAGTCGCTTAACCCGGTAAGAATTCCTCAGTAAGCAAACACCCCTGAACTACATTACCTGGAATATAATTCCTCTGTTATGCAGTGCATCTAGTAGAGAAACAATGTGCCACAGCAAGTTTAATTAAATGTTTATTTAGAAACAAAATATACCTTCTGTATTCAATGGTTCTCAACCTTTATTCCTCCAAGGTTTCCTGGTGTACCACAAGAATATGTGAGAGTCCCCCAACACAGGCCATGATAATTGTTGTTGCACTTAACAGTTACTGTATTAACAAAAGCATATTTGCTACTAGTGGTGTTAACACTGCTTGAGTTTCTAAAACACAATACACATATCAAAAAAGCAAGTGGTTTCAAAAATACACTTTATGGGTTTATTAAAAATTATTTCTGTTCGAACGAAGGCGGGTGTTTTAGCTGTCAGCGAAAGACCAACTACATAGAATGAACATGGAATACCCAGTGGGAGTTGGGAGGTCTCTTGGCTTTTGGAACCCCTGCTGATTTTGTTTTTTCTCCAGCCTAACTGAAGTTTTATTTTTTCTGTCCTCCCAGCCATCTGACCTTACCTTTTGCTTTTTTTTTACTTATTGTTTAAAATCTTATTGCCTAATCTGAATTGTTTTTTAATGCCTTGTAAAGCACTTTAAGATATATTGTTTGTATGAAAATATGCTATACAAAAAATGTTGTTGTTGGGCATTGCTGGTATACTATTAATAATAAAAAATAACAAATATAGAATGTGGTAGAATATGCTGCTCATGGTGTTAAAACTGTTTTTTTCCCAGCATATTTCTTGTAACTGAGTTCTTTTCTTACACAATAATTGTTTTTGTTTATTTATTTCCTTTATACTAGAGGCTGATATTATTATTTCACTGGAGCCTCTTACTCTTGAACATGTTACATACAATTGTGCATGAGTAAAGCATCTGTGCCATTGATCACTTGTTGCTTTTCCTTTGCTGATGGTCACTGTAAAACACAATTTTAGGGGGAACTGTATTATTTTGTATTGAAACAGATAATTAGTAGGAATAATGTGAATTCTGGATATAAATATAATTTCTGTCTGTAGAATGCCTTGCAAAAATGGTAGCTTCAATCAGATTTGAAAGTAATGATTTGACTTGAAACTTTTTACTGTTACAAAGTTTTGGGGGTTTAGATCCAAAGCAATATACTCTGAATCAAGATTTTCTTTAACTTATACAACATTGACGTTTATATCCTGCACATTTACGTGGAACATACAATGAACTGAACATCTTAATAAGATTGCATAATTATGGGAAAATTAATCATTGACAAATATTACCAAAAATCAGAGCCAGCACCGCCATTAAGGCAAATTAGGCATTTGCTTAAGGCTCATGGGTTACCTATTGAACAGTTGGCGCACTAATACAGTAAGCTTGACCGAGGGCGCAAAATAATCTAGCACCAGCACTGCCTATAATATTCCAATTGCAAATATTAGTTTCAATTAATAGTACAATAAAAACTGCACCTTGTTTTGCTAACTTAAAATCTTTACTCACACTATAGTACAACCATCATTGTGCAGGGAACCACTTAAAAAATAATATGAAATTCTTAAATGGTGGATTATTTTAAAAATGAATATTTTACTGTTAAATATTTTTTATTTGTTACAATAAATATTACATTTAATTACAACACATTACGGATATGGCGGCATGGTGGTGCAGTGGTAGCACTGCTGCCTCGCAGTAAGGAGACCTAGGTTCACTTCCCGGGTCCTCCCTGCGTGGAGTTCGCATGATCTCCCCGTGTCTGTGTGGGTTTCCTCCCACAGTCCAAAGACATGCATCCTACATTATCCTTAGTGTGTGCTTGGTGTGTGTGTGCCCTGCCGTGGGCTGGCGCCCTGCCCAGGGTTTGTTCCTGCCTTGCGCCCTGTGCTGGCTGGAATTGACTCTAGCAGACCCCAGTGACCCTGTGTTAGGATATAGCAGGTTGGAAAATGACTTACAGATATACAAATATTTACAAAATTAAAGCATAACACAAACATTCCTTCTTTTTTCCAAAATTAATGTTCCTCTTTAAAAACCAGCCATCACCATTACTATCCATTCAAAAATCCAAAATATGGGATATTGTTAAATATGGGAATGTTGAATTGGGGTTCTGCTGTATTATGAAAACATACACATATGTATGTAGAATATAAACTACATGATAAATCTTAAATGACAGTAATGTAAGATTAAGAAGTTAATGTAAATACAACTTGATAGTTCTGGTATACTAGTATATAACAGATGACACCATTTCCTACACCAGCCCTTAAAACTGCCATCTTACCTCCAGGTATTCAGTTCTGTTTTGGACTCAGTCTTGTAAACTACTCAATCAGTTTTCAGCCTTTTGCAGCCAAGATCATAATATACGAGTGGCTGCCCCAAACCTTTCTGACTGGAGTCTTTTGTGACAACGTACTAAGATCAAATCAGCACAGGATCACGTCCAGTTCATAGTACAGAAAAGTTCACGGCAGTGCCTATTGTACACCTGCCTGTTATTATCTGGTTCAAAAATACCAGACCCAGCCACAGAAAGAATATTCCATTCTAGATCATTCTATTTCAATTCTATTTGCCTTAAATTCCATTGCAATTCTTTCTTAATTTTCTTTTATTCTTCTGCACATGGTTTTTGAGTCCTTGTTTCAGTTTCCAGGATTCCTCTAGAATTATTTTGCTCATTTTTAATCTTCCTCTAGAGGGTCATTTTTTGCTTTATTTCCTTTATTCATCCATGTAGGCCGTTTTTTTATATTTTGTTTTTAATTGTCTGTAACATGCATTTTCTAGGTGTTTCTTCATACTCCAAAATCTGGTTTAAGTAAATAGTCAGACTTGGTTTTGGTGGGTGGGTATTTCTGTGTTTTTAGAAACAATTTCATGCTTAACTACTGTATATTGTGATCAGTGTTGCTCAAAGAAGCAATCCAGTTTCTGTTCTATTTTTTAGTATTAGAAAAGAAGTTATCACAATAAGTGGTGACATCATTAAGAGTCAGGGTCTTTGGCTGTGCTGCAAAGGGATAAGAGGAGAGGGGATCAAGTGAGAGCACCAACCCTCGGCCTGTCTGAGAAATAACACTGTTTGAGCCTGTAAACTGTCCCCCATGCATTCTTGTGTGACACGGTCCTCCCCTGCTCAAAGCGGGTGGCCTTAACTGAGAGGTCGTGAACCTGAGAAAGAGAATCAATGTTGGCCTGGAGAGAAGCCTGATGATAAAGGACAGAAAACTTATAATGTTGGAGGTCCAAAATCCAACAAGTGACACATGGGTTAGACTCCTTGTGCGCCGCAATCCACTGCAGAGCAGCATGATCAGTGACAAGGGTAAACTCACAGCCCAAGAGGCAGTACCTCAGTTGCGTTACTGCCCATTTGATCACTAAGGCCTCCCATTCCACCGCTGCATGCCTAGTTTCCTGGTCCAGCAGTTTCTGGCTCAGGAACATGATGGGGTGTTCAACACTGTTAATGCTTTGGCTCAGCACAGCACTGGGTCCTGTGTCCAAAGTGTCAGTCTGGAGAATAAAAGGCAGAGAAAAGTTAGGAGCCATTAGAACAGGTTCTGATGTAACGGCCTGCCTTTGGTCACAAAATGCAGCGTCAGCTTCACTATCCTATGCCATGTTGTTAGTAGACCGTTTCTTTGTTAACACTAAAATTACCAAAGCCTATGAAAAAACTTGTAAATCCAGCCCACCTTAAATCCCCTCGCAACTTTCTGTCAGCATCTTTTGTCTTGTAAATGCGTCGACCAACACAAGTAGCAAGCAGCCTACTATCCCATCCCCCCTACCGCTGCTGAAAGAGCCCAACTCAAACCTTGATTATTATGGAATGAAGTGCTGGAGGTATAGATGGGAAATAATAGATTGTTATTTGGAATACATACATTTCATGTGTGTTCCGTGTCTACAACAATCTATGTAAACACATCATTAAAACAGAAATGTTTTCATGTTTTAGTAATAAATGACAAAATGTCAACATGAACTGTATAATATGTGAGAGCTGAAGTCCAAATATCAAATAAACACTTTCACAAAAGGTGTAAGTGCAATATGATAGCTTCCGTGGTGCAGCGGTAAGAACTGCTGACTTGTAATCAAGAGGCTGTAGGTTGGGTGCTGGGCAAATTTATTATTTTTAGTAGTGAGTTGCCCTTATTGTTAATATTATACAATAAAAACATACATTTGATTTGCGTCTGTAACACCTGATGTATATTTGTAGTACTAGTAAAAGCTGGTGAATCTGCCTTCTTCATATCTCATTGTCACTTGAATTTTTTTTTATTCAGTTTTATTGAGTGTTCCTGCTCATGCTGAATTAGTGTACACCTTATTGTCCATGATGTCAAAGCCGAACTGACAAAACACAAAGACATAGGTATATACTGTATGATATTTGGAATTATTCATTTTATGACCTGTATAGTACAGGAGGATGTTACACATTAGTGGTTGTTGAAGTGGTTCAACCCTCAATAAAGTGCTTTGTGTAGTGAGAAAACAGCTTTATAAACGTAAAGTCATTATTGTCCAGCTCTTATTTAAAAATCAAATATAGGCATAATTTTACCCCAAAATTATAGACCAATTAAAAATATTATTTTTTTTCGTACATAAAAAAATAATGCTCTCACAACTTCAGTTTCACTTGACATTTTTCATTCTAGGTTTTGCACTGGACATCTCAAGTTGACAACATTCTAATTTCTTCTAACTGATGTAATGTTATACTTATTTATGCTGTTTACATTTAAAGTAGCCTTAGCCATGTATACCATATAAATCTATTGCAAAAGCTTAAAAATAGTGGTGAAATTTGGCAAGCTCATTCTTTACAGGTTACTTACAAAAGTTAAGCAGGTTTCATTTCAAAATTCTACGCATAACGGTCATAATTGAATCCCACTTACGTACATATATACGTCCATAGCCTGCAGCTCGGTCGCTGTGTGAGGCAGAGTTGCGTCCCCCATCCCCACGCCTCCCACGTAATTGACTGCCTGCCCATATAAGGCTGTCTGTCGCTCTGGTCTCTTCATTGATAACTGTTGATAACTGCAGGCTTTTCATTTAATCCACGGCTTCTCCGCTGTTTTATTGTTCGTTTATTATGATGCGAAGTTATCAATGAAGCGAGTTGTATGCTTACAACGCTTGACAGATGCCTAATGTCACTTCAACACAAGTCCTGCAAATACTAACATAACTGAAACAAACCATGAAACTCAAACCGATTATGACAGCAGCAATCCAAACTGTGAGAAAACAGTAAAAAGGAGGTGTGTCAGACGTCATTGTACATTTTCTGATGCAGCCAGACAGAAACAAATTCGTGACGCTGCCGCCAAATACTCTCAGAAAAATCCACAAGTTTATAGACATTCTGTCGCAAAATACTCACAGGCAAATCCACAACTTAATAGAGACGCTGTCACTAAATATTCGCAGGAAAATCCACAAGTTCATAGAGACGCTGTCGCTAAATACTCGCAGGCAATTCCACAAGTTCATAGAGACGTTGCTGCTAAATACTCGCAGGCAATTCCACAAGTTTATAGAGACGCTGTCACTAAGTACTCGCAGGCAAATCCACAAGTTAATAGAGACGCTGCTGCTAAATACTCGCAGGCAATTCCACAAGTTCATAGACAGGCTGCTGCTAAATATTCACAGGCAAATCCACAAGTTAATACCGGGAATGCCTGTTAAACATCTTAGATTCACGAGTAGCAATTTGGGTAGTGAGATGTCTATTGAGGTGATCACCATCGATCAAAGAACTGTCACTTACCGAGTGGTTTCCATGCCCGGAGATGCCACCTGCCTTTTACATTCTCTGTGTTACATATTGCACGGCCATATCAGGCTCAATCTTGAAATCTGGAGGAACATTGTGTCTTATGTATTGAATGATTGGGACAGGTTCAAGGTGTGGACTGATGACGGTACAGGAGATAATTATACTACACTGGAGCACTATAAGAGTGAAATGCTTGAGCCCTTCACCTATGCTTCTGCATGTGAGTTCATGGCTGACGCTGAATTGTTCGGTTGTCGCTTTCAAGTCTACCAAAATGGCCAAATATTTTACACCTTTGGAGAACCGCCAATGCCTCTTAAACATCTTAGATTCATAGGTGACACTTTGATGTTTATGAATGTTTCAACTCTCAAAAGCTGGATGCGAAGTTATTAATGAAGCCGGTTGTATGCTTACAATGCTTGACAGATGCCAAATGTCACTTCAACACAAGTTCTGCAAATACAGTCGTAGTTGAAACAAACCATGAAACCATGAAATTATCACAGCAGCAATCCAAGCTGTGAGAAAACAGTAAAAAGGAAGCGTGGCAGACGTTGTTGTACATTTTCTGATGCAGCTAGACGGAAACAACTTCGTGACGCTGCCGCCAAATACTCGCAGAAAAATCCACAAGTTAATAGACATGCTGTCACTAAATATTCACAGGCAAATCCACAAGTTCATAGAGATGCTGTCACTAAATACTCGCAGAAAAATCCACAAGTAATTAGACATGCTGTCGCTAAATACTCGCAGGCATAAACATCTTAGATTCACAAGTAGCGATTTGGGTAGTGAACACTTCGATGAATGAAACCTGTTATCTTTACAACAGTTGACAAACACGGAATGTAACTTGAACACAACATGTCCTCCAAATACGAACCTGATTGAAAGAAATAACCATAATCAAATCCTTGATGACAGCAACACTCATAACAGTGACAAAACAATTACATTGACAATCATGTTACGTTATTTTTAAAATGTTTGCTTTTCTTTTTCATAACTTATTTAACACACTACTTTTCCGCTGCGAAGCATGGGTATTTTGCTACTACTTATTAAAGAGTTCTGAGTATGTACTGTATAAAAATCTCCTTACATAATATGGTTGTCCGTTTGTCTGTCCAGGATTTAAAATCACCTGTAGCTCGCAAACTGTTTGACCTATTGGCCTGAAATTTGGTACACATATACTACGTGACATCTACTGTCTGCTTTAGGGGTGCTGTTTGACCTCTAAGGTCAAAGGTCAATCCAGGAAGGTCACGGTTTCACAGAGTGGTGGCTTTGAGGCTAGGGATCTGCACTGCCAATTGGAAGGTTGCCGGTTCGAATCCCTTAAATGCTAAAAGGGACTCTGCTCTGTTGGGTCCTTGAGCAAGGCCCTTAACCTGCAATTGCTGAGTGCTTTGAGTAGTGAGAAAAGTGCTATATAAATGCAAAGAATTATTATTTATGTCAAAAATCAAATAACCTGTACCCTGAAATTTGGTACACATATACTACACTGAAACTCTGCACTACCGCTTTGTATTAAAAGCGAAGAGTTTTGGAATTGTTCCTCTTTTCATTCCTCGGCAGCGGCCAGCAGGACGGCTGTGCAGTGCATGCGTATGGGCGCCATTCTCATCCCTACCACCTTCGCCGTCACTTCCCCAACCTCTTCATATCTTAAATCATTGTACACATATATGGTCAGCGAAGGTCAAGGTCAAGGGTCAACAGAGTATGGTCAAGTCAAGTGTATTCACTGCACTTATTGTGCAGTGCACCGTTACTCTCTAGTATGATAATAATATCCCATCAGCATGTTCAATGGCTACATGTGGTGTGCCTAATGGCTCAGTAAGTTAGTACAAAGTTTATATGCTATTTTAGGAAATATTGGTCAAAAAACATAATTTTCAGTTCTACTTGTAAGCATGTTAGCAGTCAGTTATATTTAGAAGTCAAATTAAATTAAGTTTCTCATATAGTTTTTTCTAAAGTAATTGCTTCATTTGATTGAAGTTCATTACCTGATTTAGTAGATAGGAATGATGTGGAATTTTAACTTAAAGGGTGTTAATATCAGCCTTACTGATTCACTGTGCTGTAAGTCTGTACATTTATTTCCAGTTTAGACCTGATTTCAAATCCCAATATCAAGTTTTAAATGTCTTTGCCCAGCTATGCTTAACAGTAGTGCTCATTACAATTGCAAGATGAGATCATCAAAAAAATGTTTAAAGTTTAACAAAATACTCTAAGAGGTAAAGCATTCATCCATCCATCCATTATCCAACCCGCTATATCCTAACTACAGGGTCACGAGAGAGGTAAAGCATTCGGCCAAAAAAAAATGAAGATTGGTTATGTAGAGAATGCCATTTAATTTTTACAATTTACTTTTAGACTGAATGCTCATTACTTTAGTTTAGCAAACCCTGATCAAAGCTGCTAATTTTGGCATGTAACTTTAGTTATTATAAACATCCACGTATACTGCCCGGCATACATGCACACAGTAACCCCAAGTGGGCAGACCTTGGGCTGTGTAGGCTTCTGGAAACCTAATTAAACACTACACTGGCCCAGTGTGGGGGCTGTTATAAATGGTGCCCCTTAGGAAATATCCCCTTGTGACCCAACACGAGTTAATCACTGGCAGTCCACATTCAGTAAGTCCTTCATTGGCAGGGTGATGGTTTGGTAATGCTGGCCAATATATAATTACTAACCCATAGTTTCCCATTTGTCTCAGAGAAAGTAATACAATGAATTAAAGAAAAAAGCTGGACTGGTACCAATACATGCAAACACAATTTGATAAAAAAAAAAAACCTTTCAAGGAAAGGACCAGTAAGGGGTGGCACAGTGGTAGCCCTTAAGAAACTAGGAAACTCCTCTCAGGTCACAGATCATTGAGCTTGGAGTTCAAAGGTAGTTGATGACAAGGACTCAGCTGCTGGTAGGAGGAAGGAAGCCACAGTGGAGAGTGGTTCTTAAAGGAGAGCAGCACAATTATATATATTTATGAGAGTGGATTAGTGGACCAACCAGAGAGTCTATTATTTTTGGTAAGATCCCTAAAGCATAGGATTTGTTATTTTCACCCTGTTACATTCTATATCCTAATCCCTGCTGTTAGCATTCCTACTTTAGTTAATAAACTCCCCTTTTTGCTGCACTTGAAGTTTTGTCTCCTGAATTGTTATTTGGATTCAGGGTCAGGTGAAGAGCACCCCCTAAAGTCTACAACATGCTGCACGGTTACAACGTCTATTGATGTCATACAACCATTACAAGCGTGTTTTGCATTGAAGAGTGCAATATAAGAGTAAAATTAATTAAATTCTGTAAGCGAGTTTGTAATTATGAGAATATAGAAGAAAGGCAAGTTATCTTCACTTTACACATATTGTAGTTTTACACTTTAATTTAGTGCATGACAGAACTTAACATATTTAAATGTAGTAAATCCTGTTCAGGGTCGGAGCCTATCCCTGCAGCGCTGAGAACACAGCAGGTAACAGCCTGCTTTAGTGTTTGTATTACTTTAAGATTTGTCAATGTGTGAATGGGTCTTGATGTAATGAGGGGAAAAAATCTTTCATTGACACTTAAATTCAGTTTTATCTGAAGCTCTCAGAATTTTTAAAACATTGTAAATGCTCCTGTCATCTTCTTACTGCCTTCATTCTAAGAAAACAAGATCTAATTTTCCATATTGTGTTTTCCTTAAGTTTTTCACCAAACTTCATTCATTATGTTACCTACTGAGCCCAGAAGTGTTGTTTTTTGGCAGCAGCTCTTACTCGCAGGCCAGTTTTTTTCCCACTGAATCTTGAAGTAATTGCTGACACATTGGTACCATATGTTGTTGATACTATAATCTTTAAATGTCTACTGGATTTTCCTTTACCACAGCTTTCAAGCAACAGCTCAGACTACAAATCGCTCTTATTTTTACTTTTGCAAATAGTTTGCTGGGCAGAATCAGGTAGATTTTACTCCTGTCAGGCATTTAATCAATTTCATTTATGTAACATAGGCCTACATAAAATAAATTACACCATCATTAACTATTCCCTTCATCCTTCAGACCTCAGTTCAACTCTTGGCCACATTCTCTGTTTGGAAATCATCTGCTGTAGATTAATGAATGTACTTCATGTCTAATTGGAATTACCCAGCATACTGTGTACTGTTTAGTCAAAAGTACATAACTTTCTTCTCAAATTAAATTAAACATTTTTCTATTGTTTACTTTTTACCTAATGGGCGATAATTGCTTCTTGTCAAAATATAATAAAAATTGTATTTTTGCTCATAGAATATAGAGACAGTACATACATAATGCTTTCATCAATACAAATATATTACCCACAGTGAGTGTTTTGGTGTTTAGACAGTTTTGTTTCTTTTTAAATTTTCTTCCTTTTTAGTAATTCTGGTGTATGTGTTCATTCCATAGTGTGCGTATTTATATTTATTTATCTCTCTATTTAGGTATTTAATTATGTAAAAAACAGATTTTCCCCTGTGGATAAATAAGGTTTTATTTATCTAATATAATTGTTTTCTTCTTCAAAAATGACTTTTTCAACTATCTACTTTCTTCGACATGGTTAAAGGCTTTTTAAATGTCAGTTAACCATTGTGGACTATGGCCGGCCAGTCATCCCGGCCAATACGCCCAGGCCGCCAGATGTAGCCCTCCCTGCAGCATGGAGGTGCCCCGAATGCCAGCAGGGAATCATGGACATTGGAGTTTTCCTTCACAGCCCTGCTGCATACCCTGGGGGACACCAGAGGATGCTGCAGGGAGGCCCAGGGACTATTATTTGCCCTATAACCCAGATGTCTTAGTCACAGCGACAGGGGAAATGACGTACTTCCGGGATGAAGAAGAGTTTTGATCTGACCCGGAAGTGATAAGAATCACATGGACTGAGAGGATCAGAAACACTTCCGGGTCAGGGACTATAAAAGGACTATGGGAAATCCCAGACAGACGAGCTGAGTCGGGAGGAAGGGTGGTAAAGCGTCTGGGAGAGGAGGATTGGTTATTGTATTGTGGATTTGTTATTATTTATGAGCATTGTGGAGTGGAGGGTGCTTTGTGCACATTATTATTGTCCGAATAAAAATTATTGAACTTTTATCTGGTGTCTGGCGTCTGTGGGTTCAAGGGGAGAGCAGCGCCCTCTATCTGTCACACCATTTAATTATTTATGTTTATTTTTTTAATAGAAATGTTTCAGTCCCAACAATTTTCACCCTTTGCCTTTAATCACATACACAACCCATGCAGATCTGATGTCTGTACAGAAATCAATGTCTTATGTTGAGCCTTCTGCATTAATATGTCATTTACTGTATATGCCAAAACAACAGATGCATGGTGGATTGTATGTAATCTATCAATTATGCATATATTATGTTCATGGCACAAAAAGAAGACCAGTTTCTGTTTTGCCACATATATACCACATACATGTGACAGGGGGAGAAGCAGCTTAACCAGTAGTTGACACCTACAGTTTTGAAGGTCTGCACTTCATTAACAGTCATGGTCAAGTAGGGTAGCCAGGCAATTGGTGGTGTCTTCAATGGAATTCTCTAAGTAGTTAAATGGTATTAAGGGAATCTGGGTAGTGCAGACTGATTCTCCTTGGATTAAAAACTGCTAAAAATATCAAACATTCATATATTAGTGAAGAGTTTTAATTGGACATCATGACACATGGTCAGCTTCTCCTGACACTGGCCTTTATTTATTTCCTTACTTTGCTAAATGGTTTAATTTAAATGTACTCAATGCAAGGCAAAAATGTTTTTCTTTTCAGACTAAAAATAAAATGTACTAATTAATTAAACTATTGCTAGTTTTATTTTTTTGCCATATGGTCAGCATTTTGGTGAAAAGTAAATACCAACGTCCTGTATTCCATCTTATTTTATTCTGCACATGGAAGACCCCAGTGATTGTAGACAGACATATACAATTTTAATTTTATTAATTTAGATAACAGCCCTCAGAAAACATTCAGATGTCTATAGTAAAATGTAAATCATTTAGAATGCAAAATATTTTGTGAAGATTAGGATCGTAATACAAGAAAGATTATACACCCGACAAAGGTCCAGTCAGTTGCACGTGTTTCACACAGTTAACAGTTGCTAAATGTAATATAACTATACAACGGGAGGACATGTGAGACCTTTTGCTAATCAAGTGAACATACTTGGCAACTATAAAAGTTTAGAATTGTTAGTTTCATATCTTTCATATTCAGTGTCAATATTAAACAGGTCAGAACTCACTCATACGCATGTGTGATGTGATTCAATGAAATGAGAGTGTCCAGGAGTGGATATGGGAGTGTGTCTGTTAAATTCTGTCTGTTGTTATTAGTTGGTGTAGCTCAGTCGGGCCTGGTTCAAAGCATTTGATTGTTCTGTGACAGTTTAGCCCAAGATAAGATCTATTTGATGACTCCTGCTTTACATGCTTCCTGTTCCCCACGCTGTCTGCATTAGCTATTTTTGAATTATGTTCTTTTTATTTATTTAAATCACTAATAATGAACCAAAACTAACACTTCTTTAGAATATTATATGTTGTGGCTTCAGCACCCGATGGACACTCTGCTCTTTACATGGCTCTTTGAGGTGACTTGCTTTTTTTAAAAGGACTGCTCATCTTTTACTGCACTAGCGTGAAAATCAGCCAACTTTGCAGGTTTGCTGTTTATATAGGCACCCCAGCAAATGCTGATGTAATGCCAGCTCATATTTGGGTGGCTCATCCTTAACTTGTTGGTGCTATTACATAGCCTTCCCATCAAAGTTGCTGTCCCCAGTGACCACTTCTAAATCCTTGCAAAGGCATACAAACTTGTTCAAATGGCAGCGTTGATACTCTTTGTTTGTTGTGTAGCTTGTGATGGGGGAACATCATTAGGGATCATGAGCTCTGTGTTGTCAAATGGCACAGCTGGGATGTTGAATGCTCTACTGTCATACGGTGCAAAGATGTTTAATGCTGGTTAGTTTAAGCAAACAGGCGAATGTCCTTGTGTGGAGATGCAGATGTACACTGGTGTCTTGGCTGTTTTCCTTCACTTAACTGGTGCTGTGAAACTCTGTTTGAGGTCTGGATGTCAGCTTTGAGACTGACCCTTTAACACCACTTCACAACACCCCTTCAATCTGCCTTGTCCTTTGCCAACCCATTTTTACCGCCGCCCTGCTTCCCACAGCTCATCTGGGGTCAGTACCAAATCAATATGCCACACTTTTCCCCAGCTTCATCAACCTAAAGCTCTACCGTTGTCTGCGCACCCAAGCTAAATGACTTAGCAGACAAAGAAGCAGTGATGGAGTTGCAGTGGTGGCAGTTTCTTAGCTGTCTTCCTCCCTTTACTGCTGCTGAACAAGACACTCCAGATTATGGATCTGAGCCTCGTAACTCTCCAGCAACACCTCCGAAGAGCCAAGCAAATCTGTTTTAGGTCTCCAAGGCACTTGGTGCTCTGATAATTTGGACTGTAAGGTCTTCTCTTCCCGCTCAGATACCAATGTAGTGTAGGCACCAAGCACCACAATGGATGGATTCTCTCTCTTAAACGGACTGCTTGTCTTTTGCCACAATAGATGGAAAAGCATGCAAGTTTGCAGGCTTGCCATTGATACAGGCATCCCTTCCACTGTTGATGTAAAGCCAGCTCACACTTGCATGACACATCCCTGGCTGATGTAATTTGTCAGTGCCATTACAATACTAAGAAAATACACTTTCAACTAAAAGTTTCTCATTTTAATTATAAAAATATTGTCTTAAAATTTTTATTTTATTTAATATTATATTGTCTTAATATTTTTTATTTTAATATTTTAACATTTTAGAATAACAAGACATACTAAAATATCAAAACCAAGCTGTTTTAAGAGTAGATTATTACTATCTTGTATTAAAATAGATTTTTTTTTCTCATGCTCAAAATTATAATGGGTGTCAAGTATGTGATCATTAAAGGAAACACAAGGTTACAGATTAGTGGAATGATGTGTCTGTCTCTTTTATCTTCAGTCTGGAAGTCATGGACCTGGACGAAGAAGAAGATCAGCAACTCCAGCCTAACTCTACCTGCCTACTGGAACTACATTAGCACTGAATATGCATGTAGCACAGACCCTTTTGGTTGAGGCACACAAATGTTATTCTGACAGTTGTAAGCAAAGTTAAACAGAAATAAAATACTAGCCTTGTGTGATTCATTGTATAGAATAATTAGATAGAAATTAAAAAAAGAACACTACAACACTACAAAACACTTACCTCCATACCTAATGGTCCATCATTATAAATGGTTCCTCATTTCTATTTACTGTACTTCTACCAGATGTCAATTATGTTTGCTCTCTTCCCTAGCCAAGACCAATAATGTGTTTTGTACTCAAACTTCTTCAAGTCTTCTGATTTCTTTAAGAAGTAGAAAAAATGAACATAATAAAAAATCTACAGGCCCAGTCCACTGTTAGTCTACTTAAATCTAAGTGCAGAAGCATAATTAAACTGAGATGAATTCAACAGAGTGTAACGGCAGTCCACAATACATATGATGTCACTGGCAACTTACTCACTCAAGAATGTCATTCTCAATGCACTTAACTCCAAAGAATTTGTTGCAAGTACAGTAATCCCTCGCTATATCGCGCTTCGACTTTCGCGGCTTCACTCTATCGCGGATTTTAAATGTAAGCATATCTAAATATATATCACAGATTTTTCGCTGGTTCGCGGATTTCTGCGGACAATGGGTCTTCTAATTTATGGTACTTGCTTCCTCAGTTTGTTTGCCCAGTTGATTTTATACAAGGGACGCTATTGGCGGATGGCTTAGAAGCTACCCAATCAGAGCATGTATTACATATTAACTAAAACTCCTCAATGCTATAAGATATGCTTCCCGTGCGGTGCTCGATTGTTTGCTTGTCTCTGCCTCTCTCTCACCCTCTCTGACATTCTCTGCACCTGATGGAGGGGCTGTGAGCAGAGGTGCTGTTTGCACAGAAGCTGTTTGCCTAGTAGATACGGACGCACCTCTAAGAAATGCTGGCCGCTTTATCGCGGTGCTTCCAAAAACACACTTATTGATTTTTTGATTGTTTGCTTTAATCTCGCTCTCTCTCTCTCTCTCTGACGTTCTCTGCACCTGACGGAGGAGATGTGAGCAGAGGGGCTGTTTGCACAGAGGCTGTTTGCTTAGAAGATACTGACGCTCCTCTAAAAAATGCCGCGGCAAACTTAAAAGCACACGTATTGATTTTTTGATTGTTTGCTTTTCTTTGCGAGCGATCTCTCTCTCTCTGAAATTCTCTGCTCCTGAAGAGAAGAATATATATTTGCATTCTTTTAATTGTGAGAAAGAACTGTCATCTCTGTCTTGTAATGGAGCACAGTTTAAACTTTTGACTAAAATGTGTTATTTCATGTCTAGAGGGCTCTAATAATGTTAACAGTGTGGGAGAGTTTCTAAGGGCTTAAAATATATAAAAATAGCTATACAACCATATGGTTTCTACTTCGCGGATTTTTGTCTATCGCTTGGGGTTCTGGAACGCAACCCCGCGATCGAGGAGGGATTACTGTACTTATAAAATGTATTACATTTTTCATTCCAACAGATGTCATATACAACTGACACTATAACCTAATAAAGGTAATTTTAAATAAAAAAATGATAGAAAATAACAAAACACTGGTAATGGAAGTACTAATCTTATCAGAGCCCAATGACTATCATTCTGAGAGGCCACCATGCCCTCTTTATAGACGTTAATGGAATTTATTATTTATGTACATAATTTATTTTTACTCTTATTTTGCTACATTAATGAAGGCAGATCAGCTGAATATCTAAAGGCCCTGTCTGAGATTAGTTCTACCTTTATCATTCTTTTTTAACACCAGTTAGCTACAGCATTAAAATCATCTGTCTAATATTGTGAAGGTGCCCCAAAGCTGCTCTGAACTATGGAGGCATGGTCTCCACAAGACCTCTGAAGGTGTCCTGTAGTATCTGGCACCAAGTCATTAACAGCAGATCCTTTAAGACATGTTGGGTGCGACATGGGGCCTCCATGGATCGGACTTGTTTTCCAACATACACCATAAATACACAATTGCATTAATATCAGGGAAATTTGGAGAGCAACTCAACAATTTGAACTCTTTGGCATGTTCCTTAAACTATTCCTGAACAAATTTTGCAGTGAAAGAGCGTACATTATCTTCCTGAAAGAGGCCACTGCCATCAGGGAATACTGTTCCCATGAAGGGGTGTACATGGTCTGCAACAATCTTTACTTAGGAGGTACGTGCCAAAGTAACATCCACATGAATGTCAGGACCCAAGGTTTCCAAGTAAAACATTGTCCAGAGCTTCACACTGTCTTTGCCTTCTCCCCATAGCACATCCTGCTGACATCTCTTCTCCAGGTAAACAACGCACATGTTCCCAGCCATCCACATGATCTGAAAGACAATGTAATTCATCAGATCATGGCCACCTTCTTCTGTTGTGCTATGGTCCAGTCGCGATGCTCACGTGCCCCTTGCAGACACATTTGGCAATGGACAGGGGTCAGCATGGGCATTCTGATTGGTCTGCGGCTTTGCAGCCCCATACACAGCAAGATGCAATGCACTGTGTGTTCTGACACCTGTAATGGCTACATAAAGTTTTTCAGCAATTTGTGCTGGAGTAGCTCTTCTGTGAAATGTTAGCATTTGCTTCCCACATGCATCAATGAGCCTTGGGCACCCATGACCCTGTTCACTGCTTGTCCTTTTTGGACCACTTTTGGTAGGTACTAATCACTACATACAGGAAACACCCCACAAGACCTTCTGTGTTGAAGATGCTGTGACCCAGTCAACTAGCCATCACAGTTTGGCCCTTGTCAAAGTTGCTCCAGTCCTTATGCTTGCCCATTTTTCTTGCTTCCAGCACATCCCCCCTCAAGAGCTGTCTGTTCATTTGCTGCCTAATATGTCCCACCCCTTGACAGCTGCCATTGTAGCAAGATAATCAATGTTTTTCACTTCACATTTCACAAAATGTAATTCATATCATTACTGTATGCAACACCAAATATGTACATTCCAAGAGATTTGCATTGTAAATATTAACACTGAATATTCCCGACAAAGTGTAACTTCCAGACACAAATCAGTTTATCTATACTAATAAAAGGAAAAGCCCTCACTGACTGACTCACTGACTGACTGACTTACTCACTGACTCATCACTAATTCTCCAACTTCCTGTAAAGGTAGAAGGCTGAAATTTGGCAGGCTCATTCCTTACAGCTTCCTTACAAAAGTTGGGCAGGTTTCATTTCGAAATTCTACGCGTAATGGTAATAACTGGAAGCTATTTTTCTGCATATACTGTAATGGAGTTGAGCTCGAAAGGCGTGGGGGGGCAGAGTTTCGTGTGACATCATCACGCCTCCCACGTAATCACGCAGTACATAGAAAACCAGGAAGAGCTCCAAAAACCGCTGAAGAAAACATACATTATATAATTAAGAAGGCAGCGAAACAATTAGAAGCGAGCGAGTGACATATAAAACCATATGCGCAGACAAGAAGCAACAGTTCCAAAGAGTGCTGAACAAAAACCGTATTACACTGCTACGCTCAAACAGACAAACTACACGCCATGGCACAATAGTAGAGGCTTCGCCGCCAGCGTCTGAGGTTCGATTCCCGAGAGGGGATCCAATGAGTATGTACGTGTGCTTCCCGATTTATTTTTGCCTTGCATCCCCTTGGTTTGAGACGCATGAAAAAATATGCGGTTAACGCAGAAAGACAGATCACCAATTGAAGCTTTATGAATAATGGATACTTATTCGCGATCAATGATTGTTTTGGTAAAGCCATACTCAGTGTATTCATTAGATGAACAGTAAAAAAGTAAGAGCGAGGGGAGGGTAACTTATTGAGGCACGCATGCAAAACCACAATAGCACGCGGGCTCAATGTACTGTAGTGCGCGTCAACTCGATCTGAATTGCGCGATCACATTTGAAAAATATATCTTTTCAAGTTCTATTTAGTCCATATGTGTCAAACTCAAGGCCCGCAGGCCACATCTGGCCCGGCGTGTAATTATATCCGCCCGTGAGATCATTTTTTATATTATTGTTATTAATGGCCCGGGGATATGAAGCGCTGGTAACACAATAAACTACAGACCCCATAATGCAGCACTTCAGCTGCCTTGCCGAACACTTACCGCGTTAATAAAGTCTAGCTTATGATGCTGCAGGTTATTGCGAAGCTAGCCCACACGATGCCGAAGAGAAAAGGTGATTCTGAACATAGAGCCTTTAAAAACCGATGGGAGGCTGAGTATATGTTTACTGACATTGCCGGTAAACCAGTGTGTCTCATTTGTGGAGCTAATGTGGCTGTAATTACAGAATTTAATCTAAGACGGCACTATGAGACAAAACATCAGGATAACCTGAAAGACCTGAATGCAATGCACAAGATACAGAAAGCAGAAGAGTTAAAGAAGAATCTGACACTTCAGCAGACGTTTTTACCTGTGCAAAATCACAAAGTGATTTTAAGTGAAGCTACTTTTATGGGAGACACAAATGCACCAGTGCAACTTGCCCCACTTTCCCTGTTGCCAAGTCGGCACTACGGTGTTCCCAAATACACACTTTGCTGATAAACTGAGCGCACTGAGTTCACACGGCGCTTTGGTGGCTTTGAAGAACAAAAAAAGAATTTTGAGTTGTTTCGCAACCCATTTGCCGTCGATGTGGAAACTGCACCTGTGCAGATTCAGATGGAGGTGAGGTGATTGAGCTGCAGTGTAATGGCACACTGAAGGCAAAGTATGATACTGCAGGGCCCGCACAGTTTATTCACTCCATTCCCGCAGAAATGCTCCAGCTCCGTCTACATGCGGCTCGAACCTTGTGCATGTTTGGTAGCACATATCTGTGTGAGAAGCTCTTCTCAGTGATAAAGACTAACAAAACAGCACACAGGAGTCGCCTCACTGATGAACACCTGCAGTCCATCCTGAGAATCTCCACAACACAGAACCTCACACCAAACAGAAACGAACTTGTTGCCAAAAAAAGATGCCAGGTGTCCAGCTCTGATAAAATGACATAAGAGCAAAGACAACTGAATGATTTGATTTGTTATTGCTGAAAGGAACACATTTTATTTATATTTCCAGGTTTTGTTATGCACCATGTTCATATCTGAATTTGTATAATTTGACAGGATATATTTTTATGGAGAGCAAAATCTTTTGGGATATTTAAAATTTAAGTTTATTTTTTATATAAAATTACATAAGAGTAAAGAAATTTGAATGTTTGTTCTTTTAACTTTTACTTTATTTCTAACTTGTATAATTTAGACAGGATGTGTTTTTATGGAGAGCAAAATATTATAAGTTATTTAAGGTTTGAGTTGATTTATTCCGGAATAATATTCTGTCGACTAAATAAAAATTCCTTGTATTTAAAATTTAAATAGAACTTGAACAGATATGATAGTTCATAATATCCAGGCAGACGTAAGAGCGGGAGTCATCCGTTTTAACAAGCAGCATATTGCACTGATACGAAATAGCCTGCCCATTTAATTATTTAGGAATGGATAAATAAATTAAGATTTTGTACAAATAATGTTTTTCATGTGTGTGTATATGTATATATGTAGATATGTATGTATATGTTTATATATGTGTGTGTGTATATATATATATGTGTATATGTGTATATGTATATATGTATGGATATGTATATATATATGTTTATATGTGTGTGTATATATATATATATATATATATATATATATATATATATATATATATATATATATATATATATATATATGACAGCAACACTCATCACTCACAACAGTAACAAAACAATTACATTTGTTTCCTTTTCTTTTTCATTGCTTCTTTAACACACTACTTCTCCGCTGCGAAGTGCTGGTATTTTGCTAGTATAATATTAAATGTGACATATTAGTATTGCTTAATTAAACAAAATCTATTTTGAATGAATTATTTGTCATCATTGTAGAAAATCACAATTAAGGAACCTGTGGATTTTAGATTTTGAAGCTGTTATTATTAATATAAAAATCATTATAGAATATTTAAAGCAAGGGAGTTTTTCTGTGTCAGGCATCACATGGAAATATACATTTTCTTGTTAATAAGACATATACATATATATATATACTTGGGGTACCATGTAGCATAATGCATTGAGTCTTATCAGCCATGAGATACCCATTTAGAGTGTACAAAATATACTTTCTGTATTGAAATAATTATAAAATATTTATTTTCTTTGCAGTGGAGTTTGACCATTTCTGTTTACTGTGAAGAAATTTGTTTGCATGTTACTGCAGGACTTAAGCTGATATTGATGAATGGAAAAATGTAGGCAAATGTGTGCTTTTCTTTTTTAATAAAAGCCAGTGTCGGCATGGATTACACACATTCTTAGCAAATGTATTACACTTATTTATCATTTTCTCAGAGTACTCTGGTGTTGTATAAGTTGCAGGTTGTGGGTTGATGTGCACTGTAAACAGCAGGCTCTCCTTAGTGGCTGTAAGAATGCCAGCTAATACAACATGGAGTGTTCCTGCATAATAAATCCTGTGTGACTCCACTTTTCCTTACAGTGGTTGTCAAATTAAATTTTTCCAATGATGGAAAATCTGTGTACACCTGGAAGTATCATCATATTTCTGGATTCAGATTATTTAATTCTAGGATAAAAAAGCTCTGTCAGTATACTGTATTTGCATTCTACTTCATTTACTGTTTGTCAGTCCTTGTCATGAAAATCAAGAATATGACCTGCCTTCATTATTTTTTCATTCTACTGAAACGATTTTCATAAAAGAAAATGTTGTTGAACAAATAAGAACTTTCCTAAATCATGTATTACAAAAAAAAAATAATATTCAATATAGGTGACTGAAACAAATGGAGATTGCAATTGTTGGTTAGTAACAATAAAAAAACACTTTTGTGGATATCAGCCCTTTGATGATTTCAGATATCTCAGGCTTCATAAACAGTATCCATATCACAGTCAAGCCAAATTCCCTTAAAAAATATATGTGCCTTATTTTTGTATATGAAAATTAATTAAAATTATTTAAGGAATGGTTTATATTTGATGACAGAACTTATCCTGGGTGTAGTGGACCATTGGAGAGAATGGGTATGATAGGGGGTGAGAATGATTTTTTAATTCATTACGAGTAGTTTTAATTTCTGCTGCATCAGATTAATTGTGTAATGTTGATATAAACACCTGGAAAATACATTTGTACATGGATTTTTACATAGAAGGGACCAATTATTATTATTATTTGGTAGGTGACTTACAGAGCAACATAAATAAATACTACAGTAGAATAGGGTGCAAGTATCAATAGCAACAGAGAAAAGATAAAAAAATAGAATTAGAAGAAATTAGAACAAGGGAATTAGAACAACTACATACTTATTTACAGTATGAAGCTAGAATACTACAAAAATCAGAATCCTGAACTGTTTGTCATTTCAGCAGCAGCTGTAGAGAAACTAAGTTTCAAAATATTTATTTCCAAGAGATGCCTAAACACAAAAAACTGTGTGCCATTCAAATAGGCAAGGAGAGATCATTCCACAGCTTTGGAGCAGGAACGAAGAAGCATTGTCTAATCTTGGCACATCTGGCCAGAGGAGGGACTGTCAGCAGACAGGCAGCGGTAGATCAGAGTCTTCTTGAGGGGATATAAGAAGAGACCATGGATTGGAGATACTGAAGAGCAGTACTGTTAATATCTCCTATCTCCAGTCTCTCCTTATGTGTCCTCAATACCAATTAACATTGTAAATTTTAAAATTCCCTTCAACCCACCTGAAACTGACATTTAACAAAACACAATAGATTATATGTTTATAAAATATTCAAAACTTTGTGTACCTTATTATTGGTAAACATAGTGATGAACATAGACCCATGGCTCAGACTTTGGCACTAATGAGGTCAGAGCATTGGTTATTTAACCTCAAGGTATATTCATAAAACCACTTTGTTTCTGCAGAAGTATTAATAATGGAGGAGATATTGCAAAAAATCAAAACAGATGTGGACACAGTTTATTTGGGTATAAGAGCTGAGGCTTAATTGTTTCTGGTCTGTCCTCCCTGTTGAGCAATAATAATGGGTTAGCTCTCTGTCAGTGGTTACTCATAGTTATTGTGAAAATGTTTATATTTCTGAAGTTCTGCCTAGTTCGGGGCAGCATGGACTCATATGTTATACATGGGGCCTTGAAATAAAATTGTGAACAGAATCATGTAAAGACTTGAAAGACAGCAGACACCACTTGGAAGAGATCCAATCTTGTACCCTTACAAACATATAGACACCTGTCCTTACTGTACAGCATGCATAACACACAAGTCCTTGCCACCCATTGTGACTATGGGGCCTTGTTTGCCAAAGCTACTGAGATGTATAAGCCATTAACTTAGCGCTTGGATATGGAACTCATTTTCCTGATATATTTTCTCAACTAATTAACCTTTTATATTGCTCATTCTTTGGTATTCAGTCCTAGTATGGATATAGGAGCTGCATGTCTTGATAATGTAATTTATTGTATGTACTACTACCGCTCCTACAATTACAATAATAATAATAATAATAATAATAATAATAAGCTAGCAGGGTTCATACAGTCATTAAACAATCTACATATTACATTTCTGCCTATCCTGCCAATGCATTACTTCAGGGCTTTCATACCTTTCTTTTCTTGTTCTTATCCCTTTAGTGTACTTAACCTTCCATCATAAATCATTTTGCTTATATCTCTTGGTTTGGACCTTACAATGTCTTGATCTAGCAGACCAGAAAAACTGGATTGATTTTCTGCAAGGGTTGAGGTTAACTTTTTAAGTATCAGAGATTAGTATAACTACAAAGAGAAAACATCTTTTTCACAGTAATTAATATGATGCATAGAAAACAAATATGTATACTAATATTATAAGAGTAAACTAGGGGGTTCCCCCCTGCTCGCCAACCACTTTGCGTCTCTGCCACTCGCATTGTGAAGAGGGGGGCTGAACACACCCCAAGAAGATGGGGTCACTCCTCTGAAACCCCCTCTTAAACAGTGATACAATGGGGAACAAATACAGTTTTCTTTTTTTACCTCCTCTTTGCTCGATCAGCTGCCGACTTGCTGCTGCTGCCGTGCCGTGTGATCTGCATCTCACACAGCGCTTTGAACATTTAAAAGCCTGTACAGCAGTTGTCCTACTCTTTGCTTTTTACTCTTGTCTTGTGGGACGTGAGTTCTTGATATTTTTTAGTTCATAATTTAAAAACGGAATACGAATTTAAAAATCTAACAACATCAAACTAAAGTTTGATAAATTCTGAAAAGAATGATACCAAACATATATATGTAGGTTTAAAATAAGCCAGATTTAAAGCGTGACAAAAAACGTGACATAAAAACGTCACCGTTGCACTTTTGGCTTAGGATTTTATATATATAGAGTAGATTATTATAAGCTTTTAGGAAACAGAATTACTAGTAAAAATATATATATATTTTCAGTTTCAGTGACAAACTGTGTATTTTAAAAATATAGCTCAACTTTAAACTCAAGCTCTGATCCTGGAGAACTGAAGAAGCTGCAGGCTTCACTTTAACTGACTTGCTTTCTAAGATTCAGAACGTTTAATTGTTTGTTTTTTTTCCTTTCTTAACCAGCAACCAAACAATAAGGAGATGCAAGGTGCGCCATCACATGACCAGCTAACTCAGAGAACTTAAATTCAATTCCTTAGGGCCACCATTTTTGTATCAAACAATTTCCTAATTAAAAGCTAATTGTTGCCATTGATTAACACATTTAAATATTTGTATTGTTGAAACTCTTACTCGTCCATAATTTATTTTTTTCTGAGAGTGCCATCAAAATATTTTGGTAGCCAGAGCACATGGATATTTTTCAGACCTTCACTTATCTTCTTTCCAGATATTTTATTGATATTTTATTGAAACTGTGTGATACACAATGGTGCACATGATGTCAACTTAGCTGGTAATTTTCCCGGCTCTGTTTGCATCTCATTATTGTTTGGGGGCTGGTTAAGGAAAAAAGGAACAAGAATTTAAAATACAATTCAATTACAAAATAAGGAAAGGAAATAAGTTCTGTTAGCAACAGTAATTTGTACTAAATTTAAAAAGCGCCTAGGAAGAAAACCTGCAGCCAGTCCAGGGTCACTACGACATTAAACATTTGATATATTTTTCTGTTTTGTACTGCAACTGTCATAGATAACGTAATTTGTTTCTAAACATAAGAAAAAGCTAATTTATTAAAAAGAAAGAGCCTATTAAATGTAGTTTTGTCGGAGATGTCTTAAACATTCCTAAACATGAAGATTTGTGCCACATAGGCTCCATTAACTTATTACAATATAACATTCTTAACCCTTCTTAATTTGATTTATTTTACTGAATGCCAGAGCCTATTCTGTCAGCAGAGGAACCAACCAGCTTTTGACAAGTCCAACTCAAGCTTATAGCAACACAGGGCTGTTTTGATATTGCCAGTCACCCTAATCAATCCAAAATATTTGTCTTTGGAGAGTTCAAAGAAAAACTGAAGTACCATTGTGAATAACCCACGCGGACAACAAGAGAACATGGAAACTCAATGTAGATAATGGCTAGGCATCAAATCAGAAACCAGAATTAAACACCATAAGGCAGCAGTGGTAACCACTGTCCATCATCATTTATAACAGGCATCTTAATGTACCTTCTCACAGCTAATGAAATTTTCAAGTTTATTTTTGTTTATACTAAGTGACTTTTTGAAGACTATCATTTTCTCTGTGGACTGCAATTAACAAGCATAAGATGTCAGAACATAATAAGGAAATCTCAAAAACTCATTCATTTATTAAATACATACTTTGATAATTTGCATCACATAAATCCTCTGACAATAACATTCATTATTTTTCTGACACTTATGGGATTTTTAATTACAAAATGTTACCATGTCTCAAACTTTAATTAAAACAATTTAATTCTTCTTGAGGGTGGCATGGTGGCGCAGTGGGTAGCGCTGCTGCCTTGCAGTTAGGAGACCCGAGTTCTCTTCCCAGGTCCTCCCTGCGTGGAGTTTGCATGTTCTCCCCGAGTCTGCGTGGGTTTCCTCCAGTTTCTTCATTCCAAAGACATGCAGGTTAGGTGCATTGGCGATCCTAAATTGTGCTTGGTGTGTGTGTGCACCCTGCGGTGGACTGGCACCATGCCCAGAGTTTGCTTCTTGGCTTGTGCCCTGTGTTGGCTGGGATTGGCTCCCTGTGACCCTGTAGTTACAGTAGGTAGTCAGGATATAGCGGGTTGGATGATGGATTGATGGAATTCTTCTTGGTTTAACATAAAAGAAGGCAGAAAAAAACGGAAAAAAGTTTGGTAATGATTTACACCTAATATTTTCAATCTGAACCAATATAATTCTTTTTAGCTTATTGATCCCACAATTTTTAAGTTGAGGCAAACATTTAGAGTGATTGGGTGTAATTCATTTGTTTTATACTGAAGTTAATCTATTTTTTAAGTTGTTCTTCTTTTTTGGCAGTTGGAAAGTCATCACGCTGGAAAGTTCGACACAAACAGCCCCTCAGACATAGCACTAGAACAACCTAAAATATTAGGTTAACTGAAATAGGATTTTTACATTTATTCCTTCCACCATAACTTACTTTGGTACAAACAAATTTTTTTACTTTGATTGAGATCTGAAACCAAATATTTCATGCTATGACACTAAATGACTAATCTTAAATTGCCTGAAAGAGAAAATTTACATTAAATGAACAACATCAATGTTATACTTTTTCAGTGTATTGATAGAGACAAGGATCACTTTATTAATGAGAGGTGCTCTGTTTGTTCAGCAAGACATATCAGAAAAGGTCCTCCAACTGCCTCATATGCTTTACCAAATGCCTAAACATTTTCTTTATGGCAAGGCTTATATATAAAAAACTGAGGATGACTAACATCTTGTGCCTTTTGCATTTTAATCAACATAGTTATTATATATTCAGGAAAAGAGTGATCAACATTTTGCCTTGCACTAGTATAGCACATTCGAAGCATTCCTTTTTTTGAGAAATATGTAGCTGAAGCTAAAATAGAAATGCTTTACTTTATAGTATGTAACCTGTGACCGTGTTAGAAATATCAGTCTACTGCCACTTTCATGAACCATATGGATGTGAAATAGTGCCTGTTGTCTGCAATGTATGGCCTTTGTACCCTCAGATTTTCAAACATGGCTTCCTGCAGCTGTGAAGTTAAGCTTTGAACACAAACAGATTTAATCTGATACTCCCTAAAAAATGAGCTCTTTTTTGATCTTATACACTAATATTAAGTTTAATTGTCCAACTGTAGAGAAAGCTAGTGTTCCTCTCATCTATGTATCATTTACTCACATCAAATACTTCTATTTGATTTACCCCAACTGATCAGAACATAAAATTAAGAAATACTGTTCTGTTTTGAAGCCAGTCACAACATCTGGAGTGACATATTATTGCCAATAACTTAATAAAAGCTTTCTAAAAAGAACTGGCAGTAGTAATTGGCAGTAGCATTTCTGAGTTTCTGCTTTTCAGTAAGTCCACATTTTAAATGATTTCCTTGACAACATTAATTTTCTTACCTATTTTGGAGCAGCAGGTGTCATGAGAAGCAAATTTTTTGACAAGGTAGGATTTAGTCCTAAATAGGACGATAGTGCGTCAATTGACTACTAAATAATGTCTAGTTGGTACAGCATTACCAGATATCACAGCTTGGCCAGACGAAAGAGACATAAATCATCATACAGACCAAGAGAACTACTGTATAGAAATCACGTAGAATATTGCACTCAGAAGGCCCCAAATTCTTCAGTATTATAGCTAGTGTGATCTGCACCGATCTATAATGAAGAGTTGAAATTCTAACCAAAAATCACAGACCTAAATACCATAAGGATGTTTTTTTTAACCAGGATAGACTTTTATCATAAGAATCACTCACCAACACAGTTTTCATCCAATTTTTGGATAACAGGAAGTGTGTGGAGCTGACCTCTATTCCCATGACCACTAATAACATGCACAATATGACTCTGGATGTCACCCATAGTACTGGCATATCAACAAAAGTGTACAAAATTGCACAATGCATGATCAAACAAAATGGAGTAATAAACAAAATGATAATTTTTTTTATAATTCTCGTAAAATGAAAAACTTATTTTTGTTCTCTTTGATGTTCAAAACACCTAAACAGATGCATATATTGAAAAAAAAGGTATCTCGAAACATCACAGAATATTTTTAAACATTCCTATTCATAATAGTCAGGTTGTTTATTAGCTTTGAGTTCCAGGGATCTAACCCTGAAATGGATGTGGGATGACTTCACTGCTAATGAGCTTGAGTAATGATATTTTTTAACATTTTGTTCATTTTGGTTTTGAATACACTCTCAGTGTGTTTTGAGAAACTATAAAATGCACCATGCTAACAGAGATTTGAACCTGTTGCCAAGTGAGCCAGGGTGTCTGGTTTACATGGTCATTGGGCAAGAAGGGAAGAGGAACTGCTATCTCTTTAAAAAAAAACAGACACTTTCAAAGAGCCTACTCAACTAGGACACTAAGTCATCTGGAAATGTTTACTAGCATCTTACTATCAGGACCACTTGAAGATTTAACTCACCCAGTTTGTATGATTCTATGTATCACTTTGTACTTGCTGTTGTTGCTTTTGATGCAACTGCTACTATAGGGCCGGGAGGTTAGATTTTTAAATCCTTGTCTAACTGCAGTTGTTTAAGGGCCAAAAAGAAATGCTTCTGTGAAGTCCCCTACTGGTGATAAACTGGGTTAAATTAATGGTTTCAAAGTAAACACAGTCCCAATCAGCAAGCAGCCTGCCATTGAAGTCCCAAGGGTTAAACATGCATTAGTGCAGCATTGGGAGTGAGACAGGTTAGAGATTTCTGGTAACATTTACATAGTTGGTTTGTGATATTTCTTTCCATCCCTCATCTAGAAAAGAGCCTAATATGTTAGTTGGTACTTTTAGTGTTAAGTGCATGTCACAGGTGATCTGAATACATGATAGAACACAATTCAGTTCTTCATTCAGTAAGTAAGTGCTCTTTTGAAATTGCCTTGTTTATTTTGCTACGTGTTATAGGCACTCATTATATGTTTGTTACTTATTTATATTATAGTATAATACAGTGTGAAACTGAATAGTATTGTTATGTTTACTCATGCACAGCATACAAATTTGCACTAACTGATTCTATTAAGTTTTAAGAAAATAGGTACTTGATATTTTAAATTCTTTATATTGTTTAGAAATCCTTGGTGAATATTTATATGAGTGTTTAAGAGTATTATTAATGATATTTGAGAAAACTGTTTAAAGAACTTTGAATGTGCTGGAAACACATTATTATTGTACCAAATGAAAAATTAGAATATAGGCTTCAAGAAATTTCACTATCAGATATGCTTTTAGCGTTAGGTTAAGTTGGATATGTCAGAGGGGGACATTTTTTGTACACTGAGTCATTCCATTTCTCTCTTAGGAAAAGAAACATGTCAATATTACATTTAAAACCCAGCAGATGAACAGGCAATAGGCACCCATTGATGCATGCACTGGGGATGACAAGTTAAAAGGCTGTCTGCAGATTGTAGGTATTTGCTGTATTGCAAAGGAGTCACCACTTTGAAGGTTTTGGCTGGTTCAGATTACAAACAATACAGAGTTGTGATAACAGAACTGCTCCTTCCTTGGAGGATGTCTGTATTTACCTGACTTGGCAATTAACATGTTTGACAATATTGGTTTCTAAACAGCAGATCTGTACACATTAATGGTTGGTAACAATACATTTTGTTAACTTGTGTTTTCATTATTTGTTAAACCCAGGAAATTTAGATGTTCCATTATTTAATCTGAATGTCCAGAACTGATAATTGCAGGGACTAAAGGAGATTTAAGCTTCTGGGCAGCAGAAGGCAAAGAGAGGGATAGTCCACTGAGAACGCTGCCAAGACACTCGGACAGAGCACAGGGGCTCGCAACCAGACAAGGGTACGTGGCTGGCACGACGTGAGGCACAAGGACGGCAACACTTACTTCCAGGGAGGAAGAGACAGCTCCACAAGGAGACGGCAGTTGTGGGTCCAGCGAGAGGGGGAAGCCGCATGAAAGGACCGAGCAAAGCTGGCAGATGAGAAATGAGGTGTACCTATGTCACAGCAACACAAGGAGACCAGAGTGGAGAAAAAGAACGATGAGGAGACGTTGACAGGGATTCGACGATTGGACAAAACTTCTGTTGTGATATGAGTGTCTGGTGAACAGAGTGCATCAGTGGACAGTTGAACGATTAAGTGTTGGGGTAACACAGTGTGCAAACTGGACTCTGCACCCCTAAAAGTTGTATCCTCCAATTCTTTTTTTGACTGACTTTTAGAGTGCGGGCTGTGTGCTTTCCTTTCTAAAAAAGGAAATTCGTTCTTGATATTGTTAGATTTTGTTTATGTTCATTTATCTTTTCCAAGTACTTATTACTTATTATTGTCTAGTGTACAGTAATAGAAGTTACTGTTGCTTTTCTTGAAATTACTGTTGTGTCTTTCATTGTGTGTTTACTCACCGCCCAATTTAAAAAAACCTGTGTGCTATTATTGGTATATTTCAGGAGTTCCCAGTCTCTTAATAAAACTGAGTGGCGTAGTTGAATATTTAAATGGTGTCTAAGTTAGATTACCTGTAAGTCAGTTCAGCTTCAAATAGGCCTTAAACTACTTTGGGCTGCCAGCTCCATTCTGATATTCATAACATTGTGTCTTTGATAGTGGCTACAGATTCACACTGCAACAGCAACAACAACAACAATATTTATTTATATAGCACAGTTTCATACAAATGATGTAGCTCAAAGTGCTTTACATGATGAAGAAAGATAAAAAAGACAAAATATTAAAATAAAATCAGGCAATTCTAATTAACATACAATAAAAGTAAGGCCCAATGGCCAGACAGAAAAAACAAAAATCTATATATTGTGGCAAGCGGCTGGGGGTGGCAACCAGCTGGTATGCTCGGAAGGACCGGAGGAGGGCTTACGCCTCCTCCAGACCATAAAAGGGAGACCGCCAAGGTGGCTTTGGGGATCACGGGAACAGAGCTTAGAATCTCAACCCTATAGGGACCCGTGGTCACCGCCTGGGGGTGCCCGGATGCTTTAGGAGCCCTGGCCCTCAGCACTTCCGCCACAACACGGAAGTGCTGGGGGGAAGAAGACCAGGGTCACCCGGAGTGCTTCTGGGTGCACAGCCGGCACTTCCGCCACACCTGGGAGGGCCGGCGGAAGATTATTGGGAGGCACCTGGAGCTTGTCCAAGTGAGGATAAAAGGGGTTAGTACGAATTTTGGAGCCACCATGAATGACAATGATAATTAAAAGCATATACAGGATATCAGGATTAAACTAAAATTAAGCTATGAGAAAGCCATGTTAAAATAATGAGTTTTTAGCAGTTTTTTAAAGTGCTCCACTGTATTAGCCAGGCAAATTTCTATCAGTAAGTTATTTCAGATTTTAGGTGCATAACAGTAGAAGGCTGCCTCACCACTTCTTTTAAGTTTAGCTCTCAGAATAATAAGCAGACACTCATTTGAAGATGTAAGGTTACGACTCGGAGTGTAAGGTGAGAGGCATTCCGAAATATAAGATGGAGTGAGATTATTTAAGGCTTTGTAAACCATAAGCAGCATTTTAAAATCAATTCTAAATGCCACAGGTAACCAATGTAGTGACATCAGAACTGGAGAGATGTGTTCGGATTTTCTTTTCCTAAGTAAGATTCTAGCAGCTGCATTCTGCAATAGTTGCAATTGATTAATGTATTTTTTGGGTAGAACAGAGAAGAGTGCGTTACAGTAATCTAGCCGACTGAAAACAAAAGCATGAACTAATTTCTCAGCATCTTGTAAAATTGTAAGAGGTCTAACTTTTGCTATATTTTTTAATGCTGTCAAAATTTCAAAATGCAGTCCTAGTAATCTGATTAATATGTGATTTAAAATTTAGGTCAGAGTCAATAATTGTCCCAAAATTCTTTACCTCTGTCTTGACTTTTAATCCTAATGGATCAGTTTATTTAAAATACCTTCATTATACCCATTTTTGTCAATCATTTACTACTTTAACGAGTGCAGTTTCTGTACTGTGATTTGTTCTGAAACCCAACAGAAACTTATCAAGAATAGCATGTTTATTCAAGTGATCATTTGACTGCATAATGACTGCCTTTTCTAGGATTTTACTGAAGAAATGCATGTTAGCAAATCAAAGAATTATTTTTATCTCTTCACTTTACTTAAATTTAGTCAAGGTGATGTGATCAGATTAGTGAAATTAAATGGCACTAAGCTTTTCCTTTAATAATTTACTTTATTTGTAATTGTAAGAGAAACACATATTTCAGTTTGCAGAAACTGTACGTCAGTTGTCTCATACAACCAGCATGCATGAACGTAACTATGGCAACCATGGATTAAGTTTTAAAGATTGTTTGAGCCTGGCAGTTTAGTTAAATTACTGACTAGGTTAACATTTCTGTCTGCAAATCCCCTCTCAAACATACAGTTTGATTTACAAACTAGCCACACTAACAGTGAAAGATAACAGAATAAATGTAAAAATATTTGATATCTCTTGCCCTATGTGTACCTTCAGCATCTTTCCTCAGTATCCTCATGTGTCTGAACTTCTCTCAAGCACATTTCTGCAAAGCCTGCTGCTCAGACTCATTTTGAGGTGCCTTGCTTGTCTTCTGTCCACTTTTATACTTCCCATCTTTAAAGGCGACTCTTACCATGCATTGTGCTCCTTTGCACCTCCTCGTGTGTCTTACACTCACACTTCCTCTTTGGATTGCATCGCAGATCCAAACTGATCAATCATACCAAAGCAAAACTGGCCAATCAGTTTGCTTGTTGGTACCAGAAACATGACAACCTTAATGTTTCATTACATAGTAGATATTTTACCAGGAAGTACTATGCATAAATATGAGTAGTTAATCTGATGCTGCAGTGGGGCTGCAAGTGTGAAAGAGAAATCTGCCAGCACTGCAAGAAAATTAAACTTGACAATGTTTCAACATTTAAATGTGGAAAGGGTTTAAATATCAAGCCACACAGCAGCTTCCTCAATCTCCATGGGTGTGGATATTTTATTAGCCTTGTCAGTAGCTGATTCTTGAAGACACTGCATTTTTTGCAAGTTTCTGACCACTTTTTGACACATTAATGACAGACACTGGATCTGCTGAAGTACACTGAGCTTTCTCTTGGTATTCAACAAGTCACTGTTATAACTATAACTTCACATTTAACAGCTTGTGGATTGGAAAAGTCATTTAGCACTGTGAGAAGTGTAAAAAAGTGTTTATTGAACTACTTGAGTTAAAGAATTAAATAACTGATGACGCTATTAAGAAGTTTGGGTAAAATGATTGCCAGCAACAAGTGCTGTTCAAGCAACAGTGATTTAACTCTCACAATCTTCTCTATTCAACCTCACAAAAACTTAATCAGTTTATTGGTATATACAATCACTAACTGACATGCCTGTATTGTAAATAAATGGAATCAAGAAACTAGCTGTTAGTTGGGGTTTATGTAATACATGTGTTATCCGACTCCATTCAAGATATTTCATAACACAATGGGCCCCAGTTATAGTGCTTTCGGTTAATCGAGTGCAACAGAAGTACCATGTACCTAACTAAGTACTTTTCTGTATACAAAATTTTGATCTCTATGAACTTTCTTTCATTTTGTGGTTTAAAGAAGCTTTTGCTCCATGCTGCAAAATTTCCTGTGAACTCCCATGGACACAACCCAGGTGGAGTGGTGGCTCTGAGGCTAGGGATCTGCACTGGCAATCGCAAGGTTCAAATCCCGTAAATGCCAAAAGGGACTGTGCTCTGTTAGGCCCTTGAGCAAGGCCTTCAACCTTCAATTGCTGAGCGCTTTGAGTAGTGAGAAAAATGCTATATAAATGCAAAAGAATTATTATTATCAAAGAATTATAACCCTCATTTTTGCAAGTAAATAATATAGCAGATATAAGGTGAAATAAGGAATAAAGAAATATTTTTGAGCAGTCCACTACACCCACACACAGGTGATGACAGTGATTCAGTCCCACAGCTCTACAATTTAGACATTCCCTCTTACTTATAGGATTAGGGCGAAGCACATGTAAGAACAACAGCCTTGGCAAGCAAACTTTATTTACTTTCAGGATCAGAAAAATTGTAGCAACTCCAGCAATACGTTGTTTAACTCTTAGGAGTAATCCACACAAACAATTAGTACAACAAAGAGACTATAAAGAGGTGGGATCAAAAATACCAATGACATTGTGACTTTGACTGTTTGCTTATGAGTTGAGACAATATTGTCATTGTCTTTGTTTGCCTTGAGTGGGATGAAAATAAACTCCTGTAAGGAGATAAGGTAGGAGTGCACAAGGAATAAAACAGACCAGATTAGAAAAGAAGAGGTGAGTACAGAGTGTAAAGTACTATACAGAAATAAAGTAAATTGAATATTTATTACTACAGTGCTGTATAAACTTCTCTTTTTACACTAGACTATTGTAGTGATACACCAATAGGACAGACTTCTTTTACGAGCAGAAGGGCAAAGGCACTACTAGAAGTCCTGTAGTAGGTCTTCTGGATAGAAACAAAGAGCCAAACTAGTAGAGGCAGTACACTGCTACCTATGAAAGTGTGGGAGCACAGAATCCACTAGGGGCTAGAATAGCCTGCATGTCTGTTGTGTATTTCAGAGAAGCAATAGGAGGAGACATCAGCACGAGAGAAAGAAAGATTTGCATCCTGGGTGGAACAATGAAAAGGTCCCTCAGGACACAAGAGGGCAGTCAGCCTTGTAGGTGGCAAAGATGCCTGGCACCTTGGTTAAAGACAGGTAAAAGCCAGAAATATGCTGGCAGAGGTGGCAACACCTCCTGACTGTTAGAAGGCACACGATTTTAGTGAATATTTGAGACTGCGCCATTATGGAATAATGTTTTCAAGATTTGTTTATCAGAGAAAACTGTTGTTTTGCCTGTATTGAAGGTTAGAGTAGACTTCTTATCTTGTGTACAGCCTTGCACATGTTTCTCTATCTTTTGCTATTGTTATTTAATTCTTTGGGAGAACTGCTTTCATCAAAGTACACATTTGGCACTTGATCCTCTCCATAGGTGTTTTACACTATTTATAAGACAAACTAAAACACATGCATCAACCTGCTGATCCGCCCCTCTCTATTCCATGACCATGATCCTATAACGTATTCTAGTGTTTAGCCAGAATTAACCACAAGGTGTGCTTAAAAGCAGCCATACAGCCAAAATCTTACTGAGTGCAGTTTTGGGAGGAGAGTGAAGTTAAAGCTTAGCTGGTGAAAGAAACAAAGGCCAGGTGAGACAGAGATAGAAAGAGTTGCAAATGGGGAGTGACAAAGGGAATATTTTGTGAGGCCCAGTGAGGCTTTAGCTTTGTTGTTTTCCTTCTGTTTATTTGCATTTTGCTGTCTTTTGTGTGTTGTATCTAAAGCAATGGCTACTTTATGTTTAACAAAGATATGCAGAGGGTCAGCATGATAACCCCTCCTCTTTTTCTTCTTCTTCTTTCGGCTGCTCCCGTTAGGGGTCGCCACAGCAGATCATCTTCTTCCATATCTTTCTGTCCTCTGCATCTTGTTCAATTAATGATACATACATACAGATAGATAGATAGATAGATAGATAGATAGATAGATAGATAGATAGATAGATAGATAGATAGATAGATAGATAGATAGATAGATAGAACTTTATTTATGTGTATGTGCAGTTTATTTAAATAAAGAACACAAAGTTAAATGTAAAATACAAAGCAATCCTTAGGTTTCCCAGTGAGCCTAGCTTTATAGTTTCAAGTGAGGAGGCTTGCTCACTTGGCAAAGCACCCACAACATAGTGCCTTAAACACCATGATACGCATCTTCCATATCCTCTGTCTCACTCTACTTTTCTGATTTTTTGCCTCCTGCTGGCTGAGCCTTTACTAAAGTCAGCCTCCTAACTGCAGGCTCAACGGACCACTGACAGGGATTGATATGTGATTAGTCTTGGGATAATCCCCAGAATATCCCCTGGAAAATGCTATCTTTGAAATGCCTTGTGAAAGTTCTAGAGCTGTCTAGAATATCAGATTCTTTCTCATTAAGGTAATGTAACTGGTCCCAACTATGTGTGCTTGTCATACTCACACTTGTGATACAAGGGTTTCAAATAAAAAGGAACGCAAAGACAGTCATGTGGAACTCTTCATGCCTCAAAACATGTTTATCTTTTTTTCCAGATAAAAGCCAGTCAACAGCAATAGAAGGTCACACCCCAAAGGCCAACAGAAGCCCAAGGGCCAAGAACTGTCCAATGAGGGAAACAGCGACGACAGATGAAAGAGGAAGTACCACTGTAGGAAATTGTCCTACATCATAGAGAGTTTGTCACCAGCCAGCAAACAGAACTGAACTCCCACAGCAAAAATAAGCTTGATGTATGTTAAAGGATCATCAATAGGATTTTGAATTGACTTAAGCCTATTGCAAAGGGCAAAAGTTAGATTGCTTGTGTTCTGAGATATTTCATGTAAGGAAGATAGAAATTTTGAGGTAAGATGGTTCTGCTCAGTAATCACTGCACCAGAGAGTGTTGACTTGTTGCAGGCTGACTACCACAATAAATACACTATGATCCTATGAACACAACATATTGTGTCTTCATGTCATTCCTATAAAAGATGGCAGCACAGAACCACTAACAATCATGAATTATATCTTTTTGCTTTTGCTGTTTTCTTCTGGTCTCTTTAATGTTACAGAAATTCTATGCTTGTTATTTTGACTTTGATTCTTGTTTTTCTATACTGTGTGGTTGACAATCGTTATTTTAAATTCCTCCTAGTTTTCTGACCATGGCTCAATTTGCTCCAATCAATTTGCTGAGGGTGAGCACAAGGCACAATAGCAATTCAACTCTGTTTTTAAAAAACTCTACCCACACAACGAAGAATCTGAACTTTGACTGCAAAAGATTTGGCCCTTAAGGAAGAATCTCATATGGAAAGAAATTATGGATTTGAATTGTTTTTGATTTCATTTACAGTTTAGTGTTCTGGTAAAGTGTTCAAAAATGAATCAGCTCCTGTTTATTAAATCCTGCATATTAAAATCACTGCCTCTGTCAAATAAATAAAGTTGCTTTTCCTTGGAACTGCAGCTTGTTCTATCAAACACTACATGCACACATAAATAGCCAATTAAGAATATTGATCACAGTCCAATTATTTATAAAGAAAAAGATTTATCCAGAGCAATTTACTGATCACTTTCTAATTAATTTCAGATGTTTGTCTTAATGTTGAAGCACTAGCAAGTTAAATGAATTTGTTTAGGGTAACTGAAAAAAACCCATTGTTGTTTACAGTCCATCACCTTAGCCACATCACCTAACTAACTTGTCATGTAATAGAGTGATTTGTCATTTTTATTTTTCACTAGCTAAAATACCCAGCATTGCCTGGGAGGAAAATAAAGTGTTTTTTTTAATTGTTTGAGAAAAATATTTCTCTATTATAAAAAAAAAATTCTGGAGCGAAACAGTAGGGTGACGAGACGTAATCTTATAAGATCACGGAAGACACTTAAAAGACCCACAAGACTAAAGAGATTGGTCACGGAGTGCCTTCCAGGGACCTTAAACATGAGACTTTGTGCTAAGAGATTGACCCAGGATCGTCTTGCAATGACGTAGAACATGAGATTCTTGCAAGACACGCCCTACTTACAACCAAATAACATACAAATACAAATGTGGAGAAAGTTAAAGAATATGAAAGTAAGAAAATTAGAAAGTATAAAAAAAAAAAGAAAGTAAAGCTCGCAGTAGCGCAAACAAACAGAAATTATTACTCGAAAAAGGGAAAATAATCACCATTGACCAGGTATCATTGAAAAAAAAGCAGGACAAAGCAAGGTCAGAAATAAGTAAAATGTCATAAAGAGGTTAAAAAACAAGGGGCCCAAACACATGCAGAGCAAGTTAGAGATAAAGAAAACTGGAATTCAAAAGACTTGTTGAAACACATGTAGAGCAAAATACAGAATATGAAAGCAGAAAAAAATGACAGTGTGAAAAAAAGAAAATAAACATCTCATTAGCCCAAAGAAAGAGAAATTATTACTCAGAGAAATACATAGGTGATATGTCAGAAATATGTAAATATTGTAAGGCTTTGAAGTTTAAGTCAAGAGAATTTAAAAAATGGGGTTTACCTCACATGCATTTATTGGTCAATTTGCAAAATAAATTATTAACTGCTGATGATGTGGATCATTTTGTCTGTGCTGAAATTCCAAACAGAGAAACCTATCCTGATTTATGATACAAAGTCATTAAACACATGTCTCATTGGCATCATTAAAAAGATTCAGCACATTGGGACTCAAAAGATTCCAAATATTGTTTTTACAGAAGTTTTGAAATAAAAGTGAAACTAATGAAATAGCAACAATTCAAAGAAAAAAAAAATCTTTTTTTTTTTTTTATTAATTTTATTACAATCCATACAAAGCAATCAAGTTTTTACAAAAAGAAGAATTGAGTTAAGAACTGATCAATCCCCACCCCTGAGAGAGAGAGCAAGCCAAACGGCGTAAAATTTAAGGCTTGTAAACATACCTAAATTAATAAATTCTCTGTGCTTTATAAACTTATTTTAAAATATTACTGATTAGACCCTGCCATGTTTTGAAAAAAGTCTGTACGGATCCTCTAACTGAGTATTTGATTTTTTCCAATTTTAAATAATATAACACATCAGTTTCCCACTGACTTAAAAGAGGAGAGTTTGGGTTCTTCCAGTTTATCAGAATGAGTCTGCGTGCCAACAGTGTAGTGAATGCAATCACAATTTGTTTGTCTTTCTCCACTTTAAGACCCTCTGGAAGAACCCCAAACACAGCTGTTAATGGGTTAGGAGGGATTGTGAGTCCAAGGCTGTCTGAGAGGTAATTAAAATTTTTGTCCAGAATAATGTTAATTTGGTGCAGGCCCAGAACATGTGACCCAGTGAGGCTGGGGCTTGGTTGCAATGTTCGCAGGTTGGATCATGCCCTGGAAACATTTTGGAAAGTTTTAGTCGAGACAGATGTGCTCGATATATAATTTTGAGTTGTATAATTGTATGCTTTGCGCATATGGAACTCAAGTGAATTCTCTGCATTGCTACTTTCCACTCCTTTTCTGATATATTAATTGAGAGATCTTTTTCCCAGTGTACTCTTGGATCTTTGAAAGGGAGGGATTGTAAAATGATTTTATATATTGTAGAGATGGAGTCTAATTCCTTAAAATTGAGCAATAATTTTTCCAGCATGGTTGAGGGTGCAAGATGAGGAAAATCTGGAAGGTTCTGTTTAACAAAGTTCCTGATTTGAAGATAGTGAAAGAAATGTGTAGCTGGAATGTTAAATTTGGAATGTAATTGTTCATAGGAAGCAAAGACGTTGTCTATATAAAGATCTCTAAGCAAGTTAATTCCAAATTTTTTCCAGATATTAAAAACTGCGTTTGTTTGCGAAGGTTGAAAGAGGTGGTTCTCTTGCAGAGGTGCCACAGATAGAAGCTCCTCCGTCTTAAAATGCTTCTACATTGGTTCCAGATTCTAAGTGAGTGGAGCACAATTGGGTTATTAGTATATTGCCGATAACATGTGTTTATTGGAGCGCAGAGCAAGGAATACAAAGAAAAAAAAAAAAATCTTAAAAGTGTGTATCTGGAAAAACAAAAACAGACGTTGGCGAGTGAAGCGAGCAGGGGGCAAAGCCCCGTAGTAATTAAAAAAAAAACACAACTCTAAAAATAAAAATAAATTAACAAACAATGAAGACTCACTAATGTGCTTGTCTTGCGGTCTTGTATGTATGTTATCAACCAGTTGACGCTCGGAACCAGCCAATTCTATTTAATATCAAAAGCAACAGGGGCGCGGTGGTCAAACATAATGAATGCTGGCAGTTACCTCCAGTGCGCCTTCTGGTGGTCGTTCCGAGTGTCAACTGGATGATAACGTGCATACAAGACTGTAAGATAACCCCCCATCCTACCCAGAAAGGGGTGGGTTAGGGCTGATTTCACCTACAGTATTTTTAGTTGACCAATGAGAAACACGTGTACCAAGTTTCATGAAAATCGCTCCAGCCGTTCAGAAGTGATGCTGGAACATACATACATACATACATACATACATACATACATACATACATACATACATATACACACACACACATTCATTGACTTTTTTATATAGATTCAACATGGCATTGACATAACTGAAAGAAAAGTGGAAGGCTAGACATTTTACTTTTCAATATCTTTTCAACTTATAGTAATACATTTTTCAAACAGAACTTTACTCTGGTGGCATTTGTAGTGACTGAAATATACTGTAAATACAATGTGGATCAAATGCACTTTCTTGTAAGACACTACAGATTCAGATCACTTAGACAGATGTGGTGACCTATGGTTACTTCCAGATGGTAATTTAAACACTCCATCCCAAAACTCTTAACAAAAAAGTCACACAACAACAGACATAATTTCAAAAAGTTATAAAGACCAAGGGCTTGTAGTTAACAGAGCATGAAAGAGAACATGCACAATATAGTCATGCTTGCTCAGAGAATAAATGTAAGATAAGGGCAATATGCCAATGGGACTTTTTAGATGTTGTACTCTGGCAAAAGTAGCAATTTATTGCATTTGTTATATTCTTGCATTACCATCAGCAGTTTAATATCTGAATCACTAAACACCTCAAAAACGTATACATGCAGTAACAACATGTGTCTATTTAACTTTATGTATTTCTTGGCTCTGATCTTGTCCACTGAGAAGGACTTAAGACCTGAGCAAACTGAAACTATTTCAGTAATTTTTGCATTAATATCACTTATTGTATGAATAAATACACAATGTACGTTGTAAATTTAATCCAATATAGCATTGGCTGTGTTGAATGTACTTTCTTTATAGCATAAAAGTGGCATTACTGTTTTTTAATACAGATAACATGAATAATTGCAATGTATTGCTAATACTTGTAATTCATTTTGCAAATTTGTGAACAATTAATCTGAATGGCATTTCATGAATTCAGCACATAAATGCAGGCTTACAGAAGTGTAATGAACAAAATGACAACATTGCATCACAAATAAATATAAAAATCTATTGCCTTTTTTGGCTTTGCTTGTCTTAGGGTTTACTTTTCTGAATAGTTGAGGCGGCTACAGTTTTAATCAGTAAGACTTCTTATAGTACATGGCATCCAAATGACTTGAAACACATACAATAACAAAAACCTGCACACTCAGAGCAACAGTGTATGTAAACAGCAAAACTGTTTCCCTTTTATCATTTAACAATGTAGGAATGTATTACTACAATTATTACAAAGTCAGTTTTTGGTGAGGAAAACATTAGAAATGTTTCTGCCATGAAATTATTTGACAAAATTTATGAAATTCAAGGTGGACCTACCATCTTTGCATAGGTTCCTGGGCAATGTAGAGACAAGCTGTGAGTTATTGAAATAACTGAAAGTTCTAATGAAGTAGATTATAAAAACATGAAGTAAGGTTAATCTTTGACCTGGATAAATGTACCATATCATGACATACAGAAATCTATACAATGCTTTTTACAATGATTCATAAATAATTAGAAAATCAATAAAACCGAAAGAAAACTTGATCAATAAATGTATATTATTCATGGCTACTGCAATTTTGCATGTCAAACAACAGTTTTTGTTGCTAGTTAACTATTTCCCTTCTTATCTTGAGACTTTGACCACTGAATCGATTCTTTTTTCCTTAAATGGCACCTAAACATAAATTTGATGTGCAGTGAACCAACAGATGACCAGCTAAGCTGGGGCCTCAAACTCCAACAAACTTCATTTCATTCATTTTCTTAATTTGAAGCCAATTCTCGGTGCTAATTAAACCCGTTATTTAATTCCATGATGCTCATTTTGCCATGGCAGACATTTCCAAAACTGTTGATTTTCCTTGTTAAGAATGCTGTCAAAATGTTTTATGGACCTGAGCAGATCAAAATTACTGAGGCCTTCACCTTTCTTCATTTTCAGTTATTGTGTGATGGATGCAGGTTGTTGGTTATGTGTTGGTACATTTTGTGTCTTAATATTGTTTGGTTGCTAATTAAGGAAAAAAGAAACAATTAAGGGGCCTGAGTCTTAAGTTGTGCATCAATTAAAATTAAGGGGCCGGAGTCTTAAGTTGTGCATCAATTAAAATTAAGGCAAAGAGTTAATTAGCAGTAAAATCTAGTCACTAATTAAGAAAAGGTTTAGAATGAAAACCTGCATCCACAGTAGCTCCCCAGGACTAGAGTTGGAGACCCCTGTGCTAGGTTAAGCAAATTGTTTATAATCTATACTAAAAACATAAAAACAGTATTTACAATATCTTGAATGAAATAATGTTAGATGAGACTGTTTCTGGGATTTCAGTATTGTAGTAGTCATATAAACCAATTCACAAGTGAATTGCTAATATAATTTAGTACAGTATGACAAGCAGATTAATGGGTTATACAAATCCTCTATATGCTTTTACTACATGGTGATTCCTGAAATATCTCTGCATCTAGAAAGAGAATGGTTGTAACTCAACATTGTTTGAAAATTCAGTCTCACACCAGTTTTATTTTTCATGTTTAAATGTGAACAGTTCTGTGAGGTCAGACACTATAGAGTACATAATGTATTGTGACAAATCAATTTGTCACCAACTCTTTCATTCATTTTTTAAATCATAACATTTTGACTTCTGTATGTGTTTAATATTTTACACAATACTGTAAAACTGAATTGTAACTTTATTTATTTAATGGGGAACTGTTATATTATTCTACTTTTTCATAGTGAAAAGTACTCTTTTATGTGGAAACTTTAAAAAACAACACAGACATTATCATATAAATTGCCAGAGCAGTGCTGACCAATGACAACACAGACCTAGTACTGAGCTTCCATCAGCTCATTATTTCATTCTGCAGTTTATTTTTCCAAAGTGCCCACATGAAATAGTACTTTTTGCTGTTAAAAGAACAACGTGACTGTTACTATTCTGTTTTAAGGGCAATCCCATCACAGAAAACACTCACTCATATGTGTTTCAATTTACAGTCATAAGTTAACCTAACCAGCTTGTCTTCAACATGCTGGAGGAAGCCACACTGTACAAAGAGTGACTGAGCGGAGAACCAAATCCAGTCTGCTAAAGACGGGAAGCAGTAGCACTGAGCCACTTTTTGGTCTCTAAAGCATGAACAAGCAACAATTTTATTTTATCAAGTAAGTGGCTTTCTTAAAAAAAATGTTAATCAGCTTCTAAAAGTGAGTAAATAAATAATTGGATCTTTTTTCCACAAAAAAAAGTCAATGATATCTGTAATCTGCATCAGGAGATGTTAGGTTAATCTACACACCTGCCAAACTGAAAAACAGAAGTTAATTAATTGCTACTTAATTGATTCAAAAATAATAATATGAATGTACTGTATACTACAGCAGAAATAATTTGGTTGTGTATCATTCTTTATTTAAATTCATTAGTGAAACAGGTTTAAAATTAAAATACACAAAACTTGGTGTTAAATGTACACTGTACATAATTTATTGTGTACACTGTACAGTATATTGTGTGTGTTCACATGTACACACACAATATACTGTATGTATATTGGTAGAAAGAATCATTGCAAACTAATAATATATCATAACTTTCAGAAACCCACCAATTCCAGTTGGGGATTGTGGGACAACTAAATTTGGTGACGCTGAGAGCAATGCGAGAAACAGCCCTGGAGAGAGTGCCAGGGTGTGAAAACTAATAGTTAAATGTATTCCATTTCCCAATCTTTGAAATTCCAGTTTGCAATGCACTGCACAACCAATTTCTTCACTCCTTCCAGGACAATACCTAGCACAAATAATGTAAGTCCTTCTATCTCTTGCATAATTTTTTCTACTCTTTTCAGTGAACAAAGATTCAGTGATAACTAAAATTGGATTAAGACATCCTTATGCCAAGTGATTCTTTCTTATGCAAATGTATTGAGATTATTTCAGCTATTTTACATTCTTCATTGTATTTTTTTTTTTGTAAAATGATATTTGGACCATTATGTCTTTCATCACTGAATATAAATTAGTGAATTAAATTAATCTTGCGCCTTGATGCATTCCCATATGTTTTGTATTAGCCCGCGTTTTGAGCAATTCTCCCAACATCATTTGTAAATATAGCATGTAATCTTTTTCTGGACTGTAAATTGATACAAGTTTTGTTGCTGGATACAAACAGCTCTTTATCATTCCACAGTTTTGTTGTTTCACTTAGTGAAACTGGTTAGGTCCAATATCTCCATTGACTTGCAGTCTGCTTTCAATGTGCTTATGCATTTTAATCTGTTAGATTTGTGTTAGTTGTTTAGAAGAGTTTTTATTAGAAAAGGATATCTTAGTAAGTCTGTTCTTAAAGTGAACTTTATGATGTTGAAAGTAACTGGAAATGCAAACATTATTCTTCAGTTCTTTGTATTTTTATTATATTGATTTACTACTCATCCTTGTTAAAAATCCCTTGAGCCATGAATTGTCTTTCACTGATGATGTTACAATCGATCTTCGGTATTTGACCGGCAGGCTGTCTTGAGTTTGTTTGTGTTCCAAACCTGATACACGAGGCTGCAGTTATTCTATACTAGATAACCAAACAACCCAGCTCTTGCTGTCTTTGTGTTATTAATATGCTCAGTCCTATACTACCTGCATATATACACACGTGGCCACTGAATCACTGAGCAAATTATTAGGAACACTTTACTCATACTGGGTAGGCCCTCTTGCTGCTCTCAAAACACCCTCAGTTCTTTAAGGTATGGATTCCACAAGATGTTGGAAATAATTTCTTTGGGATTCTAGACTATTTTGACATGATTGTATCATGCAATTTCTGTAGAGTTGTCAGCTACACATTCTTGCTAAAAATCTGTCCTGCCACATACAAAATGTGTTCTACACTAGATTTTCCTGGCTGTGGAGAAAGAAGATATCATTAGCGTCAGCAACTTCTTTCGTCCTGAGGTGGAGTTGCCTACCTCACCAGAGTCATAATGATGGTCCTCAGGTGTGCATGTGTGACAATATATATATTTACACACAGGCCAATATGAAACTCCAAATTAATCTGACAGGGAGCCACTCCACCATAGGGTTTACTCTCATAAATACATACACACTCATATTTTTATAGAGAACAGTATGAAACCGCCAATTAATCTAACACACTCATTTTAGGGATGTGGGCAGAAATCCAGAGTACCCAGAGAATGACCATCACAAGCACAGATATTTGACGAGACATGGGATTTAAACCCGGTATACTGAAATACTAATCAATGTGCAGAAATACTAATCAATGTGCCACAGTAAGCAGTCTGTAGGGTATTTACAGTCATATGAAAAAGTTTGGGAACCCCTCTCAGCCTGCATAATAATTTGCTCTACTTTAAACAAAAAAGGTAACAGTGGTATGTCTTTTATTTCCTAGGAACATCTGAGTACTGGGGTGTTTTCCAAACAAAGATTTGGTCATAACAAAAAGCGCTTTGCCTGGTGGAAGAAGAACACCGCATTCCAAGAAAAACTCCTGCTACTTACTGTCAAATTTGGTGGAGGTTCCATCATGCTGTGGGGCTGTGTGGCTAGTTCTGGGACTGGGGCCCTTGTTAAAGTCCAGGGTGGGATGAATTCAACCCAATATCAACAAATTCTTCAGGATAATGTTCAAGCATCAGTCACAAAGTTGAAGTTACGCAGGGGTTGGATATTCCAACAAGACAATGACCCAAAACACAGTTCGAAATCTACAAAGGCATTCATGCAGAGGGAGAAGTACAATGTTCTAGAATGGCCGTCACAGTCCCCTAACCTGAATATCATCTAAAATCTATGGGATGATTTGAAGCAGGCTGTCCATGCTTGGCAGCCATCAAATTTAACTGAACTGGAGAGATTTTGTATAGAAGAATGGTCAAAAATACTTCCATCCAGAATCTAGACACTCATCAAAGGCTATAGGAGGTGTTTAGAGGCTGTTATATTTGCAAAAGGAGGCTCAACTAAGTATTGATGTAATATCTCTGTTGGGGTGCCCACATTTATGCACCTGTCTAATTTTGTTATGATGCATAATACATATTTTCTGTTAATCCAATAAACTTAATGTCACTACTGAAATACTATTGTTTCCATAAGGCATGTCATATATTAAAAGGAAGTTGCTATTTTGAAAGCTTAGCCAATGATAAACAAAAATCCAAAGAATTAACAGGGGTTCCCAGACTTTTTCAGATGAATGTACATCGCCCATTTGTTTCCAGAAAAATCAGTTACTGAATATTCTTACAGTCAGGTTGTTCTGACTTGTCAGTGGTACTGAGGTGTCACCTGCTGCACTCAGGTCCAAATCCAGGTGTGGTGGGTGCGGCAACATGCTATCTGCGCATGCTCCCAACCTCCTCCAACTCCAATAGTTAGAACTTGGACCAATTTAAGTATTACATATTTTGGGTTTGATGTGACATATATTGTGACATTTTGTTACATACAGTCTAATGTTAATGTAACAGAAGCAGACATTCAGTGATCTAGAGGATTAAAGAATTAATGTAAGCAGACCTGAGAATTTATGGCAAGACTCCTTGCAACAAAAAATTCTTTCATTTAATTACTCTAGGTATGCTAATTATATACTTTAAAATTTAAATTACTTCATACATGTTAGGGAATATAATTTGTATTAATGTTAAAATGTGTTTTTGGTTTCTTTCTTTCTTTCTAAGTTATTTGTTAAGAGTAGTTTTTTGGACAATGTAGCATAGAACTGTGACCTTTACTGTTTTTATTTTTACTTAACCTTTTGATCTGATTAAGAGTAGCTAACCACAAAAAGAGAAAGTGTTAGTAGAAGCAGGAGATTGAGGGCTAAAGTGGAAAAAATTAAATTTATCACAATAAACAGCATAATCCAGAAAGAAGAAATGTCAGAACCTTAAATGGTAAACTGGTCATTTTTCTGGACTTTCCACATGAGTAAAAGCAAAGCCCTTGAACCAGTGAATACACTTCTGTGTGCACATCTCATGCACATTTACTGATATGGTCTGCCAATATGACAGTTGACAGGGAGGGCTTAGGGGTGTCTCCCCCAGCCATGACAACCTTTTAAAAATAAATAACATCAAGAGACATCAGAAAGAAGGAAGAATGAAAATCAGAAGCTTTATACTGTGAAGAAACACAAAAGAAGAGCTTCACCTAATGTTCAAATGCACTGGGAATGCTGCATAGAGCCATTTTGACAGCTAAAAATATTCAGGTTGTACAATGTGATTTTGCAATATTTTTTTACCTTTTTATTTTGCTTCCACTTTTGGCATGTTAAGAATGTTAAATCTATAATGAGTGAATAAAATGTGTTACCTACTCTATTTGCTTGCATTACCATTTGCTCTATCTTGCCATCTGGGTTACAGGGAAAAGAGGAGATGTTTTAATATCCACAGACCCAGCTACAAAAGCATTGCAGCTTCAGGCTGTATTGGTAAATGTAAGAATAAGAATACAACGTCAGAAGTGGAAGACATACAATATGTGTGGGTCTACATAATAAATAATCTAGGTGTGGAAATAAAAGTATCTATGTTTTAAGATAGGGTAACCCCAAAACCCCTTTACAATACAAACATGCAGTATACTGGTTTTGTTGACCTATAATAAACCATTCCCCTTTTATCAAACCATAAAGCTTTAATTCCAATTTCTTTTAGTGTTTTTTAATTTTGACTTCACTCCTTTATTTTTCCATTTTTACTATATTTGAAAACTACCACAAGCATTCCCTTTCCTTTCAAATTCTTCACCTGCTTTATACTATTTAGGTTAAGGAGAATAGAGTTTGTAATATATTAGCATCAGCAGGTTAAATAGGCAATCATTACATACAGTTGTGCTTGAAAGTTTGTGACCCCTTTAGAATTTTCGATATTTCTGCATAAATATGACCTAAACCATCATCAGATGTTCACTCAAGTCCTAAAAGTAGATAAAGAGAAATCAGTTAAACAAATGAGACAGAAATATTATACTTGGTCATTTATTTTTTGAGGAAAATGATTGAATATTACATATTTGTGAGTGGCAAAAGTATGTGAACCTCTAGGATTAGCAGTTAGTTTGAAGGTGAAATTCAAGTCAGGTGTTTTCAATCAATGGGATGACAATCAGGTGTGAGTGGGCACCCTGTGTTATTTAAAGAACAGGGATCTATCAAAGTCTGCTCTTCACAACGCACGTTTGTGGAAGTGTATCATGGCATGAACAAAGGAGATTTCTGAGGACCTCAGAAAAAGAGTTGGTGATGCTCATCAGGCTGGAAAAGGTTACAAAACTGTCTCTGAAGAGTTTGGACTTCACCAATCCACAGTTAGACAAAATGGAGGAATTTCAAGACCATTGTTACCCTCTCCAGGAGTGGTCGACCAACAAAGATCACTCCAAGAGCAAGGCATGTAATAATCGGCAAGGTCACAAAGGACCCCAGGGTAACTTCTAAGCAACTGAAGGCCTCTCTCACATTGGCTAATGTTCATGTTCATGAGTCCACCATCAGGAGAACACTGAACAACAATGGTGTGCATGGCATGGTTGCAAGGAGAAAGCCACTGCTCTCTAAAAAAAACATTGCTGCTCGTCTGCAGTTTGCTAAGGATCACGTGGACAAACCAGAAGGCTATTGGAAGAATGTTTTGTGGACGGATGAGACCAAAATAGAACTTTTTGGTTTAAATGAAAAGCGTTATGTTTGGAGAAAGGAAAACACTGCATTCCAGCATAAGAACCTTATCCCATTTGTGACAGATGGTGGTGGTAGTATCATGGTTTAGGTTTGTTTTGCTGCATCTGGGCCAGGACGGCTTGCCTTCATTGATGGAACAATGAATTCTGAATTATATTAGAGAATTCTAAAGGAAAATGTCAGGACATCTGTCCATGAACTGAATCTCAAGAGAAGGTGGGTCAACCAGCAAGACAGTGACCCTAAGCACACAAGTTGTTCTACCAAAGAATGGTTAAAGAAAAATAAAGTTAATGTTTTGGAATGGGCAAGTCAAAGTCCTGACCTTAATCCAATCGAAATGTTGTGGAAGGAGCTGAAGCGAGCAGTTAATGTGAGGAAACCCACCAACATCCCAGAGTTGAAGCTGTTCTGTACGGAGAAATGGGCTAAAATTCCTCCAAGCCGGTGTGCAGGAATGATCAAAAGTTACCGGAAATGTTTACTTGCAGTTATTGCTCCAAAGGGGGGGTCACACCAGATACTGAAAGCAAAGGTTCACATACTTTTGCCACTCACAAATATGTAATATTCGATCATTTTCCTCAATAAATAAATGACCAAGTATAATATTTTTGTCTCTTTTGTTTAACTGGTTTCTCTTTATCTACTTTTAGGACTTGAATGAAAATCTGATTATGTTTTAGGTCATATTTATGCAGAAATATCGAAAATTCTAAAGGGTTCATAAACTTTCAAGCACAACTGTAGCTTCAGACATGTAAACATTGTAAAGGAGTACCGCATTTCAAACAACACAAAAACTCTATCTTCTCTCCAAACATAATGCAATATAAAGAAAAGCATTAATTCATAAATAAAGTAGAAGTAATATAGAGCATATCACTCCCTTACATGACATAACATGGATGTTTTGAAGCCTTATCTATTGGTTTGTTTTCTTTTACCAGTCTGTAATCCACTGTTCATATGCCCTCAAGCTGAATTCATCTTCATTCCTTTATGTTGGCTTAGTCATTGTGTCAGAGGGGAACATTTTTTGTACAATGGGAGGTTTTCTTTTTCTCTTGGGCAAAAAACACGTAAATAATAAATGTACAAGCTAATACTGTAGATGAAGGAGCAATAGGCCCCCTTTGTTGAAACAGTGAAAATACAAATTTCCTGTCTGCACCTGCTTTGAAGATCAGACTGCTGGGGTGATAAGTAAAAAGGCAAATAATTCTGTTACATGTTATTGTCGATGGCTGTCTACAGGATGTTGATATTTACCTACCATAGACTGGGATAGTCATAATACCAGCCTTAGAATCCTGTCATCAATGTAGTTATGCATAATTCTAAGTATCTGTTTCCAAGACACACAGAAGAGTATCCAGCATTCCATCCATCCATCCATTATCTAAACTGCTATATCCTAACTACAGGGTCACGGGGGTCTGCTGGAGCCAATCCCAGCCAACACAGGGCACAAGGCAGGAAACAAACCCCGGGCAGGGTGCCAGCCCACCACAGAGCGATCCAGCATTCCTAGGATTTAATTATTATCCAAGACCAATGGTTGAGGCACACTAGACTCTGAATCAAAGGCCTAGCCTTTAGAGCAAGATGTCAGGAGACATCTCAAAAAAAAGTAGGGGAGAGTGCAATGGGCTAGAAATTGGTGATGTCCTGGAGAGGGAAGCATTAGAAGTACGCAGATCGAGTAGGGAAAACACTGGGGGGACTTCCTGCCCATTATGGAGAATAAAGAAGGTTAAAACATTTTTCCGGGACTGACAATAGTTAACTCTGGGGGGTGACAGAAGGGAACAATTTTGTACAATGTGTGGTTTTCTTTATCTCTTAGGCAAAAAACATGTAGATAATTATTGTAAAAGCCAATACACAATGGGTCAATATGACCCCTTTATTGAGACCTGGGTGATAAGTGAAAAGACAAATTATTGTCTTGTATTATTAGATATTCTACACTACACAGAAAGAGGTTTGGGGCAAACACCCATATACTTGAATTTGGCTGCCAAAATAGCGAAGGTTCAATGTTAACAGGTTTCAGTCCAGAACAAGAACAAAGCAAATAGCTAAACATGGTGGTTATATAAAGGGAAATGGGAAATTATGTCATCAGATAGGAACCGTCAGTGATGTCCTCGGGGCTTGAACAGGAAGTGATATGGCTGGACCCAGAAGTGACATCCTCAGGGCCAGAACCGGAAGTGGCACCACCAGAACCGGAGTGACGTCTTCGGGCCTGGGACCGGAAGTATCGTTTGGGATAGAAACTGGAAGTGACGTTATTGGGCCCAAGCGGAATTTCTCTTGATCGGCCTGTCAATGGAAAAGAACAAGAGTTATTGCCATCTCCTGGTTTGCCAAGAAATTACCATCTTTTAAGCCTTTTTTAGCTGCCTCCCATGTGCACGTGTGTGACACTTATCAACATACAATAAACATACAATATTTTTCTTTGAAAATTAACGTGTTCTGTGAACAATTCTATTGTTTAACCAATGAAAATATGTTTTTAATATTGCTAGGCAAAAGAAATTGGTAGGTGCTATGGTTTAATTGATTGTTACACTGATCTAGGCAGTAGCAGTTATACGCTTCTTGGCAGTGGGTGGTATAGAGAGAACTGGTCAACCAAGAACACTGTCGACATCACTCGTACAGAGAGCAGGGACTTGCAGGCAGATGAGGGTATGTAGCTGACAAGATGCGAGGCACAACGATGGTGGCACCAGGTAGGAACAGACACTTTTACCAGAGAGATGCTGGTTGTGGGTTCAGCGAGATAGGGCAGACTCACAAAGCCACCGGATGAGAAGCAAGGCTTGCTTAGGTCATCAAAGCAAGACGAGGAACCCAAAAGTGAAAAAGAGTGTTTACTTCACAAGGTAGAGACGATGACAGAGATTCAACAAGTTAGCAAGACTTCTGTTGGGAAACAAGCATTCGGCAAACAGAGAATTTCAATGGGGCAGTTGGAAGATTAATTGTTGTGGTAACAGTGTGCAACTTGGACTTCGCACCACCAAAGGTTGTATCCTCCACTGTTATGTTTTAACAGACTTTTAGAGTGTGGACTGTGTGCTTTCTTTTTAAAAGGTTTTCATTCCTAATATTTTTAGACTTTTATCTGCTTTTATCTTCTTGGTGGATTTTATATTGTGTAGTGTAATGCAGGTTACTGTCTTTTATTATGTGTTTACTCACCACCCAATTTAAAGAAACCTGTGCACTATCATCTTTAAATTTCAAGAGTTCCCAGGTTCTTAATAAAATTAGGTGGCGTATTTAGGTTAGATTATAAGTGTGACCTAGTCACCCGCCACAATTTCTTCTGACTCTCTAAACGCTATAGTTACACAACAGCTTTACTGTCAGACTGTGAAGGATGGATGAACACATGTATATTCCAAAATTCACACTCTCTAGCATCTATCATCAAACAAGTATCTTCAAGTCTGCTTTAAATTGTTACATATAAACAAGATTATTATTATTCTCAATGCACCACTTCTATAAAAGTCAGACTAAGTGCTGCCTGGACCTCCTTTTCATATCCCCTGCCAGATTATTTATTTTATTTTTTCTTTCCAAATAGATTTTATTTGAATGCTATTTTTTATTTTTTTCTTTCCAAAAGGTTTAATATGAATCCTATCAAAGTTCTTTCCATGTATACTTTTTTCCATGATTTGTTAAAACTGAAGGCTCTAAGAGATGAACCTAAGAAAATATATCTTTCCTTTATTTTCTTTTGCCTGAAAAAAGACTATATACACACTTGCTAATTGCAAAATATTTCATATCAATTGTCAAAACTTACGGGTATCATTAGGGCAACACGGCATTTACTGAAAATCAAGAAGTGCTGTGTTTTGACATATGATATTTTTGTTTCTCTTCAAAGTCTGGCTAGTTTTCCCCAAAGAAACATCCCATAACACATCAGCCTTGAGAAATGGCCAGATGTGACAAACTCAATGAATTTCCTGTCCACGGTGTGATAGATAAAAACGACAACAAAAAAAAAACATGACCCTACATCATGCTGTTACCATTATTTGCAGTCAATGTAGCCTTATCCAGTATAATGTAGAAGAACAGAAGCAGTGTTTTGTACCATTCCTATAACTTAAGCAGCTTTATAAACATGTCATAATTCTTTTAAGTAGTGACCTTATTGGTAAAAACTAATGAATGGCTTTGTGGTTCAGTTTACTGGCTAAGTACAATGGAGTTCCTTATGTCAGTAACTAAGCTGGTGCACCTCTCCTAAATGTAGCTATATGAGATTAATATAATACCTGCATGAATGGTATGCAAAGATTAAAGGTGTGAAACTCTGAAACTCTTTTTTGAAACAAAAAAAAACCACTGCAAATCATTTGCCAAATTTTGAATTTCCAAAAGCCTACAATTCAACTGCAAAACTTCAACGACTGGTCTCTGTGAATGCTGTTAGATTTATGTACAGGTAGGCATCTAACGTGACTGGCCATACTGGAATTTCAATTGCTGGCTAGTTCCATATTCTTTACTTTTATTCAGGTTTCCTGTAGTAAGTAGAGATCTACTGTCAGCTAGTCAATATGGGCTATGGAGCACATCTCCAAAATAACGCATCAGAGTACCATCTTTTATTAGTGTTTGGGTAGCTATAGCCTTTTCTATACTTATCCCTGCAACTATTGTCATGTTTATTATTGCCATATTACATTTGATTTGTGTTAGAAGTTTGTACAATATAGAGTCACTATTACTATACTCTATCACTGACTAACTTTGTGGTTTCCTTTGCAACCTGTTCAGTCTGCCCCTAAGGCTCCAGATAATGCATATGCTATAGAAAACATCCAGCATTGTTCTTGTTCCAAAGAAGACAGGCACCTCTTCAGCTAGTGACTACAGACAAATTAACCTTATGTCTCAGATCTTGAAGACCTTTGAGAGATTGGTCCTGGGCTATATGTGTCCTCTTGTGGAAGACTACTTAGACTCTCTGCAGTTTGCCTATTCTGCAAGGACTGGAATGGAGAATACAATTGCTGTATCTGTCTGCTCCACAAGGCTTATTCTAGCCTGGACAAAGCTGGCAGCACTGTGAGGATTATGTTTTTTTGATTTCTCCAGCACTTCAATGCCATCCAGCCATCCCTGTTAGGGTGTAAACTCATAAATATGCAAGTGGATGAGCCTGTGGTATCCTGGATAATATCTGATTTGGTAGACCACAGTTTATGAGACTCATGGGTCAGGTTAGGTCAGGTCAGGTGCAGGCATGCACTGGTACAGCATGTTTTTGCACCCACCTGTGGTGTAGCAGGTCCGCAGCACATGACAAAAGGGCCACTTTTAAATAAATAAGCACCGCTCTCGCAGCTTGGTTCTCAGGGCAATTCGCGGTGTGGGCGTTTCTCACCTAAGTGCACAGGTGGGAAACTGTCCACATTCGTGATTGTTCCTGGGGCTGCTGATTTGCCACAGCTGCCATGCCCTCTTGATAAATAGAAGTGCAAGTTGGCTTTGGGAAAGAAAGGAAAGAGAAGAGAAAGAAAGAAATGGAGGTTGCAGGAGAAGGCAGGAGGCAAGAGAGAGAAAGTTGGTGCAGGAGCGCGAGCGAGCAAGAGCAGACTCGATCAAGAGAGAGCAGGCAGCTGGGAGGTGAGCCCTCGAGGGGACTGTTTGGCCAACACTCGAAGGGGCTGAAGAAAGCGGTCGCTCCAGCTGAGTGATTATGGAGCTAGAGTGACCTGTAGAGGAGATGACTGACCGCTGAAAGGAGCGGGAATCGAGGAGGCTTTGGGTGTTGAGTCCCAGTGTAAGTGCCCTGGCCGCTGGAGAAGAAACCCAAGTCTCAGTCCGGTTTGGAGCCCAACGTAGCCAGGGATCGGAGGGCTATCGGACCCACGTGAAAGACAGCTGTTCCTGCAGGTAGGCGACTCTACCATTGCAAAGCCCAGATCGGTGAAGCAGGGAAGCCGCCAGGTAAAAACAGACACCGGGCTTTGTTGTTTTAAAGGATTGCTTACTGTGCTTTTTTAACCTCGTTGTTTTTAGAAAATTCTTCTAATGGTATTTTAACCCCCATGTTTCACACTTGTTTTATGGATTATTTATTTGAAGAATTTTGAATGACTGCACTTTATTTTGAACATTGTTTTATTGTTGATTGTTTTAATAAAAGCACTTTACACTTTTGCACGATCCCCTTGCTTTGTTGTACCTCACTGCTAAGCTTATCGGTAACATTAATGACAGTGTAGGGTTCAAGGGCTCCCGGACAGATGATGGGAGCATGTTATCGAACCCGCATTGTCACACCACCACATGACAAAACTGCTCAGGATCCTGGTTGGCAACAAGTCCAGCACTGACTACCTATCTGCCGCAGCCAGGTGTTATGTGGGCATCCCTTTGGCCTGGTCCAACTGCTCATGACCTCAACAGTGAGGATCCTGCAAGCTGGATCACCCTCAGTGAATCATGCCACATGGTCACAGTGCTGTTTTCTCACAATGCAGGTAGGTAATGTGCCTCATTCGGGACTCCATTAGCAACCGCTCATTCAACACAAAGTCAAAGCAGCGGTACCTAAGGATTCTCAGAAGAGACACAGTATGGAAAGAGTCCAGTCTTCTTCTCAAGTCACTGGATAGCGTCCATGTCTCGCAACCATATAGCAAGACAGGAAGCACCAGGACTCTAATGACTTGGACTCCCCATCCTTTTGCAAAAATTATTGGGAGTGCCACACACCTCTTTCCAACAACCTCATAATTCCACATGCTCTCCCAATCTGTCTACTGACTTATTGGGAACAGTCACCAGAGACATGAATGTCACTGCCAAAGTAAGTAAACCTCTCAACAAGGTCGGCACTCTCTCCACATACAGACACACTGCTGATGGCTGTGCCCAAGAGGTTATTAAATGCCTGGATCTTGGTTTTTATCCAGGACACTCGCAAACCCAGACACTCAGAATCCTCACTCAGACTCTCGAGAGCCTCAATCACAGCCTCCGTTGACTCCATGAAGATCACAGCATCATCAGCAAAGTCAAGATCACTGAATCTTTCTTCACCAACAGATACCCCAGAGCCACTGGATCCCACGACCCTGCCCAACACCCAGTCCATGCAAGCATTGAATAGAGTCGGAGCAAGAACACACCTGTGACAAACCCCAGAATCAACTGGGAGGAACACAGAGGTTCTGCCTCCACTCTGCACAGCACTCACAGTACCAGACTCGTGTATGGGTGGGGAAATGAATATGAACTAAGGACAAGGTGGGTTTGAAAATGGACAGATATTTTTTATGAGATGTAACATAATAAACAGATAATGATGTCACATTTTTTGCAACATATCTGGAGCTGCATGTTAAATCAATTACATTGTCAACACTTTACTACACCAACTCCACCCCTGAAAAACATGTTCAAGTCATATTAATTATCTAACAGTTTAGTATTACAGTATATACTATAGTTCTCAATGTAACTTATAGTACAAAGACATTAGTTTTTTTTGTTACAAAATAAAAAGATGTTTTAATAAACTATTAAATATATGTATATATCAGCAATGTACTTCACATGTGTACCTGAAAATAATTATACTGGAATTGACCTCTGCTCCTTAAAATTATTAAATGGAAAAAAAAAATAACATATTCAGGAAATGCATGGAAGAGCATTGTTTCCAAATTCACATTGCAAAGGTATCCCCATATTTTGTTATTACTTTTAGGCCTAACTCAAGTGGTGTGAAGCTCGGTTTCTGATGAACCACAAGAGATAATTCCTCCAGTGAAGGAAACATTCGAATACTGTAAATGATATGGCTTGTAAGTTATTCTGCCACATGAGACATATCGGATACAATAGATTTCTTTTTCCTGATAACATCATGAAGACGTTTTATAGACCAGTACTTCACTTTTTTGTTTTATTTCTTTCCAGGTATTTTATAAATATGGTAAAGAAAATTGAACAACTTAGGATTCTGTGAACTCTGAATGCACCGCTGAGAGTGAAACAGGTAGGTGTCTAATTTAAAAGAACGATTCTTTACCAGCAGGACAGTTGTTTTAATTAACAAATTTAATGAAACAGTAAAGTGGTTCGCAGCTCCAGAGTTAGGGGTTCAAATCCAAAAGCTGTTTGTATGGACTTTACATAATTCCCCTTCTGCATGATTTCCTTTGAGTACTCTGGTCTTCCTTCCACATATCAAAAATAAAGACAGTACAGTTGGCAACTGTAGATTGGCCCGGTTTGTTTGTCCCTGCATTGTGCTTAACCCAGCCAGTATAGGCTCTGTCTCCCCAAATCCTTAAAAGCTGATGCAAGAAACAAACCTGCAGCTAATGTGGCTCTCAAAAACCAGGATTTGAATACACCTAATCAATCCCGTTGTCAGGAGGCCTGCATCTAAGCTGAAAAAAATACATTAATGCACATGATTAATTTCCTTTGTTAGGCTATAATGAAGAAAATAAAATGCTTTAGCTCACACAAGATTAAATGAAGAGAAGCACCATTAAAAATAATCTACTACCGAGTCCTGCTTTTTATTACTTCCAAACGGTTAAGACAAAAAAATTTCCTAAAATATAAAAAATGCTTTCAGTCTAATATTAATGTAGATATAGAGCTCACTTGAGAATCTGGATATGCTGATAATTGCCAGAATTATCCTTGGATGGCTATTCTAATATCTTAAGTTTCTCTTATTATAATTTAAAATAAAGTAGGTGGCTGAAACCTACCATAGAATTAAAAGTTTAAGTGCAGCATTAAAATACTGTCAAGACATTTAATATAATGTATTATTTTAAAGATAGGAAACTATATCAAATCAACATGCTATTGACATGAAGTAGCACTGACAGAATAAGAAAATACAAATTGTAAGGGCAATGCTGATGAAATGCCATTTTTCCAATGATACATTGAAGGAATATGGGTTAGACTTGGAATTAGATAGAAAGCATTCACTTCTCTGTTTTTGAAGAAACCTTCTTCTCAGCAGCATGGAGAAGTGGTGTGCTAACAAAATTACATTTTGCTAGACTAGTACATCTTTACTCCTGGTGACAGCATATTAGTACTATTAGGAGAAAGTAACTTCCAGCATCTACTTTAGGAGGCTGGGGCTAAAACAGCAGAATTACTGTGATGTCTCTAATGAGAGTGTCAATGCAAGTGCAAGACCTGGATGGCAAACCACTGATAGGGTAAGTACAACATTTAAAGAATACTAGGCTGACCCGCCTTTTAAGGCGACCAACTTTTAAGTTGACCACTTCTTAAGGCAATTCAATATGTAGATCAATTTGGTATTTTATACAAACTCATTCATTTGGTTATATTGCATTTGAGCCGTATTACTTTAATACTCGTAGTTTCTGTTATTTTTGTGATGAAATTTAAACTTTTTTTCTATATTGAGGTCGCCCTTTTGAACCCCCCTGATATTTACTACGCGGTGAGGCATTTGTACTCCATCAACATTAATTATTTCCAGAGACATAATTTTGTCTATTTTTCCAGCGCATCGGCACACAAAAGCAAGGGAACGATGGGAGCACCAGAACTCTGCTCACATCATGTCGCTTCGTACCGCAAGCTGCAAGTAGTAAGTCTTTGACAAGCGGAATACCGCTACGCTTTCCACTCATGGAACGGAACGACAATCCCGACCGCTTTTATATAGTAAGAAAGAAGAAGAAGATATAGCACAGTCTGGAGTAGAAAATCATCTTTTACCTGGAAAAACGAAACTACAAATCCCATCGTGCATTGGAAAATGGACGGCGCGTGTGTGAAACTCCACGCCTGCGTAGCACTCACGGGACGGAACGACAATCCCGACCGCTTTTATATAGAAGGATATATGTTGGAATGCCCTCTGAGAACCAAAGGCAACGCACCATGTGAGTATGGAACTAAATCAGGTGAAGACTCCTGCATTTCAACTTTGATGATGTGTGTCTGTTAGTAATTAATAGCACTCTATAAAGTGATAGTGATGGATTGGACAGTCTTTAGTGAACTGATGCACCACCAGTTACATTACCAGTGTACAGACCTGCAGAAAAACTGTCACAGACTTAAGAAAGGAGACAAGAAGATGGAAAGACTTCATAGTGCATTTATATAAGTTTATTATAAGTTATTTATTTAAAGTTACATCAGAACACTTTCTTGAAGAAATATAAAGAAATTACATTTCTTTTACCCAACTGAATCACAATTAATTTTATACTATATCACCCAAAGTAATGAACACTGCTGCACACCATCTCTATGACACACACACTATCACTGAGTACATCGAAGAAACAAATTATTCAGCAGAAATGTGTTAAGAAACAATATTGGGGGCAGCACGGTGGCGCAGTGGGTAGCACTGCTGCCTCACAGTTAGGAGACCTGGGTTCACTTCCTGGGACCACCCTGCATGGAGTTTGCATGTTCTCCCCGTGTCTGTGTGGGTCCCCTCCGGGTGCTTCCAGTTAGGTGCATTGGCGCTCCGTAATTGTCCCTAGTGTGTGCTTGGTTTGTGGGTGTGTATGTAAGTGTGTGTGTGTGTGTGCACCCTGCGGTAAACTGGCGCCCTGCCCGGGGTTTGTTTCCTGCCTTGCACCTTATGTTGGCTGGGATTGGCTCCAGCAGACCCCATGACCCTGTGTTAGGATATAGTGGGTTGGATAATGGATGGATGGATGGAAACACTATTGGGTCTTCTTTATACCTATGGCAATACTAATCCATTAGGTTGCTCACAAATATTTACCCATGTCAGAAGTTTTCTTCTTTTCAGTAATTCATCTGTGATTGAGGGTTGTTGCTGTTCTTTACTAATTAAGTATTATCTATCTATCTATCTATCTATCTATCTATCTATCTATCTATCTATCTATCTATCTATCTATCATATAGTGCCTTTTCTATTTATCTATCTATCTATCTATCTATCTATCTATCTATCTATCAATGATACATTGTCTATCTAGCTATCCATCTGATAAACATTTAAAGTGCTTTAACTGTTACAAGAGATACTAAAAACTAGAAATTAAAAAATGGAGAAAACAAAGTGAAAAGATTGAATATCACTTTCTGAATACAATGCAGGTAAGTCATCACACACTACAGTGGCACAGAAGGAGCTTATTGCCCATGTACATGTTGCAGTGAATAATGGAAATCACAGGGATTTGATGGATTTGTTACATGATGAGTTATAAAGGAAATGAATCTTGTCTGACTAAGAAATTCATATATAATGTACTGAAAATCCATTTTTCTTGGCCAAGTCTCCAAAATAACAAAAAAAGTGACACAGCTTCTGAATGTGCAAGGCAAATTTGTCCCCCATGTTTTGTGAGACCTAATCAGTGACCATTCTTCAAACTGAGATTGATCAACCTCTCAAAAATGTGCTGATCTTAGCCTATATCTAAATATGACAGCAAGCATTTCTATTACTGGCATGTTAAAAATTAATGCCATTCAATACTGCTTAAAATACTTATCCTAGCAACACATTTTTGCAATGAGAAAAAAACAAACCTGAAATACTTGGAGATAAACCAGTAAATGCCATTAAAAATGTGCACACTCTCCACAGACTGTGATCTGTCTAGAATTTGAATATAGGATTCATCAACTGTGAAAGAGCAATGCTAGCACCTGTGCCACTTTCCTCTACACTTATGATTTGTAATCTACTATAGATTAAAGTGTAAGGTTATACATTCATTAACAGAACCTGCATATTCAGAGTTGTGGGGAGTTTAATAAAATACAGTATGGAGAGTTACTGTATTTAGGTAAACATCTGTGCAATCAAATCTAAATGAAAGCACTGTGCAACAGCTCTACTAAAAGAAAGGTAGATACAATATAAGCATTTATGCACCCTGGAGTAGCTCGCTCTAAACCCAGTGCATAAATTGTGGGAAAAACATGTAACAGAAAGAAACTAATGCCAACAGTAGCCTAATACTAACTATAGTAGGGCGTTAGTTCTTTATAGGGCACCCATCCAGTATGTAGATACCAACTAAACTAACCTTCACATACACCTGGAGCCTCATGTATAAACGGTGCGTATGCACAGAAATGTTGTGTAAGAACATTTCCACGTTCAAATCACGATGTATAAAACCTACTCCTGGCGTAAAGCCATGCACTTTTCCACGGTACCTCATACCCTGTCGTACACAAGTTCTCCACTCGCTTTTGCAGACTGGCGGCACCCAGAGTCAAAGCAGTGCTACTGTTCCTGTGTGGTTACCCTTTATTTCTTAGAACCACATTCCTGATGCGGTTTTATAAATACACTGAAATTAACCGCATATTGTTTATTAGTGTAATGCATCTGATTGTAATTAACCTGTAACAATATAATGGTCCAGGGAATAGCCATAGTATTTCAAATACCATAACTGCTTTAGCGTTGTTACTCTCACTGCACCTTCTTCTTATTCTTTTTCTTCTTTCAGCTGCTCCCTTTAAGGGTTGCCACAGCGGATCATCTTTTGCCATATTACTCTCACTGCACCACTCAGAGTATTTATATCATTTATATCTGAGTGGGGAATCACAGCAGCAGCTGATCGGAAAGAGAATTATCGGTATAGGGCATCAAGCACAAGCTGCCTCAGCCACGGCAAAATGTTTCAAAGCCTTTCTTGTATGGACCTCGCGGTTCAGAAATAGATTCATCCCCACAACTATAAATGCACTCAATAAATTGCTCCTTGTAGAAGTTTTTGTACTTATAAGTACAGTTACCTCACTGTAAACTTGCACTACAGTTATAATATTGCACAACCTGTGCCACTTTATAAAGCACGTATTTACATGTGATAACGATATCATTTTTAAGATGAAATGCAGCAAAAAATGTTGATTATATTATACAGATAAAACTTTAACTTAATTTAAATAATCTGTATCTATACTAATAAAAGGCAAAGCCCTCATTGACTGACTGACTGACTGACTCACTCACTCACTGATTCACTCACTCATCACTAATTCTCCAACTTCCCGTGTAGGTAGAAGGCTGAAACTTGGCAGGTTCATTCCTTACAGCTTACTTACAAAATTTCGAAAATTTTGTTTCGAAATTCTATGCGTAACGGTCATAATTGGAACCTACTTACATACATATATACAGCCATAGCCTGCAGCTCGGTCGCTGTGAGATGTGGAGTTGCGTCCCCCATCATCACGCCTCCCATGTAATTGAGTGCCTGCCCATATAAGGCCGTCCGTCAGCAGCAATCCAATAGACACTCTGCCGCTAAATATTCGCGGGTGAAGGACTGTGCTTATGCAAACGAAGATGAGATGGTCAGGGATAGACTAGTGTTTGGCACAAACTTTTAGCTAACATTAAATAAAGCTGTGGACATCGCAAGATTGCACGAGAGAGCACAAGCACAGCTGAGAACCTTTGATGCATGTACCCCGAGCGGCTCACATGAACTGACTGTGAACGCAGTACGTAGAGAACAAGCAAGAGCTTCAAAGAGCGCTGAACAAAAAACGCATTACACAATTGAGAAGGCAGCAAAAGAATATGAAGCGAGTGACGCATACAAGCATATTCATAATTGCAGCTACTGCGGAAACAAAGCACGGTGTAAACCTTAAGTTTCGATTAAGTTCATAGACAAGCCGCCACTGGCGTTTGTTATGCCTAGAACGAATATGATATTCGTGAGATACAAGTTTAATGAGAAGACGCAGGGTATAAACAAGACATTTGATTACTTTGTAATGGAGTTAAAATTGCTGTAATGGAGTTAAAATTGCTGGTGAAGGAATGTGCTTATGCAAACGAAGATGAGATGGTCAGGGATAGAATAGTATTTGGAACAAACACAGCAAAAGTGCAAGAGAAACTTTTAAGTGCCGGGTCTGAGCTAATATTAAATAAAGCTGTGGACATCGCAAGATCGCACGAGAGAGCACAAGTACAGCTGAGAACCTTCGATGCATGTACTCCGAGCAGCTCACGTGAACTGACTTTGCAGGACTGGGAAAGGTAAACCCGTGTATGCAGTGTGTGATGTCTCAGATAAAGAGGAAGACGAGCTGTTTATTGATGCAGTAGGAAAGGAACAACCCTCTGACGCTGAACAAGCCTTTGTAGACATATCAATAGGAAAGCAAGGTGTAAAGCTTAAGTTTAAATTACGTTCATAGACATGCTGCCACTAAATATTCGCAGGCAAATCCACAACTTAATACTAGGAATGCCTGTTAAACCTCTTAGATTCACGAGTACCGATTTAGGTAGTGATAACTTTGATGAATGAAACCTGTTATCTTTACAACGGCTGACAACGAAGATGAGATGATCAGGGATAGACTAGACAAACACAGAATGTAACTTGAACACAACACATCCTCCAAATACAAACCTGATTGAAAGAAATAATGATAATCAAACCCTTGATGACAGCAACACTCATAACAGTCACAAAACAATTACATTGGCAATCATGTTACGTTATTTTAAAAATGTTTCTTTTTCTTTTTCATAACTTCTTTAACACACTACTTCTCCACTGCGAAGCAGGGATTTTGCTAGTTGTTAATAATTAAACATGTGAGGACACGGTGCCGCATCGCTAGCAAGTTCACGTATTGTCCCTGCCTTGCGCTGTATATTTACTGAGGCTGGCGCAACACTGGAACAATAGACGGATAGAATAATTAAACACGTACTATGAAGATATTTCAATGTTCCTTAAAAGTTTTGAAGAATCACCGTTGTAAGCTTAAAGATGGATTAACGTCTATTACAGAGCTGATTGTGTGGCAATTGGGTATTTGTGGAAAGAAAAGTAAGGACAGGAATGGGAGGTTAGTACGTTTGAAAGAGACAGTACTGCTACAATAAATTATTTCATCGAAGGTCGTGCATGGCACAGCAGCATCTTGTGTGAGACATGAACAATCACTGCGCCATCGTGTTTTCATGTTTAATAACATGCTTTCATTCCAGTCATCATGAAAATGATATCACATATACATCTCAGTATTTTAATTCTTCAGAGAGCTGTAATATCACAAATGTAATGGATTCTGTGTCCTGTCGGAGAAAGAGAAAGAAGGGAAGCACATAGTGATTCACACACATAGAGCACATTGAAGATCGAATACAAAACAAAGCATTTAACTTGCTACTTTAGTTACAATGGGATTTGAGAAACTAGTAAATTAAATGATTTTAAAGATGAAATGTATGATATTCTACTTTAATGACAAAATAAACTACGTGATTAAAGTGGAAATTTCAAGATTAAAGTTGACATTTCATGCTTTTTTCCCACTGTGTGCCTATTTTTTTTTTTGCCTGTACTCTAATAAGCTCAGACGGTGGGCTACGACTCCCTTTTCATGTCGACTTTGATATCTGACAACTTCTTTATTTTGGCACTGTGCGACTTTGTGAACTTGAGCTTTCGAGTTTCTCTGACATGCTATGTCACTTGATCATCTTTCTTTTGTTGATTATACCACTGTTTAAATCAACAAATAGTATGTTTTTCCTTTGCCTCCACTTGGTATTTGCAGAAATTCTTATATTTTCCCTTTACTTTTCCCATTGTCTTTTCACAGAAGGCTGAGCTTAAGGGCTATTTATATTGATTTCAAAGAGGCGTAATTCTGGGAGGATTTGGGGCTGGACAGCACATGTGTTACTTTTCACAGTGAACGGGATTTATGTAGCGGAAGAACGTGGAAGTTGGCGAATGCAGATTCCTGCATGTGGATTTTTCTGTGCGTATGCACATTTCGGCTTTTGTGCTTACGTCATGTTATAGTGCGAATTCTATGCATGGCGTTATGCATGAGGCCCCTGAAGAACAAGCCAACTCACAGTGACATTCGCACCCACTCCTCTGGAGTTTTAAGGCATGAGCCGTGCTAACCATGGTACTGCCAAGCTGCCATAATTAAACAAGTATAGTGTGGGAAATGTAAATGGCTACTGATAAGACGTAGGTAGATTAGATACAGAATCTCTGAGACAACTGTAAATCCCAGATGTTGCGTTTTAGCCAGGGTGTTTTTTTTAATGTATTCATTATTTTTGTTGTTTTTTAAATATAATTTTTGGAGTTATGAATTCTGTTTTAGATTTCATTTTGTTTAACACTAGAATTACCAGAGCCTACGAAAAAACTCGTAGATCCGGCCCACCTTAAATCGTTCACACCTCTCTGCCAGCGTCTTTTGTCATCTAAATGTGCTGATAAAGGCAAGCTGCAAGCAGCCGGCTATTCCATCCCCCCACCGATTTAGAACGTGCACGAACTTCTCCAACTCATGCCTTGATTGCTTATCTGAGAGTGAAGTAGAGTTTTAGAGTGGAAATAATAGATTGTTATTTGCAACACACGCATTTCATGTGTGTTCCGTTTCTACAGTAATCTGTGTAAACACATTGTTAAAACAGAAACTTTTTCATATTTTACTAATAAATGTTACAAAATTTAGGCATAAACTATAAATGCACTGTCAGTTAATGAGATTGTTATATTTTCATGTGGGGTGCTCCTTTTAAAATATTTTTTAACAATTGAGACTGCAATTAACATGAACAAGTGTCCTTTTAACTGTTATTTTTAGGATCCATAACACACAGAAAGACAGAGCACAGCGTAATAGAGAGACAGACAGATAGACAGACAGGCAGAGAAGTCACTAGATATATAAATAAACAGGGAAGGCACTGTATAATAGATATATAAAAAAACAGCTAAGGGGATAGATATATAGATAGATAGGAAGGAAAGGTACTATATGATAGGCAGACAGGGAAGCTGCTATATAATAATAAAATTACTGTTATTACTATATAGACAGACAGGGAGTTCAAGCAGGCAGGCAGAGTGGAAAAAGTTAAAAAGAAAAAAAAAAACATCTCCTCCCCAGCAGGGAATCAAACTCAGGTCTCTGAGGTACAGCAAGCCTACTGCACTCTGAGTCAGCAAATCTTACCAGTACGCCACAGAAGCTATTCTATCATTCTTGAACCTTTTGTGAAAGTGTTTATTTGATCTTTGGACTTCAGACTTCAGACATTTTTATGCCTACATTTTGTAACTTTTATTACTAAAATATGAAAAAGTTTCTTTTTTAACAATGTGTTTACACAGATTACTGTAGAAACGGAACACACATGAAATGCGTGTGTTCCAAATAACGATCTATTATTTCCACTCTAAAATTCCACTTCACTCCCACATAATCAATCAAGGCATGAGCTGGGAGAAGTTTGTGCACATTCTTTTTTTTTTCAGCCTGTCAGTAACACAGATGACACATGCGTATGTAATGTATGTGTAGCTGTGCTGTCATCATTCATGTTTTTTTTTTTTTTTTTTTTAAATATATATATATTTATTTTTCTTTTAAATAGGTTTGTTATAGTCACAGACAGGACCGGGGGAAAACAAAAACAAAAGAAAAAGGAAGAAAGTGGGGAAAGAGTCAGATGGTGGACAATGGAAGAAAAGATAAAAAGGAGGAGAGAGGGGGAGACAAAACAAAACACCGACAAGAGGAAAAAAAAAAAACAACAGCAGGCAAAAACACAGCAACCAACATCTGTATCAATCACAGTGATTAATAAATATTAAATGCTATTGAACAGCACATAGTACTAATATTACAAGATAGGATTAGAGGCAGCCGCTAGGCAAGACAGTGTGTGTCTGTGATTACCTGATTATACACACGTGTTCACCTGTGTGCACACCCGTATATGTGAGCGCACTTGTATTCATAAGGTTCCTCCATGTAAATGTCTAATAGTGTAATAGTGTGTGTGGGGAACAGCAGCCCCGCTCCCCAGGACCCGAAGCAGATATGTAGGAGACCCGTGCCCCAGACATCCAGAGAAACCCCCGGACACAGGAGTCCTAGGTGGATCCACGCAGGGATGACTGCAGCCCCCACTCAGAAAAGAGCAGAGGAGAGCCCCGGAGGAAGGTCATCCAGCAGCCACTGTGCCAAAGCCCTGGGGGGCCATGGTGGCGAGCCCGTGGACCCCGTCGGCAGTCGGCCGCACCAGGGAGGACCGGGCCCTGTGCACACATCTGTGAGGTCCAGGTCCCGCCAAGCAATCGCCGGGAGTGAGCCAGTACCCACCCGAGTATCCAGCCCCGGACATCGAGAACCGCCAACACAACAGCGGAACCCTCACTGTCTATGTGTGATTTAAAATTGAGAAGTAGACACTGGTGCCAGAGGTAAGGCTGAATGAACAGACCGCCCTCTTGACACCATTCATTGTGTCCACCCCCAAGGCCCTATATGTATGTGTCATGAAAGGGTAGGTAATGGGAATGTCTAAGTTGTGAATTAAAATAGAGAAACAGGTGGTCACTAGGGGACAAAGGAGGAATACCTCCCCTGCACCCCAGCGACTCACCTGCACCTCAAGGCCCTACATGAGTGTTGGTGTGATGGAGCGGGAGAAGGGGAGCATTAAGGGATGGGAAGGAAAGGAAGAATGGAGGGGATGCCACCCCCCCCCCAGTGCCAGCTCCCCTGCTGACCCCCATAGGCACCCCCGCTCCCCAGAAACCATCCAGGGCAGGGGGCCCAGGCCCAACGAGACCAGGGCCCATGCCAGCGGTACCACCAGGCGACCCGGAGAATGGCGCAGCCTTCCGGTCCCCACCACCATGTAAAAACCATGCCCATCCCAACATTCAGTCAACTCCCAAACTACATATGACAATAGAAACCCAGGCCAAGTCCATCCTCCACCTCTGTTGGCTCCCTCCGCCTGCAGAGTGGCCACCTCAAAAGCAGGGACCACCTGCAGACAGATGGCAACAACTTCCCCGCCAGCTAACGAGGCCCCCAGTTCCGCCGATGCGTTGAGAGCCCCCGCGCCAGGGCCGGGCCCAAGTACATTCACTGACCCACAACCTCGGCGACACACCCCACAGGACCCAAGCCCCCCAGACCCAGCCAGAACCCCAGCCCAGAGGCGGAGCAGCCCCAGAACCCCAGGCCCGCCCGGAGCCTCCCGAGCGCGGCACGGCTACCAGGCTGACAGCCCACGTCCACCAGCACAGACTCCGCCAGTAGCGAAGCATGCAGCTACCAGAGACGCACCATCCAAGAGCCCCCTATGCCCCGTCCAGGCCAGGACCACAGCCCCAGCGCTGACACCCCCAAGAAACCTGCCCCCCGTGAGCCCCCAGATGCCCCAGGCCCATATGTCCTCCCCACATCAACAACAAAGACCAAAGTGGGACAGAGCCGCGATCCCCACGCCCTCTAAGTAATGGAACTGATCAAAGGAGCCCAGGGAGATTGATCTAATGTGGTGGCAGAAGCTGTATCAAGACTAATATAGTCCAACAAACGGTCTCTATATTGGTTGATATTAAGATTGTTTTTATTTTTCCAGTTCATGAGAACAGTCTTCTTAGCAATGCATAAGGCGATATAAGCCATATGGATTGTATTAATCTCCGTGGTGACACAGTCTAGGTCGCCCAACAAGCAGACTGAAGGAGAGGTTGGAATGGTGCATTTCAGACACTTTGATAAGTCTTCACAAATCCTGCTCCAGAACCTCTGAGCAGGTGGACAGAACCAAAGAGCGTGGATGTAGATGTCAGGTGTGTCGTCTTGACAGTGAGAGCAGTTGTTAGAAGACGTATAACCCATCCTGAACATCCGTTGACCTGTACAGTGCACTCTATGTAGGATTTTGTATTGTACTAATTGTAAACTGGGATTTCTAATCAGTTTAAAGACTTTTAAACTTATCTGAGACCAGAAATTATGGTCCCAGCTGATTGATAAATCTGCCTCCCATTTCGCAATAGGAAGGGATACCGATGCATCTATTTTGGAGAGTGTCCTGTATATTTTAGACAGTAATTTAGGGGGTTTGAAATTTAATAGTTCTGCCACACCTGATGGTATTTGCAATTCGATTTGATTAAACTTATATTTCCTTTTTACTATAGATTTTACTTATTGATATTCTAAAAATCTATTCTTGTTAATCCCATATTGTTTTACTAATCTGTCAAACGAAATAAAGTCTGTTCCTTCGAATATATGTTCTAAGTACTTAATACCATTACAACTCCAATCTGGGAAGTTTATTATATTATTGTTTTGTAGTAGGTCAGGGTTGTTCCAGATGGGGGTGCGTTTGCATGGGATTAATGAAGACTTAGTCAATTTTAGAAACTCCCACCAAGCCATCAGAGAGGAGCTGATGCTGATGCTTTTGAAACATATGTGTCGTTTAATGTTTATGCTAAGGAATGGCAGATCAGAGATCTCTATCTTATTGCATAGTGCCTTTTCTATGTCTAGCCAAGGTTCATCTAAGAGGGTATGTTTAAACCACCCTGAGATGTGCTGAAGCCTGTTGGCTAAGAAATAGTGGTTAAAGTTATGCAAATCTAGTCCTCCTTTATCTTTAGTCCTTTGTAGCGTTTTTAGGCTAATACTAGGGGGTTTATCTTTCCAAAGGAATTTAGAGATGGAGGAGTCCAGAGATCTAAACCAGTCTGGTGTTGGTTTGCTTGGGATCATTGCAAATACATAATTAATTCTTGGTAAAATCATAATTTTTATTGAGGCTACTCTTCCCATGAGTGATATGGGTAGAGACTTCCATCTAGCCAGATCATCTTTTACCTTCTTTAAAAGTGGGATGTGGTTTAATTTAGTTAAATCCGCTAGCCTAGGTGAAATATTAATACCTAAATATTTAATATTTCCAGATTGAAGTGCAGTGGAAGAAGAGTTCTGGAAGGAGCAGTTAATCGGAAGAACTGTAGATTTTAACCAGTTTATCGAATAATCTGAGACACTTGAGAAAGAATTTATTAATGTGATTACCTCAGAGAGCGTGGTTTGTGAATGTTGGAGAAAAAGTAACACATCATCTGTGTAAAGACTGATTTTATGTTCTATATTTTTACATTTAATGCCTTTAATCATTGCCGCCTGTCTAATCGCTGCTGCTAGTGGTTCAATAAAAATTACAAACAATGAGGGAGAGACAGGGCATCCCTGCCTGGTGCCCCTCTTGAGACAGAAGCTGGGAGATGATTGATCATTTGTCCTGACGCATGCTGTTGGAGCATTATATATTATTTTTAACCAATTTAAGAAAGAGTTTCCAAAACCAAATTTTTGTAAAGTTGCAAATAGAAAATTCCAGTTAACTCTATCAAATGCTTTTTCTGCATCTAGAGATAATATTGTAATTTGAAGGTTTTTATTATACGAATAGTCGATCAAATTAAGTAATCTACATGTATTTGTTGAGGAGTGCCTCCCTTTTATAAAACCAGTTTGATCAGGATGAATTATGAGAGGCATTATCTTCTCTATTCTTTTTGACAGAGCTTTGCAGATTATTTTAAGGTCAACGTTAATAAGAGATATTGGTCGATAGCTGGTAGGTAATAGTGGGTCTTTGCCTGGTTTTAGCAAGAGATTAATGTTGGCAGAATTCATATTTGGTGGTAGACTGCCATCCCTCTTGGCTTCTTGCAGCATCCTGTAGAATATTGGTGCCAGAATTGTCCAGAATTCTTTATAGAATTCTGCTGGAAAACCACCTGGACCTGGAGCCTTTGTATTAGGCATACTATTCAGGGCTTACTGGAGTTCATCTGAGGTCAGAGGAGAATCCAATGCCTTTGCTTGTAAATCTGATAATTTTGGAAGAGTTATATTATCAAGAAACTGGTCAATTTCATATTTAGATGGGTTTATCTGTGGTGAATATAAAGATTTGTAAAAGTCCCTGAAAGTGATGTTAATTCCTTCAGGGTTATATACTGTTTCCCCAGATAAGTCTTTAACAGCACATATAGTTGATTTTTCTTTATTTATTTTTAACTGATTAGCTAGAAATTTACCTGACTTATTACTATGTTCGAAGTTTTGGACATGTGAGAAGAAAGTATATTCCCTACGGTTGGGGTGAAGAGAACGCCATGCATCGCAAAGTCCATAGTCGCTCATGTACTGTTTAAATATATTAATAGATTCCCAATTGCGCTGAGTTCCAACTGTACTGAGCCTGTCCATTTCTTTATGTAGCCCAAAGTTGAGGTCACCCCCAAGAACAAGTGTGCAATCTAGGTGTTCAGAGAATGCAGTGAAAAAAGCGTGGAAAAATGAGGGGTCATCAACATTTGGACCATATATACTGACAATACATAATTTTTTGTTAAGAATAGATAATTTAATGATTAGAAATCTACCCTCTGGATCTGTGACTGTGTTGAGTACTTTGAAATTAACATTTTTATGTATTAAGATTGCTACCCCCCTTTGCCTAGAGTTAGAGCAGGCTGAGAACACATTAGGAAACTCAGGTGTTTTAAGTTCATCTGCAGCTGAGGTAGGTCTATGAGACTCTTGTAATAAAGCAACATCTGCCTGTAGTTTTCTAAGTTGGCTAAACATTTTTAACCTCTTCTCTCTGGAGCCAGCTCCATTCACATTCCATGTGACAAACCTTAGGGTGCCCATAGATGTGTGTGTGTAGCTAATGTTGCACGCTGCGTGTGATGCTCAACTGAATGAGATATAAGCGAGTGTGCGTGTAGGTCCTGTATGTCTGTGTGCGCTGTGAGGTCGGAGTGGATGCGTTGACGCTGGGTGTATATGTTCGTGGTCGTGCCTTGCAGATTTGTAAATACATAGGATGTTGTGTGTGACTGAGTAGGAAAGCAGGTGCAGTGAAAGAAAGGAGAAATAAGAGGAATGTACAAAGAGGCAAGTGGGGAATGATGAAGAAAAAAAAACTAGAAAGAAACGAAAACATCATTATTATCAGCACTTGAACGCTGTGGAGACTGACGGTAATGTATCGCACTAACTTAGCGAAATGACATGGATAAGCTAGATTAGCGTAATAGGAGGAGAAGAGTAAAAAGAAATAATAATAACAATAATAATAACAATAATAATAATAGTATCTGGACTGGTGTTAATATAACCAGGGAGTGGTGTTGAGGTCGCGGTAGAGCTGCCCGTCCACGTAGAGCCGGTCCACGGCGATGACAGCTCGGGAGCCCTTCTGGATGAAGCTGCGTCGGATCGGGAACAGAACTCTGCATCGCTCCAGGATCTCTCTGGGGAACTGGTCATTTACACTAAAGTCTGTTCCTTTCAGCTCCCTGCCGCGGCTCTTCACCTGCTCCTTCTGCTTGAAATATCCAAATTTAGCCACGATTGGACACGGCCTCTGGGCTCCAGGCCTCATGGCTCTCAGCCGATGGATTCTTTCGAAGCGGATGTTTTTCACGGAGTCCTCCGGTATTTTCAGGTGAGTCTTGATAAAGGTTTTAACCGTAGATTCTGTGTCCTCTTCAGCAGATTCGGGGATGCCTGAAAACACCAGATTATCTCTCATACTGCGGGCCTGGAGATCTATGACAGTCTCTTTAATTTTTTTATTTTCTTCATTCAGATGAGTCATATTCTCAGTTAGAGACTTGACCGAGTCCCGTAGTGAAGCGTTTTCTGCAGCCAGTGTTTCCACCTGCTGCTGGCTGAATTCCAATGATTCCCTCAGGGATTTGAATTCACGATGTAAGATCTCGACCAGAGACAACCTCGCGTCGAAGCTGGACAACCGTTGGTCGATTGAATCCAGAATGTCGGCAAAGTCTTTACCCGTCGGGGATGTTGATCCAGGGGAGTCTGCTGGACAAGTTCTTTTGGAGGATGGGGTCCCGTCTTTGGCTGGGGACGATGTATTTTGGTGTTTTTTCATGACTATAGCCTCGAAGTATCTGTCAATGTATTCTTGGAGAGTTTCCAAATTCTCCTCGCTGTCCTTGCTGTTCATTCAAAATTTTTCCGCCAAGTCTCCGGCGTCTGACGTCACCTAGAGCACACCCATCTCCCCACTCCGGAGTCCTCCAAACAACAATGATGATAATCTGTGGAAGTGGCTCTCTGATCCTGACATCTTGTGCACATTCTAAGTCGGTGGAGGGAAGGAATAGCCAGCTGCTTGCAGCTTGTCTTTATCAGTACATTCAAATGACAAAAGATGCTGGCAGAGAGGTGTGAACGGATTTAAGGTGGGCCAGATCTGCAAGTTTTTTCGTAGGCTCTGGTAATTCTAGTGTTAATAATATGATATTATGATTTTATTGGTGTTTATTAATTATTTTGCATGTTCATATTATACATGTAGTTTATTTAGTTACATGGCCTGTCTGCTTTTTGTAAGCCTTAGGAAGCAGGACTACATAATTATATAGCTGGGTTAAAGGCCCTAGTTAGTATTTAAGAAGTATTGCTTTACTGTATTTAATACCTGTTTCTCATCTTGATGCTTGTAGTTTTTAGACATACTGGCTTTGACCAATGCTTCACTTTAAAGATACAGAGATCTAATTTGTGATTTCTTGCTTGGAAGCTTTTTCTATCTTTCAGTAAATTGTTAAATATATTAAAGAACTTTGATTTATTGATTTCAGATTGGACGTTTAACAAGTCTCCTCTCTCCTCCCTATTGTGGACATTTTTTGAGTTGTTTGATTTTTAAAGGGCTTGCCATTTGAGTTGTGGTTAGGCTGCTAGGGGTGAGACCCATTCCTGGGGAGTAAGATCTGGGGGAAGTGCCAATCTGTCTTGGGTGATTTTTTGTGAATTATGTCCAAATGGATGCCAAAACAGGTAGAGCACTCTGACTGCGAAATAAAAATTGAAAGAAACAAAAATGTTCAAAAATATTACAAATCAATAAAAAATGCAGAATTAAAAAGGATATAATAAAATATCCAAATGTAATAAATATTAATGTCAAAACGGCAAAAACTCTAAGAATAAAAAATCCCAAAAATTTGCAAAAGAAATATAAAAATCCAAACAAAAGCGAAGCCAAAATCTTGATGTAAAAAAAAATAAAACTATAAATAACAATCCAAACGTACAAAAATCTAAAGAAGCTGAAAAACAAACCTTGAATGACAGAAAACAACAAGCTTTCATGAAAAAAATTAAGAGCAGAGACCACAGCTAGAATCACTCAATGCCACGCCACTGATGCAGTGACAAAAAGACAATGAATAATATTTAGGTGCTACAGGCAAACAACTAAACTGGGTCCTTTTTCCTAATTAAGAGTCTTACCCCTTTTTCATCAAATATGATAATACAATTAACAGGAGACATGGGTAATAAATTAAACTAACAAGAAACAAAAAGAAGTAAAGACAATTAGCAGTTATAAAACAATTAACTACAAAGAATATAAACCAAAAAAGAAAAAAAAACACAATACAAAATGGTCAGAAAACAAAACCTGAATGGGAGACCTGCAACAAACTATAACAATAATCTGGCTAGGTGAGGGGGTATGTAAGTATGATGCTTGGAGCTCAAATCAGCAGCTTCTTTAGCCGTTGTGAGGTCTCTGAACTCTTTTGGAACTTTGGGATAATCCCCCCCATCCCCTAATGGGCCAACATGCCGAAGTGCATCCCGAAGCATGATTGCCGCATCTGTGGAAGACTGCTTGTCCATAGTTGGGGCAACCACAGGCTCATAGTGCTCAAATCCGAGTCAATCGCATTTGCACTATAAGTGCTTGTCGTCAGTGGGTGATGCAAAGAACATTATAAATACAGGGAACAGTATTACTTTGGCTACTAAAATGGCCACAACCCTGCCTGACTGCTGTGTCTGTGTATAGGAGAGTGGCAGATCATGCTACAATAAATAACTGTGCTGTTTCTGTTTCAAGCTGAATAAAGTTGGTTTTGCCAAAGTACTGAGACTCAGCCTAGTGTTTTGGGGTGCAATACGGGGAGTCACGTATTATACAGTGGTAGTCACTTATTCCTTGTACTTTTACATTAGCAGGCTGCATTAAAAAATGTTATTATGTAATGTGCAAGCAGATGTTATCATACGAATGAGAGAGGCAGGTCTGTACCTAATGAAAATTTGACTTCTTTTTTCCATGACCGACAAATGAGCCTAAGAAAAATAGAGTGGATGTCAGACTGGCCTACAAATTAACTTTTTTACTTTGTGATTTTTATTCTAAGCATGTGAAAAAAATTCTAACAATTTAGTACAGTCTCAACTGTCCATATTTTTCTTTTAAGTCTTTATTACATCAGCCAGATTATCTGTTTGTATTTCGCTCGATTAATTGTATTTAGCTAAATCCTTCTCCATCTGACAATTCCAAACAAGGCATTACTCTTCCATTCTTCACATTTTCCCTCACCTTTCTTTCTTCACATAATAAAAGGCCTACATTGGAGTGGCCAACATTCCTTTCCAGAACTCAGGAGGCTTGTTAACAAGCTCTTTTGAACATTTCAGCTATTTCACTAAATCACAGAAGAACGGCAAGGAGCTTCCCACTTGTTGTCATACTTTTAGGGTCCATTTAGAAATTAAGTATTGATTTTCATTTTTAATATCTCATTGTCAGACATCTAGAAATTGCCCTGATGCTCACCATTTAAACAAGAAAATATCCACATTTTGACCAGGATCCTATAATGTTGACCAGAATGTATGACCAATATTAACTCTGGAAGAATTTTAACATTTATTGAAGAGTTGTTTTTGAAAATCCCAGAGGTCAAATGTAGATTCTGACATTTACTGTATACTTGGTTAAACCTCATGTAAACCAAGCCATACAATATACCTAAGAAATATAAAGGATCTATGCAGAAGGTGGACAGCTGTCTTCAAGGTGCTTCACTAGTCATGTAAAGTATTAAATATACTTAAATATGGAATGGCAGTTCAGGTTAAGATAGCTCATCAATTACTTATTTATCAAAAATGTTAAGTGCCTATAACTTCATGGCTGCAGTGCCTTTTGCTTCATAGTCACCAATCAAATCCTTTGCGGCAGTCTACACTATATTGTACAGTAGTTCATGGGCTATTTTTATCAAATATATTTTTATTATAAGCAAAGAAATATTTCAATCTGCATATAATCTTAACACACCAATCAGCTTCAACTTTTAAACCACTGATGGATGAAGTGAACAACATTGATTATATCCTTACAGTGGGTCGTGTCAAGGGATGAAATATTTTATGAAGGAAAAAATGTGCAAGGATAAGGAACAGAGCCACTTTTACAAGTGCCAAATTGTACTGGCTAGACAACTGGGTCACAGCATGTACTAGACCCCAGGTCCTGTGGGCTGTTGCCAGTATGCAGTGGATTAGTACCTACTAAAAGTGGTCCAAAGAAGTTCAACCAGTGAAATGGCAACAGGCTTATTGATGCACATGAGAAGAAAAAGTTAGCTGGTCTGGTCGAATCCCACAGAAGAGCTGACCTATGCCCATCGCTAAAAGGATGGTACATGAGCTTCAGAACTAGACCATGTAGCAGTGGAAGTGTGTATGTCATTTACATGGTATGGAAGCAATGGAAGCAGGATGCACTATGGGAAAAAGCAAGCCAGCAGAGAAAGTGTGATGGTCTGGGCAATGTGCTGCTGGGAAACCTGGAATGATATGCCTGCTAATATAAGAAATACCCCGTTGGTCTCAGCTTTTAAATCCAGGCTGAAGACTTACTACTTTAGTATAGAATACCCTGACTAGAGCAGCTGATTAGCTGTGGATATTGCATTTCAGTTTGTTAGTCATTTATACAGAAATATAAGTATGACAATATTTTTAAAACACTACTAACCTATTCTATTTCTCTTCTCAGTATCTGGCAGTGTCACTTGGTGCCACTGCTCTACAGTCAGGCTGCTTTACTATACATGAAAAAGTCTTCTCAGATAAAGAATGGCCAGCAGGGACTCACCATAGAAAACCCAGGAGCGGGTGGATGGCCAATTGGCTGAAGTCTCCAGGGGCCTCATGTATAAACGGTGTGTATGCACAGAAATGTTGCGTAAGAACGTTTCCACGTTCAAATCGTGATGTATAAAACCTACACTTGGCGTAAAGCCACACACTTTTCCACAGTAACTCAGACCACTAGGTCTTGCAGACTGGCGGCATCCAGCGTCAAAGCAGTGCTACTGTTCCAGTGTGGTTATCCTTTATTTTCCTGATGCGGCTTTATAAATACACTGAAATTAATTGCATATTGTTTATTAGTGTAATGCATCTGATTGTAAATTACCTGTAACAAAATAATGGTTCAGGGAATAGCCATAGTATTCCAAATACCATAACTGCTTTAGTGTTGTTACTCTCACTGCACCTTCTTCTTCTTCTTTTTCTTCTTTCAGCTGCTCCAATTAGGGGTTGCCACAGCGGATCATCTTATTCCATATTCCTCTCATTGCACAACTCTGAGTATTTATATTACTGTATCTGAGTGGGGAATCATAGCAGCACCTGATCGGAAAGAGAATTATCGGTATACAGCATCAAGCCCACGCTGCCTCAGCCATGGCAAAACATTTCAAAGCCTTTCCTGTACGGACCTCGCAGTTCAGAAACAGTTTCATCCCAAGAACTATAAACGCACTCAATCAATTGCTCCTTGTAGAACTGTTTGTACTTTTACCCCACTGTAAACTTGCACTACAGTTATAATATTGCACAACCCGCTTCACTTTATAAAGCGCATATTTACATATGATGATGATATCATTTTTAAGGTGAAATGCAGCAAAATATGTTGATTATATTATACAGATAAAATTTTAATTTCATTTAAATAATCTGTATTGTTAATAATTAAACATGTGAGGACATGGTGCCGCAGACGCTAGCAAGTTCACGTATTGTCCCTGCCTTGTGCTGTATATTTACTGAGGCTGGTGCGACACTGGAACAATAGACAGATAGAATAATTAAATATGGACTATGAAGATATTTCAATGTTCTTTAAAAGTTTTGAAGAATTGTCATTGTAAGCTTACAGATGGCTTAACGTCCATTACAGAGCTGATTGTGTGGCGATTTGGTATTTGGGGAAAGAAAAGTAAGGACAGGAATTGGAGGTTAATATGTTTGAAAGAGACAGTACTGCTACAATAAATTATTTCATCGAAGGTCACGCATGGCGCAGCAGCATCTTGTGTGAGACATGAACAATCACTGCGCCATCGTGTTCTCATGTTTAATAACATGCTTTCATTCCAGTCATCATGAAAATGATATCACATATACATCTCAGTATTTTAATTCTTCAGAGACCTGTAATATCACGAATGCAATGAATTCTGTGTCTTGTCAGAGAAAGAGAAAGACCGGAAGAACGTAGTGATTCACAGACATAGAGCACATTAAATATCAAAATACAAAACAAAGCATTTAACTTGCTACTTTAGTTATGATGGGATTTGAGAAACTAGTAAATTAAATGATTTTAAGATGAAGTTTATGATGTTCTACTTTAAAGACAAAATAAACTACATGATTAAATTGGAAATTTCGAGATTAAAGTTGGCATTTTGTGTTTTTTTCCCACTGTGTGCCTATTTTTTTTTTTTGTCTGTACCCTAATAAGCTCAGACGGTGGGCTATGACTCCCTTTTCATGGCGACTTTGATATCTGACAACTTCTTTTTTATTTTGGCACTGAGCGACTTTGTGTAGGGGTGGGACAGCACGTGCGTTACTTTTCACGCTGACCGGGATTTATGTAGAGGAAGAACACAGAAGTTTGCGAACGCACAGATTCCTGCTTCTGGATTTTTCTGCGCGTAAGCACATTTCGGCTTTTGTGCTTACGTCATGTTATAGTGCGAATTCTACGCATGGCGCTATGCATGAGGCCCCAGGTCTGTGACTTTATTCTTAACTCTCTCTGCTATCCACTGTTGTTAACTGACCATAGTTCACAAAATAGTTAATGTACAGATAGTGTTGGTTCCCATTTATGCTTAATCATTTTCTGCCTTGTTCATTGTGTGTTTAAAAATTTGAATTTATATGTGGACCAGTTCTCTATTTAGCAATTAGCAAAATCTATACTTGTATTTTAACTAAGAATTTTTCACAGTGCTCTGTGCCTGCTATCAGTGAAGATGTTCTATACTATTTGAAATTAGAAAAAATTCAAATTCTTACTCAGAGGATCTGTTCAAAACATTTTTTAAATATAACAGGATCTAATCAATACCGTTTTAGAATAAGCTTCTATATCTGGGAAAAGGATACTTTTCTTTCCTTGCTGCTTTCAAAGATTTACTTTGTTGGATGGCTCTCCTCTCTTTCCTTTTAATGAAGGTTGAATTTTGTTTTTTTAAGTTTGATTTAATTGTATGGATTGTTATTTGCTTTTAATTAATATCAATAAAATAAAGAATAATAAAATAAAAAAATTGTATTGTTAACTTTAGGTCCTGGCATTAATGTGGATTTTACTTTGATGTGTACAACCTACCTAAAAATTGTTACAGACCACATAAACCCTTTCATGGCAACACAATTCCGTAATTGCAGTGGCCTCTTTCAGCAGGATAATGTGCCTTGTCACCAGAGCAGGACTGACGTTTACAATCAGCGAAGGGTTTCCTGTTGTCCTGCTGCCTAGTCTGGCCTGGCATTCAGAGCAACTAGTGAAATAAACTAATGGTGAAATTATATAATGTTATTATGCTGGAAAATGAGCAGGCGTTATTGCTCTGTAGTGGGCACAAATCCTTTCGGTTTAACGTTGGAAGGTTTCTTTTGCTGGTTTTTGGCTTAATGTGCTTCTCGTGCCGTGACAGTTAAACAGGAGTGATATGATGAGAGGTGCATATGTCTGGTTCGTTTGTGATTAAAATTACATATGAAGATTGTTTAAAAGTTTAGAATATTATACGTTGAATTATATTTGGACGTTGTAAGGGTTTTGGTATTTGTTACTGTGTATTTATTTCAAATTTTAGGAAGTGTAGTGCATGGTCACAATTTTAACCTTTTTTTTTTCCTTTTTCCCTCAGAGTGAATGAATAGGCTACACAAAATCTTTTATTTTATTTTTTTTAGTAATGAAACATGTATGTGAGTGGAATGATGATTTATGTTTTTAAATGTACCTGCTGTTCTTTATTTTATAAGTTTTTAATTAACGTGTCTTGTTTTTACTTTATTTTATTATTTTTAAAGTGTGTCTTTTGTGCTCTGACAGTTAAACCTTAGCGCTTTGATGAGAGAGTGACTGAATAGGATACACAAAATGTTTTCTAGTTTTTTGTTTACTGAGTGCGTTATTTAAAAAATGTTTGACAGAATTCTGTGGCACTGAGACATTTTTTGAGTCTTTTGTCTGTTGAAGAAATTCAAAGTGGTCTTTTTTGACCAACACTTCAAACTTTGAGGAGGAGTATTCAGCCTTACCATCCAGACACTGACAGCGGCTGTGTAGATTCCTGACTCACAGTTGAAATTGCAAACATAATCTGTGCACTGTGGATTCCACTGACAACTACTTTTTGTGGTTCAGTGCTTTTTGCACATTTGTTTTTTAATAAATATTATAGAACTACATGGTTTATTTATTTATGAAGTGTTGTTCCACACTTCATCAGAGGTTGTCTTGAGACTAATATTTAAGAGTGAAATATATGTGTAAAAGCTGAATCTACTGTCTCCTCATTCATAAAAAAATTCCAAAACAAAATGGTGTTTGTTGGTTTTTTGAGTCTATGCTTGTACAAGAAAACTGATGTATATTGTGTGGCCTGGGCTAGACTTGGGATTCCCGCCTGAATAATCTTCCCAGTCCAGCCCTGCTTGTCACACTGCATATATTGTTCAGGAATGATTTGGGGAACATGGCAAAGAGTTCGCTTCGCCTCCAGATTCCCAAGATCTCATTCTGATCAAATAACTGTGGGAATTTGCTAGAAAAACAAGTCTGACTCATGAAGGCCCCACCTTGCAACTTACAGGTCTTAAAGGATCCGCTGCTAACACCTTTGTGCCAGCTATCACAGAACCCCTTCAGAAATCTTGTGGAGTCAATGTCTTGACAAGTCAGAGCTGTTTTGTAGGCACAAGGTAGACTGGCACAATAATAGGCAGCTGGTTTTAATGTTGTGGCTGATTGGCGTAAACATACTGAAACATTAAGATACTGAGCCTCAATTAAATAAAAACAAATAAATTGTAACGTCTTGACAAAGTGGACCTATATACCATTCAAACATTATAAAGATGCTTAGGGTACAGCCTTGAAACATAATTATGCAACTAGCTCCATGTGTTTGCAATGTTCTGTATGAAAAATAGTTTAACATCTGTGTGAAATTTGTTGTTACCCAACTTCCAAGTGTGGCACGACAGCCCTGTAGAAGAGCTTGTTTAAAGGTTCGGCTTGCATCCAAAAATGTTGCATCAACTTTGTTCTCTTCGATTTTAAATGCTTTTGCCATTTCTAAACTTATTCTCCACTTAGTTTGGTCCAGACTTATAACTTGAAGCTTTATTAAACAGTACTTACTTGAAAATGGTAGGCTTGGAATGGCCACCAACAAGCAGCAGAACTTTAAGTGAGCTTTACACATTACACTGAATACTGCAGCTCTTTATATGTAATGGAAAGGAGAAGGAATTAAATTAATGTTTTTGTTATGCTTTATATTGTAATGTTATTGAATATTTTAAAGGCAAACCTAATTTTTGCATAGGTGTCTGTGTCCACCATAAAACAACCTCACACTTTCCATTCCATCTGAACTTGTGTGGTGCTGAGGTGTCACCCATTGCATGACTACACTCACAACCTAATCTGGGATCCTGAGGTGATTTGTCATGTGGTGGATGCAGCAACGTGCTGATTCAGTGCGTGCTCCTAACCTCTCTCTCCCTCTCTCTCTCTGTGTCCTCTAAACATTTTACTAAAATCCTGATAAAAACATTTTTCCCTTGTAGTTTTCCATTTTAATAAAAAATGAAAGGGATGTACCTGTACAAATTTCCATGATATGTTTCCATATTTTTAAAAATTTGTACTTACATTAATTAATAATCAAACTGCAGGCTCTCAGATCCAGTGTCATATGGTTCAGTCCTACACACAGTTGATGTTTAGGGGTGTTCTCCATGTTATGTCATGTTCTAACATGAGATTTTCTCCTTCCACATCCCAACAACTTGCATCTTGTGTGGGTAATTATATGGATCCTGTTACAGAGAGAATTGCTATCTGCCTTGCACATAATTTTGCTGGGATGAGCTCTCGAGCCCTCCATTATTCTAATTTGGAATAAGTGAGTTTGAGAATGTTGTGTTGCTAAATAATACACAATTTTTTCACAGAAAATATCATAGCTAGGAGCACAAAAGACTGAAAGCTGGTTGATTATGACTTAATAATTTAGCAGATAGAGGCACAATTTATCTAAATATGCTATGTATAGCATACATTAAATTTGTTGTTCAAATTATAATTTCATTTTTTTGGGTTTTTTTGGTACTGTATTAATCCCCAAGGAGAAAATGTCTTTTTGCATGACCTTTGGAGCACAAAGAGCACAGGGTTAGCAATTGTGCATTGCCCCTGAAGCAATTTTCAAGTTAAGGGTCTTGATCAAGGGCCCACCAGAAGAGGATCCATTTTGGCAATAAAAGGATTTGAACTGACAACCTTTCAGATACCAATACCATTTCTTAGCCTCAGGGTCACCATTTATAATTTAAATTGTAAAGTTGCTTTTTAATATGTCTCTACTTTTCCTTTTCTTATGGTATTGTAAATTTTATTGTGTTACATAATTCAACAGAGAGAATGTCTGATGTAATGGTCAGGTTAACTGGTGATTCCAAATTGAATTATGTAAAAAAAAAAAATCACAGAAAGTAAAAATCTGTCAACAAATTATCATACACTACAGCCACATAATAGCATTTTTTAAATTCTCAACACCTTAAGCAAAAACAGAAATACATATTCACAAAATTTAACACACTCGCATAAACATCTTAAATTTCCTTCTCCCATCACTGGTGAACAAGATCACAAGACCCATGAATTCCTCCACTAAGGGCAGTTGTTCCTTCTATCACTGATCCCTACTGTTTTACTCACAGTAACAAATTGCTCAAATGCATGCTGCAGTTCACAGGAACATGAGGCAAAGAGGAGAACATCATCTAAATAAAGCAACAATGTATTAATTTCTCTGTGTTATATGTAAAACAAAGGTTACGAATGTTTGTTAAGTTATTTACATGCTTTTTATTTTGTACTTTGCCTTTTATAGCTCTTATGGTGTGTTTATGGAACAAGGTCACGGAAACGATAATAAAATTCATAAACCATCAGTCTGAGAGTTGACCATCACTCAGCCGGGGTCGCTACACCCTTAAAGATAGGGTGAGAAGCTCAGTCATCCAAGAGGAACTGCTCCTCCGCATCGAGAGGATTCAGATGAGGTGGCTCAGGCATTGGATCAGGATGCCTGCTGGATGCCTCCCTAGTGAGGGGAAGACCCAGGACACGCTGGAGGGACTATGTCTCTCGGCTGCCCTGGGAACGCCACGCTAGTAGCTGGGGAGTGGCAAGTCTGGGCATCTCTGCTCAAGCTGTTGCCCCAGCAACCCGATCTCGGATACGCGGAAGAGGATGGATGTTTTTTTGCTCTAGTTTTATGTAATTTTGTGCTAGTATTGTAACGAACAGTTAGTGCAGACTACAGCTGAAGATCTGAAGTGGATGCGAGAAGTTGGTGAGTTGCTTATTAACAATTTTTTGTGATTTTGAGTTTGTAAAATTAGTGTAGGTCAGGGGGCTTTTTGCATATCGGCTTATTTTACAATATAAACTTTGAAGTAAACTTAGTAAAGTAAAATTAGATTTTTGGAGGATTTGCTTTCCAACTTGAATTACTGAGTAATGAATTCAGTGAGCATTTTTGTGATTTCAGTTTACATGAACAAGACTTTGCGCTGTTTACGGCACCATACTTTTACAACGTTGAGAATGCACCTGAGAATATCCAATTGGAATTGATTGAATTGCAGTCAGATTCTATTCTGAAGGCAAAATATAATGAAGTTGGTGTGCCAGGCTTGTATGCTTAGATGACACCCTCGTATGTGCAGATCCGTAAGTTGGCATCAAGAGTACTGTCTATGTTTGGAAGCACTTACCTTTATGACAATTGTTTTCGTTAATGAAAGCTACCAAAACCCCACATCGCTCAAGACTTACTGTCGAGCACCTTTCATCCCCCATAAAAGTTGCAGCTGCACAAGATTTCAAGCCTGATATTGACAAACTGGTTACTAACAAGAGATGCCAAGTGTCGGGACAAAAGAAATAAGTCTCAGACTGTAAGACTCCTATATAAGGATCTAGCTAAGAGGATAAAACTCTAATTGTACACTGTTGTACGGAGATTGTATGGAAATAAATTGCTTTTCTTTAAACTTTAAGTGTTAAATTTTTTAAAGTTTTCAGTATTGGAAAGAAAGCTACAGTAACTTTGTATAATAGTATTTGTTACAGTGCGGCCCGCTGATGCACATATAGCAGTCAAAGTGGCCCACCAATGGTAGTGAGTTTGACATGCCTTTTCTAAGTGTTCCCTGATCCAGCTGTTAATTGGTATGTTCTTTTTAAATGGGATTTCTCTTAGAACATTAGAACACTCTAGACGAGAACAGGCCATTCAGCCCAACAAAGCTCGCCAGTCCTATCCACTGTGTTTCCTCCAAGAAAAAATCAAGTCGAGTTTTGAAAGTCCCTAATGTCTTACTGTCTACAACACTACTTGGTAGCTTATTCCAAGTGTCTATCGTTCTTTGTGTAAAGAAAAACTTCCTAATGTTTGTGCGAAATTTACCCTTAACAAGTTTCCAACTGTGTCCCCGTGTTCTTGATGAACTCATTTTAAAATACAAGTCTCGATCCACTGTACTAATTTCCTTCATAATTTTAAACACTTCAATCATGTCACCTCTTAATCTTCTTTTGCTTATACTGTAAAAGCTCAGCTCTTTTAATCTTTCCTCATAATTCAACCCCTGTAGACCTGGAATCAGCCTAGTTGCTCTTCTCTGGACCTTTTCTAGTGCTGCTATGTCCTTTTTGTAGCCTAGAGACCAAAACTGCACACAGTACTCAAGATGAGGCCTCATCAGTGCATTATAAAGGTTGAGCATAACCTCCTTGGACTTGTACTCCACAGATCGTGCTATATAACCTAACATTCTGTTAGCCTTCTTAATGGCTTCTGAACACTGTTGGGAAGTTGATAGCGTAGAGTCCACTATGACTCCTAAATCCTTCTCATAAGGTGTACTCTCGATTTTCCGATCGCCCATTGTGTATTCAAACCTAATATTTTTACTTCCTATGTGTAATACTTTACATTTACTGACATTAAATTTCATCTGTCACAAATCTGCCCAAGCCTGTATGCTATCCAAGTCCTTCTGTAATGATATAATTGTCTGAGCCAATTCTGCACCCATCTAAAAACATCACCCTGAACTCCCACTTCTTTTAACTTGATGCCCAACCTCTCATGTGGCACCTTATCAAATGCTTTCTGAAAGTCCAGATAAATAATATCATAAGCTCCACTTTGATCATATGCTTTTGTTGCAACCTCATAGAATTCCAACATGTTAGTAAAACATGACCTCCCTCTTCTGAACCCATGCTGACTGTTCAGAATAACTCCTGTCCTTGCCATGTGTTGCTCAATCTTATCCTTAATAATTCCTTCCATTAATTTTCCTGTGATGCATGTTAAGCTTACTGGCCTATAGTTGCTTGGATCTGCCCTGTCACCCTTTTTATATAATGGGATGATATTTGCCAGTCCTTTGGAATCTCTCCAGTGCACAGTGACTTCCTAAAAATACATGTCAAGGGTTTATATATGTACTCACTAGCCTCCTTAAGAACACGAGGATTAATATTATCTGGGCCTGGTGATTTGTTTGATTTCATCTTATTTAATCTGAGCAGCACTTCTCCCTCTACAATTTCCAAATCCCTCAGTACCTCCTTAGTAGTTGCGTTTACCTCTGGGAGGTTATCCACTTGCTCACTTGTAAACACCTCAGAAAAATGTAAGTTTAGGGCATCTGCTATTTCACTGTCTGTGTCTTTTAATTCCCCTTTACTATTCCTGATGAACTTGACCTCCTCCTTAACTGTTCTTTTACTACTAAAATACTGAAAGAATCTCTTGGGGTCTTCTTTCGCCTTATCTGCTATATTCCTCTCCAACTGTCTTTAAGCCTCTCTGATATCCTTCTTAATGGTTGCCCTCATGTTCACATACGCGCTACGGTTCTCTTTGCAGTCATTAGTGTTATATGCCTTATACAGCAGTTTTTTCCTTTGCAACTTCTTTTTTAAATCTTTATTAATCCATCATGGAGTTTTTCTTAGTTTCATATTAATTCCAAATTTAGGTATGTATCTGTCCTGCATTACATGTAAAACATTTTTAAACCTGTTCCACTGCTCCTCGACTGTCTCCACATTTAAAAGCTTATCCCAGTCTATCCTACTTAGACTTTGTCGCATCTGCTCAAAATTAGCCCTACCAAAGTTCAACTTAATAATTTTAGTCTTTGCATCTGTACTTTTACAAAATACTGAGAATTGTATTACATTATGGTCACTTGACCCTAGTGGTTCAATCACCTCTACACCCTCAATTCTATCCTGATTATTACAGAATACTAAATCCAGATAGGCTTCACCCCTTGTTGGTGCTTTAACATGCTGTGTTAAAAAACAGTCGCTGATTACTTCTAAAAACTCCTGCTCTTCTGCTCCTCCATCTGCAAGGTTATCCCAGTTAATATTTGGATAATTAAAGTCCCCCATGACTATAATATCCCCCTGTAAACTTGCCTTTTTGATATTACTAAAAACTTTCACTTTGACTTTGAACTGATGGTCAGTAACAAGTGCAAAATTGTAATTAATCAAATAGCAAAGTAAAACATGGAAGATTTCCGAAGACATTTTTATTTTTCAGGAATTTTAAACAGTCAAGCAAAAAATATAAAAGTATAATTCTTAACTATGACTGTATATTTTCTACACATTAGAAAAGTGCTAGTCAGGCTTCATGTTTAATCGTAGTCCAGAACCTACTTTGGTGGAGGAAGTAAATGACCTATGACTCAATACTAACGCTTAAATAATGCAAAATATTACAGATCTACAGCTGGTGCCTGCATTTGGCCCCACAGTTCATAGCGTTCTCAACTTTTTTTTTATTCTTTGTCATATTTTACATTTAGTAACTGGTATATATTTTGTTAAGTCTAAAGGACTGTGTATAAATTAAATGGAAAATTGTGTTTGCTACCCCTCAAGATTTTACACCTGAACTATTATTATTATTACATCCATTCCTCTTTTAAATAAACTTAGCATTGCATACAACTAAGAGTTAAAAATATTATAAATAAATTACTTTTTTGATCAAAACCAGACTCAAGCCTTTAATTAAATCTTCACATTTATTGAGAAAAAACTACTTATTCTTTGCTTTCAATGCAGCATTAAAGGTATGAATAAATATAGAAAAAAACATTGTAATCAGGGTGTTAACAGTCAACGGTCAGGGTGTTGAAAAGAGAAACAAATTAGCACTGGTCTCAGTTCAACTCATTCAATTAAGGTAACAGAGATATCAGTAAAATTTAATCTGTTCTTCATTATTTTTTTCTAGCCCTATATATGCCTCAACCTGAATGGATGCTATGGGATTCTGAACTCTCAAGTTGCTCTTTAATAAAAAAATATACTGTTAGCTCTTGGCAAATACTTGAGAATTGCTTTCAAGTAAATTCTGTCTCTCTTTCACTGCCCAGATGATTTCAGTTCCTTGAGTTCCCTTGCTGCACAGCTTCTGCTCTCAGGAGGGTCATGCTGTATATCACTGACTGAGCGTGGAAGAAGGGATCACAGAGACTTAGGACTTACAATGTCAATACTGCTGGTTAATCCAGATGTTCTCAAGCACCTACTTAAGTTAACAATACAACATTACACATTGGATTAAAAAAATGCTATCAACCTAAAGAAACGATGAAATTGTACTCGTTGGCTATAATGTCAAAAACATACAAGTTTGTGAACAACTTTGATCATCTAATACTGTATTAAAGTCAAAAGCCGGGATTTACTGTAACTTCAAATTCCACATGAGCCTTTCTACAAAAAATGAATTTTAAATCTAACAGGGATAAAATGGATTTGACCTTTCCATGCCGGAAAAATACAATGAAGAAGAACTCATGTTTTTGCTATCAGTTGACTAGGTTTTTGAAGTGCACTTTTTACAGGACTTCTAAAGATCAACATACTCTAAATAGGTGGCAGCTTTTCAACATTCGCCAGATAGAGTTTTAATTACAAAGCAAAAATCTGAACACATCTCATTGGTATTTAAGTGGCTCTTTGCATTTTTTAGGGTTGATCTGCAAGGCTCTTAGCAATCTTTCACCTTACCACATTTCTGAATGTCTGTCTAAAAATGTAGAGACCAGCATAATAAGCCTGCATAACTCTGAGTTACTGCTGTAGTTCAATTTTTGGTTACATAATAAATATGGCTTTGTTACCTAGATTATGGAACATACTGTACAGAAACAATAAATGACAGTGTTCCTTCTCTATAACTTTGGCTTATGCTACTAATTATCTCACAAACACTCCTTCTTGCTGTGTTCTGAAATCCTCACTACACTCCTTTTCCACACTGTTGCTTCTTTTAAGTATTCTTTCCATCACATATGCCCAGGTCTTGTCCCACCATTAAGGTGAATTAGGCATTCACATAGGACACAGATCATTCATGGGGAACCCAGCAGCATGGGTTATCTACCAAATAGTGGGTTAGCGCACTAATAAGCTTGGCCTAGGGTGTAAAATAACCTTGCACTGGCACTGCATATCCTTTAGTAGACATGTTGACCACTTAACCCTCTCCCAATTGTCCGTTCACTTACAGTGACATTCCCAACTTTTCTGTTTCCTTGTAGTACATCAGCAGATGCCTGTATGTCACAGTATATTTCTGATCTCTTACAATTTCATGTTCTGTAAACCAGAGAAGTAGAATTTTCTTTTTAAATACAAAGTTGATTAAGGGTAGCATGCTGGGACAATAGTTAGCACTGCTGCTGCACAACTCTACATTACTGAGTGTGAATCCCCGCCTGGTCTGTGAGTCTGCATGTTCTCCCCCTGTCTACCTGTGAGTACTGGGCTCGTTGATGACTGTAAATTGCCTCTGTATGAATGAGTCTTTTGATGGACTGGCACCCCATCCAAGGATGGTTCCTGACTCATGTCTGAAGCTAAAATAAAATAATAAAGTGGATTTGAAAATGAATGGATATAATGCGTATAAACGGCTGGACTTCAGCACAGGGTAACTTGGGTTCTAGCCCAGGATGCCACAGGCTAGTGTGGTCCTGAAATGAATCAAGATGTATGAAAAAATGTTTGTTTTTTTCGTTTTTCAAAGAAACAGTCGTTTGGCTAAACTGACCAACCCAGACTACTTTACCCCTTTTATTGTTATTTCCGAGGTAACTCGTCCACTGCTAAACACACGCATACCACCAACCCTGAGTTTACGCATTTCTAGAGAACTGCAGGTTGTGATGGAGGACTGCTGCTCGACAGCATATGTGGCAGTGGAAAGCTAAATATGGGCTGTTGAAATGGAAAGTGGGTGCAAAAGAAAGAGATGTTGTGTTATAATAGTGACAGTTTTTCAGTAATGGCCAGTGACAGAGTGACAGCATTCTCGATTCTAGTTCTAGTGATAGTGAAGCATATGAAGGTGATGAATTTGCATAAATCATAATTTGCCAGTTCAAAATGTATATTGTTTGACAAGAGTGCTCGGCAACTTTCAAAGACTTTCTAAGGCTCAAGGCAGATTTATCAAATATACAGAATCACTTACAGAATTTTAATGTGTTGAAAAACCTAACAGATATGCACAGCAGATGATCCATCAGCACCTACTGAAACAAAATTACAAGGTGCAACTGTGGTCTCATGCCCATTAGGAGGAGCTGCCAGTTTTACTTACACTTACTGTATATAATAATTCAAAAGCCTGACAATGAAGTGTATTGGTCAACAAAACTTATATCTGAAGCACCCGTTAGACATTGAAACATGAATGAACAATGTTTTAGCTTACTTGTCAGACGTTTGCATTCTGCTACTGATCACTTTACACAGTAGTGAGAAATACCTTTTTAAAAAAAATTGTTCTTTGAGGCACTGATAAAATGATTCTGTTCACTTTATATACCTGAGCAAAATGTTGTTGAAAAATTGTTTTGACAATGAAGCGATAAAAATATCATCCAGTTGCTGAGTTGGCTGAACAACAGGTAAAGTTTATTGATAGTCTGAAGAAAGTGGCCAGAGTCTGCTGCTAACTAAGAAAAACTAAACCTGCTGAAGTTGATTTTGTTTTTATTTTATTTTTATATTCTTTTTACTTTCAGTTTTGTATTTTTTTTTTTACTCTAACCTAGTAGATTAATGTTTTTAAATATTTTTTCCTCCCTTTTCCCATCTCTTGCTTTCTCAAAAGCTAATTGAAATGGATCAGACTATTTTTCTTTTTAATATTTGACATATTATAAACCAAAAGATATATTTCTGTGCTCTGATGGCTATTAAGTATAATTCTAAGCTTTGACATTACCCACTCACTCACTCATTGTATCACTCATAATCTCAGAAACTGTTTACCATTATTTTTGCTGCTCTCCATTGTGGACCACCGAAGTGAGTACTGCCACCCTAACCCAACACAGACAGACAGAAACAAGTTCCAGTCCAGCACACGTTTTATTTAAAGCTGGGGAGCGCTTTTCTCTGCTTCCCACAGCACAGTGCATTAAAGCACCACAACACAGTCCTTTCTTCAGCTGCCAATTCCCAGTCCTTCCACCTCCACTCCTCCCTCACAAGCTTCATCCTTCTTCATCCAGACTCTGGCTGCCCGAATGGAGTGAGGCGGTTGCTTTTATAATGGCCCTGGGAGTTGTTCCTGGTGGCTCATTAATCGGACCTGAAATCACTCCCAGGTGTGGTGAGAGCCCAATGAAGGGCTCTACAGCTCCTCCTGGCGGACCCCGTGGAACCCAACAGAGCTGTGCCAAACTCCAACTCCCAGCATACCCTGTGGGAATCCATGGTGCCACAGCCACTCAGAAGAGCTGACCTCTAGCGTCCTGGGGAAGATATTGCCTTGCCAATGCCCCCCCCCCAGTCCTTTCAAACAGTTGGTGTCCCAGCCAGGTAATGGCCGTGGCCGCCCAGTCAAGCATCCTGTCCCATGAGGGCTGATGTCCTCCATGATGGGGAGGCAATGATGTTGACACCTTCATCCTGAAACAGATAAACAAGAAAGAGACAGGGAGGCGCTGTGCTTGTTAGGACAGTGCCTCCATCCGTGGCCCACACAGTGAAAAGTCATAGAATCGCAGCTCCCCTCCTCCTATCTGTGCCCTGCAAACATGGAAGCAGTATGGGAAGCACTGTTCCATCTCACACCCAACTGAGGTCATCTTGTCCCCCCACCTCCAAGGAGAACGGCCATCTACCACAAGTGCTGCACTGTTTGAACACCCAGTCTTCCTTTTCCAGGTCTTCCTCTTACTCTGGGATTTACCAGTCTGGGTCTCAGGAAGCGACTTTTAAACTAGATTAAGATTACCACCAGCACTTTAACATACAAGCAAAACCCCCTCTCACCTCGGCCAAGACTCTTCAGACAGTCCTGCGTCATCTTCAGGGATGCCTCAGCCGTCCTCTCCAGCCCCTGCACCATCTGCCTCAACAGGCCAACCACCTGTGACAAGAGACTGTATAGATTAGAGAAATCTCTCACACTCCTGTATAGCCGAGAGCAAAACACTTAAATCAGCCAGCGGTGGAGTCCTCCCTAGTGCATATAGTTTCAAGTCTAAATGAACTATAGTTACTAACCCTTTCCATTTTTTTCCTAGCCTCTTTTACATCATTGCCATCAGTTTATCCAAGGTTGTTTACAATGTCAGAGTGGATATTGGACAAATGGTGACAGCTCCTATGTAACAATATGCTGAAATTCTATCACAGTTATGGACTATGTATTCATGGCTATATTTTACAGAATGCCAAAGTAGGTGTTGTGACATGAGATTGCAATGTTGAGCTAACCTCAAACCTAAAATATAACAAGGAGATCATAAAAATGAGTTTATCAGAAAAAATGGACATATACCTGGATGCAGAAAAAGAAAAGAATAATAAAAAAGGTCTGGCATCCAACATTTAATTAAAGGGCCAAGCCAACTGCAGATTACCTGTCCATTATGTACAGGCTAGAGACCACTGGTAAATTAGTGTATCACTCTGCTGACACCCGCCTATCTAAGGGTTTTCTTGAAAAATCCCTCAGTCTTATTATTTTTGTGCCTATGTAATGACTAAACCTTTAGTAATCATTATAGTAGAGCATATTACCACTGTTACTAGTTATATATTCCAATCATGGCATATTACTGCCAAATCCTTGTCTTACATCAATTTATGTTGGATTTATGGTCACTATCAGTAACCTCCTCTATTAAGTCATAAATTGGTCAGATAGATGTTAAATATATAAATTATTAAAAAGTTTGGTTCTTCAGATGTTTATTTTTTATGATTTTTTTTTATTCTGGAAATTGTTGTTTCCTTTCCTATTCTTGTCCAGTGACTGCATCTTATGTTAGCCTGATATATGATAACTTTTTCATTATCTGATTAGAAATTAAAATAAGCTGTAATTAATTAAACAGCAATATATAATTGTATTGAGATATGTGCCTCATGTTTCTTTTAATGCAATATCAGCATCAACCCTGAAGGCATCACAATTTAGGAGCAAAGCAAGTATTGTGGCAGCCATATTATAAATCTGTTACAAAATACATTCCCATATATTGTCTTGGATATCACAATGATGATAGTGTTTTCCTGTTTTGAGTATTTTAATCTATTCCAACAGGCACTTTCCAATGGAAAACATGAATTTAATTATACAATTCATCAGAGCACTGTTGGTAGATTAGAAATGTGGTCTATGAGAAATAGCCAAGAGTTGGTAAGAGTTTGTTTCTGCACACTTTCCATTTTTTCAAATCAAATTTAACATCTACCTTTGTTTATTTACAATCTTGAATTTTTTCAGAGCCCCACTTTTATTTAAATTTCCATAAGGATGCCATTCGGGGAGTGCATCACAATTATTGAATTGTTTTATTTTGTATGAAATAATATTGTACCTGTCTACAGTTAGAACTTTTAACAGGAGCAGCCATTGGTCTAATGGTTTAGAACCATACTCTTTGAAATCACTATTTGCAATGATAACATGCATTTGTTGCATGGATTGGTAAACATGAAACGGTGGACATTTTTTTAAGAAAAAATAAGGCACTTAAGGCTCCCCCAGGCTTAGGGATATGTGAGATTTTGCAACCATTCCATATTATTGCTATGTCTCTATTCTAAATGGGATATTGGAACAATTTTTAGCTACCGAAACAAGTGTTTATTTGGAAAATGTGTGTTCTTATGCTCTTTAAAATCTCACATTTAACAAATAAAAAAATACATCAATAGATATCCTAGCTCTGTGATATTCTCTCACAGTCTTGGATTCAAGCTACCAGTTTCCTAATTAGAAGACAGTCTTTGGTGATGATAAAACTTGCCATTTAACTATATTATTTGTTAGTCCTTTCATTCATCCAAGACAAATTGTAAATTCATTATAGTATTTCCTTTTCTGAGGACATTATCCATATGTTTTGTCAATTGGAATAGATTCCTCATCTGTTCTGTTTCATTTATTTATAAAAAAATTATTAATACAAATACTTCCTGAAACACATTCATTATTGTAAACTGAACCGTGTTAGCTAGGAAAGTGGTGGTTTCTTTGTTATTTATATTTCATTATTAACTGGTGGCTGGTTAAGAAAGCAGGAAAACAATTAAAAGCTAAATGCAAATGCTTAAAACTGAAATAGGCAATTAAGAACTTTAAATTGTAACAAGTGAGTAACTAAAATCAAGCCTGAAAACACATACTGCTTTAGCAGCAAATGTAATGGGTTCTAATTAAGAAATTGCCACTGCCACTCCAGAGCCATCAGTGAAGATCCCTGCTCTACAATGTAATTAAAATTTGTCTTGGATGAATGAATGCACTAACAAGTGATATCGTTATAATCCAAGTTTTATTATCACCAAGAACTGTCTACTAATTAGGAAACTGGTTGGAATAAAAACCTGCAGCCACTGTGGCCCTCCAGGACCACGAATGAAGATCCCTGTTCTTGCCTATAAGTGCCACCTGGGAGTAAATGAACAAAACAAAACCAGTTATAAAGTAGTAATCATACACAAAGAAATGCCAAAGCATTTAACTTTAAAAAAAAAATCATGAGAAACAGTCCCTCTACTCAGGAATTCCCTCAGGAATAATGCCCCTCATACAGTTCCTAATAATATATTGGACTTAAGTAGCGGGACTTAAAACTAGGGGTTTTGGGATTACAGAGTAGTCTTATTTTCCAGGTGTGCTAAAGGAGAACTCTTTTGGTAAAGTGGTAGAGAAGATCTTGAAGCTATCAATCACATTTAATACATCAACAACATGACTCTAAAAATATCATATTAAACAAATTGTTAACATTTCACAACATGTTTCCCAAAAAAACATAGTATGGAACAGGTTGTAGCTATGGGGATACTTTTGTCTGGCACCCTGCCCGGGGTTTGTTTCCTGCCATGCGCCCGGTGTTGGCTGGGATTGGCTCCAGCAGACCCCTGTAACCCTGTAGTTAGGATATAGCGGGTTGGGTAATGGATGGATGGATATTTTTATGAAACATGAAACAATGATTTTTTTTTTTTATTATTTAGTTATATTACACTCTGTGTATTGTACTTTGTACAAAAGTTATCACAAAACTGCTCTGTAACAGTATCAGCTTTTGCGATTTGCACAGGCTGTGACTAAGTGAGATGGTTCTATTCCCCCATAATGTTCTCGGAAACAGACTTTTTAAGTCATGAGAAGTTCATGAGAAACTTTGCAAGGTATAAGAAGATGTCTCAAATACAAGTAAGACTCCTTGAGTTTCTGTATCAGTACTTTATTTTTATATGGCAAAAGTGAATGCTTGTGTGGTCTGCTCAAAGAAATATTTGTTCAAATAATAACATTTATGAGAGTCTCCCTTTAATTATACAACATTTTTATTCACTATTATATGTGATCATTATAAATTCAAAAGAGAACAAATTATGGTTATTTCCACAAGCAAAATAAAACAAACATCTTCCATTTGAAGAAGTATGAAGTGATGTGAATAGCATTAAATTAATGCTTGTGAAATGCAGAATACCCACACAAGTGTAACCAACTGTCCCATTTAATACTCTTTTTGGAACTTTGTCAGAAATATAGCCTCAATTTATAACTCACAGGATATGAAAAAAGACATTCTCAGTTACGTCTGATTGAGTTACGACAGTCTGGCTCATATACTGAGAATGCTGGTTGGAAATGTGCCATATTGGCCTTCTGTATGCTTATTATTTTAAAAAGCACAGGGTCAAACTTAATTCATTGAAGGCAAACATCAACTAAACCAACAGAAAACTAAAAAAAAAACACTAAATGAGGCCACAGGGCCTAATGAGTAAGATATGAAACAAGTCAAATTAAATTCTACAAATTGGGTGGTTATGAAATGAAATGTTTATTGGTCATAGCTCATTTACTTCATTGTGAGCAATTTAAGACAGCTTTATCTATATACAATAACTCTATATACAATAAAAACAATTTTCTGGATAAGGAAAACCTGTAAACTGGGTCCTGTAAACAGCAAGGAGACAATGTAATGAACCAGTACTTATGGCCTCTAACATGGCAGTGCACTGATTGCTTCTTCAGCAGGCTTAGTCCACAGCTCCTGTAAAATGACCAGAAACAGCTTGTGTTTGGGATGTAATGTGTGACTGAAATGTCACAGACTGGGTAACTTGTTATGATGTTAAAAAAAAAACAGAATGAATGAATGAAATGTAAATCTACATACTGTATACAGTATATTATATTATATTGACTCACTCACTCACTTATTAACAAAACCTCTATTTGCTCTTGTTACACACGCGTGCATGGGAGGCAGCTAAAGGGCTCGAGTGAAGGCAGTTCTGAGGCATGCCAGGATGTGGCAGAGTACACTAACTCTCTTTCTCACTTCCCTGTAGACCAAACCCGGGAGGCTCCACCTGGCTCTCTTGACATCACTTCTGGGACCGAACCAATGGAAACAGACCTTACCAGCTCCGGCCCCCCTGATGTCACATCCGGGCCTGATCCAATGAATAATAAACATGTGCCCGATCCTTATGACCTCACTTCCTGTCTTCCCCTTTAAAAGCCTACCCTTTTTTCTTCTCCCGCAGTCTGGTTTTGGACTCCATTGTATGCACTTCAGTGCTAGTTGCTTTGAAAACGACTTTTGCAGCCAGGATACCAAATTATATGAGTGGCTGCCCCAAACCTTTATCTGTCTTTGTCTCGTTTTGTGACACTCTTTAGTTGAAGAGCTGAAATTTGGCAGTATAATACCTAATGCAGAAGGTATCCGCTAAGAAAGAACATTTTCATAATATCAACATAGTGATAAAATCCCTGCCTACAACAGAAAAATAAAATACCCCAAAATCTCAAAAAAGCTTTGAAAGGTTTGATTGAAATTCAGTTATGTTGTAGAAATAAGAAAATTACACTTGTTTTTTTTTTATTGAATAACAAATTTTTTGTTTTCCAGTATTTGTTGATATGATGCCAAATCACATGCTCTGCACTGAGTGCATGGTCAGATGCAAATGAAGGATGGAGCAGAAGTGACTAACAGGCCATGTAGATGGATGACTGAAAATGGGTAGGGCAGGAAAAAAGAGATTTGATCACATTATTTAATGGAACAAGAAAGTTTAGCAAAGCTCAAGGAAGATAAAAAGCTTAATTAGCAAGGATTGTTTTTTGCTGTTGACTACTGGTACTCTTAGATGCGTACTGGGACTAATCTTTCCAAGACTAGAATTAGATAAATGAGTAAGGAACACCCCTCTAGAAATCAGGAATAAACTGATGGGAAAGCCCATACACGGCTCCCATAAAGTGGTGCCAAGATCGAAAGAACAGTGCCCAAAAACATCCCCCTGTTCAGAATAATGGGAGAATCTACATGAGTCAGAAATTACTTGATTGGTGGAGGTGATAAAGTTCTGCATATTAAGAGTCAGATGTATTAGATGAAGTAATGGTACATTAGATAAAGCATAAAAGCAGATGAATTGTTTAATTGATTGCTCACTCCATGGACTGAGACATTTGTGGATAACTCTGCAAATAGAGAAATCTACTGCATTGTCATCTGGGCTCTGTGACTGCTTCTTTGAAGACAGAGGAAAGTTTTTTTCCACAACATAACACATATATTATGTATATCCACTTCAAACACTGCTTTCCATATACATTCATATCTGTGGACTTTAAACAGGAACTACAGTTTGTTGTACAGTTTGTGAACCGTTTAGAATTTTCTATATTTCTGCATAAATATGACCTAAAACATCATCAGATTTTCACTCAAGTCCTAAAAGTAGATAAAGAGAAACCAGTTAAACAAATGAGACAAAAGTATTATACTTGGTCATTTATTTATTGAGGAAAATGATCGAATATTACATATTTGTGAGTGGCAAAAGTATGTGAACCTTTCCTTTCAGTATCTGGTGTGACCCCCCTTTGCAGCAATAACTGCAACTAAACGTTTCCGGTAACTTTTGATCATTCCCGCACACTGGCTTGGAGGAATTTTAGCCCATTCCTCCATACAGAACAGCTTCAACTCTAGGATGTTGGTGGGTTTCCTCACATTAACTGCTCGCTTCAGGTCCTTCCACAACATTTCGATTGGATTAAGGTCAGGACTTTAACTTGGCCATTTCAAAACATTATCTTTATTCTTCTTTAACCATTCTTTGGTAGAACGACTTTTGTGCTTAGAGTCGTTTTCTTGCCGCATGCCCCACCTTCTCTTCAGATTCAGTTCACGGACAGATGTCCTGACATTTTCCTTTAGAATTCTCTGATATAATTCAGAATTGTTCCATCAATGAAGGCAAGTCATCCTGGCCCAGATGCAGCAAAACAGGCCCAGACCATGATACTACCACCACCATGTTTCACAGATGGGATAAGGTTCTTATGCTGGAATGCAGTGTTTTCCTTTCTCCAAACATAAGCTTTTCATTTAAACCAAAAAGGTCTATTTTGGTCTCATCCGTCCACAAAGCATTCTTCCAATAGCCTTCTGGTTTGTCCACATGATCCTTGCAAATCCTCTGCAAACTGCAGACGAGCAGCAATGTTTTTTTTTGAGAGCAGTGGCTTTCTCCTTGCAACCCTGACATGCACACCATTGTTGTTCAGTGTTCTCCTGATGGTGGACTCATGAACATGAACATTAGCCAATGTCAGAAAGGGCCTTCGGTTGCTTTGAAGTTACCCTGGGGTCCTTTGTGACCTCGCCGACTATTACACGCCTTGCTCTTGGAGTGATCTTTGTTGGTTGACCACTCCTGGGGAGGGTAACAATGGTCTTGAATTTCCTCCATTTGTACACAATCTGTCTGACAGTGGATTGGTGGAGTCCAAACTCTTTAGAGATGGTTTTGTAACCTTTTCCAGCCTGATGAGCATCAACAACTCTTTTTCTGAGGTCCTCAGAAATCTCCTTTGTTCGTGCCATGATACACTTCCACAAACATGTGTTGTGAAGAGCAGACTTTGATAGATCCCTGTTCTTTAAATAACACAGGGTGCCCACTCACACCTGATTGTCATCCCATTGACTGAAAACACCTGACTCTAATTTCACCTTCAAACTAACTGCTAATCCTAGAGGTTCACATACTTTTGCCACTCACAAATATGTAATATTTGATTATTTTCCTCAATAAATAAAATGACCAAGTACAGTATAATATTTTTGTCTCATTTGTTTAACTGGTTTCTCTTTATCTACTTTTAGGACTTGAGTGAAAATCTGATAATGTTTTAGGTCATATTTAGGCAGAAATCTAGAAAATTCTAAAGTGTTCACAAACTTTCAAGCACAACTGTACGTACAACTGTCGAAAAACATAAAAAATACTGCCCTTAAGTGAACAATGTAAACAAATAATAATAGTAAACATCTAATGATGATAATAACATACACTCATATTTCACATTATTCCTACAATTACCAATTTCAGTTCAGAAGAATACACTTTCCTGTAAAATTGTGTTTTGCAATGACTATCAACAAAAGCCAGGAAAAACCGAAAAGGCAATAATTGATCTAAAGCAAGAATGTTTTACTCATGGAAAATTGTATATATTATATTCAAGAGTAAACAGCTTAAGTAAAATAATGATAATAATATTATGTGACTGATGCCTTTATCCAAGGCAACCTGCAACATCTGAGATACAACTGGTTACATTTCTTTTGTTTTACCATTTGGAGTGCAGGCTCATGGGCACTCCATCTCTGTTGGTAGCAGGACTCCAAGGTTCGAAGATTTCAGTTCAAAGTGTTAGCCATTACAATCCACTGTCTGCCAGTAATATTAACCACTGTTAAATAAAATTAAAATATTGTGTACAGAAAAGTATATAGTTACATAGTACCTCTGATACACCTGATTAACCGACAGCACTATAACAGGGTCCCAGCAGTACACAGCTAGTATTTGATTTAAAAGATGTTGCTATTTTGGATTTAAATAAAGTTTTACTATTTTTCTAAGTACTAGAAAAATAAGGACAATAGACAGAAACAATAACCGAAAAGAAAAGAAAGATAGAGGGTGGGTGAAAAGTTGCCTGTTGGTGTAATAAAATCTATTCTGACGTTACATGCTTCAAGGTATTAAAGTAACCCACAAGATAACCCTGTTAACTGTGATAATTCTGTCATTTTTATTTCTGTTTTACAACACCTTAATTTCACTACTGTGGTTTTGTTAGAAGCCAGCTATGACCACCACCCCCAAGTAGTTCGGTTAGAATCACTATTTCTCACTCTCTCAACAATTCATCTGACCTTTCAAGCTTTACTCCTCAACAGTAAGTTGAAGCCCATCTCCTGTATACAAAACAGATATTGCAATCACTCATTTTGATTTATTTCTTGTGTGAGCTACTATTTACCTTTAAACAGTCTAGTTGCTCATAGACGATGTGGGATTCCATTTGGCAAACTTCCAGTATTTACCTTCTTTGTTTTACTCATTCCATGGTAATGGGAAAGGGTGCACTGGCATGCAATAAAAAGAGACACTCCATTAATTACATTCCTATTTTAATATTACATCAATGTTTGTCGTCTAAATCATCAACCAAAATGGAAAAAAAGCTGTTAGGCCCATTACATGCATACTCACAGCTGAAAAAACAAATTTTTATTTATAAAGTGTCTTTTAACTATGGAACAGCATGCCAAGGTACTTTACAACTATTAACATGTAGCATACTGTTTACATTGTATTGTTTGTATTTGGAGTACTGACAGAGTAAGTGACTTGCTCAGGGCCATTTATACTAAACAGCAAATAAGCTCAAACTTTTGCTTATTGAAAAATGTTTAGTTATTATGATAAGACAGTTTTACTGTTAAACACATTATTTCAGATTGACTTTATCACTTAGGAGAAACATTAAATGAACTTTTTTTGAATTCAGTGAGTTTAATCAGTTAAGGATGCTGAAACATTGCATTACTTCAGTTGAGTTATACAGGCTCAGCTGCAGTGTTCTGTCAGCTCAGGATGATCCCATACTGATCTGTCCTTAGTACTTATTTATGGCAAGAAAGATTACCTTTTGGGTTTAACACTGTTACAGTATGCCCTAGAGCTGTAGACTATCAGCAAACCAAGACTAAAACTAAGTGCAGTATTTTTCCTGGAGCCGGATAAGGAGAACAAAGTGCTGGTTTATGAGACTTAACATGTTGGGTAATGTTACAAAATAAATTCCACACACATAAGGCTGACCTTTACATACAGTACATGAAAATATTCCATTAAAAAATATGGAAACCATATCTTGTCTTTACATTTTTACTGAAGTATAGCATGATACTGAATCAAATATATTAAAGTCAAACCCATAGAAAAAGACCAACAATGTATGGAAATATTTATATTGTGGAATATAAGAAACAGAAAAATACAAATCAACATACATTAAATCATTAATCTTTAGTAAAAAAGATGCAGAGTTGATGTCCTTAATTAATTAATCACTTGGCTGTACATTGAAAGATGCTGTCAGTTTCTTCCATTGTTTTCCTTTGGTGTGATGTGGTGGTATCAAATCAATATATATGACTGCTACACTTAAGCACACTTTAATAGTAAAATGGTACAATATTTAATAACAACAACAACATTTATTTATATAGCACATTTTCATACAAAAAGTAGCTCAAAGTTCTTTAAACAGGTGGATCAAACAGTCAATCAAAAAGGTTGCGTCCAAGTGTCCAGGGTCCTCATGCATAATGCAATGTGTAGAATTCACACTAAAACGTGGCTTACGGACAAAAGCAGAAATGTGTATACGCACAAAAAAATCCAGATGCATAAATCTGTGCAAACGACAACTTCCATGTTCTTCCACTCCATAAATTCCAGCAGCGTGAAGAGTAACGCACATGCACACACCTGCTGCCACTCCCAAACTCTTCCCAGAACTGCGCCTCTTTGAATATGCAAATCAATATAAATAGCCCTTAAGATCTGCATTTTGTGAAATACAATGCCAAAAGCACAGGGAAAATAGAAGAATTTCACAGAATACCAAGTGGAGGCAAGGACAAATTTACTATTTGTTGGTTTAAACAACAACAGGAACTTGATGGAGTGACATAGAGTGTCAGAGAAACTTGAAAGCTCAAGTTCACAAAGTTGCACAGTGCCCAAAATAAAAAAGTTGTCAGATATCAAAGTCACCGTGAAAAGGTCAGTCGTAGCCCACTACCTGAGTGTCATATGAAAGCTTATTAGGGTACAGAGAAAAAAAAGGGACAGAGTGAGAAAAAAGCTTGAAATGTCAATTTTAATCTTGAAATTTCCACTTTAATCACATAGCTTATTTTGTCATTAAAGTAGAACATCATAAACTTCATCTTAAAATCATTTAATGTACTAGTTTCTCAATTACCATTGTAACTAAAGTAGCACGTTAAATGCTTTGTTTTGTATGTGTTCTTCTATGTGCTCTATGTGTGTGAATCACTACATGCTTACCAGCTTTCTCTTCCTCTGACAGGACACATAATCCATTACATTCATGATATTAGAGCTCTCTGAATAATTAAAATACTAAGATGTATACTTGATATCATTTTCATGATGATAGGAGTTATTAAACATGGGAACACGGTGGCACAGTGATAGTGATGAGCTGGCACCTCATCCAGAGATTGTTCCTGCCTCCCACAAGATGCTTGCTGCACCGTGCATGACCTTCGATGAAATGATTTATTGCAGCAGTACTGTCTCTTTCAAACGTACTAACCTCCAATTCCTGTCCTTCCTTTTCTTTCTCCAAATACCCAATCAACTTTTAGGGAACATTGAAATATCTTCGTAGTACATGTTTAATTATTCTATCCATCTATCCTTCCAGTGTTGTGCCAACCCCAGCAAGAATACAGCACGAGGCAGGAACAATCCCTGAACGGGGCACCAGCTCCTCGCTAGTGTTGCGACACTGTGTCCTCACATGTTTAATTATTAACAATATAGATTATTTAAATGATGTTAACATTTTATCTGCATACTGTCATAAACATATGTTGCTGCATTTCATCTTAAAAATGATATGGTCATCATATATAAATATGCGCTTTATAAAGTGGCTCAGGTTGTGCAATATTATTATTTTAAGTTTACAGTGAGGTAATTCTACTAACTGCAGTGGGCTGGCACCCTTCCCGGGGTTTGTTTCCTGCCTCGCACCCTGTGTTGGCTGGGATTGGCTCCAGCAGACCCTCGTGACCCTGTAGTTAGGATATAACAGGCTGGATAATGGATGGATGGATGGATAATTGTACTAATAAGTACAAACAGTTCTACAAGGGGCACTTCATGGACTGATTGAGTGCGTTTATAGTTCTTGGGATGAAACTGTTTCTGAACCGCGATGTCCCTACAGGAAAGGCTCTAAAGTGTTTGCTGCATGGGAGCAGTTTAATAGACAACATGGCTGAGACAGCATGTGCTTGATGCTGTATACCGATACTGTAATTCTGTTTCTGATCAGCTGCTGTAGAGCTGTGATTCCACACTCAGATACAGTGGGATTCCACCACAGATACTCAGTGGTACACTAAGAGTAACAATGCTAAAGCAGTTATGGTATTTGGAATAGTTTGGCCATTCCATGGACCATTATATTGTTACAGGTTAATTAAAATCAGATGCCTTAAATTATTAAATAATATGCGGTTAATTTCAGTGTATTTGATGCATCTATTTGTGCTATATAAATAAATGTTGTTGTTGTTGTTGTTTGATGTTGTTGTTGTTGTTGTTGATAAAGCTGCGTCAGGGATGTGGATCTAAAAAAGAAAGGGAAACCACACTGGAACAAAAGCACTGCTTTGACATTGGGTGCCAGCAGATTGCAAAACTGAGCGGAACACTTGCATATGCCAAGCATTTAGCTGGCGTGAAAATGTGCTTGGATTTGTGCCAAGTTTAGGTTTTATACATTGTGATTTGAGCTTGGAAACGGGACTACGCAACATTTTTGTGCGTGTGCACCGTTTATACATGAGGCCCCTGGTGTAGAAAATAGGTGTGAAAAGCAAGGGAAAAAAACCTATAGCACCCAAACAGAATCATGTTGCCACAGAAATTCAATAATCAAAATATATATAAAATAGTGCTCTACTCCCTATAAAATAATCATATGAAAAATTGTTACATTCTACAAGTGCAAACAAAACAAAAATATAGTTCTCCAATTCAACAATGCCGATTTCTCCCTGTAACACCTTGTATATCCAAGCTGCATTCCTAGAAGCAGCGCCACTACTTTTAGACCACCACAGATGGTCCAGTTGTTGTATTGTATATGTATACTTATAATAAAGAGAAGAAATTACAAAAATAGACAATTAAAATAAAACAGTACGTGATAGAAAAATTTAAAGGTGATTTTTGTGATCTGCAGGTCAAAATCCATAAATACCTCTAAAACCATTTAGGAAGCAAAATATTTGTTGTCCAGAGTTGTCAAAGTAATATACTTTTATGTCCCTCTTGGACTCATTGTTCTTAATTGTACAAACAGGTCCGTTATTGTGTCCCAATCAGTTTATTATGGAATGTGAATAAAAGATAGGAGAAATTGTGTGGAATAATTTTTTTAGGAATCCTTTATTAACAGAAAATGTTCTCTTTTTCTGACCATGAACAATGCTTTCATTCTTTGAGTATATAAATGCAAAGAATTATTATTATTATTATTATTTTTATTATTATTATTATTATTATTATTATGAGAATTATGTCTCCACTCTTGAAATATTTGTGCATGAAAAATTTCAATTCCTTGGGGTATCAGTACCAAAAAAGGGTTAAACAAAATCAATTTTAACTGTATAAAAAGAATATAATGTTTCAAAAGAACAATAACTGTTTAAAATTATGATAAGAACATCTGTTCCCTAAATTAGTATATAAATATTATATACCATGAATATTTCAAATGCTGAATATTATCTCCTCTAAGATATGACAAAGATTCACACAGCTGGCAGAATTAGTTTGTGATAAATTCATCACAAACATGCCATGCCTTTTTTCCACTGCCATCAGCAAAAAAATGTTTTATGTCAGTCCACTGGTGCTGTTCAATCACCATTCAGACTTTTACTTCTGTAGTTATTTGAATGCTGTTGTTTAGTAATTTTCTATAATTGTATGCTAATTTGTTGGAAATGCATTAATCTTGTAATGGTTTGAAACTGAAAGTTCATCATTGAAGCATAAATTAAACAGCGATAAACAAGAAAAGTAAATACATTAAATCAGTAAAGATCTTGGAATTGCTTCAATTCCTAATTTTAGCTGGCTCTCGGTATCACATTATTTAACCAAAACAATAAAAATGTTTATGTGCATTGCTTTCACTTAGAACTACTTTTTAACTATCATTTTTGTAATGTTCTCGTTCTCACTGAGTTGTTCCATTTTGTATCAAAGTTTGCATTTGTAAAATATTTGAGAAAGAAATTCTGTCATAGGGTTTTCAGGAAAAGCCTTCTCACTGCACCGTGACCCACTAACCACCTACCACAATTGGAAATAGAGACCTAATGTCCTTATAGACCTCTAATCATATGTTATGCACCCTCCAGCCTGCTTTCTACTTAGATTCCTCAGATGCTTGCATTCTGATGTTTATGTTTCTGATAATAAATAAATAAACTAGAGATCAGTGAAAACAATATAGAACATTAGAACAATCTAGACAAGAAAAGGCCATTCAGCCCAACAAAGCTCACCAGTTCTATCCACTTAATCATTCCAAAATAATATTAAGTCTAATTTTGAAAGGCCCTAAAGTACCAAATGTCTATCACACTACTTAGTAACTTATTCTAAGTTTCAATGATTCTCTGTGTAAAGAAAAATGTCCTAATGTTTTTGCGAAAATTACCCTTCAAGTTTCCAACTGTGTCTGTTGTTCTTGATGAACTTATTTTAAAGTAATTTTCTCGGTCCACTGTACTAATTCCACTCATAATTTTAAAAACTTCAATCATGTCTCCTCTTAAACTTCTTTTACTTAAACTGAAAAAGGTTCAGCAATTTTAATCATTCTTCAAAATGTATACGCTATAGCCCAGGAATGTGCCTAGTTGCTCTTCTCTGAACTTTTTCTAGTGCTGCTATTCCCTTTTTGTAGCCTGGAGACCAAAACTGCACGCAGTACTCCAGATGAGGCCTCACCAATGCATTATAAAGCTTGAGCATAACCTCTTTGGAATTGTACTCCACACATCGTGTTATATAATCTACTATTATGTTTGCCTTCTTACTGGCTTCTGAAACATGTCAGGAAGTTGATAGCATGGAGTCTACTAAGACTTCTTAGTCCTTCTCATAAGGTGTACTTTCATTTTTCAGACCTTCCATTGTTTATTCCAACTTAACACTCTTTACTTCCTATGTGTAATACTTTACATTTACTGACATTAAATTCCATCCACCACATAAACTTGCTCAAGCCTGTATGCTGTCCATGGGATTCATGCATAATGCCATGCGAAGAATTCACACTATAACATGGCGTACAGACAAAAGCAGAAATGTGTGTACGCACAAAAAAATCCAGATGCATAAATCTGTCCGAACACCAACTTCCACGTTCTTCCGCTACATAAATCCCGGTTAGTGTGAATAGTAACACACGTGCACGTGCCTGCTGTCCCACCCCGTCTCCTCCCAGAATTACACCTCTTTGAATATGCAAATCAATATAAATAGCCCTTAAGCTCAGCGTTCAGTGAAAAGGTAATGGCAAAAGCCCAGGGGAAATTGAAGAATTTCAGCGAATACCAAGTGGAGACAAGGAAATAATTTTTTGGTTTAAACAATGGTATAAACAACAAAAGGAAGTTGATCGAGTGACATAGAGTGTCGGGGAAACTCGAAAGCTCAAGTTCACAAAGTCGCACAGTGCTCGAAATAAAAAGAAGTTGTCAGATATCAGAAGTCACAGTGAAAAGGCGAGTCATAGCCCATCATCTGAGTGTCATATGAAAGCTTATTAGGGTACAGAGAAAAAAATAGGCATGCAGTGGGAAAAAAGCACAAAATGTCAACTTTAATCTCTAAATTTCCACTTTAATCGTGTAGTTTTTTTTGTCATTAAAGTAGAACATCATAAACTTCATCATAAAATCGTTTAATTTACTACTTCCTCAAATCCCATCGTAACTAAAGTAGCATGTTAAATGCTTTGCTTTGTATTTGATCTTCTATGTGCTCTATGTGTGTGAATCACTACGTGATTCTTAAACGGGCTTTCTCTTCCTCCAACAGAACACAGAATCCATTACATTCATGAAATTATAACTCTCTGAATAATTAAAATACTGAGATGTACACTTGACATCATTTTCATGATTATAGGAGTTAAAACATGTTATTAAACATGAGAACACGGTGGCGCAGTGATTGTTCATGCCTCACACAAGATGCTTGCTGCGCCGTGCACGACCTTCAATGAAATAATTTACTGCAGCAGTACTGTCTCTTTTTTTTTTAATTTTATTGATTTTATTGTAATCATTCCATCCAAATTGATCATTTTTTACAAAAAATAGGATTGATAACAAATCTACCCCTACCACTGTCTCTTTCAAACATACTAACCTCCAATTCCTGTCCTTCCTTTTCTTTCTCCTAGTAACCAATCACCACACAAGCTCTGTAATAGACGTTAAGCCATCTGTAAGCTTAGAACGCCGATTCTTCAAAATTTTTAAGGAACATTGAACATTCCCTTGTCACATCAGCCCAAACAAGAATACAGCGCGAGGCAGGAACCATCTGTGAATGGAGCGCTAGCGAGGAGCACCATTGCCTCACATGTTTAATTATTAACAATATAGATGATTTAAATGAACTTAAACTTTTATCTGTATAATATAATAAACACATTTTGCTGCATTTCATCTTAAAAATGATGTCGTCATCATATGCAAATACGCACTTTATAAAGTGGCTCAGGTTGTGCAATGTTATAACTGGGGTAATTGTACTTATAAGTACAAAGCGTTCTACAAGGAGCAATTGATGGACTGATTGAGTGCATTTATAGTTCTTAGGATGAAACTGTTTCTGAATCATGAGGAAAGGCTCTGAAGCGTTTGCGGTATAAGAGCAGTTCAATAGACAGCATGGCTGAGACAGCGTGTGCTAGATACTGTATACCGATAATTCTCTTTCCAGTCAGCTGCTGTAGAGCTGTGATTCTCCACTCAGATACAGTGATATAAATACTCCGAGTGGTGCAGTGAGAGTAATATGGAAAAAGATGATCTGCTGTGCCAACCCGTAATGGGAGCAACTGAAAGAAGAAGAAGAAAAAGGTGCAGTGAGAGTAGCAATGCTAAAGCAGCTATGGTATTTGGAATAGTTTGACCATTCTGTGGACCATCCTATTGTTACAGGTTAATTACAATCAGATGCATTAAACTAATAAACAGTGTGCGGTTAATTTCAGTGTATTTACAAAGCCGCATCAGGGATGTGGATCTAAAAAAGAAAGGCAAACACACTGGAACAGTAGCACTGCTTTGACGCTGGGTGCCGCCAGTTTGCAAAACCAAGCAGAGAACTTGCGTACGCCAGGGTTGGAGATACCATGAAAATGTGTGTGGCTTTAGGTTTTATACACCACAATGTTGAACATGGAAACATTCGAACGCAACATTTTTGTGTGTACGCACCGTTTAAACATGATGCCCCAGTTCTTTAGAAAGGTAGGCAGGTTACTTCATCTAAAATTTTAAATATTACTCGGTCGGAAAACAAACAGGTCATCCTTCTGACCTTCACTCAGAGTTTATTCCCCCTTCTCTAAGCAGGAATAGCACCTGCTGGCAAAAAAAAATTCAGTTTTTCACATTTCAAACAATCTTTGCCTTTTTTCAAGGAAATACAACTGTTTTCTTCTATACTCTGAGGCATCTGTAGCTTCTCTCTCACTCTCCAAAAATAACACAGTCTGTCATGATGATCACTCTGTTTCCATCATTATAATATTTCACTGGCATGTGTAGCTTACAAATGTTTTGTCCTTTCACTAACTCCTTAGAATTTCTCAAGAATTTTATATTGTCCAAATAATTTAATTGTTTTGTGAATTATGTACATTTTGCAGTGGTCATAATAGGCTTTTAATAACATTACATCTTCACTTAAGATCATTTTTTGTTGCAGATGTATCCCTCTTTTCTCCATTCAGGTATGTGTTTTACAATATATCATCACTTTATTCTTTACAAGAACAAAAAATATATGAATTGCCCACACTGGTTAATGGAAAAACATTTCCATCCACTGTGTAGGGGTGATTGGACATTTATCAATGTATTTAACTCTTTTCCTATTTTATGTATTCTGTTTTTTTCTGAAATTCTTTTTCACGTTAGCAAAATCTTTCACTTAAGTATCATGTACTGTTTTTAGCAGATTGTACAAACAGTAAAATTCATGACACAAACAGAACTATTTATGGAACACCCTCAGAATGCACTTACTGTATTGTATTAATGATTCCACATTCAAAACCCCCATTGAACATACTTCTGGGAAGAATGTGTTTTGGAACTTCACCCTTAGTTTCATTTTTAGAATGTATGCATTTTTTCTTGTTATTTATTTATTCCATCCATCCATTTTCCAACCCACTATATCCTAACACAGGGTCACGGGGGTCTGCTGGAGCCAATCCCAGCCAACACAGGGTGCAAGGCAGGAACAAATCCCCGGGCAGGGCGCCAGCCCACCACAGTATTTATTTATTAATTTATTTGTTAGTATGGTGATGCAATTTTTTTATTACTGATTGCTCACTGCCATTTTGTTGAGCCCATTTCTGGTCATTGCTCTCTACCTATTTAAGATGGTGATAAACATACTTTAGTTAGTGTGGATCAAATATTATCAAACAAAGACCAACAGTGATGCCTTTTTAACATGTTAGAATATGCATTTTGCAATGTTTTATTTGACATCAAATATTTTTAACATTTTGATTTTGGTGTATAATTTATATACTTTTTCTGGTTTGATTTTTACTAGTTGTTGCAATATATTAATAGCAAAATGGCATGAAATGGTGAACAGGCCTCAGAAGTAGAAGAAAATCAAGCCATGACTTCACTGATCTGCCCCAGAAACATGCAACACCACATACAGCCTGGCCCTAAACTAAAATGGGACTTTTCTAAGCCTGCACAGGCCCAACATGGGGCTCAGGCTTTAAAATATTCAAAAATATGAAAAGATAACCATGAACCCCTAGCTAAGGATAAAACAAAAACAATGTTCTTTAAATATTATAGAAATTATTGATAAAGAACATTTAAGCACAAAAATTGGCAATGCAAAGAAAAAGGCAAAAACAAGGCAACAATGATTTGTGGTCTAAAAAGTCAACCCAAAGTACAGTCTATAATTTAGAACTCAGCAACCAGAAGCAAAAATCCAATAAACAATAAAATGAATGCAATGCTTACAATATAGAACAAAAAATGGAGAGACCTAACTCTTCAGCCTGAAAATAAAGGATGAGGAAAGAACTGACATCATAGTAGCCCTGCCATTTGGGGTTCCACTGATAAAATACAAGGACAATAACCATAAAACAAATAAACACATTAATACTAAGTAATATTTAAAAGAACAAAATTAGCAAAAAAAACAAACAGTACTTCAGAAAAAACTGAAATGGCAAAAAAAGGAAATTAACAAATCCTGACTAAAACATAACAATAGTTTCAGGACTATGATTTACTCTCACCCCTTTGACTTCTATAGTATGTCTCCTGTTTTGATTTTTATTTTAATCACGACCAACATAATTCAATAAGCACCAGAATCAACCATGGTGCTTATGACATCTTCAGGGATATCGGAGGCTGAGACGAATTCTGGTAACATAAAGTCAAAAGCAGGAAACAACTCTGTTTGAAACACCAAGTATATCACAGATTATTGATTATTCAGACTGCTTGTTCAAGTTAATCAAACAATCATTATACAATGTGGTACCTGATCCCAAAGAGTCATCCAAATCCATGGGATAATATTTTCATGTTAACTTCTTTGTATTTCTATTGACTCAACTCAGCAGGCTAACTAAAATTAACCAAAACAAAAATAAACGTGGGCTATTATTTCTGCAGACTGTTTCATGACTGTTTTGAAACAATTTTGTAACTAGATATATCCATTTTACAAATGTTCTTATACTTGTTAGAATTAAGTACAAAGCAGTGAAATACTGCACAAAAGCACAAACAGATGATATTCACTGTGGGTGGGATGTTAATCCATTAAATGGTACAGTGCACATAAGCATGTTTACATTTACATCCACATTGGCACTTTAAAGACGCAAGTGATCTAAAAGAATGTCAATTGAGTGTGAAAGAAACTACTAAATAAATGATAGATAGTTCAGGCAAATAATTTCATTGTATGTAACCTTTTCAGATGAGTAGTTTCTTATCACATACCTTATCTTGAATGCTATTAATATTAATTTACACTCATATATTATTCCCGACACTGCTGCCTTCCTACTAGATTTTTAAGATTTTTTAGCTGGAAATATGAATGTGCTACATGTATCACAAGAGAGAACAATTCTACAGTGCCATGAAAAAGTATTTCCTCTTTATTTCATTTTGTTCATTATTTCATATTTTTCATAATTAATACTAATAATACTACAATGCTAATAGTAATAATGCTACAAAGTTTTCCTTCCACCGCTTATCAATTTCCTTAGAAGAGGTCACCACCTCTCCATATCTGCTTAACACAACTTGGGCAAGGTCACATCTTCCCCTTCTAAAAAACATCAAAGAGTTTGCCAGGACACCCTCAAGGCCATCAAATTGTCTTTCTCCAGGGCCTCACCAAACTCCTCACATGCTTGAGCTTCTACTTCTGTAACCAGTCCTCTTAGCCTTTTGGTACCTCTCACCCAAGTCAGGAGATCCCACAGATAGCATTTCCCTGAAAGCCACCTTGTTCGGTCTGACAGCTTCTCTCACCTCTGGTGCTCTCCATCAGGTCCTGGGGTTGCTGCCATGAAAGGCATTGACTACCCTAACACCTCAGCTTTTAGCAGCTACTTCCACAATTGATGTCTTGAACAGAGTCCATTTGGACTCAATGTCCCCATCATCTCTCTGCACATGGGAGAATTTATCTCAGAGATAGTAGCTGAACTTATTACGAATAGAAGTCTCCACCAGACCTTCACCCCTACTACTTGTCTAGGCTTCCCTGGTCCATTTAGCCTACATCCCTCACACTGAATCAAACTAACTATCAAGTGGTGACCAGTTGAGAGCTGTGTTGGTTTCTTTACCTGAGTGAACAAATCATATGGCCTCAGATCACATGACACAACTATCACTGACTTTCATCACAAGGTGCTCTGGTACTAAGCACACATATGAGCCTCCTTGATTTTGAACCTAGTGTCTGTTATAGGCTATCCATAGCACTGAAATCTAATAGCAACTCACTGTCTTGGCCAATCACGCCAGTCCAGGTATTGCTGTCATTGCTTACACGGGCTTTAAAGTCACCCAGTAAGACTACCCAGTAAGTGGGTGACACCCTTTCAAATGCCTCAACCATCTTCCATAAGAAGGCTGAATAAGAAAGCTGAATACCCCAAAACAGCTGTTTAGTGCTTTCTACAACTCATAGTCAAATTGAGGCATCCCTTTCATCCACTATAGGGAATTCCAATTGCACAACCCTCATGTTGGGGCTTCTGAGTATCCCCATACCCACCTGAGGCCCTTCACACATTTGAAATCCAGAGTAAAAGGGAGACCACCCATGATCATGAAGTTTTGTTCCTGTACCCATGTTATGTGTGGTGGTGGTGGTATTAACTATATCTAACTGGTACTTTTCTGCCACCTATCTCTTTCCCCATCAGAGAGGTAATGTATCTAAGTTCTCAAAGCCAGTCTCTCTTGCCAGGATCTAGTACATCTAGATCTGTCCATCTACCTGCCTACGACTAAAAAATCATCATACCCAACCTTCAACATTCATTGGGCAGGTGGTAAACCCACAAGATGACTCCACATTACTGTTTTAGGCTGAGCCTGGCTGGGTTATGTGGGTTGCCTGACAACCCTTTCTCGTCAGCAAATTCCACCTCCAGACCTTGATCCAGGGGTGGATCTCAGTAACGCTATATCAGGTACGACACACCATTTTCTAATTTGTACTTTCATGAGGGTGATTGTGATTCTTTCTTTGTCTGACCTGTTCTCCAAGCACAAAGCTCCACATGACAAGCTCTCAGTATCTCTGAGGTGACTAAGCCCCACCAACAAGTTGATGCTCTCTCTCTCTTTCAATCTCTCTCTCTTTGCCTCTCTCTGTTTATATATTTATACACACACACACACACATATATATATACTAGCAGAATACCTGCGCTTCGCAGTGGAGAAGTAGTGTGTTAAAGAAGTTATGAAAAAGAAAAGGAAATATTTTAAAAATAACATAAGATGATTGTTAATGTAATTGTTTTGTCATTGATATGAGTGTTGTTGTCATATCTATCTATCTATCTATCTATCTATCTATCTATATATATATATATATATATATATAGCAAAATACCCGCGTTTGGCAGCAGAGAACTAAAAAGAAAAGGAAACATTTTAATAATAACGTAACATGATTGACAATGTAATTGTTTTGTCATTGTCATGAGTTTTGCTGGCATATATATACAAAGTATATATACACAGACACACACACAAATATATAAACATATATATACACATCATATATATATACATATATACATATATACACATACATATATATATATACATATACTGTACATATAAATATATATACATATATACACATATATATATATACACACACACACATATATATACAAATCTATATATATATATCTACATATATATATTAGGGGTGGGACTCGATTAAAAAAATTAATCCAGTTGATTAGAGGCTGTGTAATAATTAATCTTGATTAATCGTATTTAATCGCACACGTAAATTTGCCCCAAATCGCAAATGCTTTTTTTTAATTTAAAAGGGTTTTAGTGGGCAACAGAATCAAATAATAGACATGGACAGGAATATTGTAAACTCAAGCTGTTTTAATTTCTGAAAAAAAAAATGCTTTTAAACTGCATTTGAATTCAAAACAGAAACAAAAATATCATCCCTGGTTAAAATTGGGCAGACTTAAAAATAAAGTGGTAGTTTAAGTACTTTAAGTACATTTTCAGAATGGTATTGTCTTTAAATAATAATAACCAAAATTTCAACATAAAGTGCAATTTTTCTTCTTAAAAAAATAAGTCAGAAACATAAAAGGTAATTTGACCAACTTAATCTTTAAACTCTGAGTAACCTTACCCAAAATTATTTTGTACATTAGGCTAAAACAGTGTGATCATTGAACATTTTGTAATTAGATGTAATTAGAATTACTAACGGTCACGGAAGTCCAATGATCCCCAGTAAGAGCCACAAAGTCCGCTTTCTGTAATGCATCTAATTTTGCTTGCTTTTCAGTGTGCACAAAACCATGCTTTTATCAAGGCTTCGGGTAGTTTTTTTAAATGAAATTTTCCTCCGATCAGTCTTAGGAACGCGCTTTATTCCGACTCTAACATTTTTGTAGCTGTGATGTGTGCATCAGTGTAATCGATGTACCAGGAAATCATGCATTGACAAAAGTTCCCCTTTGCTTGGAATTGAAAGTGTGATTAAATGCGTTATTTTTTGTTATGGAGTACATGCATCGAAGCTTCTCAGCTGTGCTTGTCCTAAGAAAAGGAAAGATTTTAAAAATATCGTAACATGATTCTGCGTTAACCGCATATTTTTTCATACGTCCCAAACCAAGGAGATGCGAGGTTAAAATGAATCGGGAAGCGCGCGTACATACTCAGTGCATCCCCTCTCGGGAATCGAACCTCGGATGTCAGCGCTAGAGGCGAAGCCTCTACAATTGCGCCACGGCGTGTGGCTTGTCTATTTGAGAGTATGTAGATCGGGATATATATATATATATTTGCAGCGGAGAAGTAGTGTGTTAAAGAAGTTATGAAAAAGAAAAGGGAACATTTTAAAAATAATGTAACATGATTGTCAATATACAGTAATTGTTTTGTGAGTGTTATTGAGTGTTGCTGTCATCAAGGATTTGATTATCATTATTTGTTTCAATCAGGGTCGTATTTCTACGATGTGTTGTGTTCAAGTTACATTCCGTGTTTGTCAATCGTTGTAAAGATAAGAGGTTTCATTCATCGATTCGTTTCTTACTGCATCAATAAACAGCTCGTCTTCCTCTTTATCTGAGATGTGACACACTGCATGCACGGGTTTTTTTTTTTACACTGTCTTCCTTTAGCAGGACATTGACTTTTTCCACCGTGTGCTTTGTTTCCGCAGTAGCTGCACTTATGAATATGCTTGTATGTATCAGACGCTTCATATTTTTTTGCTGCCTTCTCAATTGTGTAATTCGGTTTTTGTTCAGCACTCTTTGGAACTGTTGCTTTTTGTCTGTGCACTGCGTCAGTTCACGTGAGCCGCTTGGTGTTCTTGCATCGAAGTTTCGCTGAGTTTGTGCCAAACACCACCCTGACCATCTCATCTTCCTCTGCATAAGCACAGTCCTTCACCCGTGAATATTTAGCGGCAGTGTTTCTATTGGATTGCCGCTGACGGACGGCCTTATATGGGCCGGCACTAAATTACAAACACCAGCAGCAGCCTGTCTATGAACTTAATTTAAACTTTAAGTTTACACCATGCTTTGTTTCCGAAGTAGCAGCACTCATGAATATGGTTGTATATGTCAGTCGCTCGCTTCTTATTGTTTCGCTGCCTTCTCAATTATATAATGCATGTTTTCTTCAGCGCTTTTTTGAGCTCTTCCTGGTTTTCTACGCACTGCGTTGACAGTCAGTTCACGTGATTACGTGGGAGGCGTGATGATGTCACACGAAACTCCGCCCCCCACGGCCATCCAGCTCAACTCCATTACAGTATATGGAGAAAAATAGCTTCCAGTTATGACCATTACGCGTAGAATTTCAAAATGAAACCTGCCCAACTTTTGTTAGTAAGCTGTAAGGAATGAGCCTGCCAAATTTCAGCCTTCTACCTACACGGGAACTTGGAGAATTAGTGTTGAGTCAGTCAGTCAGTCAGTCAGTCAGTGAGGGCTTTGTCTTTTACTAGTATAGATATGTATGTGTATACAAAGAATGTCCTAAATGAGTGCTATTTAACCCTTTAATGTGGTTGAGATCACTGTGAAGCAATCACACCTGAAAATTGGACATTTGATTACCTTTTAATGAAACATAACTTTGGTGTTGTTTTTTCATTCAGACATTTATATATATATAGGTTTGGGGCAGCCACCCGAATAATTTGGTTTCCTGGCTGCAAATTGTCTTTAAATGATAGCACTGCTGTGCACAAAACCGAGTCCAATACAGAACTGAGGGAATAGGGAGAAGATGGAGGCTTTTAAAGGGGAAGACAGGAAGTGAAGTCAAAGGGGTCGGGCTCGTGAGGGTCTTCTGCCATTGGTGCGAGCCCTGACATGATATCACAGGGGCCAGAGCCGGCAAGGTCTCCTTCCATTGGCTCGGTCCCGGAAGTACAATACAATACAATACAATACAGTTTATTTTTGTATAGCCCAAAATCACACAGGAAGTGCTGCAATGGGCTTTAACAGGCCCTGCCTTTTGACAGCCCCCCAGCCTTGACTCTCTGAGAAGACAAGGAAAAACTCCCAATAAAAACCTTGTAGGGAAAAATGGAAGAAACCTCGGGAAAGGCAGTTCAAAGAGAGACCCCTTTCCATGTAGGTTGGGCGTGCAGTGGGTGTCAAAAGTAGGGGGTCAATACAATACAATATACAGAACAGAACAATTCCTTAAGACAGCATAATAATAAAAATTTTAGAAGTACGATTTAACAGTAGATGATATGACATAATTAGGTTTGGATATTTTTAGAGTCCTGGAGACCTCATCCATCTAGCTGCCTCCCCATTTGGCCATGCCACGGCTGAAACGTTGCTCCGATGAAAGGACCCCTCTTTCCCATGATTCCTGTGATCCTCCATCAGGGATGACTTTACCATAGGCAGGCAAACAACTTGGCAGGTGGGCCGTGGCACCAATTGCCACATTTGGGTACCGAGAAAAGAAACAGAATAGGTGAGGGTTAGTATTCAAATATAATTATCATGTTACTTATGTTATAGTGCTAATGACTAACAACAGAGATGCAGTCTGTACAGTTAATCAGCAGCTCTAGTCAGGATATGCTAAACTGAAGTAGTGAGTCTTCAGCCGGGATTTAAAGGCTGAGACTGAAGGGGCATCTCTTATGGAAGCAGGAAGACCATTCCACAGTTTAGGGGCCCTGTAACTAAAAGCTCGACCTCCCACTGTTATTTTATTAATCCTTGGTATCCTAAGTGACGTCCAGAGGACCAGGTGGGATCTCCCGTGAATGGTCTGCAGGCAGTCTATACTGATATGGACTGGGTAATGTGTTAGGAACGAAAGGATGCCACATCATTTTATGGAAATGAAAATTATCAGCCTACAGAAGTTTGAATTCAAAGACACCTCGAAAATCAAAGTGAAAAAATGATGTGGCAGGCCATTCCATTTTGCCAAAATTTCATTGCAGCATCTCCAAATCATACTCAGTTGTTTGTATGGCCCCCACATGCTTGTATGCATGCCTGACAACGTTGGGGCATGCTCCTAATGAGACGATGGATGGCGTCCTGGGGGATCTCCTCCCAGATCTGGACCAGGGTATCATTGAGCTCCTGGACAGTCTGAAGTGCAACCTGGCGGCATCGGATGGACCAAAACATAATGTCCCAGAGATGTTTTATTGGATTTAGGTCAGACAAGCATGAGGGCCAGTCAATGGTATCAATTCCTTCATCCTCCAGGAACTGCCTGCATACTCTTGCCACATGACGCCGGGGATTGTTGTGAACTGGAGGAATCCAAGACCCACTGCACCAGCATAGGGTCTGACAATGGGTCCAAGGATTAAATCCCAAAACTTAATAACAGTCAAGGTTCCGTTGTCTAGCCTGTAGAGGTCTATGCGTCCCTCCATGAATATGCCTTCCCAGACCATCACTGTCCCACCACCAAACCGGTCATGCTGAATGATGCTACAGGCAGCATAACATTCTCCATGGCTTCTCTAGATCCTTTTACATGTGTCACATGTGCTCAGGGTCAACCTGCTCTCATCTGTGAAAAGCACAGGGTGCCAGTGGTGGCTATGCCAATTCTGGTATTCTATGGCAAATGCCAGTCGAGCTCCACGGCACCAGGCAGTGAGTACAGGGCTCATAAGAGGATGTCAGGCCCTCAGGCCACCCTCATGAAGTCTGTTTCTAATTGTTTGGTCAGAGACATTCACACCAGTGGCCTGTTGTTGATTATTTTGTAGGGCTGTGGCAGTGTTCCTCCTTGCCCAAGAACAACCCTGCTGATGGGTTAAGGACCTTCTACAGGCTTTTCCAGCTCTCCTAGAGTAACTGACAGTCTCCTGGAATCTCCTCCATGCCCTTGAGACTGTGCTGGGAGATACAACAAACCTTCTGGCAATGGTACATATTGATGTGCCATCCTGCAGAGGTTGGACTACCTGTGCAACCTCTGTAGGGTTCAGGTATCGCCTCATGCTACCAGTAGTGACACTGGTGGTAGCCAAATGCAAAACTAGTGAAAAAACAGTCAGAAAAGATGAAGAGGGAAAAATGTCAGTGGCTTCAATATATATATATTGTCACGTTTGGGTCATAAAGTTGCTCAGATACACTCAGGAAATTCCAGAGACACAAACTTTATTCAAACACTTCGAACAAACACAAGTCTCTTTCAGGATTGGTTCAGGCTTCGTGACTACCCGGAGGGCACATCTCCGTCTCTCAATCAAAAGAACAGAAAATCTTCCTTTTCAAAAGGGCATGCCTCGGGGGGGCAAAGCCCTAACAGGAGCAAAGGATGTCTGGGGGAAGAGGGACAAGGCAGTGAGACCAAAGGACAGTTGTGGTGCAGGCTTTTAAATGTTTGAAGCCCCATGCCAGATGCACATCACACGACACGGCAGCAGCAGCAAGCCTGCAGCTGATCCAGCAAAGTGGAGATAAAAAAACTGTATTTGTTTCCCATTGAAGCACTGTTTAAGAGAGGGTTTTGAAGGAGCACTCACATCTCCTTAGGGCTGCATTCAGTATATATATATATATATATATATATATATATATATATATATATATATATATATATATATATGTGAACGCTGGCCCGGACACAGACAGACGGACATCGTAATCTCACCCAACACACGTTTATTTACAAGTATAATTATATTTACAAAGTTCAGTGCACGTCCCAGTGCCTCTTGCACCGTTCCCCCAAAGTCCAGGCCACACAGTCAAAATTCCTCTCTGGCCGCCTCCAGTCCTCTCTTCAGCTCCATCTCTCTTCCACCCGACTTCCGCTCCTGAATGAAGGGAGGCGGCCCCTTAAATAGGAACCCGGATGGGCTCCAGCTGCTTCTCGGCATTCCTCCGCAGACACGCCCCAGTGTGGCGGAAGTGTCGACTGCGCACCTGGAAGCCGTCCGGGTGCCCCCCGTCTTCTTCCCCCCAGCACTTCCTGGTGTGGCGGAAGTGCTGGGCTCCAGGGTTGTTCAGGCACCGGGGCGCCGCCTGGCGGTGCCACGGGTCCCTACAGGGCTGGGCTTCAAGCCCTTTACCCGGGCCCTAACATAACCAGGGCGGTCGCCCCATCGCGGTCTGGAGGACCGCGAGGGGGGCGTCCGTCCTGGTTACGCTGGTGGCCTCGGGTAGAGGGCATGGAAGCCAAGCCCTGTAGGAGCCCGTGGCCACCACCAGGCGGTGCCCCACTTCCAGATCATAATCTGCCACATCCGGCCGAGGCAAGATCCCGGCCGGGACGCCCAGGAGGACCGGAGGAGGGCCTGTACCTCCGCCAGACCACGAGGGGGTGTCCACCCTGGTTATGTTGGTGGCCTCGGGTAAGGGGCATGGAAGCCCAGCTCTGTAGGGGCCCGTGGCCACCGCCAGGCGGCGCCCCGCTGCCTGAACAGCCCTGGAGCCCAGCACTTCCGCCACACCAGGAAATGCTGGGGGGAAGACTTTGGGAGACACCCGGAGAGCTGCCGAGAGGACAGCCGGCACTTCCGCCACGCTGGGGTGTGGCCAAAGGAGGAATGCCGGGAACACCTGGTGCTCATCCAGGAGCTGTATATAAGGGGCCGCCAGGAGAGAAAGGCAAAAGGACTGTGTGGCCTGGACTTTGGGGGATCGGTGCTGGAGGCACTGGGGTGTGACTGCACGGTAAACTTGTACATATTAATGTAATTAAACGGTGTGTTGGGTGAAACAAAGATGTCCGTCTGTCTGTGTCCGGGCCAGCGTTCACAATATATACACAATATATATATATATATATATATATACAATTCATGAAAGATTGTGACCAAATTACCTTAAATAATATGCAACAATGATGAAAATCAGGGGTAAATACTCTTTTTGTTAGTAAGTATTCATTTGGTATAAACATTAAAATGCATTTTAATGTGTAAGTAAATTCTGTCTCCATCCTTTTGGTATTTTCTCATCAAAAGATCCTCAAAAATAGAAGATTTCGCAGCCTGGTACAATCTGCTGTCATTTCATCATTAGCTACAGGTGTAGGACTTCTTAAAACACATTCTGTAGGCTTTAAAATATAGCCATTTCATTTACTTTTTTAACCTTATGAAAACAGCAACATCTGCAAATGATTTAAGTTTATTGCAGTTGTTTAGGGTCAACAGTGCTTTTTCGTATAGCATATGATTAATTCTTTAAAAATATTTCTCAAATCACTTAAGAGACTGTTGAAAATTAACTTGAGAAATAATGAAAATTATTATCACTTAAATGTGAGAATGTAAGAACTAAATGGTTCCATAATATAATAAATTATTTTATTTGTGTGACCTAGATTAGAGTGCATAGTTTATATAACATTTCAATATTAAATACTATTTTCTAAAATGAGCCCAATGATTTGGGATTTTTGCTCTTATTTTTCATGGGAGTAAATTCTTATGAATGCAGGATAGAAATATTAATGAATGTATTTAATTTACTGCTTTGTTAGATTTTGTCTTTTTTCTTGTTCCTGCTTTGTTTTTTAAATTTCTGATGTTTTTTCTTTTTTCCTAGTTTGACTATAAAGTCATTTGTTGTATATGTTTGTATAAGATTGTATGCAATGTTATTTTTTTTAAATAAAATTAATTTAAAAATGACTGTCAGTAAAAAGCATTTTGAAATGTTTCTGATCCTGTTGTTGTATTGTTGAGTTCATGCACGTAACCTCTCTCTCTCTCTCTCTCATGTATAAAATAAAAACCTATATTTATATTTTCTTCACAATTTTTGTAGCCTTACTTCAGCTTAAAGATATTCAACAACTGTGCTAATTAAAATTTCTAAAAAAAAATTGGTTGTTTTTACAGCATATTTTCCATACAACAAAAATTTGATACTGCACTGATAGAATTCAAAGGAGAATGTACTGTAGAAACAGGAATGTCCACAACCTTGAAGAGAAAGACGGGAAAAGAGTTGAATCAGCGATTTTCTCTACAGACCTCATTTCTCTCATGTGTACACTTATCTGTTTGTCAGTATACTGTACTTCCTCCTCAGTATCTCTCCACTGTGGAATCGTCCAGGGATCTGTCCTAGGACCTCTCTTTTTTCTGTATTCACTCTTCCCCAAGGATCCATTTTAAGAAAATATGGGATTTCTTTTCATTTTTATGCAGATGACGCCCAAATCCACTTGCCTTTAAAACGGCAAGATAGTAACCCTTTAAAACCATTGTGTGGACTGCCTGGAGGACATGATAGCCTGGATGGCCTTAAATGTTTTAAATTTTAATGAAACTAAAACTAAGGTGCTCATTTTTTGATCCAGTGGGACCAGTGTCCCCTCACCCCCACATTTTAACCTAGGTCCATTGGAACCTTTTGTTAAGTCCTCCACAAAGAATTTGGGGGTGATTATGGATGTTGATTTTAAAAAGGACAATAAAATTAGCTCAGTGATAAAGTCAAGCTTTTTCCAATTAAGACTTTTATCTGAAGTCAAGCCCTTTTTATCATTTAAGGGGTTAGTCAGGTTTCTCTCTTCTGCCTTCAGCTGGTGTAGAACGCTGCAGCACATTTTCTAGCAGGCAGTAAGAAGCGTGACCATATCACCCCAATACTTACATTCCTTTCATTGGCTTCCCACATACATTAAGGGTAAACTTCAAGATTCTCATACTTACTTTCAAAGGTATAAAAGGATGGACCACCACGTACAGGACCTGATTACTCCTTACACCCCAGCAAAGTCTCTCAGGTCTGCTGATCTGTTTTGTTGACTGCTCGAAAGTATAGGCTAAAACACAGAGGGGGCCGGGCCTTCTCTGTCCTGGCTCCAAAACTTAGAATGGTTTACCCCTGAATGTTAGGATGGCCCTCTCATTGCCTGTTTTTAAATCCTGCCTTAAAACATACTTTCATTCCCTGGCTTTTAACTCAGTTTGAGAGCTGTTTGTTTTGTCCTTGCCCTGCTTTTAAATTTTTTGTCTGCCATTATTTATTCATTTGTTTTATTTAGTTTAGTTATTTAAATTATTTTTTTGAGCTACTTGGTATATAGTTTGTATAGCACTTTGGGTTCAACTCCAGTTATTTTAAACGTGCTCTATAAATAAAAATGCAATTAAATGAAAATGCTCATGTCACCCATCAATGCCATTTTTCCAAAATCTGTTTCTCATGTCCATTTTCTTTGTAACTCTGTTCAAGTGCACTTTACAAAAATCCCTGCAGAGTACACTCCTCTAGCAACAGTGCTTTCATTTGTTATTCTTAAATTATTTAAAAAAATCTTGCATTCTAATACTTCTGGAAGGTTTCCTACATCACAGAGTACAATAGATTCGTAAAACTGAAAATCCCAAAGAAGTTAAAGTCAAAACAATGGACACAATACAGCTTGCTGTAAGGTGATACAAACATCAAGCAGACGGCATAGACTCTGATGTGGAGTGTGTCTGACATAGTACTTGTTCTAGAAGGAAATTAGCCAGCACATTGTACATCCATCAGTGGCCAAGCTGCTAGCTCTGCCAGTAGAAAAGCCAGAAGTGTCGATGACTTGCACAGCAAAAATAGGGACTCGTTTGTCATCTTAATCTACAATTCTGACATCAACACCAACTGTTTATGAGACATTGCCAGAACGCCACGCAAAAGGTTAAGTAGACAGTGCTTCCGTTTTGAAGGATTTGAAGAAGTTGAAAATTAGGCCGGAGTGGAAAGGAAAGAAATGCAGCAGGCTATGACTGATATGTGTGAGGAACACATGCCCGTATGTAACCTTTATTGTGAAACATTACTTCATGTATCATTTTTGTGTTATTATTTTTAATATTAACATTTTACTCATTATTTAACACATTGGTATTTTGTTTGTAATGGGTAGTGCCATTTTATGTTTGGATATAGACATGCTTTTTTGTTACAGGTAACAGTGCTTGTTGCTGTTGTGACTGGGCCCAAAAGGCAAGACCAAACCTAGTTAAACACATTACACTCTAACTACTTAATATCACTTAATCTAAATAACTTATTACCCACTTAGTTAATTAAATCAGAAACTGGCAGTAAAAATCACACAAAACCCTATGAAATACTGACCCCATTTCCTGTAGAAGTGAGAAAAGAAGAAGAAGGAGGAGAACAACAACAACAATAATAATCAACAAACACTAATAAAAAGTATGACATACAAAAGTAAAAAGGTACCAAAGAAAAAAAAAACAAATTGGGAAAAATGAATCAATAGTCTTAGGTTGTCAGACACATGAGTAGAGCACACTGAAGAGTAATGTACAATGAGTTTTACTTTTGTTATTGTTATGTCAGTGAGATGGCAAGGGACATCATTTAAGCAGGCAATGGAAAAAAATGGGGGAACAAATACAATGAGCAACAGAACCAAAATGAGAGGAAAAAGTCGTAGTCAAAAATTTCTATTGCAAATGTCAAAACCAGAAGGTTGTTAAATAAACAAATATTGTAACAAAGTGCTTTCACAAAGCATTTTGTTATCTGCTGCTTGGATAAGGACTTGGCCGACCTTTTAACCCTCTTAGGACGCGCTCCTGACAATGCAAATCGTTTCCCTCATGGTGTTGGATAACAATTCGTCATTTGTGAAATTCAAAAATAATAAATAAAAACAAAAATAAATGGAAATTTCCAAAATAAACACTACGATGCAGAGAGAGCATTAAAAAATAACCAGTTTTCAAGAGTTATTTTGAGCAATGACCAGGGGTTTCATTTATAAAACTTATGAATTTGATTCTTGACTTTGTGTCGAATGAGTGGTTGCTCATGGAGTCCCGAGTGAGGCACATTGCCTGCATTGTGAGGCAGCGTCAGTCAAGGCACTACAGCCATATGGGGCATTTCCCCAAGGGTGATCCAGCTGGTAGGATCCTCATTGTTGGTGGCTGGACCAGGCCAAGGGGTCGCCCACATAACATCTGGGTCATTTCCGGAGGGTGGGCCTGGACCTCATATCTGCCTGGGGTGTTTGCCAACCGGTATCCCAAGCTGTTTCGTCGTGTGGTGGGTGCGGCAACACACTGTACCAGTGCATGCTCCGCAACTTGACTTGACTTGATTTGAGAGTGAAAACATGAAAAAGCCAAAAAACAAGAAAATCAAATTTATAAAACCTGGTGTACACACATTTCAGCACAATTTACCTTTACAAGTCATAATTATCTTATATATTTGCATCTGTGAACGCATCTCGAACTTCAAACTGAAACAACCATATATGGACTATACTAATCAGCCAAATACATATGCAATCATAATGCTGCAGAACTTTATTGGCCAGTAGAGCAGCTCCCTTTTTAACATATTAAGACTCTACCACCTTCATTCATAAGCTCTGCAACTGACCCTGCAAGATCATGCGGGGTATTATAACATCTCTTTTCTATGTTCTGGGGATCAGGGAAAGTCATAAGGTGCCTGCTTCTGAGCAGATAGCTGCTATTACCTAGCAAATGTAATGACAGCCAGTTAACTTACGAACAACCACCATGTACAGAACTATTTCATCTGTCAAAGCTACTTTACATCAAAATAAATTCATCACGAGTTGATCCAGGCCAATGAGCCACAAAATTAGTGAATCTTATCTTGGCATCACAGATGACTTGTGCATTAATGGAATGTAACTGCTTACAGTTAATAAAACCAGCTTTGCTCTCGCTGGATTCCCTTATTGCAATATGAGTGCAGTAAAGAGCTCCAGATATGTTAGGAGAACCAGACACTGCTGCAAATTGGTAAAATACATTATGTTTTATGTATGTGCACTCACACCATACTGTAACTGTAGCACTTTGGTTAATGGCTTCCATCACAGTAAGCATAATGGGCTGAGTGACAACAAGTAGCCTATATGCCCTAACAAAAAAAAAACCAAAATGTTTTTCAGTGCAAATACTCTTTTAAAAGGGAACAAAAATAGAGTCTGTAAATCATATTAATCACTTTTGAGATGTAATAAATGTATCACATTAAAGCACATTCTAATAACAGCTAATCTATAAGTAATCAGTAGGGGTGGTCTGTAATACACTTCTGGAAAAATCAGCCAAAGAAAGTAATTCCTGCCAATCACCCTACTCATCACTAACAAGGCATTGACAGTACTTGTTAAATTGTTTATTCACCAACAAAGGTTGCCTATTATTTTGAGGGTTATAACTGGAAGTTAAATTTAATTGGATGCTAATGCTTCTACAAAAACTACTTCAAAAATGAAAATATAAAACTCAATCACAGACAATAATCTTAGGAAAGCCATCTAAAGTATTTTTTAATAAATATACCCAATAACCCTTGAGCAGATGAAAGTTTGGAAAAACTACAATAACTAAAATGTAGTACAATTTCCTAATGGAGGTAAATCTGTAATATAATCAAGACATATTTTTCAATCAAGATCTTTCAGGAGGAGGTAGAGGCTGTAAGAGGCCAGAAAAACATGCTAGAACATCATTTGCTCTTTTACAGATCTCACTATCACATAATCCTTTATATCCTTCCTCATACATGGTCACCAAAGTACCTCTTAGTTAATATGAAAGTTTTTTGAATACCAGATTGCCCAGCAATAACAGAATCATAACCCCAAATTATGACTTCTGTTCCTAATTAAACAGGAACATACTGAAGACCTTTTGGAGTTTGCTCTGGAATTGCCTGGTTACCTTGAGAATTTCTGATTTCATCTAGTAGTACTAGGGTGTTGTACTGTGTTAGCCATTATGAATGTAGAGAAAAGCCAAGCAAAATGACACCTTTTATTTATTGATTACATCTTGCCTGAAGAAGGGGCCTGAGCTGCCTTGAAAGCTTGCATACTGTAATCTTTTTACTTAGCCAATAAAAGGTGTCATTTTGCTTGGCTTTTCTCTGATTTCATCTATTAATTCTTTTGAATGGGAAAGAGTAGCAAAAGAAAGAAACCTTTTCGCAGGTATAATATTTTTGTGTCTCTATTGAAAATTCTTCATCAAACCATTTTTATCCACAGATTAGAATAACATACTAAAATTAGATTTGCTCATTTTTTGCTGATTAAATTAATTTCTTATGATCTGTAAAGAAAAAAAAAGGTGTTCCTCTAGACTTGAACTAGTTATTGCCATTCCTGTAAAGCCAGTTTGGTGGCCAATATCTCCCAGTCACCTACTTTGTAATTTTCCTCATAAAATTTTTGAGGACTGCTCCCAATCCAGTGGTGGAAGCATCCAGTTCTGGTTTAAAAGGTTTAGTTATTGTATGCTAGGATATTCACAAATTGGAGCTAATATAAACAGGCTTTTTAACATTTAAAAGGCTTCTTAGGCTTCAGTAATTATTTTAAAGTTCTTCCTAGCTTTTCTATTGTTGTTAAATTGGTAATGGCAATACTATTGAGATAAAATTTTTAATTAATTTTTGCTAATAACTAACCTTGCTTATTTTGGGAACTATTCTTGAATTGTAAAACACATTGGTTTGGTCCAATTAGTCCAGAATATGAAATTTCATTTTCCAAAAATACTACTAAAATAATACTTTTTCAAGTTTTTTAAATAAAATATTCTTTTGAAGATATGGTAATACTTTACCAACACATTTTAAATGTGTACAAAAATTTGGGGAAACAAGTATCAATATATACCAACTCAAGTACATCCAAGATATCTCAAAAAACGTCACTGATGGGTAATTGAAAAAACATTGGCGCATTAGTTAAACTATGGGGCATTATCAGGTACTCATAACAACCAATAGATGTGTTAAATACAGTTTCCCATTCATCACTCTCCCTAATTCTAATCAAATTATAAGCACTTAAGAATGTTTATAATTCGGAGAAAAGGATAATTGTTCTTGATTGCAATTGTAAATTGATTGTAATTTTTTTCAACTCTTTATAATCAACTAGCAAAATACCCGCGCTTCGCAGCGAAGAAGTAGTGTGTTAAAGAAGTAAAGAAGAAAAGGAAACATTTTGAAAATAACGTAACATGATTGTCAAAGTAATTGTTTTGTGTATTTGGCTGCAGCGTCACAAAGTTGTTTTCGTCTATCTGCATCAGAAAATGTACCACGACTTCTGACACGCCTCCATTTTAGTGTTTTCTCACAGCTTGGATTGCTGCTGTTATAATCGGTTTGAGTCTACATATATATATATATATATATATATATATATATATATATGTATATATACACATACATATCTACATACACATATATATATATATACACACATACCTATCTACATCATATATACACATACATACATACATACATACACACACACAAATTATATATATGTGTGTGTGTGTGTGTATGTATGTATGTATGTATGTATGTATGTGTGTGTATATATATAATGTACACACTTACACACAGGTATATATATGTGTATATATATATATGTATGTGTCTATATGTGTGTGTATAGCTTTGGTCACTGAGTGCAAGGGAAACATAATAAAATGTAGTCTATAAGTTATTAAACAGTAAAACATTAACATTTTAAGAAGTACAGGTACATTGAGCATTACTGGAGTGGTTTTGGGTTAACTACATTTTAAAGATGGTGTAACACAACAGGTAAGTAGTACTAACAGCAGCTAAAATGTATATGGATCATCTCTCGGTAGCAGATCCCTTTTGAAAGGCGCTACACGACGGCTGTGGTATAGAAATTACATTTTCTATGTGAATGTCCAAATTTCTGCCTGTGGTAATGTACCCTACCGGCATTACCAGCAATTAAAGAAAATTAGTTTTGTGTCCTCTGCAGTGTTAAGAGAGAAAGGCTTTGGTTTGGGATAAAATGAAAAAAGGTGTAAAGAAAGGAAAGTTGCCTTCTTTTATATAGTGTAGAGAGATGTCTTCGCTGACGATATGAGCGCCTTTTGGGGACAGTCGCGGTGGGTCTTGTGTAAACTGGTGAGACGTCCCTGCCATTAATCGGCTGTGATGGCACTGTTGGTCCTCCACTCCTGTGCATGTCTTCCGAGCTGATGACCTCATAATCGTATACGTGCAAAAGAAAGTGCGCGCCTTAATATTAGTTTGCCGCGGTGTAGAAAAGGGATCCCGTGTTTGCACTTGTCTGGGCTATAGCCTTAGGGGGAGGAGGAAAAAAATGAAAAGTGCTCACTTTGACTTAAGGAAGAAGAGCAGTCAGCGTCTCAAAGGCCGGCACAGCTATGTGCGCGCGCCGGCTGCTCGAGTTTTGCAGGGCAGGACACTCCACTTTTGCAGACACGTTCATCAAAATGTCTCTCCCTCTGCTTCCTCATAGAAAGAAAGACCTTCCTGCACCATAGGCCTTTGAGGTCATAATATATATATATATATATATATATATACGGGCCGGAAAACCCCAACCCTTGCTACTGTCTCCTCGGTCCTTTACAAGTGGCGAGTCGGCAGGATAGAGAGATCCCGAATGACGGAGGGACAGGACCTCAACACGGTGCTGCAGGATGAATGACCAGCTCCAGGCGCTGCAGCTGCGCAAGCCGCCACCACCGGGAGCTGGAGGCCACGGGCCAGGTTAGTGGAAGCCCAACGGGCGAGACCAGACCCGCCAGGCAGCCGCCTCCCTTGGTCCGGCGGGCCCTTCGAGGACGCCGATACCTGGGCATGTTTGAGAGGACGCCACCCGAACGAGTGGCAGCGGTCCGAGTGGGCGCCCATCTTGGCGCCATAAGGGACGCCATGGGCCTATTATGACCTCCCTGAGGAGGAGGCCGCAATTACGACCTCCTCAAGCCCAAATACTGGCCCGCTACGGCATTAGCCCGGCCAGCAGGCGGCGAATGGCGGAACTGGGTCTTTGACCCTGAAAAGCCCGCCGCCCAGGCGCTCGAAGTTCTGGGGCAAGATGGGCCGCTGGCTACGCCAGAGAGCCCGACGGGCGGAAAGTGGTCGAGCGGGTGGCCTGTGAAGGCCTGGTCAATGCGATGCCCAGTTCCCTCGCCCAGCAGGTCCGGGACACGCTATCAGAACATGTCGGGCCTCCTCGACGCCCTGGAGCGCCAGTTGGCGGTCCTCCGACTTGGGGGTCAGAAAAGCCTGCTCGCTGGAACCGCAGGGACGGGCGGCCACCCCGAAGCCCCTCGACGCGCTGCAGAAGCGCCAGCCAGAGCCAGAGAGGCCGGGTCCGCGCTGTTTCAAGTGTGGCGAGACCGTCACCTGCTGCCAAACTGCCCCATCACATCGCCCGGAGCCTATGGACTGCAGCTGGACATTGGAGAGGTATTGTACCCGCCGCATCCCTTGGCGAGTCCAATTGGTGTTGCTAAATGGGCACGCCGTGGTGGCTTTGTTTGATTCCGCAGCAACATTACCATTGTTGCTCGCCGTTTTATGGTTAAAACAGCATTTGTTGGTCACCTGTGTGCATGGGGGACTAGGTCATATCGTTCCGCCACTGCTATGTCACCTGGAAGGGGAACCAATCCAAATGACGGTCGCTGTGTTACCTGTCTCCACGCTCACCTGAAAGCGCCAGTTTGGAGGTCATATATATATATATATATATATATATATATATATATATATATATATATATATATATATATATATATATATATATATATATATATATATATATATATATCGCAGCTGTGTGTCCGCATAAACCCCGGAAGTGTTTTTGGATTAAAGGAGGCCAAATAAGGCTAAAAGAAAAGGAAACATTTTAATAATAACGTAACATGATTGACATTGTCATGAGTGTTGCTGTCATATATATATATATATATACACACCTCCGTTACTATATATACTGTATACACACACATAGAAATATATATACATATACACACATATATATATATGTGTGCACAAAACCACGCTTTTATCAAGGCTTCCGCAGTGCGATACTTCCGCCCTTCCTCCGGTAGTCTTTTGAAATGAAATCAGTCAATATAATGTAACATTTTAATAATAACGTAACGCTTCCTTCCGACTGTTACATTTTTGTAGCTCTGATGTGTAAATCAATGTAATCGGTGTACAAGGAAATCATGCATTGACAGAAGTTCCCCTTTGCTTGGAATGCAAAGTGTGATTAAATGCGTTATTTTTTAACGCGTTATGGATTACATGCATCGAAGCTTCTCGGCTGTGCTTGTGCTAAGAAAAGGAAACATTTTAAAAATAACGTAACACGATTGTTAATGTAACCTTTAGTAAGTAGTGCCTGGAGGATTCAAGTGTGGAGAAACTTGGTTCCTCAAGACTGCGTTAGCTGCGGAGCTCAGCTCACAGCGAAATGAGGTGAATGGGAGGGGAGATGATGGCGTGACTCCCCCACCCGCCTTAACTGTCAATCCCCCACAAACACAGTCTCTCGGAATTTGCATAAGCACAGCCCTTTACCAGCTTAGTTACAAAGTGATCAAAACTCTTGTTTATATCCTGCTTCCTCTCATTAAACTTGTATCCCGCATTAGCCGTGGGCATGACAAATGCCAGCGGCAGCCTGTCTATGAACTTAATTAAACTTTAGGTTTACACCGTGCTTTGTTTCCGAAGTAGCTGTACTCATGAATATGGTTGTATGTGTCAGTCGCTCGCTTCTTATTGTTTCGCTGCCTTCTCAATTGTATAATGCGTGTTTTCTTCAGCGCTTTTTGGAGCTTTTCCTTGTTTTCTACGTACTGCGTTGACAGTCAGTTCACGTGATTACGTGGGAGGTGTGATGATGTCATACGAAACTCATCGAGCTCAACTCCATTACAGTATATGGAGAAAAATACCTTCCAGTTATGACCATTACGCATAGAATTTCGAAATGAATCCTGCCCAACTTTTGTAAGTAAGCTGTAAGGAATGAGCCTGCCAAATTTCAGCCTTCCACCTACACGGGAAGTTGGAGAATTAGTGATGAGTGAGTGAGTCAGTGAGTGAGTGAGTGAGTGAGTGAGTGAGTCAGTGAGGGCTTTGCCTTTTATTAGTATAGATACAGCGCCCTAAAGATGTATCTTTTCATTTTCTCTAAAAGCAGTATAGCCTCAACTGGACTGTTGGACAGTCTAATAATAACATTTGGAATACTGGTACCTGTGTGCTGACATCTTTTACAGGTGGGCATAGATAATTCACTATGTCATGTGAGCACCTGAGTAATGTGACTGGGAACTGGCATAGCGACCGTAAATAACAATCAGTCCTCCAAACTAATAAAACAAGTCCTCCTTAAACCTGTCTGCCTCTTGCCTACTCTTTTACTCCTCATTTTGTTCTCACCCCTGTCACTGTCTTTCCAAATTATTCATATTCCTCTTGATCTAAACCACTTGCCCTTTTTGGCACTAAAGCACTGCTATTTATCCCTCACCCTTGTCACTCAACTCTCCCCAAGGAAGTGTCCTGTGCCCTTGTTAAAAATGCTTTCCCCTGGGCTCCCAACCCTGCTTCCCACTCCCACAGCTATTCATGCAGCAGCAAGACACGTCATACTATCTTAAAATGACAGGACGTTCTGTTGAAAGCATAGGTGGTGTTACAGTAAGCCACTTTAAGATAGCTTCATTAGCACAGAATTAGATTTTAAGATATCTGTATGTTTTTTGAGATATTTTAAAATCCATATGGGAAATCAGAAAATGACAGAGATTTCATTTTAAAATCTTGAAATGCATTTGACTTTGATTTCTGAAAAAGGATTACTAATATCTTGAAATTATGGCAAGTCAAATTAATAGATATTTCCTAAGGCATATTAAGATATCTGGAAAGTTAATTTGACTTGCCATATGAAATAGAGATGTTTACAAATATAATTCATTTTATGACAAAGAAGTGAAAAAAATCAGTGTAATGTAACAGCTTCAGATCTCATTACCACCCATCTTTATTTGTAATTAAACAACTGTTATGCTAATAGACCATTGTACTTCATACTTGTCTGCAGGTAAACTACTTCATTAAAAATGATTTATTCCGTTCATTTTGATTATTACTTAGAAATCTATAAGGAAACAGTCAATTTAATGCTTCCAAATGAGCTTTGTCAGATACAGAAATAAACCAATTCTTGTGAGTGAGGCAGACCCACAATGAGGGCAACATTCCCACACTCCTGCAGGAAAGCAGTTCTGCAGAAGATGTCCTTTAATTTATTGAATCAGATGACACAGAAATAGAGTCAATGTGTTGATGAAGATTTGCTATGTTTTCTTTTGAGCTTCTAAAGTATGCTTTGGAAAAAGACTGCCAGTTTAATTTGTGCAGTACAGAGCCCAGAACATAACAGTTATAAAATGAATGGGGTGATTTAAAGAGATGAGAAGAATATGTGTTATAAATACAGAATGTCCTTTATCGCATCTCAGTAAGATCATGGTCTCAAACACATTCTAGTGAAGAGCTTTCGCTACCAATTGTATCCTATTACTCTCTTTTGAATGATTGTAAAAGGATGACTCCAGCTTTTTATGTAATTACATGTGCAGGAAGTCCAGTAGTTCTGATAAGTTGCAATCATAACAAAATAATAGATCACATAGTAGTATTTCTTGACATTTATACCACTTCCACCTCATTGATGCACCATATAGCTTGTTTTCTACGTTCGACAATAACTGAGTAATCCTCCAGTTTTCATGAAAATCTGTACTGCCATTTTTGTGTGATGCTGAACCAAACATATTGACAAAAATACAAACACAGGCAACTCATTTTCATTTAAAACAATAAGTAATTAAATCATACAATGTTTAAATGCAAAACTATTAAAACCCCTTCGCTCTCTGCACATTGCATTGTGTTGTTGATTTAATTTTAAATGGATAAATTGCCATTTTTGTCTACAAATGTACATTTAATACACCATAATCACAAAAATGAAAACATGTTTTCAGAAAGGTTTGCAAAGTATTAAAAATTAAAAACTGAAATCTCGCATTCATAGAAGTATTCCAACCCTTTGCTCTGGTATTCCAAATCATGGTCATTTGAATCCTTGTTGCTTTGTCTAGAACTTGGATGGAGTCCACCTGTGGAAATCTGAATTGACTGCACACTGTTTAGAAAAGCACAAATATATATATATATATATAAATATATATAAGGTCAAACACTTCACGCTTCAGGTCAGGGCAAAAACTAAATCAAGAAGTCTAAGGAACTTTCTGAAGGCCTTTGTGATTTCATCTTGTTGAGCAAAGTTGCTTCAATAATTGTGAAATGGAAGAAGTTTGGAATCACTTGAACTCTTCCTGAAGATGGCCATCTGGCCAAACTGGGCATCCAGATAAGAAGGGCTTTATTCAGGGTCAGGGAGCGTGACCATGAGCCCAATAATCTTCTGTTGAGATCAGACAACCTGTCGGAAGAACATCCATTTCAGCTGTTCAGGTGTTTATGGCAGAGTGATAGATGAAAGCCACTCGAGTAAAGGGCATATGACAGCATGCTTGGATTTTGCCAAATGACAATGGGAAAAATTATTCTTTGGTCTGATGAGACAAAAATTGAACTCTCTGGGCAGAACTCAAACATTAAATCACCTGTCTAATACCACCACTATGGTAAAGCATGACAAAACAAATCATGGCAACAGAAAGTCATATCATTGCTGTAACTTTGGCTTGATTACATAAAAGATGGAGAAAAGGAAAAGAAAAATTCAGGTCAACAGGAAAGAAACCTCTAAGAATTTATAACAAAGTCATAATTCTGAAAAAATGTAGGTAAGCCATGTTCCCCATTCTGGACATTCCACAACATAATAAATACATGCAAAAAGATCTCCAAAGAAACAAGAATTCTGTTTGATCCTAAGGCCTTCAATAACTTTGTCATCACATCTAGTAGGCAATGTAGCAGTGGAATTATATGCAATAGCTCTATACCTAGAAGAGAAACAGAAAACAGGAGGGGCACTAACAGTCTATAGTGTTTGCTAAGTTTTCATTTTTAAACAAATGACTAACAAGTGGAATTGTAGTTTGATTATAAGAACAACCTAGTCATCGTCACCAATCAGAGTATGCCAGACTAAAGTACTGAGTCTTCAACAGGGATTTAAATGTGAGATGACTAGGGAGTCCCTTACCCAAGCAGTCAGATCATTCCTCAACTTTGGGACACAGTAACATTTGCCTCAGCCACCCACCATAGTTTTATGTATCTTTCGATCCCTTAGAAGACCAGCATTTCAATGCTATAATGGCTGTTTTGGTATGAATATACTGTATGCATTGATGAGTTCTACCTGCACTCACGCTTGTAAAAATCTCAATATTTTAGAAGAAGAATTTTGAGATCAGCCTTAAATGGAATTGGAAGGCATGTAAGAAAAAAGTAATGAGATTGTTCATCCAAGTTCAAGTAATAATAATTAGTATTAGTATTAGCATTTTGAATTAACTGCAAGTTATCAAAAATGTGTGGATTATTTATTTATGAGGCAATTATGTATTGCTATATCACTGTCAGAAACGCACTGGCATTTTAATGCTGATGATTTAATTTTATCTTAATAAAATTGCCTTGCAATTTTACTGTGCATTGCTTCGTTAATGGGTGCTTCCATTTTGTGATTTATGGCATGATGCATTGCCAGGCAACATAACATAAATGACTATAGGATATGTAGTTTAGCTTTACTATAAAAGAAGCTTTCTGATTTTGACCTGTTTTTCTTTCTTTGATTGGGTTTAGAGTATGGTTTTGTTCTGTGACAGTATTTTGTGTATTAAATGTTAATACTTATTCGACTCTAGAAAGAAATGTTTTTATTCTGCTCTGCTCTTATAGAAGACCCCTCTCAGTGACAGATAAATACTGTACCATTTCTTTTTCTTAGAATTCAAGCTTGCCCTACTAGACATTAATCTACAAATACAACAACTTGAGCAGCTTGCCAAAAACAAAGCAGCAGTCAATTCTTCCAGAAATAAATGTATGAATTTTCTTCTCTGTACTCTTGCATGCTATGAAAATGCCCTACTTATTTTTATACTTTTAACACAGAAAAAGTACTCCAAATTCAGAACTGAACAATCCCAAAAATATATCCCCGTGACACTGGGTGCATGTGCATTGCATGGCCCACTCACAATGAACCATGATGATTCTGCCACAAGTTAGAACATGGTAATAAAATTGAAGCCTTCTATTTTCTCTTCTGGGGTGAGAAAATGTTAACGTTGTTAAGCAGAAGAAAATAGAAGAAGATGGGGGGGGTCCCTTTGGGGTGTCATGCACCTAAATGCAATTAAAGATTATATTTCCTCCTGGTCACACTTTCTTTTATCCTCTCAAGCAGGTTATACCTGTAAAAATGAATGCCCGTCAGCATTTAAATTTTTCTTGCTCCATGTTTCCTCTCCCCCCTCCACACAGATACTGGTTTGTGGTTAGATCTCTCATATTCTTATTTTCATAGAATGTCAGACATTCTTTAGTCAGACATACCATGTTGACTCACTCAGGTCCGGAATGAAGGGTCTCTCTTCCAGACTTTCACCATTAGATCAATCTGAAGTGGATAAACTCGTACAGACATCTTTCTCTGCAGCACTATTCCATTTATCTCTCATAAGATGAAAGCACTGGTCACCATGTTTTATCTCATTGTGTCCTGCACCTACCACATGTGTCCTTGAGGTGAAAACTTTTTAGCCATCTCTCTGAGATGGCACAGTCTTACTCTATTATTTCACATAATTGCTTTAATTATTAGAGGCTGGAACACCTCTTTTCTTCCATGGGCTGCAAAGAGTATTCTTAAACTCTGTAATGTCTTTGGTGATTGAAGACTTGAGACATTCCAGTCTCCTCAGTTCATATATTTAATTCCTTCCAATTCTTTCTATTATCTTCATTTAGGTTTGTCAAACTTCCCATGCATTCCCTTTTCTCTTTGGCCAGTTCCTTCTTATCAATCCAGGCCGATCTTGTTATAACTTATCTCAGATCCCTCCCTGCTGATTTTGATTGGCATTGTGATCTCCCCAACCGTCAAACATTGTGCCAGAAATCCACTGAACAAAATATTAAAAAAATTTTCATAAGATATCCTGACCATCAGGACATGCATCTTAAAATTGTATATTGAGTATATCCAACCCCACAAACTCTTCACCTTATTGCCCTAGCCCCTGATTGCCACCTTTGCTTCCTCAACGCTCTTTGAATCTTCCTGTGTCTCTGTTTCGGATGTGAGCAACACTAGAGCACCACAAAGAACAGTCATGTCTCCTTTTCTCTTCACTCTGTACATCAAAGTCTATAAATATAACACCAGGCCATATCATTTGCAGAAGTGATTCTGCACTTATGGGGTGTATTGATAAGAAGTATGAGACAGAGTATACGTAGAAGTCAGGTCGAGAACTTTGTTTCTTGGTGCAAGGAAAATTGTTTGCAGCTTAACATCAGAAAAGCCAAGGAACTAGTTATTCACTTTCACCGCACCGAACAGTCTCTATGTCCAGTCACTATTCAAGGAAAGGAGTGTAGAGGTGGTCCACTCCTACAAGTACTTGGGGGTCCACATTAATGACAGGTTGGACTGGTGTTGAAATACAGAGGAACTCTGTAAGAAAGAGCTGAGCAGGCTCTTTTTCTTTAGGAGAATGCATTTTTTTAATGTTGAAGTGGGATCCTTCACATCTGCTATAACTCTGTGATGGCTCTGTGAATTTTCTACGCTGTGGTGTGCTGGGCTGGTAACAGTAATTCAAGAAAGGCTCACCAAATCAATAAGCTAATTAATAAGGGCAGACTTAGTTATCGGAAACATTGTGGAGCCACTGGAGATAGAGAGAGAGAGAGGTTAGGAGCACACACTGATACAGCGCACTGTCGTTGTCACCACATGACAAACCAACTCAGGATCCAGATTAGGAGCCGAGTACAGCCATGCAACAGGTGACACCTCATAGTAGCTAAGGAGAAAATTAAAACTAAACTGAGTGCTACCATGTACAATGTTGCACATCCTCTCTTTGAGACACTAACTCTGAGGACTTTCAGCCAACGAATTATTCAGCAGAAGTGTGCCAAGAAATAGTACTGGGGCTCCATTAAACCAACATAAATATACCAGTATATTGCCTGGCATGTGACGATGACAGAAGTTTTCTTCCTTTTTAGGTTTTTTCTTTTATTGTCATTCTGGTGTGTATATTTTATTTAATGAGCTTTTGTAAAAAGCCAAATTTCACCATATTTATCAGTTTCGATGATCATATACCAACACTTTTAAGCCAGTTACCACAAAATGAGAATTCCAAAATAAATTTTATAAAAGATTGATTTAAAAATCTAAGTGTTTGGTATCTGAGAATAAAAGATGCAGATAAAGGGTCTGAAATTTAACAAATGAGCGAACTAAAATTAAAAAGTACTGTAAGATTCTTTAGCAGCCATATTTAGCTACTAATTAAGTAGTTGGTTGAAACAATTCCTGTACCTGTGGTAGCCCTCCAGGCCCAGCTTTACATTTCTGGGCCATGAAGAAAAAGATGGTATTGTGATTACCAAAATGTTCTTACTTGTGAATGAAATGGTGATAAACAAAATAAAACAGTCAGGTTCAGCAGGAAGTGTCGCCAAATTGAGGTGCCCAATTTTTCAAGTGTGGTTTCCATGTTCTGTTATTATTTATATAGATTACTTTCTGGAACTCTGGTTTCCATCCATAGTTCAAAGGTGTTCAGCTTGCTGTACACTTGATGCTAAACTGGCCTGGTTTCTGTGAATGTGTGTTTGTATAAGTGAATGTGCACTGTCATTTTTTGTTGTCTTATATGGAGTATTTCCTGGCTTGTGTTGTTCATGCAAGGATTAATTTGGGCATCTCATGACCTTTTAACTGCATAAACCAAATTCAGACAAAGGATGGCTGGATGGAGACCCAGAATGGATGGGATGGCATAATACAATTTATGGGTGGTCAGTGTAAAAAAAACTTAATAACAAATGACTGTTCAAGTATGCTATATTTTTAAAGTTACAGCTTTACTTTGAAATACATCACAGCAAATTCCAATAAGTCAGTGTAATGGATTATTACAAAGTTTCAAGAAAACATTAAGGTAATATAATTCAAGAATGCCTAATAAGTTTAAATATTTGTCATATTGCACATTAATCCTTATAATAATTTACAGCAATGTGTAATTGTATTACAGATTCATAAGTGCTTGGATAGCTGTCTCTTGAAATCATAATGACTAAAAAATGACACATGAGCTCCTGATTGGTTCACAAATATCTTAAAGTATAAATATTTTGCTCGTAAAAAATATTTTGATGTATAATGACATTTAGATTTATCTATTTGAATATTTCACAATTCCAAGTATCAGTCAAATAGTGATGTAAGACAATAGTTAACTGCCAGAAGGCAGCATGTGGTAAAGTAATTTTGATATGCAGAACCTTCTTTATAGGTTCGTGCTGAACTGAATTGGAACTGTACGCTCTCAGGAGTTATTTTACTAAACAGTCTACTTGTAATAATATTTCAAAAATTTGTTTACAAATAATTTTTAAGGAACTAGCATCCTGGCAGTTGAAATTTTCCATATGCATTGTCATTGGCTCAAGATAAAATAAAGGCTTTGTTGTGTATCATAGAGAGGAGTTGTAATGGCAGAGCAATCCAAATTTTAGTACAGATGTGAAGACAGTTCCCATCAGGCAGCAGGAGTGCCTGATACCATTATCAGCAAACACAAAGTTTTGTAATGGCCAAAGCAGGATCTCATCTCAGACCACAGGTACAACATTTTCTAACTTGTATAATAATTTCTTTGCCTCACTATATTACACCTTTTTATCTCATTGTGGATTGTGTTTAATCATGCTGAATTTACAAAATACTGTTTTTTTCCCCATTTATTTTTATCCAAACCTTTACAAAGCAATGTTCATTTTCTTCAAACACCCAAAACCCCTTTTAAAACACAAAGCACTCTTTTTAGTGAATTTGCTGGTTGTGAAATGGCATGTGAAGTGAAGTTTATTATCAATAATTAGGCAATTTTTGATTGGTGTCTGTGGGGAAAAATAGGCTATCATTGGGTGCATTTTTTGTGTTATTTTTTAAGAACAACACACAATTTTGGGCTATTTTTCAACTCCCTTGCGCCACTATATTAGTGCACTTTTTAAACAATAGCGACTTTGAAACCGATCTTTCATGGTATATGTCTATGTATTTGCTCTCAAATCTACTAGAGGGACCCCCACCACCAGTTTTCAATATGCTAATTTGCATACATCAGTTATTGGTCAGTTTTCTTAGATTAGATTTGATAAACTTTATTAATCCCTGGGGAAACTCAGATGCATAGAGCTGCGGAAACGTAAAAAGCAAGGATGCAGACTTGCTGGACAAATAATACAGTCAATAAATAAATGAATAAATAAATAAATGTATATTGTGCAAAATTTTCAAAATTAAATTTGAGTATGTCAGGATATATCATTGAATTGCCACCGTCGTGGAATGAGCCTGTGGCTATAGATCATCTCCTGGAGGGGATGGAGGGAATTTTTCATGATGGAGTCCAATTTTGCAAACATCATCTTTTGCTCAACAGCTTCTAGTGTGTCCAGGGTTCACCCTGTGAAGGAGGGGGGCTCTCCTGATAAGTATGTTCAGCCATTGTTCTTCTTTTGAGCTCAGGTTGCTTATTCAGGACACTACAGCATAGAATACACTGATTACTATGGACTGAAAGAACATTTCCAGCAGTTTGCTGCATATATCAAAAGACCTGAGTGTCCTTAGAAAGTACAGTCTGCTGGCACCATGTAGGTTTTCAGCTATCTTTGGGCTCGACTTTTTTTTAATGGCAACCCTGATTGCATTTTACTTTCTAAAGACCCTCACCATGGAGCATGATGTTAGAAATAAAACTGATTCATTAAAGAATGGCATATATAGGAGATGCCGTGGACATGAATATATGGCACAGTTGCTATAAAATGCAAAGTTTTATACATTATTTTACATTAATTCTATTGTTTATATCAGAACGTTAAAATGATGATGATGCAGGAGAAAACTGTTACAAGCACTGTGTTAATTTTGATCACTGCATTTCCACAATAGCATTAGGGTTATATAAATAATAGCATCAATGAAATAAGAGGTCTTAAGCTTGGGGTCAAGCAGTGTATTTGTTCAGACAAAGAAGGAAAAGACAGAGAAAGAATGTTAATGCAGATCAGGAGATGAACATTATCAATAATCAATTTTAAAATAACCATAGAAGGTTGTTGCCAAAGAGAACAAAGCCCAATACAGTAGACAAAAGTCAAAATGAAATAACCATAAGGTTTCAAAGCACTAAGTCTAAACAGCCATTAACACCACAAGCTATTTTGATTGTATCCACAACCTTGGACAACCAAGAAATGTGTTATGCTGCTCTTTATACTGTTGCAATAATGACATCATGTGCTGTGACTGGCAATATTGCATTTTATTTGTATTTTATCTTGCACTGTCCCTCTGTTGTTTCCTAGTACTGTTGTTTTCTTTACGGTTTTGTATTAAGGAATTCATGTATGTAGTTACTTTTCATTTGTGGCTTTGTTTTGCCTTTGTTATTTTGTTTCTCATGTCTTGTTTTTTTTTTTTTTTTTTGTGGTTCTTGTGCTCCATCATTTTGCTACCCCACTGTTGTGACAAAATGGCTTATTGCTGGGGATGTGGTCCTGGACATGGTGCTATTTCATGTCACCAAGGTGATCGCTTAAAAGCTGGGCTTTGTGAATACAGATAAATACTGAAAACAAACTGTGAATACTTTCTTTCATTTCTGTCTCATAGGGCTTGAAATTCTTCATTGTTCTTTTGATTTTAGGGTTATGTATTAGCAGGATGTAAGGCTCAAAATCATGACATTTTTAGAGTGGCATGTCCAATTATAATGTCCATAATGTATGTTATATTACTTAGAAACTTTCTTTTTAAAGAATTACGGTAAAAGGTGGGACGGCGTTAGACTAATTTGGGGAACATTTTATTTGGGGTACAGGTTTGAGACTTGTACTGTTGGTCTGGTTTTGACCTTGATGTGTTTCTTCTTTTGCTTTAATGCTCTTGTTCTATTTATCTTAATATTTGTGACCACACAATTCCACAGCAGCATGTTCTGGTATAAATAAAATGTTTATTTATATAAAACACCTTGTACGAGGCATAACACAATTCTTCTCTTTCTTTCCTCCACACCTCCCAGGTGAGCTTTGTCTTGCTTCCACCTAATTCCAATTCGCCTGGATGAGGTCAAGAGGTTTCTTTTAACTTGAACCAGGGAATACTTCCGGTGCTATGGCATAGCCTGATGGAAGTACTGTACTTCCGGGATAATCTCAAGTCCCAGAAGTAGGGACTGTGAATCCCATCAGCTCCCCCTGGCAGCCCCCACTGAATCCAACAGGGCTGCGTCATGAGACTACAGGTCCCAGCATGCCCTGTGGGTGTCCATGTGGGAATCCTAACCCAAGGAGGCTGCCACTTAGTGTATTGCTCATCTCCCCCAGTCCTTCCATTGTACCGGCCTCCCGGCCGGGAAAGGATCCTTATTCAATCCTAGTTGGGATGCCAGTCCATGTGTGCTGCCCATTACACGTTGTAGCATTTGTTTCATAACTATCTTTACAAGTAGGTACATCTGAAATTATAGAAATGTAAAAAATAGTTCAATGACGTTAAACAGAAGTGCATAAATTCTGTATTTGAATACAATGTTGTTTATAATAAGGCTGTAGAATGGTACACATGTTGATTTGAATGCAAATAAAAATTTCTCCGTACAAGTAACATTACTAAAACTACTCTTAATTGCTTGTGGTAAATAATCATGCCTTGACCCAACAAAGAAGTTTGGGGCAGCCTCCCATATACTTGAGAATTGGCTGCAAATGCAAAAAGGTTGAGAAAAATGAGACCAAAAACTGAACTGAACAGGTTAGGAAACATGGCAGACATAACGTTGAAAAGCAGAAGAGGAGGGATCTTCGGACCGGAACTGGAAATTAGGTAATTAGGAGATTGGCTTTTCTGTTGGTATGAAAGTGACATCTTCTGGGGCAGAGCCAGAATTGGCGTCTTTTGGGGAGGAACTGGAATTGACGTCATGGGAGCCAGGCGGAATGTCTGCGGGGAGATAAGAGAAAGGATTAATAATAATAATAATAATAATAATACATTTTATTTATATAGTGCCTTTCCTATGCTCAAGGCACTTCACAGATTTTAAGAAAGAACGGCAGGGTAAACAGTATATAGCATTGTACTAAACCAAATAAATAAAGAAGAGTAAGACAGTAAATTCAGAAGAAAGCGTAACAGACAACATAATTAATGGTCTAGCACACACACATACAGGTTACATGTGCATCTTGACAGAGAGGTAAACTGAGAGAAGGGTAACAAAGTCAGTTAGAGCTAAAAGCCTTCCTGAACAGATGAGTTTTGAGTTGTTTTTTTAAAAAATTCATGGAGTCAGCTGATCTGATTAATTTCGGTAGGTAATTTCAGAGTCTGGGTGCTATACAGCTGAAGGACCTGTCACTCATGGAGTGTAGATTAGTGTGGGGCAGTATTTATATCACTGTATCTGAGTGTGAAATCACAGCTCTACAGCAGCTGATCGGCAAGAGAATTATCCGTATACAGCATCAAGCACACGCTTCCTCAGCCATGCTGCCTATTTGAACTGCTCCCAAATGGCAAACACTTCAGAGCCTTTCCTGTACTGACCTCGCGGTTCAGAAACAGTTTCATCCCAAGAACTATAAACGCAATCAAACAGTCCATCAAGTGCTCCTTGTAGAACTGTTTTTTTTATACTTATAAGTACAATTACCTCACTGTAAACTTGCGATACAGTTATAATATTGTTCACCCCGAGCCACTTCAGCGCATATTTACATATGATGACGATATCATTTTTAAGATGAAATGCCACAAAATATGTTTATTACATTATACAGATAAAACATCATTTAAATAATTTAGATTTTTAATAATTAAACATGTGAGGACACGGTGGACAGCGTGATTGTTACTGCCTCGCACTGCATTTTTGCTGGGGCTGGCACGACACTGGAAGGATAGATGGATAGAATAATTAAACATGTATTATGAAGATATTTCAATGTTTCATAAAAGTTCTGAAGAATTGAAGTTCTAAGCTTACAGATGGCTTAACGTCTATTATAGAGATGATTGTGAGGTGATTAGGTACTTGGAGAAAGAAAAGGAAAGACAATAATTGGAGGTTAGTACGTTTGAAAGAGACAGTACTGCTGCAATCGATTATTTAATCGAAGGTCATGCACGGTGCAGCAAGCATCTTGCGGGAGGCAGGATCAATCTCTGGACGAGGTGCCAGCTCGTCTCTATCACTGCGCCACAGTGTTCCCATGTTTAATACATCCTTTATTTCCTATCATCATGAAAATGATATCAAGTATACATCTCAGTATTTAACTTATTCAGAGAGCTGTAATATCACAAATGTAATGGATTCTGTGTCCTGTTGAAGGAAGAGAAAGCCTGTTTAAGAAGCACGTGGTGATTCACACACATAGAGCACATAGAAGAACACATACAAAACAAAGCATTTAATGTGCTACTTTAGTTACGATGGTATTTGAGAAACTAGTACATTAAATGATTTTAAGATAAAGTTTATGATGTTCTACTTTAAAAACAAAATAAACTATGTGATTAAAGTGAAAATTTCACGATTAAAGTTGACATTTTGAGCTTTTTTTCCCCACTGTGTCCATATTTTTTTTTCTTTTCTCCGTACCCTAATAAGCTTTCATATGACACTCTGACGATGGGCTACGAATCGTTTTTTCATGCCGGCATTGATATCTGAGAACTTCTTTTTTATTTTGGGCATTGTGCGACTTTGTGAACTTGAGCTTTCAAATTTCTCTGACACTCTATGTCACTCGATCAACTTCCTTTTGTTGTTTATACCACTGTTTAAACCAACAAATAGTAAGTTTTTCCTTGCCTCCACTTGGTATTCACTGAAATTCTTCTATTTTTTTGCCTTTGCCTTTTCAGAGAAGCTTAAGGGCTATTTATATTGATTTGCATATTCAAAGAGGCGTAAGTCTGGAAGTAGTTTGGGAGTGGCAGCAGGCGCATGCGTTACTTTTCACACTGACCGGGATTTATGGAGTGGGAGAACGTGGAAGTTGGCAAATGCACAGATTTTTGCATCTGGATTTTTTTGTGCATACAAACATTTCTGCTTTTGTCCGTACGCTTTGTTTTAGTGTGAATTCTACGCACAGCGTTATGCATGAGGCCCCAGTTCTGGAGCTTTGCAGATAAATGATAGTGTTGGCAAAATAATTAATCATTATATGATGCTGTTTTTAGTGTTACATGAAAACTGAGTACAAATTTGTTTACTCTGTCCTTACATAATTCCTCTTCTCTCACCTTGATTTCTATGTAAGTGACTTTTTGCTCAAGAAGTGAGCATGTGCCTTATGTGCATGTTTCTTCTTTGACTAATATGTACTGGTGAAGAGTATGCAGTAATTTCTCAGTATCCATGGGGGACTGGTTCCATGACCCCTCACAGATACCAAAATCTGCAAATGCCCAAGTTCCTTTTATGAAATGTTGTAGTATTTGCATATAGCCTATGCATATTCTCCTGCATAGTTTAAATCGTTTCTAGATTACTTACACTAGCACTAGCAGCATTAACTCTTCCAAGAACGTCATCTTCTTTCTGCTTTATGTTTCAAATGCTTGATTTATTCTTACTGATATTATGAACCACTTTGGCAAGCAATATGCCACCTTTTAAAAATATAAGATTTTTATTTGCTCGACAAGAAATAGTACTATACACTCCCATTTATCCTCTGAGCTTGCACTGATTAAATCTCTGCACTTTGCATACACCACCCATCACTACTACCAATTGGATCATTTGGTGAGGTCCTCAGACTGGCCATGCCACAAATGCTCACAGCCTCTAGCGGTGCTCCAGTAATATAATCAAACTTGACCATAGACAAAGTAAAAATTTAACAAGGTTTATGTAGGTGAAACAGTGAATGGATCATTACTGAGCTTCGAGGGTTGAGAGTGGAGCGATTGTGCATTCATCTGGCCCTGTCTCCCCCTGCCAGTCTTTGACCTGAGCCAGCATACTGCAGGGTATGTCTACACATCGCATCATTTGCTATGAACTTTTGGGAACTTCAAATATTCAAATATTTCAAATATTTTCAATCCACTGATGTGAAACCTGAGGATAACAGAGGTCTGGCTATAGATAAGTTTGAAAATTCATTGTATTTTTTAAAGTAAGGTGAGTTTGAAATTGCAAACATTTGAATAGAGTGCTCTATTCAAGATATCTCAACAAAAAAAGATCTTTCCAAATAAATGTAATTAATGAACAGTTGTGCCAAATTTTAACAAAATCAGTCCTCCAATGTGTTTCATCCAGACAGACAGACAGACAGCCATGGCAACTACAATAGATAATTCTCACATTATATGAGAATGCACCTGAAAAGGTCTAAAATATGGGAAAGAAATAATCAGGAGGAAACTGAATATGTTGCCACAAAAATTTCACTTGGTTACATAACAGTGACTTAGAATGAGATGCCTCTTAAGCATTGAAACAAGATGAAGATGAAATGGCTGGTGTTACTTAGTGAAAGTAGAGGCATGCCATGACAGTGATAATCAAGGAGATTTGTGTTTGATTGACCTGATCATGTGCAGAGCAAAGCTCTAACCTCCCTTAAAGTTGTGTCCAGATAACATGCCTCTCCTTCACAACAGGAAATAGCTAATGGTCGGCGCTCTTACAGAAAGGATAAAAGGCCATTAGGTGGAAATGTAGGCAATCCCTTTCACAGAATCACTGTTAAGTGTCACCTGAAAAGATCCTTTTAGCAACAGGAGCTATTTATAAACAGGCTTTCCTGCATACTAATAAGCTGGAAATGTAACTGTTATAAGCTAAACCTTGCACAAAGCTTTGTTCTCTCGTTTGCATACACAAATGCAATTTTCTAAAGTCTTGCTCCAGTATTGCAGAAGTCTCCTTTAAAGGTATAAAATCATCACAGGAATAATGTACGTTTTCTCAGCATTTGGGGTGACCAGAGTTCACATGATGATGTATTAACTGCAATATCAAAGTGCAGTCAAGGTGAATTCATTGCTGATAAGACATCAATCAATATTTGCACAAGCTTAGCTTAGGCAAGGTTTAATTTTGCACATTTAAATTTAGTTATCAAAAAATAATGAACTTGTGCATTATACAATGTTTGTCTGTATTATGTTCACAGTGCTTCTGGACTAGAGTCTGGTGCTCCTCTTTTTTAAATATACAGGTTTAGAAAATGTGTGGTTGTAAGGCTGGCTGGATGAATCAACAGAAATAAAATAAATACAACATATTATTATGATTCTATATTTAATCATTAACACATTTATGATTTAACAGACAAAATTCTACAATTCACATATCAGTACTTCCCTTTTATTTTCCACTTTACACTTGATTACCTTCTTGTAATACTTTGAAGGGTGGGTGGCACGGAGACGCAGTGGTAGCACTGCTGCCTTGCAGTAAGGAGACCTGGGTTCACTTCCTAGGTCCTCCCTGAATGGAGTTTGCATGTTCTCTCTGTGTCTTTGTGGGTTTCCTCCCACAGTCCAAAGACATGCAGGTTAGGTGCATTGGCGATCCTAAATTGTCCCTAGTGTGTGCTTGTTGTGTTGGGGTGTGTGTATGCCCTGCGGTGGGGTGGCGCCCTGCCCAGGGATCTGTTCCTGCCTTGCGCCTTCTGTTGGCTGGGTTTGGCTCCAGCAGACCCTCGTGACCCTGTGTTAGGATATAGCGGGTTGGAGACTGACTGACTTTGAATGATATTTAATTTTATTTGCAAACATGAAGACATTGTTTTATGGGATTAGGATATTGTGATGCTAGAGAGTGTAGCAAAAAATATTTTGAGATGAACCAGGAGAAAACTAAAAAAGCTGAAAAAAGTGCCAAACTGTTTCCAACCCCAAAACTATAAATCAAAAATATGCACAGAAATGTCTCTGCAAAATGCTAAATGTTGCACTTAAATGTCCAACTTAAATGGTTAAATGTCACATAAAAATGGCTAAACGTCATAGTTACATGCTAACTGTCCAATATTAAATGGTTAAATATCACATTTAAATGCAAAATATTCAACTTAGATGGTAAAATGACACACTTGAATGCTAAATATCCAACTTAAATGCTAGATGTCACACTTAAATGGCTAAACACCCAACTTAAATGGCTACATGCTGTACTTAAATGCTAAATGTCGAATTTCAAGGGTTAAATATCTAAATGCTAAATTGCCAAATTAAGTTCTATATGTCTAAATTAAATGCTAAATGTCCAAATTAAATTGCTAAATATCACACTTAAATTCTAAATTTACAGTTTAAAGTATTAAATATGTAAACGCTAAATATCCAATTTAAATGGCTAAATATCACACTTGAATGCCAATTGCCCAATTTAAATGGTTAAATATTTAAATACTTAATCTCCAACTTAAATGGTTAAATGTTACACTTATGTGCTAAATATCCAAATTAAATGTCCAACTTAAATGATAAATGTCCAACTTAAATATTGCACTTAACACTAGAATTACCAGAGCCTACGAAAAAACTCGTAGATCCGGCCCACCTTAAATCCATTCACACCTCTTCGCCAGCGTCTTTTGTCCTGTAAATGTGCCGATAAAGACAAGCAGCAAGCAGCCAGGTATCCCATCCCCCCACCGCCGCAGCTTCCATGGCGTAGCAGTAAGATTTGTTGACTTGTAATCAAGAGTCCCCAGTTCGATCCCGACTGCCTCCTATATTTTCCATTTTCAGTAGTGAGCTGCTCTTATTGTTAATATTATACAGTACACACATACACTTGGTTTGCGTCTGTAACAGACAGTGTACATTTATAGGACTTGTAAAAGTTACTGGTTTTTTTTTTCGCTTTTATTCTCTCAGTCACGATCACGATACATACTACCGCCCTAGGAATCTGACGCTGTTAGTTTTTATTTGAAACTGGGAATAACTGTAGATGTGAGTGGTGTTTTGCGGCAGTGGAACTCGACATTCTCTGATCTGGAGGCAGAAAAGCTGACATACAAACTGCCGAATCTGCTTTCTTCGTATCTCACAGTCACTTGATTTTTTTTTTATTCAGTTTTATTGAATGTTCCTGCTCACGCTGAATTAGTTTGCATCTTATGGTCTATGACAGAGGTCACTAACAGGCGGACCGCGGTCCAGGTCTGAACCCAGAAGCTGTCTCATACAGACACAAACTTACAGCCAAAACAGATGGTTATGATTTAAAACCTGATGGGGCGCTTCTATTTTATCCGGTGCAGCTTTTGTAGTCTTTACGGCAATGTTTTAGTAGATGAGGAAATGCATAGACCAATTGAAAGCCATTTCACGTGATACCACTCAGCCAATCAAGTCTGTGGATTCTAGGCAGTGAACATTGCTTTACTTTACAGCGCAGACCAATGAGAGAGTTAGAGGCAAGGAAGAGAGACGGTAGAAAGAAAAAGAAAGATAGCGATACATGTAGAAAAAACAAAGGGAAAAATAAGCCGAACAAAGTGAGAGATACAGACGACTGCACTGGAAAAAGAAAAGACAGGTGAGACGGAGAAAGGGACAGAAAAATAAGGAACAAATGCCGCTCTCCAAAAAAAGGAAAGTGGACAGCAAAAATAAGGCATTTAATCTGGAATGGACAAACTCATTTCTGTTCATACTTCCCACTGGGAGCACTAAACCAGTGTTTCTCATATGTTTAGAAACTGTATCACTTGTTAAAAGTGCCAATGTGAAATGACATTATGAGATGAAACATAAAGGTTTCAAACAAACATAACCCAGTCAAATCCGAAGTGAGATCACAGGAAATAATTAGTCTCAGAGCCCAATATGACCAGTCCACCAGGATCCTGAGCCACACATTCACTGCCCAACAACGTGCTAATGAGTGTTCCCTCAGAGTTGCTTGGATTTTGGGTCAACACAAAAAGCCATTTACTGATGGAGGGGTTGTCAAAGAATGCATGAGTGCAGTAGCTGAAACACTACTTGAGGGAAAATAAAAACAAGAGCTGTGTGATACAATAAAGCAAATACCCATGTCAGCATCATCTGCCACAAAGTAAAACGAAATGCTGACTCAGGGCATGGTAATCCAGCTTGATGAAGCAATGCATAAGGCACCATGTGTAGGTTTAGCTGTGAATGAGCCCACTGACATACTGTATGTGACAATACTCAGCTGTAAGTGTATGTCAGGTTTTTCAATACTGACCAGAAAGCATTCTCTGAAGACCTACTAGGTGTCACTCCCCTTCAGACCAGTACAAGAGGAGAAGACATCTACATGGCCATTAAGGAGATGTTGGCAAACGGAGGAATACTGTAGTGCCAAAAAGGTGGTTTCAATAACTACAGATGGATACTGTGACGGAACATTATACATATCTGCAGCCATACATATATGTTCAGTTCTGTGACAATAAATATTGTCAAAAAGTTTTTGAATTGTACTGGACTCATTTGATTTGAAAGTCTGGTATTGATCACATGCAGATGATGATACAACTACTAGGCTACTTAAATATATATGACACTAAATAGTTAGACAACATGATCGTCCGGACCATTGCTTCAAGAAATTTTCTTTAATTGGACCTCTTTAGATGTTAGTTGAATACCCCTGGTCTATGATGTCAAAAAAAAAACAGAGACATAGGTATATATGATATTTGGAATTTTGTACTCCAGGACATGCAGAGGAAACCACAGCATTGAGAGAAGTGTGTACATTGCAACAGGTACACACGTCGTAAATGTAGGAAGGACGGTCCTTGCGTGTGTGTGAACTGTGAGCCTTTAAATTTGATGATTGCATATAGCGCTGAACTGACCTCTCTGTACTATTCTTTCCTCTGCATGTCCTGGAGTACAAATATATATATATAAATATCATATATACCTATGTCTCTGTGTTTTTTTGTTTGTTTTTTTTTGACATATTACATATTATACTAATTCAGCATGAACAGGAACACTCAATAAAACTGAATAAAAAAAAAATCAAGTGACAGTGAGATATGAAGAAGGCAGATTCGCCAGCATTTGTGTGTCAGCTTTTATCCCTCCAGATCACAGAATGTCCAGTTCCATTGCCTCAAAACACCACTCAAATCTACATTTATTCCCAGTTTCAAATAAAAACTACCAGCATCAGATCCCTAGGGCTGTAGTATGTATCATGATCATGGCTGAGAGAATAAAAGTGAAAAAATAAAACAGTAACTTTTACAAGTCCTATAAATGTACACCATCTGTTACAGGCGCAAACCAAATGTATTTATATACTGTATAATATTAACAATAAGAGCAGCTCACTACTGAAAATGGCAAATATAGGAGGCAGTCAAGATCGAACCAGGGACTGATTACAAGTCAGCAATTCTTAACGCTATGCCATGAAAGCTGTTATCGTCTCCTTGAACCTGTTGTGAAAGTGTTTATTTGATCTTTGGACTTCAGGCTTCATACATTATATAATTTATGCATACATTTTGTCATTTACTACTAAAATATGAAAAACATTTTTTGTTTTAAAAATGTGTTTACACAGATTATTGTAGAAACGGAACACACATGAAATGCATGTGTTCTAAATAATGATCTATTATTTCCACTCTAAAACTCCAGCACTTCACTCCCAGATAATCAATCAAGACATGAGCTGGAAGAACTTTGTGCACGTTCTGCAGCGGTGGAGGGATGGAATAGTTGGCTGCTTGCTGCTTGTCTTTATCAGCACATTTACAGGACAAAAGACGCTGGCGGAGAGGTGCAAATGGATTTAAGGTAGGCCGGATCTACAAGTTTTTTGTACGCTCTGGTAATTCTAGTGTTAAATACTAAATATACAGGTTTTTTTCTATATTATTATAGGTTTTAATTAGAAGCAGCTAACATTCCATAAAATCAAGTCAAACTTAACAAAGGAAACAAAGTAAAATTCAACCTCCACCCAAGAGAAAGAAGGAGGAGCCAACAACCAAAGCTACATGAAAAGAAGAGTATCACTTTCCCAGAAACGGAAGCTTATTCTAAAATGTTATTGATTAGACCCTGCTATATTTTTTAAAAGCTTTGAACAGATCCTCAAAGTGAGTATTTGATTTTTCCAATTTCAAGTAGTACAGAACATCAGTTACCCACTGACTTAAAAATGGTGGGGCGGAATTCTTCCAGTTGAGCAAGATAAGTCTGTGTGCTAGTACTGTAGTAAAGGCAATTACAGTTTGTTTGTCCTTCTACTCTTTAAGGCTATCTAGGAGTGCACCAAACACAGTTGTTAATGGGTTTGGAGTGATTGTGATACCAAGGCTTTATGATTTATGTCCAAAATGTTGTTATTTGGTGCACATCCAGAACATGTCACCCAATGAGACTGGTGTTAGATTGCAACATTCATGGGATGAATCTTGTCCTGGAAACATTTTGGATAATTTCAAACAAGATAAATGCACTCGATTAAAGATTTTAAGTTGAATGGTTTGTACATATCGCGCTAGAGTGTATTCTGTGCATGGCAGCTTTCACTTAGGTCAACCATATTTTGCATACAAGTATTAGGTACAAAATGGAGATTTCTATCAACTTTTGAGCTATTTCCGTTAACCGTAAAGTGATACTTTACCTTTTATTCATGCAGCTGCAGAGTTCGATTTATTTGCTCTTCTACTTGCTATAATTAATTAATAACTGATTTTTTTTGTATTTATTCAAATCCAATGTATACTGAGGCAGTGCTAATTTTAGTCTTTGATGCTAATGGAAAGTCAAGAATTTTAGCAGTTTTTATGTTTGAATAAATCAACTTTAAATCACCTTTTAACATTACTGAATACCACTTTAATAGAGAGTTCTGCTAAAGTCTCTTTCACAATTCAACAATAATCAGTTCAAGTGAACTAATTAGCCCCTAGTAAAAATACAAGTATTGCATACAGAAGAGTACTTAGTTACATAGTACTTATCATAAATTACTTATAGTACTTATAGTAAACCAATGGCACTGTAACTGAGGCCTATTGCCTTTTAAAATTTACTGGGCGAAGCCAGGTAATACAGCTAATTTATTTCTATAAATAAATGCTTTTTTTATAAATATTCTTCTTAGACTTGACAAGTTTTTTTATGATTTTTATTTCCCTTGAGAGGCAATTTGATATATTTTTGGACATTTTAAGTAAAAGCCTGCTTCCCATTTCAACAACTTACCCGTGGAGTCAGCAGATCAGGCTGATTTTGTTGAAGCTTTTCTGTTTTATGCTTGTTTCTTGAAGCTTTTCACCATTCTGCCATTTTGTGCGCCGTTCCATTATAACATCTGCCTGGTTGCTACCCATAAATAGATAGATAGATAGATAGATAGATAGATAGATAGATAGTTTTTCACACCACTGTATCTATCTATTTGCCCCCTTCCTGATTTCTTATTCTTTTCCATGTTTGTCACACAAAATGTTTCAGATCATCAAACACATTTAACCATTAGTCAAATATAACACAAGTAAACACAAAATGCAGTTATTAAATGATGTTTTTTATTATTTAGGGAGGAAAAAAATCCAAACCTACATGGCCCTGTGTGAAAAAGTAATTGCCCCCTTGTTAAAAATAACCTAACTGTGGTGTATCACACCCGAGTTCAATTTCCGTAGCCACCCCCAGGCCTGATTACTGCCACACCTGTTTCAATCAAGAAATCACTTAAATAGGAGCTGCCTGACACAGAGAAGTAGACCAAAAGCACCTCAAAAGCTAGACATTATGCCAAGATCCAAAGAAATTCAGGAACAAATGAGAACAGAAGTAATTGAGATCTATCAGTCTGGAAAAGGTTATAAAGCCATTTCTAAAGCTTTGGGACTCCAGCGAACCACAGTGAGAGCCATTATCCACAAATGGCAAAAACATGGAACAGTGGTGAACCTTCCCAGGAGTGGCCGGCCGACCACAATTACCCCAAGAGCACAGACGACTCATCCGAGAGGTCACAAAAGACCCCAGGACAACGTCTAAAGAACTGCAGGCCTCACTTGCCTCAACTAAGGTCAGTGTTCACGACTCCACCATAAGAAAGACACTGGGCAAAAACGGCCTGCATGGCAGATTTCCAAGACGCAAACCACTGTTAAGCAAAAAGAACATTAGGGCTCGTCTCAATTTTGCTAAGAAACATCTCAATGATTGCCAAGACTTTTGGGAAAATACCTTGTGGACTGATGAGACAAAAGTTGAACTTTTGGAAGGCAAATGTCCCATTACATCTGGCGTAAAAGGAACACAGCATTTCAGAAAAGAACATCATACCAACAGTAAAATATGGTGGTGGTAGTATGATGGTCTGGGGTTGTTTTGCTGCTTCAGGACCTGGAAGGCTTGCTGTGATAGATGGAACCATGAATTCTACTGTCTACCAAAAAATCCTGAAGGAGAATGTCCGCCATCTGTTCGTCAACTCAAGCTGAAGCGATCTTGGGTGCTGCAACAGGACAATGACCCAAAACACACCAGCAAATCCACCTCTGAATGGCTGAAGAAAAACAAAATGAAGACTTTGGAGTGACCTAGTCAAAGTCCTGACCTGAATCCAATTGAGATGCTATGGCATGACCTTAAAAAGGCGGTTCATGCTAGAAAACCCTCAAATAAAGCTGAATTACAACAATTCTGCAAAGATGAGTGGGCCAAAATTCCTCCAGAGTGCTGTAAAAGACTCATTGCAAGTTATCGCAAACGCTCGATTGCAGTTATTGCTGCTAAGGGTGGCTCAACCAGTTATTAGGTTCAGGGGGCAATTACTTTTTCACACAGGGCCATGTAAGTTTTGGATTTTTTTTTCTCCCTAAATAATAAAAACCATCATTTAAAAACTGCATTTTGTGTTTTCTTGTGTTATATTTGACTAATGGTTAAATGTGTTTGATGATCAGAAACATTTTGTGTGACAAACATGCAAAAGAATAAGAAATCAGGAAGGGGGCAAATAGTTTTTCACACCACTGTAGATAGATACTTTATTAATCCCCAAGGGAAAATTCACATACTCCAGCAGCAGCATACTGATAAAAACAATATTAATTAAATAAAAATTCAGTGCAAGTTAAAAAATGCAGGGTGGAGAGTGCAAGGCAGGTATAACAGACAATAACTTTGTATAATGTTAACGTTTACCCCCTCCCCGAGTAGTACTGAAGAGTCGCATAGTGTGGGGGAGGTACGATCTCCTCAGTCTGTCAGTGGAGCAGGACAGTGACGGCAGTCTGTCGCTAAGGCTGCTCCTCTGTCTGGAGATGATATTGATCAGTGGATGCAGTGGATTCTCCATGATTGACAGGAGCCTACTCAGCTCCTGTCGCTCCGCCATGGATGTCAAACTGTCCAGCTCCGTGCCTACAATAGGCCTTCCTCATCAGTTTGTCCAGGCTTGAGGCGTCCCTCATCTTTATGCTGCCTCCCCAGCTGATAGAACATCTGCAGCATCTTATTGCAGATGTTAAAGGATGCCAGCCTTCTAAGGAAGTATAGTCGGCTCTGTCCTCTTTTGCACAGAGCATCAGTATTGGCAGTCCAGTCCAATTTATCATCCAGCTGCACTCCCAGGTATTTATATATTATATTTATATATTATAGGTCTGCAGTCTCTGCACACAGTCACCTCTGATGATCACAGGGTCCATGAGTGGCCTGGGCCTCCTAAAATCCACAACCAGCTCCTTGGTTTTGCTGGTGTTCAGTTGTAGGTGGTTTGAGTCGCACCATTTAACAAAGTCCTTGATTAGGTTCCTAAACTCCTCCTCCTGCCAACTCCTGATACAGCCCACGATAGCAGTATCATCAGTGAACTTTTGCATGTGGCAGGACTCTGAGTTGTATTAGAAGTCTGATGTATATAGGCTGAACAGGACCAGAGAAAGCACAGTCCCCTGCGGCGCTCCTGTGCTGCTGACCACAATGTCAGACCTGCAGTTCCCGAGACGCACATACTGAGGTCTGTCTGTAAGATAGTTCATGATCCATGCCACCAGGTATGAATCTACTCCCATCTCTGGGCATCAGGGAAACAGGCCTGAAGTCATTCAACTCACCAGGATGTGATACCTTTGGTACTGGGGTGATGCAAGATGTTTTCCAAAACCTCTGGACTCTCCCCTGTTTCAGGCTCAGGTTGAAGATGCACTGTAGAGGACTCCCCAGCTCCAACACAAAGGCCTTCAACAGTTGTGGCGATACTCCATCTGGACCTACTGCTTTGCTGGCACGAAGTCTCCTCAGCTCTCTGCTTACCTGGGCTGCTGTAATTGTCGGTGGGGGGAAACTCTCTCCTATGCTGGTATCAGCAGTAGGATGGGTGGAGAATGCAGTACTCTGAGGTGAGAGTGAGAGTGGGTTAGGGTGGTCAAACCTGCTAAAAAAGTCGTTCATAAGGTTTGCTTTCTCCCTGCCTCTCTCGATGGAGGCACCCCGCTTCTAGCTGCAGCCAGTGTTTATGTTCATCATATCCCACACTTCCTTCATGCTGTTATTCTGCAACTTTTGCTCCAGTTTTTTCCTGTACTGTCCCTTCGCCACCCTGAGCTGGACTCGGAGTTCCTTCTGCACGCGCTTGAGCTCATGCTGATCACCGCATTTAAAAGCCCTTTTCTTCTGGTTCAAAAGCCCTTTGATGTCACTTTTAATACATGGCTTGTTGTTAGCATAGCAGCATACTGTTCTTACTGGAACTACAATGGCCATATAGAAGTTGATGTAGTCAGTAGTGCAGTCAACAACCTCCTCAATGTTCTCACTATGTGACCCCTGCAGGATATCCCAGTCAGTGGTTCCAAAGCAGTCTCTCAGAGCCTGCTCTGCCTCAGGGGACCACTTCCTGAATATATGGAGAATGCTAATCAACCTCATACATATACAATGATGATGCTGCATTGACCAGTACAGCATACTCCTTCCTGATGCATCATGACCCCACCACCTGCATTCAAGGGTACCTAGCTGTGTTCTGCAACTGAGAGTGCAAGATCATGCAAGATACGCATAATATACTGTCCGTCCCATGTATTTTGGGGGTGTAGAAAGGGTATAAGGTGCCAGCGTCTATGGCGATATCTGCTTTCACCTAGCACATGTAATGACATGACTTTTGTTACAAAAAATAGCACAGACCACAGTGCCATCTGTAGGGGTGGGCATCAGAGTCTATTTTATTGTGCCCATCCCCTGATCTTTTTCAATGATGGATAAGATTAATACAGTTAAGCTCCTGATGTTTTTGTCTGTCCTATTTCATTCAGCTCCTTATTGTACTCTTCAATTTTTTGTATTTGGTAGATGATCACGAAGCTTTAAAGAGTATCCAAGAAAGACTGCACTTGAAAAATCACATAGGGAGCTAAAACCCTGACTTCTTCCAAACGTAACAATACCTCATACAGGCCATATGAAAAAATGAGGGTTCAGCAAGTTATCTTACCAAAAAGCCACCCACCATATACACTACTATCACATCTGTCAAAGCTATTTTGGCTCAAAATAAATGAATCACGGGTTTACCCAAGCCACTGAGCCATAATGTTTGCCAATCTCATCACGGTATCACAGATTATTTCTGCGTTAATGGAATTTAACTGTTTACAGTTAACAACAGCAGCTTCATTCTGGCTAGATGACCTTATTGTAATTTGAGTGCAGTAAAGTGCATGTTATGTTAGGAGAACTGGACACGGCTGCAGATTGCCTTTTTATGTGGCAAATACAATATGTTTTATGTATGTGCACCCACATGATACAAAAACTGGCTGTAGTGTCTCAATTGTTGGTTAATGGCTTCCAACACTTGGGCATGATGGAATGAAGCTTGGCTGAGATATTCCGACCTGTCAGTAAGTTCCCTGAGAAGTGACAACAGGTAGCCTGTATAAATGGACCAATAACGGAAAAAGTTCTTTAGAGCAAGTACGTAGAATTGGCCCTCTTAAAAGGGAACTGAAAACCAGTCTGTACCTCATAATTATTGCTTTTAAGGTTTACTATGTTTGTCATGTCAATGAACATTAAAATAATGCCTCGGTCATTAGCCATTGTGCGCACATTTCACTCTTCTTTTTAGATCACTACATTGGCTTATTCAACATGTATTAAGTTCAAATCCTTAATGCTTGCCTATGGAGTAGTGAATGGGCCAGCACCCTTATACACGGAAACACTTATGTTGTCCCGTGTTCCTTCTCAAAGACTATGGTCTGCCATTTTGTGTGGCATTAAATTTCAGTCCAGATTCCTCATGTGTAGATCCTAGCTAACTGAACATATATGCATAGGAGAAGAACAGAGAAAATCTGCAGTGTCCTGCTGTGTAAGGCTGATAGAGAGACATGTCCGCATAGATTCAGACTTTCATGGGTGCCAAAGATGTATCTACTAAATATTGACTTGAAGTGAATACTTATGCAATTAATTATATTGTGTTTTACATTTGTAATTCATTTAGACCCTTTAGCAGAGATCTGTTTGCAGTGTGACATTAAAGTCTTTTTCTGTTGATCAGTGTCAAAAAAGACCAATTAAATCCAATTTGATTCATATTGAAATGTGAAAAATTCCATAGGTGGGGTGCATATATTTTATCAGCACTGTATCCCATCAAATATTATACAGCTTAAATATCTCTTAAACATTGTCAGCAGGTAATAGCATAAAAGGTTAGGATACGATTCAGCAGAGGGTTTTTTCAGCTTTCACTTTGATCTGTATAACATACAGCTAATTTAGCTTGAATTCAAATCTACTGCTATATGTTTTCATATTCAAATGAAAGGCTGGCTTACATAATGACATTTTGTAATAACCAAATTGTAGGAAGAATCAGCTATGTCAGTAGAACAAAAACAGTTATGCATTATTTAGGATGCATATGTTCCTAAAGCTTTCACTGTTTCTGGTAGCACTCTTGTCCTACTTACAGTATCTTAATTTGAAGATATTTGCAAAGCTTTTTCAGCAATATATTGACATCTTTTGGATTGGCTATATCAATCAGCAGGTGTGTCCTTACTTTCAGCACTATATTGGGACAGTTGCCTAGTGTCTTCTAATTGATGACTAATGGCACATCACACATGATGATGGGCATGTCATGTCATGTCATGATCTTGACTACCTTGTCCAGAACGTGCTTATAGTATTATCAGGCTCTTGCAAACCTAGATGTTTGCACATGGCCCAACAGATGTAACTTTTTATTATTTGTAATTTTATTATTATCATTGCAGAATAAGTATTTGTAATAATAAATTGTCTGCTAAAGGCACAGTGTCCAAACATTTTTGAGTAATTTTTATATCCATGAAAGGTGTAGGGGCTAAGGAGATTAATTGAGTTTATTGCCTTGTGTGATCTTATCTAGGGCACCAAATCCGAATCAACAATGTTGAAGACCTGGATTAGGTGTAGTTTCATTTTCTGTGATTTTTTTTTATCACATAATATTATGTGTATTATGTCATTAATTATTTTTATCCTTTTGTATGTTTTGAATATTGTTTTATTTATTTATTATTTTAGTATATCTCCTATCCCCTTAAAATAAGAGTTTTAGGTGGAGGGGCCACTATAACATACTGCTGGAGGACTACTGTTTGCTTATTTATGTCCAGGCCAAAGATCAGGACTTCAGAACGGCATTGAAGTTTGGAGAGAAATTATTGCAAGTACTTTGGTTTGTGGATTTTTATGGTTTTTGACTTTTCCTTGCTCTGTTTCTTATTTTCTGATTTCTGGATTGTGTACTTACCTTGTTTGCTTCTATGTTGCCTTTTTTAGGCACACCTGTGGTTGCTTTTGTTTTTGATTTCTTTCTTGTAGGCGATTCTATTTGTAATAAACTTTCAATATTTTCAGAGCTTTGTTTGATCATAATTTTTCCACAGTTTCCTTTTCCACATTGATCTTTACTTAAGGATTGTTTTCAGTCTGTGATTTCCCTTTTATATGCTATCTAGTTTGGAGAAAGAGATTAGGCCTCAGAGAAGCCTGAGGCTAGATTTAGCATGCAAGAACTCTTTTTGACATTTTGAGGCTGGAACCACCCAGTAAGAAATCCTGAGGCTCCACTTTGAGATTTTATGATGCATTGCTATATTTTGAGCTGAAAACTTATAACAGCAGCCTTCTCTGCTCAAGATTAAAGAGATGTAATCTCTGTAGTCTGTCAGAGTAGAACATATCCTTCAGTGAGATGCACTTGGTCGTTCCCCTCTGCACAGATTCTAGTACTGCTATTTTGTGTTCTTTTTAGTAGAATGGTGACCATATCAGAACTGCACACAGTACTGCAGATGTTTTCTAACAAGCCCAGTCATCTTTTGATTCATGTTTTATTGTTTTTAATGTATTGTGACCTGACATTTTATCTTCCTTTTCAACTACTTTTGCAATGAGAAGTGAACTGCTTTTGCATAATGACTAAACAATGAGAATGTTCTGTCAATGTAAACCCTGAAATTATTGTCAGAGATTGCTTCCTGTAAGACAAAGTTAACTATTTTTTATATATAATTAGTGTTCCTTTTGCCTGATCATCCATTGTGAGTAAACAATATGTAAAAGCAAGAATCTTTTAAAGAGAAGCTGTAAAAATTCACTCAGTGAACATTTTCATTTTCCAGCTATAACTGCAAACAAATATGTAATGGACCCTCAAGGCAACACTTATATTCAACTATCCACAAGTCTGACTGTATAACAGAGACAAACATCACCCAACATAACTGGTTTGGCAGTGGGTCAGTGATGTGCATCCTGAATTGTCTGCAAGTACTACGTTATGCTACCAGTAGTGAAAAGGTCACTAGCAAAACGCAAAACTGGAGAAGAATCAGTCAGGAACTATAAGTAAACAGCAATTGTCTGTGGCCACACCATGCAAAACTATTCCCTTTTTGGGGATTGCATCTCTGTGGCATCTCTAGTGCATCTGTTGTCACTTTCATTTGCACCAAAGCAGATGAAGCTGATTCACAATCACTTATCCTTCCTAACTGGAAGGACTAATATCCCTGAAACTTAATTCATTTGGTTTTAGATGGTGATGATTAAGAGTTCCCTTAATTTTTTTGAGCAGTTTAGTTTCATCCACTGACTTATTTTCATCTTTCCTTCAAATACTGTACTTTGTATCATTAATGCTGATACATACATAGTTTTCACTCATTCATAGTAATTGTTTTTCATTTTGACATTGCCAATGAAATTTTACAATTCCCAGAAATATGACTCCACATGTGTACCTTGTAATACGATGCTAGGTAGATTTTAATGGGTTTCTGGAAGACTGACTTATGATTTACATTTAAAATTGCGATTAAATTGTGCTGAAGTAATAATAAACCTTTTTGCTTTCAGTTAATTTCCACAGACACACAACAGTAAGCTTGTACACACCAATAAATCACTGCAGTGAAGAACAGTTAGGGATACAGTTTCATCTTTCCATTACATTATGCAGTAAATAAATAGATTTTTGCTCAACATGGCAACCAATGATTTAATATATTTTTCAACAGCAGGCACCATGGTGTGCATGGGTTTTTCTTGCTCCAAATTATTCTTGTTAAGATGATTTTAGAGTTTTCTCTTCAACTCATATGGTTTTAGTTATTTTTAAAGAGCATAACATTTAGCAGTTAGTCTGGGTTTGTTATTCTTTAGACAAATGTGGAATTACTGTCACTATTCCATCCATCCATTTTGTAGGCTTACTTAATGCAATCTCATGGGTCACAGGATGGTGGGATCTAAACCAGAAACAATAGAAAACAATTTTGGATTGGGCACAAAATTATAAAATTGCTGATATTATTACTTATTCATCTTTTAAAGTTATGATACATATTTGTAGGGTGATTGTGTGATAAACACAGTGCATCATCACCCATACGGGGTCTACTTAAATTCTGTAATAATGTAACATATGAATCTTTGGGGTGTGGGAGGAAAAATAAAATACTGGGAGAAAAGCACTCACTGACAGAGAATGTACAGACTCCACAGAGATAGTAACCTAGCCATGATCCTAACCAAGTTTTCTGGAGCTGTGAAAAAGAAGTGCTAACCAATGCACTATTGTGCCACTTTATGATTCTAATTAAAATAGTCTTAATAGTAGTTCTAGTAATATTATATTACAAGCAATCAACCTACATTTTATATAAGGTCTTTCTATGATGAACACTAATCCAAGGCACTTTACTAATACAAAACTAATATACAAGCGTGGCCGGTGTGAGTTCAGTGTTATCAGGTAAGGAAACAAAAGCTATTTACACTATTAATAACAGTACAGAACTACATTCTTAATCAAGGAAAATAATAATATTAATAAAAGTACCTAAACCAGAAAATTAAAGTTTATAAGAAGAAAAATCAATTGTTTTAATCTTAGCTTTCTCAGTGTCTACAGTGGCAGCACATTGCTTTGACTTCAGTCTATTGATAACTTTAAGAGGGATTATCTATACTAATAAAACGCAAAGCCCTCACTGACTGACTGACTGACTGACTGAATCACTCACTCACTCACTCACTCACTGACTCATCACTAATTCTCCAACTTCCCGTGTAGGTAGAAGGCTGAATTTTGGCAGGCTCATTTCTTACAGCTTACTCACAAAAGTTAGGCAGGTTTCATTTCGAAATTCTATGCGTAACCGTCATAACTGGAACCTACTTATGTACATATATACCGGCCATAGCCTGTAGCTCGGTCGCCGTGTGAGGCGGAGTTGCGTCTCTCATCGTCACGCCTCCCACGTAATTGAGTGCCTGCCCATATAAGGCCGTCCATCAGCGGCAATCCAATAGAAACACTCTGCCGCTAAATATTCACAGGTTTAGGACTGTGCTTATGGAAACGAAGATGAGATGGTCAGGGTGGTGTTTGGCACAAACTCAGCAAAACTGTGAGAGAAACTTTTAAGTGCCAGGTCTTAGCTAATATTAAATAAAGCCGTGGACATCGCATGAGATAGCACAAGCACAGCTGAGAACCTTCGATGCATGTACTCCGAGCGGCTCACGTGAACTGACTGAACAAAGCACACGGTGAAAAAAGTCAATGTCCAGCTAAAGGACGACAGTGTAAAAAAAAACCCGTGCATGCAGTGTGTGATGTCTCAAATAAAGAGAAAGACGAGCTGTTTATTGATGCATTAAGAAAGGAATTAATGAAACCGTTATCTTTACAACGGTTGACAAACGCAGAATGTAACTTGAACACAACGCATCCTCCAAATACAAACCTGATTGAAAGAAATAATGATAATCAAATCCTTGATGACAGCAACACTCATAACAGTCACAAAACAATTACATTGACAATCATGTTACGTTATTTTTAAAATGTTCCCTTTTCTTTTTCATAATTTCTTTGACACACTACTTCTCCGCTGGTATATATATACTGTATATATATCCTGATCTACATACTGTCAAATAAATGATCCACACGCCGTGGCGCAACGCAAGAGGCTTCACCCCTAGCTCTTACCTCCGAGGTTCGATTCCCAAAAGTGGGTGCAGTGAGTGTGTATGCCTGATGAGCCCAGAATTAGGGTGAAACACGTGTCGCGTACTCTTTGCATTATTTGACAGTAAAACTACTCAACCATTTTATGATCTGCTTCTTGCAACTGAAAGAGGGCACCGTGGCGGATTTTAGCCGACTTGCTGACCAACCACAAGTGGTATCTTGTAGGTAACCACCCATACAGTCAGATTGTGATTCAGACTACTAATGCCTTGAATGTAATTACCCCAATCTACATACTGTCAAATAAACGAACCACATGCCCCGGCCGGGTGCCACAGTATATATGTGTATATGTATATATGTAAATATGTATATATATATGTATATGTGTATAGGTATATATACAGTGGGTACGGAAAGTATTCAGACCCCCTTCAATTTTTCACTCTTTGTTATATTGCAGCCATTTGCTAAAATCATTTAAATTCATTTTTTTCCTCATTAATGTACAAACAGCACCCCATATTGACAGACAAAAAAAAATTGAAATTGTTGCAGATTTATTAAAAAAGAAAAACTGAAATATCACATGGTCCTAAGTATTCAGACCCTTTGCTCAGTATTTAGTAGAAGCACCCTTTTGAGCTAATACAGCCATGAGTCTTCTTGGGAAAGATGCAACAAGTTTTTACACCTGGATTTGGGGATCCTCTGCCATTCCTCCTTGCAGATCCTCTCCAGTTCTGTCAGGTTGGATGGTAAACGTTGGTGGACAGCCATTTTTAGGTCTCTCCAGAGATGCTCAATTGGGTTTAAGTCAGGGCTCTGGCTGGGCCATTCAAGAACAGTCACAGAGTTGTTGTGAAGTCACTCCTTCGTTATTTTAGCTGTGTGCTTAGGGTCATTGTCTTGTTGGAAGGTAAACCTTCGGCCCAGTCTGAGGTCCTTAACACTCTGGAGAAGGTTTTTGTCCAGGATATCCCTGTATTTGGCCGCATTCATCTTTCCCTGTCCCTGCAGCTGAAAAACACCCCCACAGCATGATGCTGCCACCGCCATGCTTCACTGTGGGGACTGTAAGTGATGAGCAGTGCCTTGTTGTCTCCACACACTGAGGAGAGGCAAGACACATGACAGCCCGCATGGAGTTTGCTAAAAGACACCTGAAGGACTCTGAGATGGTGAGAAATAAGATTCTCTGGTCTGATGAGACCTAGATAGAACTTTTTGGCCTTAATTCTAAGCAGTATGTGTGGAGACAAGGAAGCGCGGGTATTTTGCTAGTATGACTATAAAAGAACTCCACTGTAGAATAAAGTGTCAAAAAATGAACAAAAATATACCAAAACTAATTGTTATCGTATGAGGAAAAATGCTCAAAGAGGAATGGTTATATAGCAGAATGCAAGCAAAGTAAAAGTTGCAAATTAGATCATATTTGACTCTAAGGGCTCGTTTATACTTTATGCTCAGAACGCATACGCGTCCACATCATGGCTGCCACGCGTTCCCAGCGTTCATTTGATGCGTACTCTGAGCAGGTCCTCAGAAATTAACGCGACTCATGCGTGAGTTGTAGTACCAGCAAAAAGTCAGGGGGCACAGTGTGCTAAAAGTTGGAATGTGACATCAGAGTCTCTGTTTACTATCCACATGTGACAGAAAGCCGCTTTGTGGATCCTACGAGATTGGTGTGCACGCTTCGATGTTTGATAAACGGTTCGATGTGGTGAAGCAAAATGCCGACATACAGATGTATTCGTGGTGCTTTTATATTCAAGCGTCACATATTCCCGATCGTAATGACATGATACATTTTAAAAGTCTCACATACTGCCTTCTGTGCCGTCATTTTTTCTAGGGTGTTTTCTCCAGTCCTGACAGCAGCGGATCGCCAGCAATAGATCGCCACACTGAGCATATTAAATGTATGATATTCCAACTCTCTGCACATTTAGAATCCTTATATTTATACTTGAAATCACTTTCATGATGAAATGCATTAAAGTATGTATGTTACATGTTACAGATAAATCAGTAATTTAATTTAAATAATGAATACTGTTAATAATTACACACATGGGGGTGACACGGTGGTGGAGTGTTAGCGCTGCTGCCTTGCAGGGAAGTCACATCGTTGATATTCCCTGCCTGGAGTTTACATGTTTTCCTGCTGAGTTTCCACAGTGTGATCTGGTTTCCTTCCAAAGATATGCAGATTTGGTGACACTAAAATAACGCTAGTGTATGTGAGTGCTTGTATTCACCTTGTGATGAGCTGATGCCTCGTCCAGGGATTGTTTCTGCCTCATGCCCAATTATAGCTGAAATGGACAAATCCCTGGACTGATGGATTCAATAATTAAACATCCTTTTCAGAGATATTGCAGTAAGGTGTCATCGGAATTTAATGGGTGTTCAAGGTAATTCATAACATAGCGAAGCCGAACCTGTTTTCGCCGTGATGATACATGCGCAAGTATAAACAGTACAATGCTTGCGTAGCAAGAGCGTCTGCTGCAGCATATGTCGCGTCACCATAAAAGTACCAAACCGGTATTCCATCTCATTGTGACTCAACTCAGGAAACAAGATCCAAAGGTTTCAGATAGGAGGCATCCATTTAATGTATCTCTTTGGGTTCACTTCCTGGGAAATTCTGGAGATATTTTCCAGGTTATGGAATGCCCACAAGTACCCTAAGGATAGCTTACGTGAATGTTCTATGCACCTTAATTTGTACTTAAAGGCTTTTAAAAATTTCCCTTGGCTGTTTTGCCCTGTCCAAAGAAGGAGAACTCTACTTGTTCATTGATAGGCTTTCAGTCAACCTAATTTTCTTAGTTCTCTGTTGTTCTTTGAATTAAAGCAATGTTGTTATTCCAGGGCAGTTATTTTGACTCAACCAATTATCTTTAAAGTTATACTTTGAAATCAGGAAACATTTAACGATCTACAATAGTAATCTAAACATTATTTTTACCTTAAAAATCCACTGTAAAAAACAAAGAAAACTTTGGTTTTCCCAGTTTAATTGTCACTACCAGTGTGGATTTCGTATATTGCATGAGTTTTCTCCAAGCTCTCTGGTTTTCAAATGCTGGGTATATTGGCAACACAATATTAACATAGCAGTACATGTGAGTATATGTGTGAGCGTTCTCTGTGATGTACTGCACATTGAATCCTGTCCATGGTTGTTGCTTAAGTTATGCTCAATGCTACTGGCTCTGATATCCCACAATTCTATAATGGAAAAAGAAAGTCCAGAAAATGGAAGGATATTTTACTGCTGTCATGCCTTACATAGATCTGCCAGAAAACTGCCATTGCTTCAGATAAGTGTAGCTAAGTTAAAAATGGGTTAAGGGTGAGATATAGAGTGGCAGGAGGAGAGCATAGGAGGATAATTCCTAAAATATGGGCTATTGTCCCAATACAACTCAAGGGGCAAAGGACATGTGTAGTGTGGTGTATAACATAAAACAGAGACAATTGGTAATTGGATAAACTGATAAATACCACTTCCAGAAGAAAATGATGGGCCAAAACGCTTCAGGTTCTCTGCCAATCAAAACTTAGATATAAGACAAAGAATGGTTTTCAGCTGCAAGTATTGACAAGAGGAAGTCCTTTGAAAAGATTTTTACATACACTGCAAGTTCAAATTCACACAACAAGCAGTTGGTAAGTGTGTAACATAGATCATAGAAAATATTAAGCACTGGAGAGGTGGACATACTGTATGCTCTAGAGAGGACAGGAATGAAGATCAGTAGGTACAAGAAAGAATACTTGTGTGTGAATGAGGGGAAGGTCAGTGTAATGATGAGGATTCAGGGAATAGAGTCGGCGAAGGTGAAGATGAGTTTAAACACTTGGGACCAACATTACAGAGTAACGGGGATTGTGGAACAGAGGTGAAAAAGAGAGTGCAGAAAGGGTGGAATGGGTGGAGAAGAGTGTCAGGAGTAATTTGTGACAGACGGGTATCAGCAAGAGTGAAAGTGAATGTCTACAGGACGTTAGTAAGACCAGCTATGTTATATGGCTTGGAGACAGTGGCACTGACCAGAAAGCAGGAGACAGAGCTGGAGGTGGCAGAATTAAAGATGCTAAGATTTGCATTGGTTGTGATGAGGATGGATAGGATTAGAAATGAGTAGATTAGAGGATAAGCTCTAATTGAATGGTTTGGAGACAAAGAGAGATGAGATTGTGTTAGTTTGGACATGTGCAGAGGAAAAATGCTCGGTATATAGGGAGAAGGATGCTAAGGATAGAGCTGCCAGGGAAGAGGAAAAGAGGAAGGCCTAAGAGAAGGTTTATGGATGTGAGAGAGAGGACATGCAGGTGATGGGTGTGACAGAGCAAGATGCAGAGGACAGGAAGATATGGAAAAAGATGATCCGCTGTGGCAACCCCTAACGGGAGCAGCCAAAAAAAGAAGAAGATAAAAATTACAAAATTAACAAAAAATAACTGTTAAATCTTTATAAAGGAGTTATTCACCTAAAAATGATGTTTTTTAAATTTTACTTACCCCATGTGGTATGTAATGAATGATACTCGAGAAAAAATATTACCCTCATGTTTTCATTAAAAGTGGAGATAACACCATTTCTGATGATGAACAACACTGGACAACAGCACAAAATATGAAAAATCTCAATGAAAATAATCTGATGTTTCTTGTTCTGCATAATCCACATGTCATATCATCCAGTTGTACACTCACAAAACACATGCATTTTTGATTATTGTTAAATAAATACCTCAGAAAAATTAAAGTAGTCCACAAATAGGAAGCCTTTTCACACAGGATCATGTTTTTGAATTGAAGACCCTCCTCTCCTCCTCATTCATTGGTCAAGAGTATTGTCTTCAAATCAGATTTTCTCACACCTCCTGTCACCTTCCACCTAGCATTTCTTCTTTCTTTGTCAATGATCGTGCACTCCATTCACCTCCATGCAATGGAGACAGTGTTATACTGGTAGAAATGATACACCCTCACATTATCTCTGGAATTACTGCCATATATGGAACTGTAGGGTCATTATAGGTTTATAAGGTCATTATTGTCATGTGTATAGAGTACAGTTAAATTCCTCTTTGTATGTATTGTTAGTAGGCAATATATTATAGTTTCCTGAATACTAAGTATAACTGTGCGTAGCAGTTGTTACAGAGACTAGTTTGTCTGTGAGCTGAGATCTGCCTTGAAAAGACTAGGGCCTCATGTATAAACGGTGTGTATGCACATAAATGTTGTGTAAGCCCTTTTCCACGCTCACATCACGATATATAAAACCTAAACTTGGTGTAAAGCCACACACATTTTCACGCCAGCTAAATGCTTGGCATATGCAAGTTCTCCGCTCGGTTTTGCAAACTGGCGGCACTCAGCATCAAAGCAGTGCTTTTGTTCCAATGTGGTTTCCCTTTCTTTTTTAGATCTTTATCAAATACACCAAAATCAACCACATATTGTTTATTAGTTTAAGGCATCTGATTGTAATTAACCTGTAATAATATAATGGTCCACGGAATGGCCAAACTATTCCAAACACGATAGCTGCTTTAGTGTTGTTCCTCTCAATGCACCACTCAGAGTATTTATATCACTGTATCTGAGTGTGGAATCACAGCTCTACAGCAGTTGATCGGAAAGAGAATTATCGGTATACAGCATCAAGCACATGCTGCCTATTTGAACTGCTCTCATACGACAAACGCTTCAGAGCCTTTCCTGTTTCTCCGATTTCTTCTCTATGTCACTCAATAATCTTCCTTTTGTTATTTATACCACTGTTTAAACCAACAAATACTAAGTTTTTTCTTGCCTCCACTTGGTATTCACTGAAATTCTTCTATATTTCCCCGTGCTTTTGCCATTGCCTTTTCACAGAATGCTGAGCTTAAGGGCTATTTATATTGATTTGTATATTCAAAGAGGTGTAATTCTGGGAGGAATTGAGGAGTGGCAGCAGGCACGTGCATTACTTTTCATGCTGACCGAGATTAATGGAGCAGAAGAACGTGGAAGTTGGCGAATGCATCTGGATGAGTTATGCATCTGGATTTTTTTGTGCGTACGCACATTTCCACTTTTCTCCATACGCCATGGTTTAGTGTGAATTCTACGCGTGCCGTTATGCATGAGGCCCCAGGTGTGCCCTTCCACTACCAGGTTGTCATCACTACAAATATGTGACAGCTTGGAGAAATTTCACTAACATCCTACCTGTCCTCCATGTAGTTTACTTTTTGATGAATAGCATTAAGTGATTGAATTGACAACCCTTAGCTCCAGTTGGCTTGTTAAACTTCATTGGGCCCCTTCTTAGTATTTTCTTTCTGACGTCCCTCACAAAATTTAACACTGAGGGAAGTACTGGACATAAAACTCTTACCATTTCCTGCAAGCTTCAATTTAACCTCAACGACAGATAGAGAAATCCTTCCAATCAACATATTCAATTACTTTCTATGAAGACCATTTCAATCTTTTTACAGCCAGTAGTCCTTGGATACATTTAACATTAACTGTTAGCCTACGTGCAGCACAATGGTACTGTTTACCCAGTGACCTATTGATTAGCTGAATGTCAATTCTAAACTGTCCCCTGTGTAGATGTAGCTATTCATGAGGGTGCTCTATGATGGAGTGGTGTCCAATGCACAATTGTTAGGCCCCAGCCCACCACAAGCCAAAAATTGAATTGTGTGGATTCAATTAATGAAAAGAAGGCTCTCCAGAAATTCAAATATACAATAATTTTTGGAAATGTTAAAAAACTGCAAATTTTACATATACATAGTTTTCTATTGCAAACTCATTTACTGTAGCATATGAATATGAATCTAGTATTTAAGAAAATGTTTATTCTACTCTAGCTCCAATGAGTCTGTCTTGGATTAAGCTGAATGGAAAATAGGCATGAATGTAGAAAAAATATTTTAATAGCCTCACAGTAACACAGTTAAGTTTTAGTTCAGACATAAAATTTAATAAAAGCACAAGTTAAACAAAGATAACTTACAAGTAATACTTCCCCCATCACTCTCCTTCATCAGGATAAAAATCATATTTTGTAATCAATACAGATGTTATGAGTTACTGTGGTTCAAGCTGCACACAGACATTAGAGATTTTATATGAAAAACATCTGGTGACAAGACTTTGTCATTGTTGGAGGTTTTCATAAACTTTAAAGAGGCAAGGTGAGTGGAATATTGTGTTCTGCCTTATAGCACAGATGTCACATAATATTAAACATTATTTTGTGTTTGTATAAGTAAATTCTGCAAACAGTGTTAAGACAGGAATATGATATGAAGCAATTTGGTTGTTAAGCATGCAACGCCTTCACTCCTGGATGGGTTCATGCCTTGGATTATGCAATTTCTATAAACAGATTAGTGAAGGTGATTGATCAGCTGTGCTGGACCTTTATATTTAATTTATAACAAGTTAAATTTCCTTTTATTGTTGCTTATTGTTTTAGCAATAAATTTTGAAAAAACAACATGGTCAAATAAAAAGGTGTATATAACAAATTGTCAAAAATGACACAATAGAGTCGAAAAAAGGTTTGAGACAGCCACTTATATAATTTTTCCTGGCAGTGAAAGAGTTAAATTGGGAGCATATTGTGTAAAGATATGAGTCCAAAACAGAACTGACTTAAGGAGGCAAAGATGGCAGTTTTAAGGGAGAGCAGTGTAGGTGAGGTCATCAGGGTTGGAACCGAAAGTGAGGTCATTGGATACAGGTAGAATTTCCCGTAATCGGTCTGCAGTGGGAAAAGAGAAAGGATCAGTACACTCTGCCACCCCCTGGTCTGTCGTGGAATCACTCTTATTCAGGACCTTTAGCAGCCCCCCATTCCTGACCGAGAAGTCATGAACCCAAGAAAAAGCATCCTCGCTGGGGTGAAGGGATCCGCGTTAATGAACCTGCAAAAACTTGTGCGGCTCTAGGTCAAGAAACCACCTGGTGACCTGTGGATTTGACTCTTCCACTGTAAAGTTGCATGATCCGTAACAAGGGTGAATTTGCGGCCTAAGAGGTAGTAGTACCTCAGCCGCGCAAATGCCCACTTGTTTGCCAAGACCTCCCTCTTCACTGCCGCAAACCTGTTTTTTCAGTCCAGTAGTTTCCGAGTCAGGAACATAATTGTGTTTTCAACACCATCGATGATCTTGCTCAGCTCGGCACCAAGACCTGTGTCCGAAACATTACTTTTGGAGAATGAAAGGTAGAGAAAAGTAACGGTCTTTAAAGACAGGTGCTGGCATAAGGGCATGTTTCAATTCACTAAATGCAGCATTTGTCTTATCATTCCATATCACATTGTTCGAGGCCTTATTCTTTGTCAAATCAGTTAAGGGCACCGTTCTGTCTGAAAATCTGGGCACAAACCAGCAGGAGTTTCCTGCTAAACCGAGAAAGGCTTGAACTTTCTGCTTGGTTTGTAGACAGGGCCATTTCAGTATGGAATCTACTTTAAAGCACTGTGGTATCATGGTACCCTGACCCACCAGGTAGTATAAATATTTGGCTTTGTTTAATCCAAAGAAGCATTTCTTGGGATTAATCCGAAGTCTGGCCTTACCAAGTGCCTGCAATACCGTTTGGACCTGCTGTAGGTGTTTTTCCCATAAGCTGGAATAGATGACCACGTTATCCAGGTAGGCAGCATTATATGAGTTATGAGGCCAAAGCCCTTGGTCATTAACAAGAACAACTGCATTTTTTATGAACTTAGAATCGTCATTCCATTGTTCCCTTTTAAAAGAAGCCAATGTTTCTTTAAACTACTAGTGTAACTGGAAGAGAGGGTCAGGACTGACCTCAAGAGACGTGGTTTCTTCCTGTTCTGGGCAATAGCTGATGACGTTTCTGCCCGCGATGGCCCAGGAATTGCCACGTCACACCGTGTGGCCACATCTTCTCTTGACGGCCAGCTGGTTACATGGCGTCGAGGCAGGTTGAGGCACAGCATCTCCATCTATAGCTAGGCCCAAACTTGACTTTTGAGTGGAAAGTGCTAAGCCGCTTTTACTTTTAGACCAGTCCCAGTATCACCGGGAATGATGGATTTGGAAGGACTGCAATGGTCATCTTTTTTAGTGTTCATTCACAAGTGATGATACAGGTGGCGGACCAGTACCAGCAGGTTTCTCTGTGGATGCAGGTTAGACGGGTTTTAATATTTAGCCACTGTTGCGGTAGCACATATCAGTGAGCTACAATACACCTGCATTTCTCCTTGTCCCCAAGTAGGTTGTGCATCCATGAATCCAGGGACTTCAGTGCAGGCTCTGGTTTGTGACGGTGAGGCCATATTTTTGGGACATGCTCCTTCTGAGTTTGACCAAAAGACGGTTCTGCCCTCCCAGATTGTGAGGCTGTCCTAGCTGTTTCCACACACTTCACAAGCTCTTCCATATTTTGGAAGTGTTGTCCCAAGACCAGCTGGACAAAATGTTCAGGAAGGTTATTCAACAAGAGGAAGCAGACAACCTGCTCCACTGTTTGTAGGGGCTGTTCTGTTTTGGACTTAGCCAGTGTCCCACTTTAGCCCCTAGGGAGAATCCTTGTTGGTAGGTTGGCCACTCAGGGTCAAACCTCCAGTTTTTTAATCTTTTCACCTGCTGGCCTGGGGCACCCCCATGGTTAGCAAAGAGCTCTGCCTTGGTGGGAAGGAGGGCACTCTCCTCCAAGAGAGCATAATACGCCCCTTGTGTCTCCACCATCTGGACCAGCCCAATTCTGTTAGCCCCTCCCGCACACTCCCCATTGTATCTATTTCACCCAGTTTTGTGTATTGGAGACGGAGTCTCCACCTGGTCTTTCTGATTTATGGAACGAACTCCCCACCTGCAAACTCGGCCATGGTACTTTCCACCTGGATCAGGGTCCTGCTCCTGGTACTTCTGGGAGTCTATCCTGACAGCTATGCCAGTTTTCAAAGATGAGACAATAGAGTCAAAAAAAGGTTTGAGACAGCCACCCGTATAATTTTTCCTGGCAGCGAAAGTGTTAAATTGGGATTACATCATGTACAGATACGAGTCCAAAACAGAACTGACTTAAGGAGCAAAGATGGCAGTTAAAGGGAGAGCAGAGGAAGTGATATCATTAGAGCTGGAAACAGAATTAAGGTCATTGGAGGTCTGCAGTGGAAAGAGAGAAAGCATTTGTACACTCTGCCACCCCCTGGTCTGTCGTGGAAATACCCTTATTCAGGCCCTTTAGCTGCCTCCCATGTGCACGCTTGTAACAAAATATAAATTCAAAGGCAATATGAGTTGAAGAATCTAACAATATACGATATACGGAGCAGCACAGAAGACAACACAACATTGAAGGGTATATCACAACAATGAACTGTATATTACAACAATGCAAGAGCCAACAGCCATGATAATAATGTTTTATTAGTCAGTTAATCATGGTACTTCTGCTAAACTCATGCTTTCTGTTGGTAAAAACTGTTTCTAACCCTTGAGGTTTGTTTTTTATTATAGTGGTAGTGTCTGCCAGACCACAGAAGTAAGAACAGTTTGTATTAGTATTGGTTGGAATCTTGTATCATAGCATGGGCTTTATTATTCATAGAGATCCAGCTTCTTTTAATTTTTTAAAGCGGACTTTGCAGCCATCTGAACAGCCATTGTGTGGTGTGTAGTTGTTTTAATATAACATAAAATACCATCTTTCTAAGCCCTTCATACATTATAATGCAGTAACTGTAAAAACTGTAAAAAAACAGGTAATATTTCTTCCACTCAAGCTGTCCAAGATGTGGTTTTTCTTCTCTCTCTAAACAAATGTACAGCGTATACATTCATTCGACCTAATCTAGCTGCTCCTGGTTTAAACTGACATGGTCAGGCTAAAGAGGCAATTATTCTGAAAGCTTCAGTAGCACATTCATGTGGTTAGATTGCTAAAAGATGCTTGCATTTCTTCCTTTCCCTGCTTATACAGATATGCTGCCTTCATTTTATTCCTGCTTTTGTGTGCCTGGTTAAACCCTGAATTTGGAGATTCTTTTAAATCTAGTTCATAGGCTGAGCAATGATAAGTGAGTCTTACTACCATATCTAGAAACCTATGTATTCATTATATGAAAAATTACCTTCTCTCAAAATTTCTGTGTTCGTTACTGTACTGCCACTGAAAAAAAAGGCAGAAAATAAATAAATGACAGACGGAAGAGCTTGCATTTCTGAGTTGCAGGATAGACAAAAGATCACTGGGATCAAAAAGGGATCAGGAGATGGATTGCAACTTAGAATGTCGCAAAAGACAGGTCTAGAAGATCAACAGAATTAAGAACCAATGGCAAAAATGCTACACAAAATTTGTAGTCAAAAAAGTCTGTCTGTAATTCTTAAACCCATGATGACTAGAATAGGCAAATTCACCAGTACTACAAACAACAGTCTTAGATGTCACTGAGTATCTGGTTCCAGTTTTAAAGTGTCATGCAAATTATGTTGCATGACGTGACTTCAGTGGAATATTGACTAGCAGCTGGGACCCGCTTCCTAGCAGCAGCTAATCAAAATGGCATCAGCAATGCATAAAAAAATGATGCTGTGGTAAATCAAACACAGAATGACAAAAATCAATAACCTTCAAAAATAATCACACATGGAGATTCTCTAATATCCCAAAACTTCCAAACTGTCAAAATGACCTTGATGCAAAATTTATTAGGAGTGCAAAAATTATTTTTATCTGATTCATAATACTTACCTGAAAAATCTTAGAGCAACATGCATGGATGATCATACCTTATACTGGCAACTGCATGATAACCCAGTCAAAACCGAAGTTTGCCATATTCTAAACTTCCTATATCAACTTTGCTCCTACAGCATGTTCATCTGTGGCAAATGCTCCTGGCTGGTGGCCTTCAAGCTAGCAGTGGATTCCCACCACAATAAGAGTCAGTGATGCCTTGCTTTTGAGTACTTATTTCTAAGTGCAACTACAGTGTCATGAATTTAACAGAGAATCTTAAGGCACAAGAAAATGTGATTGCCATTGCCTAGAAAGATAATGGTAAAGAATCATACCAAATAGTACAAGAGGAATCAAAAGAATAAAAGATTGCTTAACAGCATTTGTTCAAACTGCCAGTTACTAGTATGCCAAGCAAAGTTTCCCGACTTAGTTTTCATTATAGAAGTTCCTAATTAACAAAACACAGATGTGTAACTCATAATTCTGCATAGCATACTTTCCCAGCATCATAGGTTCAGCACATAATTCTTCCTTTAGGAGCAAAAGGCAGCTTCTCTAGTCTCTTGCCAGAGCTGATTTTAAAAAGTGCTAAGATAAAAGAATAAAAACTGGGCTTTTAAAGAAAGGCATTGATATGTCCTTGTTTGACAATAGTGTGTGGGATATGATAAATATTTGTATTATTATTAAATTAATTTATGTAGGACATTTCATACTTTAATGTGCTTATAAACAAAAATGACAATACAAGTAACCATATAATACAGATAAAATGCAAAGGTGACTCATGCACTTGCTCACTCACTAATCAACATTTAATTTAAAAACTGAAATTCAGGATTATACATCTAAGAAGAAAGAAAGGGCATTTCAATATATATCAATATTTAGTGGTAAAAACAAACCCTACAATAAAAAAAACTAAACATCCAAAAATCTAAGAAATGCTTTGACTGATTTGATTGACATTTGACATTATAGGAAAAAAAGAAAATTAGCATAATTAGTGTCTTTTTTTATTTGTCAGTAATGGCCCTGTAGAAAGTAGGCTATGCTAACTTGCCACATACATAACCAGTGTAGCACTGAGATACAGCCAAGACAGAAACAGTCCCACCCAGCTGATTGGGGCTTTCCAGTTTATGCAAATAAAGGTTGCCAGCAGAAGCGATGGACGGGGTACACAAAAAGAGGCACTGACAAATAAGGTGGACGGACAAGTGAACAGAGGAGGTCTCTCAGAAAAGAAATTGGATTATGTGGGTTGTGGAGGGTTAAGTGGAAGGTGGAAAGTTTGGTGAAGCTCAAGGATGACATGGATAGCCAGTGCACTGTAAAGCTTGAGTTTTGGTACTAGACACTATACAGTAGATGATGCTTCACCAGAAGCAAAGAGGAAAGGAGAGAGGAGCAAAGGAGGAAGTGGTGTCCTTGTGTCTAAGAAAAACTGGTGTCCATTAATCAGTTTAAATGCAATTTCAGCTCAGTCAAAGAGTCTCCTTTGTCCAGAACAGAGTGGGGGTAGACACTGTACCTAGTTCATGACATTACCTCTTTTTACCTGGTAAATCAGGTTTTCTTATAGACCTTGTCACGCATGTGCACATAGGAGGCAGTCAAAAGGTTTAACTGAGGATAAGATGCCAGATCGAGGGTTGACAAACTACACTAACCTCTCTTCTCCCTCTTCTACAGATCATCATAAGGGAAACCCAGCTAAGCCAGCATCAACTTCCGCATTCCTGTCCAGATCACACCCTGCTACTGACCTCACTTACATCACTTAGTGCATGGGCCAGCATCTTTCTGCACAACATCTATAAAATCCCATTCAAAAGGATACAGTTTCCTGCAAAATTGTGTTTTGCAATGACCATCAGCAAAAGCCAAGTCTCTAGGAAAACCAAGAATTGATCTATAGCAGGAATGTTTTACTCAAAGTCAACTGCACAAGGCATGTTCACGAGTAAGAAGCTTCAGTGATCTAATAATATCAGACCCAAATAAAAAATACCTACAAATATTGTATACTGAAAAGTTACTTGTTAGCTGCATAGTACTTCTGATATATCTGGTTAACTGATAGTACTATAATTGTCTTAGGAAATTTCTGGGGCAAAGCTGGGTAACACAGGTAGTTTATAATGTACAGTATAAAACAAATAATAACATAAGAAAGCTAACAAATACTATATACAGAGTAACTGAAAACTTGCTAAAATTGCAGGTGATGATGGTCAGATGTGGCAATGGAGGAGAGAAAAACAAAGATTCCATGCAGCCAAAACCTGAATTAACAAAACTGTTGGAAAACTGTAGTCTGCAGTACATCAAAAATACAAAGTTTTCCTCAACATAGGTCAAATGTCTACCCATCCCCTTCTGGGCATACTACACTTCCATTATCCAAGTGACTAATAGTCATGAAATGATAGAGTTGTGAAGCAAAAGTTTGGTGCAGAGATGAACGATACCACAGCAGGATCCTGTGAAAGAGAAGTTAATAAGCAATTATAATGATTTCCAGCGCAAATTTTACTATATATCTGAATAAGTACCATGTGCATAGTATGAACAACCAAAGTAAACTCAAAAATAAAATTATTTCAGTAAGATTCTGTCATTTTTTTAAAGTGCTGCAATGATCTGTGAAGCACAAATACTTCCGTCTGATTTTTTTCTTGCAGTCTCACACTTTATTTTAAACTAAACACAAAGGAGGGAAAAACTGGGAGAAAAATGTTTTCTTTATACTGTCACAGAAAACACAGCAGTAGATTCTCAGTGCTCTCTCTTATACCGCTAATGTTTAATAGAATTGATAGGAATGTCCACATCATCCAAGGTGTCTTCATCAACGGGTTTTTTGGCACAGTCAATTGCATCCTGAAATCCTGCAGCCTGTAGGAGAGTTCATAGTATAAGTCAAAACAGGTACATGGCAAGGACCAGTTGTAGTCCAGGTACGCACTTCTTAAAGGTTTTATTCATTATGACAGCCTGAAGATGACAGGAGCTCAGGTTTTAAAAATGGCTAAGCTGGAAGAAACCGGCAAGCCACAAAGGCTGAATGAGTTGAAAATGAAAACATGCAAAATCTTCTGGCTACATAAAATGGTTTTAAGACTAGCTACTGCACACACATTTTTTTAGAATTACCCACAAATCTGGATGCTGACAAAATGTGCTGTCACCTTAAATACGAGCACATCACTGACATCATGTGTCACTACCTCAAGGTCTACTTGGCATCAAACAGGCAGCCATTACCAACAACAAAACTGAAAATGATGGAATCTATAAGAATAATTTGTTAACAAAACCAGCAGCACAAAGAACATGGAAAAAATAAAGATCAATCAAAAACAGAAAATCAAAATCAAGGTGTAAAAGTATGTACAAAAATGAGAGTAGCATGTGTCCAAACCACACAGTTATAACCCTATACAGCAGAAATGACTTTTAGAAGTGTGTTTCTTTTTGTACTTCACAGCTGCACATTTTTTTCTATAGTTGAACAGATTAATGTGCTAGGGATTAACTTCTAGCTCAGATACAGCAAATCATCGGATGTTCCTGCTTTTTCTATGCCAGTGAATGTACAGCACCAGCGCAGTATCTGAAAGCTTCTAACTGTGCGACATATTCTTTCATCAAATCAGGGTTTCTCAGCATGAGATACAAGGAGAGTACATTTTTTAAAATCTGCAAATGCTCTATTGCAGACATCATTCTATAAAATTGTGTGATTCTTTAGACATTTTGTTAATAGATAATGCCTGAGATAAAACTTGCATAATGATCAGCAAGGTCTAAAAACCATGGGAGGTGTTTGTTTTATTTTTATTTTATTTTTTTCATTTTATTTACCTTATTAAAATCAAATAACATTCCATACCATAACTGTGTACGTTTGAGAGGGTGGAAAAAGGAGGTTTTCGTGCAGAGGTGCCACAGATAAAAGTTTCTCTGTCTTAAAATACTTCCTACATTGGTTCCATATTCTGAGTGAGTGAAGCACAATTGAGTTGTTAGTATATTGGCAATAACTTGTATTAATTTGGGTGCAAAACAAGGAATATAAAGAAGTACTGCATGATTTTATTTCTATTGTGGACCAAGCCTGTGCATGTTCATCTATTTGTGGTCATGTCCATGTTTGTATAGCTTGCATATTTGCTGTCCAATAATAAAATTGAAAGTTAGGTAGAGCCATGCTGCCTTCCGCCTTAGGTCTTTGTAGGGTTGCCCTTTAGATACATCAATGTTTTGAATTCCAAATAAATAAGGTTATGATTGAATCTAATTTCTTTAAAAAAAAAATATCTATTAATGTATATTGGAATGTTTTGAAATAAAAAGAGAAGCTTAGGAAGGATATTCATCTTAACAATGTTAATTCTTCCAGCTAAGGTGAGATGACGGGTTGACCATCTATGCAAGTCTTGCTCAATTTTTTCCATACAGACGGCAAAATTTTGTTAATAAAGAGCTTTATGTTTACTTGTTATGTTTACCCCTAGGTATTTAAACTGATCTGCAATGATAAACGGGAAGGTTTCCAATCTAATATTGTGTGCTTGAGAATTCACTGGGAAGAGCACACTTTTATTCAAATTGATTCTGAGACCAGAAATCTTTTTAAACTCTATTATTGCTGTTAGAATTGCAGGCACAGTATTTTGTGGACCTTATATATACAGTTCTATATCATCTGCATATAGAGAAACTTTCTGTTCCAGTCCTTCTCTGATAATCCCCTTTATATCATAAGTATTTTGACAGTGAATTGCCAATGGCTCAATGGCGACTGCAAAAAGCAGTGGTGACAAGGGGCATCCTTGTCTGATACCAGGTTCTAGTTTAAAGTATTCTGAATTAATGTAATTACAAAACTGAAGCTTCTGGATTGGTATACAGTAGTTTGATCCATGCATAAATGTTCGGGACAAACCCAAATTTCTCCAATGTAGTGAAGAGATAGTTCCATTTGACCATATCAAATGCTTTTTCTGCATCTAACGATTATAATACCTCCGGGATGTTTGACTTTGTGGGTGAATATATTACATTAAACAGGCATCGAAGATTGGAAGCTAAGTGCCTGCCTTTAATAAATTCACTTTGGTCTTGTGATATTACTGAAGGCTGCACTTTTTCCATCCTTCTAGCTAGGACTTTGGAGGGTATCTTAACATCATTATTCAGAAGTGAAATTGGTCTTTATGATGAACATTGTAATAAGTCCTTATTTTGTTTAGGAAAGACGGTAATTAATGCTTGGCGAAAAGTTTGAAATAGAATTTTATTTCCTCTGGCTTCTGTAAATGTTGCTAATAGAAGAGGAGCTAGCTGAGTTGAGAATTTCTTATAAAATCGGTAGGGTAGCCATCGGGGCCTGCTGCTTTCCCACTCTGAAATGAGCTTATAGCATCTAATAATTCTGATAGTGCCAAAGGTTTATCCAATTCCTCTGCACCAAGAGTATCTATTTGTGGTATCTGTAATGCATCCAGAAATGCATTAGATTGTGTCTTGTCTTCTATAAACTCAGTAGAATATAAGGATTTATAGTAGTCTCTAAATGTGTGCATTTTATTTTTATGCTCAATGATTTTGTCTACGTTTATGTTAGTGATTGCTGGGATTGTATTGCAAACTTCTTGCTTGTGGATTTGTTGAGCTAAGATCTTATTAGCTTTCTCTCCATGTTCATAATAATGATGTCTTGATTTAAATATGAGTTTTTCAGCTTCTTTAGTTGTTAAGAGGTTGAGTTCTGAATGCAGTGTTTGTATTATTTAAAGTAATAACATCATCCAGACCCACTCAGTTATTCTGTATGAGATTTTAAAATATGATTCATCATTTGCTGAACAGGTAAGCTGCTGAACATGTAAAATCTGTAAGAAGTAAATAAAGCAGTCTTGACACAGCTTCACTCCTCAAGAGGCACCTGCCACTACCTCTTTGTGAAGTCAATGGTTGAAATATGAGTCCCTTGTCCAAGCTTTTCTAAGAGATCAGCAACCTGATCTCCACACAAAATACTGTATAGTCGTTTTGAGGGTAGACCACTCACTATGACAATTCTTATTATGCTCAGCTCAACCCCATGTTTTACTTCCTGGGGAGCAGCTGCTCTGTGCGTCTGTGTTTTCAGGCCAGGTTTAGTAATTATGTTATGCTCAACCAGAGATTTTATTTTTTCAGAAAAATTAGGAGATACACTTATAAACCTTTTATTGAATTAACCCTTCCTTTTGTCTTTGACTGTTATGCCAATCCTTTATTAGGTTCGTGTGCAACAACTGAACAGGCTTCCTCCGAACTTGGATGTTAACCTTATAATGTACCGAGGTTATTCAGTCCTCTCCTATATCGGGGCCCCCTTCCACTTTGCTTAGAGGCTTGTAGGGATTCACAGGCATGAAAAATCGTAAAACTGTGCTTCTTGTTTTTGACTCATTATGTATAATGTATTTGATCATTTGCTTCAAGTTCTGTTAAATCTTTTAGTTACCCTATTAGTTTGAAAATACTTGTGCTCATTTTCTGTGTAGACAGTACCTTACCCAATTCTCTCATTAGCTGGGAATTAAAGGGGTACCCTGACTATGATTAGTTAATATTTTCCAGGGAATGAGTGAAAACATCAGTCAATAATTTCACTGGTACAATCTAAAAAATTATCTGTTTGGGTGGTTAATTAACATTTGAATAGGTACCATTCAAAGAGTGACAGGAAAATAGTAGTCCATATTGCCCTCTAAGAGGTGCCTTCTGTGATCTGTTTTGTCCCACCTCTGTAATTTTAAATCTATTTAATGAGAATGATATATGCCACAGGACAGTGGTGAATGACTTGGTGTGAGGGTTTTCTCTAAATTAGTATTACTTAAAGTAATATATATATATATATACAGTATACAGCACAGGTTGGCAAAAGTAGGGTTACAGATGTTTGTTTGGAAAAAGACATGCAGGTTATGATTATTATGTTTCCTTTATTAATTCAATAGCTTTATTAACTTTTTTCATTCAAAAGAATGTCACAATAGCACAGTGAAGTTAGGTATACTCTCGTAAGAACCAAAATTGCCGGCCTTGTGTACTCACAACTATAAAGGTACTTTATATATTGTCAAGCATGGGTCACAAAGCTGCACAAGAGAGTACAGCAGGTTTTCCAAGGAGTAGAAACTTTATTGCTGTTCTGGCAGATACAAACACAAGTCTCTTTCAGAGGCGATCTGGCCTCACAAGGAACAACTGTCAAATTTGACACATCGGCCCCGACTCTTGCTCAAAAGAACACAAAGTCTTTTACATTAAGGGGGTACAGTGGCTCAGTAGACTGGCTGAAGCAGAGAAAGTCTGTGGGAAGAGAGACAGGAGAGTGACATCAGAATGGCCACAGCTCGGTCTTTTAAATGTTTGAAGCCCCACGCAAGGAGTATGTCACGTGGCACACCAGCAAGACGGCAGATGATCCCACAAAGAGGAGTTGCAAGAGTGTGCTAGTTTCCCATTGAAAAACTGTTTAAGAGGGGGTTTCTGAAGGGCTGCCATGTCCCCCAGCAACAGCAGTCACAATATATACAGTATGCATAATTTACTGTAGATAATACTGTGTTCATCATACTAGGACAATAATAGAATCATTTTGAATCTAAACACAAGAGCATCTTTTATCTCAGGAACAAATGTCCCTTTAACATAAATTCTGTGGCTATGTTAATCATGTATTGAATCTATTTTAACTTATGTCCGCCTGGTTTGGTTTGGAAGTCTTAATATTAAAAAGAAAATTGGATTAATGAAATTGTGAAATGGTATAATAAAGCAATGCGGCTTCAACAGTCAAAAGGATCGTTGTACTAGTGTTATGCTGTGGTGTTAAGCACAAAGTTTTGAACAATAAGTTGAAAAATTTTCTCTTGATACTTCCACATCCATGTTGGTTATGCACATTCTTTTCATGTTATTGTGGCTTGTCCTTTTTCACTTAAAAGCCGTTCAATTCTGAATATGAGGTATAGACTTTTCAGTTTAATCAGTTCATAGTAAATAGATTTTTTGAGTGGGTGGTTGTGAGGCTCTCACTCTACTTAGCATGTAAATCTATTTGACTATATTTTATCAGATGATGATGATGATGTCAGAGGGTATCACAACACCATTTGATGTCAAGGATGAGCATCCCATTGTCTGACTGATTTTTAGGATTTCAAATTTACTCTTCTTATTCATTAGCAAAAGACAGTTATCATTAGTTAGGTAAGTTAGTGAGGTGTGTACACATAGAAGAGAATGTGGTATGGCACCACCAGAAGTTTAATGGCACAAATGCTACTGTCAAGCACTGACTTTGCATCCTTTCAGGGGTTGTAGCTTTTGATATTATAGTATTGTATATTAAACGATGGTTGGAGAAAATGACAGAAATTAAGCAAAACTTTCAAAAATGCATGAACTCAAAAACTTAATTTCCTTTAATTGTAATGTTATTTGAATGTGACAGATTACATCATTATACCTATGTACTGTATATGTACTGAATTTTCCAACTAAAATAATACAAGGAGATTTACTCGAAAGAGGCCCCGAATATTCTGTTTTAACTCCCATTAGGATGAAGCAATCTGAACCAAAAAATACGCTATATACCTTGATGTATGTGTAATCAATTGCATTACGTTTGATGCCATAAGTGGTTTCTGTTTTGTGCCAGACACAGAACATATTGGCAAGTGTCTCTAAGGAATAGCAGCAATTTCACATTGGAAGTTTTCCTTCCAATCTTTCACAGTACAAGGCTTGATCTGACAGACTTTTTCTTTGAGCATACCCTAAAGGAAGAAGTCTGGTGGTGTCAGATCTTGAGACTTTTGGGGCCAAAGCCCCTATGAAATTACCCTGATGCCGAAGAAGGACTCAATTTCTGCCATGCTCCTTGCTCATGTGTGACATGTTGCTCCATCTTGCTGGAAGTAACCACCCATTAATTCAAGATCATCCTGGTGATTCTGACATCACTTAAACAAATTGGTGACCAAAAACATTTGCACCATGAAGATGTGCTGCTCAATACTGTACACCACCATCCTGATAAGAAGCTGAGTGACTATTTGAAGGGGTATGGGCGGTATGCACCCAGAAGTTGAAAACAGAGGTTAAATGTTGCAATGGCTGTCCAGTGCCTACCTCATCGCTGCGACACAGGGGCATCCCGGCTTGTTCGAAGCTCCATATACTGAGGAGCACATTGCACATTGTTTCGTTCAGATTGTTTCGTCCTAGCAAGAGTTATTACAGAATATTTGTGGCATCTTTTGAGTGAATCTCCCTGTAAATCTATTCATTAAGTAACAAGTTTAAGCTATATAAAATTCCCTTCGTGCACTATCTTTCTGCTCAATTTAAGGACCACTTGGGCGTAGACATCAGTACTGTGTCTGTCTGTGGAGAGAGTGTCAAATTTGTCAAGAAGTTTACTTACTTCTGCAGCGACATTCATGTGTCTGGTGACTCTTCCTATAAAGTCAGTAGATGGATTGGGAGAGCATGGGGGGGTCATGAGTTCTCTGGAAAGGGGTGTGTGGAACTCTTGATATCTTTGCAAAAGGGCAAAGTTTCAAGTCTTTACAATCCTTGTGCTCCCTGTCTTGCTATATGGTTGTGAGACACTGATGCTATGCAGTGACCTGAGATGAAGACTGAACTATTTCGGTACTGAGTTTCTTCAGAGAATCCTTTGGTACCGCTGGTTTGACTTTGTCTCAAATGAGTGGTTGCTCATGGACTCTTGAATAAGGCACATTACCTGCATTGTGAGGGAGTGTCAGTTACAGCACTACAGCTATGTGGCGCGATTCCCCAAGGGTGATTCAGCTTGTAGGATCGTCAATGTTGAGGACCCAAGTGGCTGGACTAGGCCAAGAGGACAACCATGTAACACCTGGTTGCGGCAGATAGATGGTCATTTCTGATGGGTGGGACTGGACTGCTTGTCTGCCTGGACTATTTCATCATGTGGTAGGTGCAGCAACTTGCTCTACTGGTGCATACTTCCCAACCTAACCTGACCTGACCTGACCTGAATGTTCATACATACCCAGGCCTGTATTTAAGTATTTATATAATGAAAAAGGTTTCTATGAAATCTACAGATATAAACATATAAATATATAAACTTTTATGCATCAGATAAACAAAACTACTTCATGCACAGAAATTTGCATAGCTGGCTTTGTTGTTTTATTGTACTTTTTGCTCATTTTAAATATTATTCTTCATGTTTTTATGTTATTTCTATTTAAGTTTTTTTATTTAGTGTGTACTGTTTCTTTAATTGTGGTTTCATTTTCTGTGTTTTGTGGGTGGTTCCCCAAGAGACAGGGACATTCTGAAGTCACTGATGTTGAGAGTTTCCTCTGGCAACAAAGTGGGCGAGAGAAGAGGATATCAGCAGTGGTGCTTTTGGTTTGTAGTGGAGTTTAAGTAAGTATTGTTTTTCCTTGGACTTACTGGCCCTTGGTTTCTTCCTTCTGTAACTGTGTCTCTGATTACCAGGTTTCTGTTTTGAACCTCTTTTGCTGTGGGTTGCTTTTTTTTAGAAAAATTATATACCTGCTTTTGCTTTTTTGGACATTTTCTTACATTTTTCAATAAGAAATCCATATTTATAAAAATTGTTTTTTACTTTTAGTCTTTAAGCCGGAGGTTTATGGTTATGCCCTCTTTTGTAAGGTATTTTGGTATATTATGAGACATGTCTGCCATTTTGAACCTTTAAAAGTCAATTCCCAATTTTTGGGCCAGGTCAGGCTGAAGCCAGCATGTAGTTGTTGGGGGAAAATTGGTTTTGTGGCTATTTTCAGAAATCTCGGATTGTTCACACAAACTCAACATTACAACAAAATGCACCACTCACACAACATTTTCAAGATGAGCTTTATTTTTTGCAAGGCTGAAGTTGATGTTAATAGGTATTTCTAGAAAACTTTCTAAAACAGCTTCGTTTCTAATAATTTTGTCCCTAAGGAGGTGGGGGAGCCTTTGAGAAACTGAAGACCAGATTGCTATTATCATGATAACACTGGTTTCCCTTTGCCTATACACCACAGATGGGAAGTACTTAGGTATTGCCTTTTGCAATACTTTACATTTTATAATATGAATCCCTTTGACCATCAAAAATGTAACTTCTCTGTTGGAAACCTTTATAGCTTATATAAATGAATGAGTAATTTGGACATTTTTTAAATCTGCTTTACCCATTACAAGGATGTACATTTTATAGCCTGTTATATGCATTACATGTAAACTACCCTGGGCAGGAGGCCAGACCATGGTATGGCATACTAACAGACATGTCCACAATCAACTTGGAACAATGTAGAGTACCCATGCAGCCTAATTGTGAAAGACAACTGAGTCCCCAGAAGAAAAAAAACATTTTACCCAATATGCAAACAACAAACAAAAGAAGCCAAAGCCAGAAAATCTAACTGTAGACTCATTAAAAAGAAAATCTCAAGGCTTGCCCTCGAAAATGTTTGCTTTAGAAAACAACTGGGTGCCTTCATTCGGCAAAAAATAAAACTGTTACCCTACAAAGATTCTAAAGTTTAAAAGCATTTGCTTTATTGATAAGAGAAGTCATGTTTGCCACTTTTTCAGAGAGCAACTAGAAATAACTTATTTTTTCATCTATGCAAAAAACTCTTACTCTAAACTAAAACATAGCTTTTTAAGAGTAGTTTTAATGTCATAAGTGCCATTATTGCCCCATATGTTTTAAGTTAATTAACTAATTTTTATTTCAGTGGATAAAAAGGAAAAAATCTAGCATTAATATCAAATTTCCCTAGTAAAGTCATATAAACTGCTCAAAAAAATTAAAGGAACACTTTGAAAACACATCAGATCTCAATGGGAAAAAGAAATCCTCCTGGATATCTATACTGATATAGACTGGGTAATGTGTTAGGAACGAAAGGATGCCACATCGTTTGATGGAAATGAAAATGATCAGCCTACTGAGTCCTGAATTCAAAGACGCCCCAAAAATCAGAGTGAAAAAATTATGTGGCAGGCTAGTCCATTTTGCCAAAATTTAATTGCAGCAACTCAAAATTGTACGCAGCACTTTGTATGGCCCCTGTGTTCTTGTATACATGCCTGAAAACATCAGTGCATGCTTCTAATGAGATGACAGATGGTGTTGTGGGGGATCTCCTCCCAGATCTGGACCAGGGCATCACTGAGCTCCTGGACAGTCTGAGGTGCAACCTGGTGGCATTGGATGGACCAAAACATAATGTCCCAGAGGTGTTCTATTGGATTTAGGTCAGGAAAGTGTGGTGGCCAGTCAATGGTATCAATTCCTTCATCCTCCAGGAACTGCCTGCATACTCTCACCACATGAGGCCAGGAATTGTCGTGCACCAGGAGCCACTGTACCAGCATAGGGTCTGACAATGGCTCCAAGGATTTCATCCTGATACCTAATGGCAGCCAAGGTGCCTTTGTCAAGCCTGTAGCGGTCTGTGTGACCCTCCATGGATATGCCTCCCCAGACATTCATTAACCCACCACCAAACTGCTCATGCTGAATGATGTTACAGGCAGCATAATGTTCTCCATGGCTTCTCCAGACCCTTTCACTTCTGTCACGTGCTCAGGGTGAACCTGCTCTCATCTGTAAAAAGCACAGGGCACCAGTGGTGCATCTGCCAATTCTGGTATTCTATGGCGAATGCCAATCAAGCTGCATGCTGCTGGGCAGTGAGCTCAGGGCCCATTAGAGGACATGGGGCCCTTGGGTCACCCTCATGAAGTCTTTCTGGTTGTTTGGTCAGAGACATTCACACCAGGGGCCAGCTGGAGGTCATTTTGTAGGGCTCTGGCAGTGCTCATCCTGTTCCTCCTTGCCCAAAGGAGCAGATACTGGTCCTGCTGATGGGTTATGGACCTTCTATGGCCCTCTCCAGCTCTCCTAGAGTAACTGCTTGTCTCCTAGAATCTCCTCCATGCCCTTGAGACTGTGCAGGGAGACACAGCAAACCTTCTGGCAATGACACGTATTGATGTGCCATCCTGGAGAAGTTGGACTACCTGTGCAACCTCTGTAGGGTCCAGGTATCGCCTCATGCTACCAGTAGTGACATTGACCGTAGCCAAATGGAAAACTAGTGAAGAAACAGTCAGAAAAGATGAGGAGGGGAAAATGTCAGTGGCCTCCACCTGCTAAACCATTCCTGTTTTGGGGGTCATCTCATTGTTGCCCCTCTAGTGCATCTGTTGTTAATTTCATTAACACCACAGCAGCTGAAACTGATTAACAACCCCCTCTGCTACTTAACTGACCAGATTAATATCCCAGAAGTTTCATTGACTTTATGCTATACTCTGATTAAAAAGTGTTCCTTTAATTCTTTTGAGCAGTATATTAATAGGTAGCATAATACATTTTTTGTACTATAATTTACTATACATTACTTGCAAATGCATTTTATATGGATAATATTTCATTTGTTATAAATGTTCACAAAAGTTTCAATGACAGCAACAATATATTTCCTTTTCCATTGAAGCTTCCCATATTTTTTCTGAATCAGGTTCATGAACTTACAATACAATACAAAACTTTACCCAAGGATATTTCCGGTTTAAAGTAAAACAAAATACACAGCTTATTAACCCTCATTGTTTGGATAGTATTAGTTATAATTATCTAAATGGCTGCAAAGTGTTTGAAGAATATAAGATATATTCATTTTTCATACCTCTTCCATATGCATGTAACACAATTTGCATTTTCTGCCTTAGTCCTAGCATTTTGATGCTATGCATTACAAGGAACAGCAGAATATACTAAATGTTCAGGTGCTTAATATCTATACTTTGTACGGCAATACTATAAGGGTTGCCCATAATATTTTGCAACATGGCTTTTTTATTGGTAATGTATTATAGAACTGCTTGAAAATACTCAAAGGAAATCTGAATCTTTTTTGTAAAGTCCTCATTTGCAAGATAATCCCCATTACCTTCAAGAGTCTTGTGCTATAAAAAAGCAAGATCAAGTATCTCCTTCCTGTACCAGTCTGAATGCACTGTTTCTTCACTTTTTTCCTCAAGTCTTTTTCTTTTTCACCAAGTGTTTTATAGTTGAGTAACTGGGACTCACCAAGTGTGTCATGGATTAGCCTATTCTCATGCACCATACATTCAACACAATTAAGCACTGATTATGAGGGATGCCTGCACAGCCTATCACACCTCAGTACTCCACATTGAACATCACTAGCTTTGGCTTGAGTAGACCAAATGGGTGTTACTCACATCCACATCAGAAACACAGTCCTTGAGCCTCACAAACTACGGTCTGCCTGACAGATAGTCCATTAATCAGGACACCATAGGCTCATCCACCTGCCTATTTCTGTATTTATTCCTTAACAGGGATAGATAGATGGTTTTGAAGGCACTGGAAAAATTAAAAAAACAATCCTCACAGTGCTACCACCTTTGTCCAGGTGAGAATAAACCTTGTGGAGCACACAGATAATTTCATCTTCCATTCCAATCTTTGTCCAATAGACAAACTGCACTGGATCCAGATGGTCTACCACAACTTGACTCATATAAGTCCAGGACCAGTCTCTCAAAGGTCCATGTGATGTGAGACATAAGTACTACTCGTCTGTAGTCATTAGGTGAGATGCCTGCCTTCTTTGTAACAGGAACAATGCAGTGGCGCTTTCTGAAGCCTTATGGACAGACTGAACAGGTGTCAGAGGACACCACCAAGTTGGTCAGAACAGTCCTTAAGAACTTGAGAACTGACTCCATCTGGTCCCGCTTTATTCCCTGTGTGTAGCTTCCTCGGTCGTTTCCTTACTTGTCCCTGGCCATTCAAGATGACGTGGTAGTAGTTGTCGATGTAGTATGAATGGTGTGGGGGGAATGGTCATTGGAAAAAGGTGGCAGTTGAAAGGAAAATCTGTTAAAAAATTGGTTGAGGGCATTAGCTCTGTCCACATTCCCTTCTAGCACCTGTGCCTTGGATTGCTTGAGTGCAGTAATTATACCCAGTGCATTCCAGACATCCTTCATGTTATTCTGAGTGTGTTTGTTTTCTGTTTTATTTTTATAAGGATCCTGTTCTTCACTCAGCTTTTTTCTTTAGCACATATTGTATGCCCTTCAGAGCCTCTTTGTCACCAGATTTTAATGCTGTCTTTTTCTCTTTCAAGAGACCTTTTAGCTCCTTTTTAATTCATGTTTTGTAGTTTGGAAAGCATCACACTGTATTTGTGGGTACCATTGTTTCAACACAGATGTTAATATAGTCTGTGATGCAGTAACTGAGTGTCATAATATCATCCCCATGTGACTAACACATCATTTCCCGGTCTGTCATTTGGAAGCAGTTATTCAGAGCCATTCAGCCTCCAGGCTCCCCTTCCTAACATTTCTGGTGGTAACAGGATGCAGTCTAATAACAGGCTTAAAGCTGTGAATGAGATGAATTACCAACCCCTATGAAATAACTCGTAATTCTGGCCCACCTTAAATCCTTTCGCACCTCTCTGTCAGTGTCTTTTGTGTTGTAAATGTGTCGATAAGCCCAAGCAGCAAGCAGACTGTTAGCATTCTTTTTTCACTGTTATTCTCTCAGTCACAATCATGACACAACCCCAAACCCCACCCCCACCCCAGATCTGATGCAGTTAGTTTTTATTTGAAACTGGGAATAGCTGTTGATGTGAGTGGTGTTTTGAGACAATAGAACTGGAAATTTTGTGATCTGGAGGGATAAAAGCTGACAAACAAACACTGGTCAATCTACCTTCTTGGTATCTTATTACTACTTGATTTTTTTTTTTAATCCAGTTTTATTGAGTGTTCCTGCTAACACTGAATTAGTATGCACCTTATGGTCCATGATATCAAAGTCACACTGACAAAAAAACAGAGACATAGGTATATATGATATTTGGAATAATTCATTTTATGACCTGTATAGTACATTTCGGAAAACATTGTGGCACTGATGCAACATTATTTATATTATTCAGATTCGTTCGTATGCCTTCATGCAGTTGTAATCAGTGACCTCAGTTTTTTTTTTTTTTCCAGATCTTGCCCAATCTCCACATTTTGATGTATGGTACTCCAAGACATGCAGAGGGAAGAATACTACTGAGAGGTCAGTTCCCCACTGTATTCAATTATTACATTCAAATGTTATAACAGTTCCTACACACCCAAGGACCGTCTTTCCAACATTTATGACATGTGAACCTGTTGCAATGTTCACACTTCTCTCAATGCTGTGGTTCCTATTACATTGATGAGGCACCTGACACTGACTGAGTTTGCTTTCCTGGGGGGAGTGGCTGTCTTGGAGCAGAAGTTTTTTTTTATGTTGTATCCTCTTTTTCTTTTTTCATCACCTCTTCTTGTAAGAAGCGATGACAAAGCTCCCCTGCAAGGTGAGCCAAGAACACTCTTCTTTTCTCAGTGGACCCGTGCATGCCTTGTACAGTACATGTGCGTTCATCGCCACCAGGTCAAGCATGTTGTAGCACAAAGCAACCGGCCACCTGAACAACCTCACGCCTTCTGGTCCATGATGTCAAGGCAGTGCCGGGGAAAAAAAAGAAAGAGACAAATATATGTGACATTTTGAAGAAATGATTTTATGACTTGAATATTACCAATCAGAAAACATCTTCACACTAATGCAATACTATTTGAAAACTAACAGCATCAGATCAGGTGTAAATTTATGGTACTTGTAAAAGTCAGCTTTTTTTCAGTTTTATTCTCTCAGCCACATTCACACTCTCCCTCCCCCTCCTGATCTGACACTGCTAGTTAATAAAATATTCAAGAACATTGAATAAAAAAAATTCAAGTGACAATGAGATACCAAGAAGGCAGGTTGACCAGCATTTGTGTGTCAGCTTTTATCCCTCCAGATCAGAGAATTTCCAATTTCATTGTCTCAAAACACCACTCACATCCACAGTTATTCCCAGTTTCAAATAAAAACTAACTGCATCAGATCTAGGGTGGTGGGGGGATCGGGGGGGGATTGGGGGATGTTGTATCGCGATTGTGACTGAGAGAATAAAAGTGAAAAAAAAATTGGCAACTTTTACAAGTACCATACAATTTCACCGGCTTTTACAGATTCAAATCAGATGTATGTTTATATATAATAGTAATAAAAATAGCAGTTCACTACTCAAAATGGTAACTGGTGGACCTGGGAATTGAACTGGCAACCTCTTGATTATGTGTCAACAACTCTTACCACTACACCTCCCAATCAGTCATGTTATTGACTTACTCTAAGGCAACTTTTTTTTCTTCACTACTTGTACCTTTCATGAAAGTGTTTCTTTGATATATGGACTTCAGCCTTCACACATTAAACATTTTAGGTCTACATTTTGTCAATTATTGCTAAAACACGAAAAACGTTTCTGTTTTAGTAATGTGTTTACATAGATCGTTGTAGACATGAAACACACATGAAATGCATGTATTCCAAATGATGCTATATTATTTAACCTCTACAATTCTAGGCACCTCACTCCCAGATAAACCACTTGAGCACTGAGATTCTTCTCTGTGACTTGTACTGCGGCATTAAGCGGGGGCATGGATGGTATAACAGGCTGCTTGTGCTGATCGGCACATTTAAAACACAAAAGACGCTGACGGACTGGTGCAAACGGATTTAAGGTGGGCTGGGGTTACAAGTTTTTTCGTAGGCTTTTGTAATTCTAGTGTTAAAGTTGCCAGTAGTTTACATTTAAAGGTATTGTTAATGTCTGAATACAGTAAGCCAAGCTTGTTATTTCCTCAAGTGGAACTTGTCACAGGCCAATAGAAATTTATTATTGTTTCCTCCAAAGTTACCTGGATGAAGTAACCACATAGTTTTGTCAGAGTGAGTCATCATTAAAGTGTTGGTGACAGAATTAATTATTTCTGTTGCTAAGTCCTCATTTGTGGATGGAGGAATATAAACATTAATAAAGATTTATCTCCTTGGGCAAATAATGTGGACAAATTATGACAGCCAGAATTTCAATTCCTGAATTACAAACAGTATTTTTAACTTCAAAATGCTCCCTTTTACACCATTCCTTATTCACATAGACGACCATTACTTTTCCTGTCTTTTTTCCACACCCCACCGGGTCTCTGTCTGCTCAAATAACATGCAATCTATCAATACAATACAATACAATTTATATTTGTATAGCCCAAAATCACACAAGAAGTGCCGCAATGGGCTTTAACAGGCCCTGCCTCTTGACAGCCCCCCAGCCTTGACTCTCTAAGAAGACAAGAAAAAACTCCAAAAAACCCCATGAAGGGAAAAAATGGAAGAAATTTTGGGAAAGGCAGTTCAAAGAGAGACCCCTTTCCAGGTAGGTTGGGCATGCAGTGGGTGTCAAAAAGAAGGGGGTCAATACAATACAGTACAATACACAGAACAGAAAAAATCCTCAATACAGTATAAAAATAAAATTTTAGAAGTAATGGAGTAGAATTTAACAGTAGATGATATCACATAATATGATTTGGATTTGTTTAGAGTCCTGGAGACCTCATCCATCAAGCTGTCTCCCCCCATTTGGCCATTCCACAGCTGAAACAGTGCTAATCCGATGAAAGGACTCCTCTTTCCCATGATTCCTGCGATCCTTCATCAGAGGTGACTTTACCTTAGGCAGGCAAAACAACTTGGCAGGTGTGCTGTGGCATCAAGTGCCACATTTGAGTACCGAGAAGAGAAACAGAATAGGTGAGGGTTAATATCCAGTTATAACTATCATGTTACTTATGTTTTAGTGCTAATGACTAACAACAGAGATGCAGTCTGTACAGTTAATCAGCAGCTCTAGTCAGGATTTGCTAAACTGAAGTTGTGAGTCTTCAGCCGGGATTTAAAAGCTGAGAACGAAGGGGCATCTCTTATAGTAGCAGGCAGACCATTCCACAGTTTAGGAATGTAACTAAACTAACCACTGTAACAAAAAGCTCGACCTCCCACTGTTATTTTATTAATCCTTGGAATCATAAGCAGACCAGCATCTTTAGATCTTAATCTGTGCTCTGGTTTGTAAGTCATGATAAGTTCAGGCAAGTAAGCCAGACCTTGGCCATTTAATGCTTTTATTGTTAAAAGGAGGATTTTGAAATTTGCCATAAACCTAACCAGGAGCCAGTGTAAGGATTTAAGAACTGGAGTTATGTTTTCATATTTTCTTGTTCTTGTAATAATTCTTGCAGCAGCATTTTGGATTAACTGAAGGCTGTATAAAGAACAGTTTGAACATCCAGTGAACACCGCATTGCAGTAGTCAATCCTACTAGAAATAAATGCATGAATTAATTTCTCAGAATCCTGTTTATTTAGAAAGCGCCTTAATTTCTCAACATTTTTAAGATGGAAGAAACATGATTTGGACAACTTTGTAATATGCGCTTTAAATGACTAGAGTCAAAGAGTCCTAGATTGCGGGCTGATTCAGTCAAATTAATTGTGATTCCAACTGAGTTAAATGATGACAGAATATTTTTGTGATTAACATCTGTTTTATCTGTGTTTAAAGACAAGTAGTTCTCATCCATCCACTCCTTTAATTCACTAATACAACTAATTATAGACAACATTGGAGAAATTTCAATTGATCTAAATAAAAGGTATAACTGCATACGAGTGAAAATTAACATTATGTTTCCTAATGATAGATCCCAGTGAAAGCATGTAAATTGAGAATAGTAAAGGTCCCAGTACTGAGCCCTGTGGGACACCATATCTAACTTCTGTGTATAATGATGGAGTACTGTCAGCACATATTGTCTGGATATATTGGAATCGATTTGATAAATAAGAACTAAACCAAAGCGAGCACAGTGCCTGTAAGCCCAACATCATTTCCTAGCCTGTGCATTAAAATAGAATGGTCAGTGGTGTCAAATGATGCCCTTAAGTCTAACAACATAATTAAAGTGGAGTTTTGTTCATCAGCGGATATCAGAATGTCATTTACAACCCACGTTAGTGCTGTTTCTGTACTATGACCAGTGCAGAAACCAGACTGGAATTTCTCAAATAAATTGTAATGCGTTAGGTGTGACTGAAGCTGATTGGCGAATATTTTTTCTAGTGTTTTAGAGAAAAAGGGTAAATTTGAAATAGGCCTATAATTACTTAGTACTAGACATTAAGCCCGTTACAATAACGGGTGCTAGAACAGTAGTACATAAACATTCGTAGGAACAGTCTATATTAAATGGAAAGGGACCTTGTATGTGGCTGTAATATGCGTTACTGTATTGTGTGCCTTTAATTTCTCTCTCAGTAATACTGGTTTGTATTTCTGTAAAATGGCTGTAATTTTGTCGGACATTAATACAGTGGAACCGAAGTCATTTTCCCCATAGGATTGTATGTAAATACAATTAATCCATTCCAGACCGTATGAACTGTATGTAAATATATTTTTTTTTTAAGATTTTAAGCACACATATAGTTAATTATGTCATTGAATGCACAGCGTAATAGTAAACTAAATGTAAAAACATTGAATAACACTAAGAAAACCGTAAACAACAGAGAAAACTAACACTGCAAGAGTTCACGCTATAGCCTTACGACCCGCTCGCTAAAAACACCTTTTTTAATGAGTTTTAAGCACAGGGAAAAAAATGAACATTTGAAAAATCCTTAATCTAATAAACAACCAAGAAAAGTAACATTGCAACAATGCACGCATGCGCCTGTGTGTGTGTGTGTGTGTGTGTGTGTCTGACTCTGTCCCGGGCCTGCGTGTGTGTGTGCGTGCGTGTCTGTCTCTGTGGCGGGCCTGTCTGCGTGCGTGCGTGTGTGCGTGTCTGTCTCTGTTGCAGGCCTGCATGCGTGTCTGTCCCCCATGCGGGCCTGCCTGTGTGTGTGTGTGTGTGAGTGTGTCTCTCGCTGGCCTGCGCGGGTGCGTGTCTGTCTCTCACGCGTGCCTGCGTGTGCGGGTGCGTGTGTGTGCGTGCATGCGTGACTGACTGACTGACTGTGTGTGTGTCTCTCTCTGCACACATAGGGAATGCACAGGAAGAGACTGAACACGTGCCATGTGGCCCCGCACATGCGCACTTCGCCAGAAGACACACACACACGGACACCTGGACGCACACAGGGGTTTTATTAAAGAGGATGATGCGTGAGTCTCAGTCTGACTTTCTAAGTAATGGTTTAATGACTGACACTTTTTGTGCATCAGGTACTGTGCCATGCAATAATGAACTATTGATAATGGTTAGAATAGTCGCTGCAAGAACATCTATTGCACTTTTTACTAGTTTTGTTGGCACTGGATCTAGGGAACAATTAGTGGGCTTCATTTTAGAAATTAAACTTAAGACTTCCTGCTCATTTACAGGATTAAAATTACTAAAGTGTTGAATGCAACGTGAAACAGGGTCTGCAAAGCTAGTATTTGGTTTGTACTGTGATGCTGAGATCTGGGATCTTATATTTTTAATTTTCTCATTGAAGAAGTTCATAAAGTCAGTACTGCTAATATCTGTTGGTATTTTGCACTGTAGATCTGAATTTCCATTTGTTAATTTAGCCACTGTTCTAAACAGTACCCGAGGATTTTTATTATTGCTATCTATTATTGTAGAATAGTATTCTGAGCGAGCTTTAAAGAGAGCTTTTTTTTTTAACACTCTCTGTCCATGCAATTTAAAGACATTTAGCTTTGTTGTTCTTCATCTGCACTCCAGTTTACAACACTCAAATTTAAGAACTCAAGTTTTTTCATTAAACCAGGGAGTTTCTATGTGCTTTCATCACTTTTGTTTTAAGGGGAGCCACTGCGCCCAGAGCATCTCTCATGGTCACATTATAATGTGATGTTAGCTGATCTAAATTGTTTTCCACGTTTACATTTGATGTCAACTGATCTAAATGGTTTTCCACAATTACACTCGACTTACTCAAAGTATCTATAAATTTTGAAGCAGAATTAAAATCTAGATGTTGTACTGTCGTTATTTTAATCTGTGAGTGCATTGGCAAGGGCAGGACTAAATCAAATGTAATTAAGTAGTGATCGAAAATAACTTCATTTAATGGAGTAATATTTAAATTTTGAATTTCAACTTTGTAAGTTATAATTAAATCTAATGCGTGGTTATGATTATGAGTTGGACCTTTGACATTCTGACAAAATCCTACTAAATTTAACAAATAAGTAAAGCATTTGCTAAAAGTGTCAGTTTCCACATTAATGTGTACTTTAAAATCCCCATCAGTCCACTAATCCAATGATCATAATTTATAGCCAAATCAGATAAAAACCGGTTGACACGGGAGAACATGCAATTGCCCTGGTGGTCTGTAGACTAGCACTATAATTGTGTTGGAATCTGTTTTAATATTTAAAATGAATGCCTCAAAGGATGTAAAGTTGCCTAAATTTTTAGACGTGATTTGCATTTTTGTTACAATGAATTATTCCAAGGCCTCCTCCACGACCAGAATCTCTAGACTTATGAAGGAGTAAGTATCCATCTGGTGACGCCTCAGCCAGGGGAAAGATGTCACATTTACTAAGCCAGGTTTCAATGTGAAGACACAGATCAGATGTTGTACTTAATATAATATCATTTACCAAAACAGCTTTAGTGCCAAGAAGTGAATGTTCAATAAGCAGCATTTAGAACTGCATGCTTCTTTCTGAAATGGTAATATATTTTTTTGTTTTAATTTGAAGTAAATTTCTATTACAGATGCCCCTGGTGAGGGGTCTGGTTTTATCCCTTAGTCTAATTATACACCTTATTTTTTGGTTATCAAGTAATTTAAGGTTTGCATCAAGACTAAATTTACTGGATGCCCCACAACAGGGATTATGGGTAACAGCTTCAGGATAGTAACAGGTGGGATAAACAACAGCCTGTGATTTAAGATCACATGACTGTGGCATTAGATGGTGCTCTAATCAGTGAACCAGGCAGTTTTGCTGCCATATTTTGGGATTATACATAAGATCCCCTCCACTTAGGATGAAGACCATCTCTTTTGAAAAATCCAGGCCTTTCCCAAACATCATCCCAATTGTTCACAAACGCTATGCTTTTATTTGCACACAAGGTTTCTAGCCAGCAGTCAAGGGAATGCACTCTTGGTAAGGGGGCAGATACAACTAAATTTCAACATTTTCTTTTAGCTTTGGTGCATAGAGAGATGAAGTTCCTCTTTAATACCTCAGATTGCTGTAAATAAATATCATTAGTGCCGACATGCAGCAATAAGGTAGATACTTCATCGTCAGCAACATGGTCAATGCGGCCTCTATGCCAGAAATCTTGGCCCATGCGAGGCATTTAACATTAACTGCTGGTTTAACATGGTTTGGAATTTTAGCATTCCGCACTAATCACCAATTATGAGAACTTTCTTATTCTCAGTTTCCCCAGGTGCACTGCATAGTGCTGAGAATCTGTTCTGGGTCCAAATTGGTGACCTGGGTGCCGAGGGACTAAATTTTGTCTTCTTAGACCCCTGTCTTACTGTTACCCACTCACCCTGTGGCTGAATTGGTGCTGCTGACTTCGGCTGCAACTGACTACAGTGGGACCTGGAGAGACTGAAGCCAAATCAGAAGTAGCCGAATTGTCTAAACAAACCGAGTCGATCCAATTTTCATTTTTCCTAATTGCTATCAGGTTCCTAACGCTGTCCTCCAATTCGCATATTTTCCCAACAAACTCTAAATTAACACTTTTGGCAGGTAAAGCTGTTTACACTTTCGGCCAGAAAATCTGAACTGTACATGCTGCAGGACACACAACATATAAACGTTCCCTCAATGGGCAGAGACCAGGTAAAACTTACGTTTAGTGTTGATATCATCTTCTCTGTTTTTGTAGTAACTTCGGTGCTTCAGCGCTTTTCGCATTCAGCTAAATCACTAAGAGACTGTCGGCTTTAAGTTTTCACCACCCGCTGAACGATCGATTGATTTCTCCTGGTCAGCTGCCAGCTTTACTTCAGTTGAGCTTACTCGGGAGTTTGTGAAAGGCTATGTGCCTATGGAAGACGCCGCTGCTCTGTGCTTGCTGCTACTCCGAAGAGGTGTGGCCTGAAAGAGAGGAAAGAAAGTTAGTTTCCCATTTATCCCAATAATTTCCAACATAATTTCCCTAATATGTAGCATTAAAACAGTGTCAGGTATATCATGTTTAACCCAACTCTCCATAAATCGCGAAATGCCATTGTACTTGTATGCTACATGACCTATAGATAGCTCAACCATCTTATTTGACAGTGATTAAACATTTCACATTACAAGAGATTGTAGACCAGCTCTAAATCCATTTTGCCTTGCTTTGACTATTGTGCCAGCACGTTACCCTCTCTGTTTGTGGACAAACAGCTCCTGCAGTAAAGTGTAACTGAGCTGATAAGATACTTGTGATCACTGGGCAATTAGCTGATTACGGGAGTACTTAGTACACCCCACTTTTATTTTCTTAGTGTCTCTTGTTGTTTCAGATGGTGCAGAGATAAGGCAGACTTTGGGTCCTCTTTGGGAGTCCATCCAAGTTCATAGCCTGTTTGAAGTGCAGTCAAGTCAAGCCATTTTTCTGTATTTTTTAGATCCAATTAAAATCCATTTATCCGATTTCTTGTGGTTACTATCAGTTACAAACCAGAGGCCAGATCAATTATAATCTTAAATAAGACTAGTAACTATTAATTAATTTCAGAAACAAAAAGAAAAACAGTGAGTAATACAGAGCTTCTGCAAAAAGGCTACAGCTTCCACAGCACCCGGAGGTAAGTTAAAAGGTGACCTTATTGGAGCACTAAGTACATTAAATGTAAGCGATTGATAATTGTGTACTTAACTGCAAAGTATGCTTATTTTTCTTTGTGTTTTTGAGTTTTTTTTTTTCATTTGCACCATTCCACACCGTGAAGAGCAACTCTTTATTTAGGCTTCCATGACATTACTCTATAAGGGTGACTTTATTAGAAATCGATATGTCCAATTTGGTTTGAACATTGTCACAAAATTTTTGAACTTCAAATTTCATGTAGTACATCTGCCACTCTATTTTACATAGGGTGTGGAAATGCAAACAATTAAAGCCACTTTTAGAATGCAGCATGCAGAAAGGTTCAACCAGACTTAATATTTGTTTGACAACACTGGCAATAAACCAATCAGTGCCTTGCTGTGGAATTCCCATGTTGACATAGAATTCCTATATTCATATGGAATAAATATTAGAAAATTAGTACATTCTTGACAAAAAGAAACCATTCAGCCCAACAGACTTTTGAAGGTCCCTAAAGTCTGACTGTCTACCACACTACTTGGTAGCTTATTCCAAGTGTCTATGGTTCTCCGTGTAAAGAAAAACTTCCTAATGCTTGGGCTAAATTTACCCTTAACAAGCTTTCAACTGTGTCCCTGTGTTCTTGATGAACTTATTTTAAAATAACAGTTTCTATGCCCTGTACTAATTCACTTCATAACTGTAAACACTTCAAACATGTCTCCTCTTAATCTTCTTTTGCTTAAACCAAAACTGCTTAGCTCTTTTACTCTTTCCTCTTAACCTCATCCCCTGCAGCCTTGGAATCAGCCTAGTCACTCTTCTCTTGACTTTTTTTCAGTGCTGCTATGTCCTTTTTATAAACAGCATATTATGGAAACTTCGGTCAAACTCAGCAACTCATTGTTCATCTGGAAAATGTAGCTTCAGTCCTTTTTTCCTTTAGTGCTTTCACTGGATATTACTGCCTCTGCATGGCAGCTGCCAACCTTCAATGTGCCATTGCTGTTGTAGCTGGTGCTTAAATTGTGATGCTGTTTAACAACCATCATGTTAGGAATTCTTATTTCTGATAATGTTTCAAATGTTTTATATCAGTGTTTGGAATAATGTATTCATTTGTGGTCGGTTTGACTGTTAATTAGGATTGTGTATATTCACCATCATTCTGGCTGCCCCTCCTTAGGGTATGCATAGTTGTCATGGGTGTGTCCTTGACGGTCTTGTCCCTGATTTTGCCACTATGGCATAAAAGGTCTTCCAGGGTAATCTTTCTCTATCCAAGCTGCAGATAAAACCTTTTTTCGAATCTTGCAACAGAAAATTCTTTGTGTATGTGAAATCTCTAGCGTACCAACCTTTGCTATTTCTTTTTTATTACTGAATGTTTTACCATTCTTCTATAATTGCTTCTGTGTCAGTCACAAAGGCTTTAATGGTACAATTAGAATATGTAACAGCTAATAAGTTCAGAAATAATATTGAAGTCTTAATCAAAATATTCTCTTTCCCACAGATTCAATGTATATTTTTTCACTGCACTGCCCCTTTGCTGATAAACAGAATAAATTGTATATTGCTTAACAACTACAGCCTAATAGTATATTGTGGACTATGCCCAGCAGTTTATCCCGGCCAAGTCCCCCAAGCCGCCAGATGGAGCCATCCCTGCAATGTGGAGATGCCCCGAATTCCAGCAGGGCATCATGGACTTTGGAGTTGTAGTGCACAGCCCTGCTGGATAACGTCGGGGCTGCCAGGGGACGCTGCAGGGAGACACAGAGACATTGGCTTTTCCTACAGCCCGGAAGTACTTGCCAGTCACGAGGCCGGAAGGAATAAAGTGCTTCCGGGCTGACAAAGAAAGAAGAGTTTTGATTTGACCCAGATGTGCTAGGATGTCACATGGACTGCAGGTCAAGGAGCACTACCGGGTCGTGGATTATATAAAGGACAATGAAACACCAGAGCGTTGAGCTGAGCTGGGTGGTAGGAGGGAAACACGTCTGGGAGCTGGAGGATTTGATTATTGATTGATTATTGATTGTGTTTATTGTGTATTTATGAATAGTGTGGAGTGGAGGGTGCTTGGTGCACATTATTATTATAATAAAAAGAATAATTGTGGCACTTTTACCAGGTGTTTGTCGTGGTACCTGAGGGTTCAAGGGAGCGATACTGCCCCCTACTGCGACAATATATTATATCAATAATAAAATATGTCAAGTGTGCAATGTGATGTGTCTTAAACAACAACACAGAGGATAAAGACAAACTGAGTGCTCGGTCACAACTTCAGAAAATCAGCTCAAAATAAGTAATTGAGAGATAGCAGATACTATGTTAGAGTCAAATCTTTAACAAATCAAATTAACATGTGTTTTTCTTGGATATACTGTATGTTTGGCACTTGAAAGTAAGGAATGGTAGTTTGACATAAAAAGAGGGCAGATAAACAGAATTTCCATTAATACAAGTTCATGATGAAAACAGTAGGGTACTAAAACTCTTCAGTAATTAGTTTTGTTTAGCAAGTAATCCTTCTTTTGATGTTAAATCAAGCCTTGCACAAAATCGAGATACATGATGTCCTTGGTATAACTAACAATCCATAATGCTATTCATACATCAGTAGCTTAATTTCATCTGTCCTTGAAATATCTGATTCAAACCAGAGGTGATGTGTTATGCTAAAAGAACATCAAAAATTTTTTAAACAAAAGCATATGATGTTATTAAAAATTCAAAACAAATGCATCAGGCCAATATGAATACCAGATACATTTAGTGGCTTTAGCAATTGTTTTCTAGAAATTAAAACTACCCACTTTCATCTAAGTCTACACTACCTTCATTTATATACGATACAAAAAAAAAATTTTAATTGACATTACTATTTGAGATCATCGACAATATTCTGGATTTCTTCCTAATGCAGAACAAAACACCTTTTTAAAAAGGAGAACAAGACAAGTTATTCACAAATCACATATAGCCAAACATTACTAAAAATGCATATTTTTAAAGAAAGAATATTAATGGAATAGTGACAGAACATTCAGTTCCTTTGATGGACTTTTTGTGCTGCGGCTTTATTGATGGGACAGCCTTGAGCAAAAGCCGCAAATACTGTACTTTTTCACATAAGGCCTATAAAAGTATGCTATTAATACTGAGATCATAATTTTTTTAATTTGAGATGTGCTGCATAATCAAAGTGATATCACACCTAAAAAATTCACTTGCTTTTTCAGAACACACAAGGACTGGTGAGTGAATGAGAGAACTAACTGGTAGATTGCGTGGTATGCCCTTGTTACCATATATGAAAGTAAGTTAGGATATAGCAGGTTGAATAATGGATGAATGGATGGATGGATGGATGTATATTTAAGTGTTGTTTTCCTCTTATCTGTTGTTAAGTGGCCATATCTGAATTATAATGGTAAGCGACCTATATCATCTTGTGTATTTGTTAATCAGATTGAAATTTGTTCTGTTTTACTGTGTGTGCTGAACATAAAATATGTCTGTAAATGCCTTATAGCTGGAAACTTGGGCAAGTGCCCTAAGACTCCATATAATGCAAAAAATAAACTGAATTGAAATACAAAGAATTTCAGTTCTCTTGTGGCTCCCATTACATATCTAACAAAAAAGGGTTGCAAAAATTTTTGAATGCCAGAAGCTGAATAGTCTTTGACTCCATTTGACCCCATGTTACGTTTTCAGGAGGAAGTAGACTTGTCTAGTATTAGTGTAGTTGCTGTGTTATTTCAGCATTTTCCAAATTCTGATAAACTCCACGCTTGTGTCTACTTTTGTAAAAAGCTTTCTGCATCACAGCAAAATTATGATGTAGGAAATCGTGAGATGCTATAAATAAAATAGGCTGTAGAAAAATGCCGTTATTCGCGAGTGGGGCTAGTTATGAATTCATTATTTTCCGTGATTAAAAGTACTTAACTAATTTGAGGTCTGCCAAATGTTTGAATGCAAGACAAGCCTGCTGGTCTTAATATTCAATCACTTTAATCTCTTAATCACCTAACGTCTGTAATGACCATAATATGAAGGGAGATGCTTTGTCTCGTATGTTTGAGCCTAACAACACTGATTCAAAGACTGAGTTGATCATTTTGGCATGTACATTTTTGGTGCTGGGATCGTTTAGCTGAGTCTAATACTCCTTCTTGTTTAAAATCAGGTCATGGGATAAGTATTGGAATAGGGACATTCTTGAAGACTTGAAAAAGTTCCAGAGGTGTACAGTAAATGCTCTTCAGTCAGACTGAGTTGATTTTCTGCCTTTGGATGAATTGTCACATAATGTTTTATACAATTAGTTTCTCAAAATGTCTCATTTTGAGTGCAGGTATGGTTTTATGCCACCGTTTTTACAATATAGAGTAACCTCATAATCAATAACTACACTTTCAGACTTTTTGCGTTTTATATGGAATAATTAAACAAAAATACAGGAGCAGTTGTTTACAGAGGGGGTCTCTTTCAGGTCTCATGCAGATTGTAGAAGACACAGTCATCCCAATTTCAAGATGTGGCAGAAGGTGTGGCTCACAAGTTAGGACATCCACTTGAGACAGCAATAAACTTGGTCCATGATACAGTACTTTGGACTTACCCTATACTGAAATGTGTGACATTGATTACTTAGTTGTTGGTATTTCTCCCTCATTCCAAAACACATTCTTTGTTTCATATATAATGCCTGAAACCATTTCAGTTTCCTGTTACTTCTATCTCCTTCTTCTCTGGTTGTGGTTGAGGGACATGAAAAATTAGAAATTAGTTAAATTTTAGATCCCAGAAAATGGAGTTCCAGAGTTGAATTACTGGTTGTGTGGCAAGCCTGAGGATCATTTGTGGGTTTAGGAGTGGAACATGCATGCCCCTCATTTGCTGACCAAATTCCATTGACAATATATATATACAGTATATAGGTTTACTTTATGGTGTTGCTGTTGGCAGGTTCTGTTATAAATGTTTTCTTTTTGTTTTATTCTGAGAAAATTGCATTTTTGAATTCTAGTCTCTTTCTTTAAGTTTGTGAAATGACCAAATTCGTTTTACCGATTACATCACACAATGTTGGTGGTTTCAACATTTCTTATCCCTCAGTTGGATAAAATACAATAAAAACAATTCTAGCAACAGATTTTAAACAAGTAGGCAGTAGTGACACATTTCATTTCAGTTTAGAGAACATATTTCTGCCTTCAACTTTCCTTCTCATTTTGCCCTTGTGTTTTATTTGCGTGGCCATTTTGAATCCAAATGTCTTTTTGTTCAATGCAATAGCAGACTAAAGAAATGTAGCAGAAAGCTTCCTTAATCAGCTAGGTTCATTTACATATAATGAGTGAAACATTTTAGTTATACCAATCAGCATACAGATAAATGGTATATTCTACAAATCTCTACAAACCTCTGCAATTAAGTATTATGTTAAGTCCCAAAAGGTGAAATATTAAGAGATGTGAGCAAATACCTGGTTAAAAAAACAAAACCTATTATATGTAAACTGTTATCAGAGAATAAAATATAAAGTTAAATGTTACATATGATCTAATTTTCAAATTTAAATATGCAGGTACAAATGGAATCAGGATGTTCTAAAAAGGCAGGCAGTTTCAAGCACTTTTTTCTTTTCTGTTATACACTCGTAAGTAAAAAAGAGTGAAATAATTCCAGAAAAACAGTGAACATTGTGTGAAAACATGGCACACATCATAACATAGTAACAGATATCATAACTACAGATATGTGACTTTACAGTGTAATTTCATATGAAATGCATGAAAATGGACAGCAGAGAAACTTTCCTGATGCCTTGAATTAAAAGTAAGAACATTTTCATGTTTCTTTTAGATTACCTTTGAGTAGAAGAGGATAAATCCATAACTAGTAAATTACTCAAAATGTATCCTTCCATACATTTTTTAGCCCTTTCATGGTAGTCAAAATCCTAAATATGAAAATTTTAGAAACTCTTGATCAGGGGAAACTTTTTGCTCAGGGCCTGTGCCTGTGCACAGCTAGCTGAATCCAACAGAATGAGATGTGATAACTTAAAAGTATATTATAATGCAACCAAATTTAGATTAGACACTTGTCAACTTAATGGTTGCTTAGCTGGATGGAAAAATACAATCACTGTTTTATGAGGTGTGGCAGGCTGAATGAACAAAATAATTGCCACATATTTGGCTTAGATAGCTGAAGATACAAAGCAGATGCTACCTCTGTGATCCATCCTGTTGGACAGACAAAAAAACTTTTGCCTGTGTGGGGCAGCCAGATGGATGGACAAATAGATCTCACCTCTTCTGTATGACAGTTGAACCAAAACAAAAGAAGAAGCCCTAGGATTATGTCAATAAAGCCCAACCTCCATTCAGTTGCAGAATTTTTCCAGAAATTAAATCTTTTTGCTTTCTTTTTCCTGTATGGTTGTATTGTTATATACAGTATACACTCACCTAAAGGATTATTAGGAACACCATACTAACACGGTGCTTGACCCCCTTTCGCCTTCAGAACTGCCTTAATTCTACGTGGCATTGATTCAACAAGGTGCTGAAAGCATTCTTTAGAAATGTTGGCCCATATTGATAGGATAGCATCTTGCAGTTGATGGAGATTTGTGGGATGCACATCCAAGGCACGAAGTTCCCATTCCACCACATCCCAAAGATGCTCTATTGGGTTGAGATCTGGTGACTGTGGGGGCCATTTTAGTACAGTGAACTCATTGTCATGTTCAAGAAACCAATTTGAAATGATTTGAGCTTTGTAACATGGTGCATTATCCTGCTGGAAGTAGCCATCAGAGGATGGGTACATGGTGGTCATGAAGGGATGGACATGGTTAGAAACAATTCTCAGGTAGCACGTGGCATTTAAACAATGCCCAATTGGCACTAAGGGGCCTAAAGTGTGCCAAGAAAACATCCCCCACACCATTACACCACCACCACCAGCCTGCAGAGTGGTAACAAGGCATGATGGATCCATGTTCTCATTCTGTTTACGCCAAATATTGACTCTACTATTTGAATGTCTCAACAGAAATCGAGACTCATCAGACCAGGCAACATTTTTCCAGTCTTCAACTGTCCAATTTTGGTGAGCTTGTGCAAATTGTAGCCTCTTTTTCCAATTTGTAGTGGAGATGAGTGGTACCCGGTGGGGTCTTCTGCTGTTGTAGCCCATCCGCCTCAAGGTTGTGCGTGTTGTGGCTTCACAAATGCTTTGCTGAATACCTCGGTTGTAACGAGTGGTTATTTCAGTCAAAGTTGCTCTTCTATCAGCTTGAATCAGTCGGCCCATTCTCCTCTGACCTCTAGCATCAACAAGGCATTTTCCCACAGGACTGCCGCATACTGGATGTTTCTCCCTTTTCACAACATTCTTTGTAAACCCTAGAAATGGTTGTACGTGAAAATCCCAGTAACTGAGCAGATTGTGAAATACTCAGACCGGCCCATCTGGCACCAACAACCATGCCACGCTCAAAATTGCTTAAATCACCTTTCTTTCCCATTCTGACATTCAGTTTGGAGTTCAGGAGATTGTCTTGACCAGGACCACACCCCTAAATGCATTGAAGCAACTGCCATGTGATTGGTTGATTAGATAATTGCATTAATGAGAATTTGAACAGGTGTTCCTAATAATCCTTTAGGTGAGTGTATATTTTTACCTTTGAATCTGAAAGTACAGTATGTTAAAAATATCAAAAGAAACCATACTAATTTATAGCAAAGCAGGAAAAAATTTGTAATATCTTCTTCTTCTTTTGGCTGTTCCTGTTAGGGGTTGCCACAGCGGATCATCTTCTTCCATATCGTCCTGTCTTCTGCATCTTGCTCTGTTATACCTACCTCCATACCAAATGGGAATGTGTACATTTTACAAACATCACTCAGATTAATAACAGTATAGTTTATTTTGCATCATTTAAAAAATCCCATAAAAACTAAAAGATGCAATAGTATCCCATATCGAAAAGCACTTTTCATTGTAGAAATATAAAAACTACAGTCCTTTAAAAAATGCATTTGAAAAATTCATACTCCTTTTTCAGACCTGCTTAATTGAATTATAGGGCACAAGGCAGGAACCAACCCTGGATGAGGAGCTAGTCCGTTGGAGGACACACAAACTCATAGACAGTCAGTCCAATTCATACAAGTCTTTGTACTTGTGGAGAAAAATTAGAGCATCTGGAGAAAAAAAACAATACTAGCACAGGGAGAACATGCAAACTCCACATAGAAAGTGACTGTCCCCTGTTTGACACTTATTCTCTTGGACCTTATCCACACTTATCTGTACCTTTCAATATTGTAAATTGGAAGATATCTTTTATGGCAGTAAAATGTTAATCTTTATGTATTATATAAAGTCACAGACTTCATATTTAAAATAATATTACATTAAAATCATGTTAACAGTATTTAATTTATAATTAATGCACAAGGTAGAGTATGTTTTGGTAACATTGTAATGTCAACTCAGCTCTTCTCTGGTTTGTTTTCTGTCCTTAATTTAGTTTTCATGAAATGTGTAATTTAATCAAATGACTTACTCAACCAAAAAAGGGAAATATAATAAGCATCTCACTAAAACTAACAAGTTTAGTTGAAAGTCTCTACTCCTTTCCAGGCTAAATATATAAAATTGTGTGGACAGAATGATAATCTATCCATCCATTGTCCAACCCGCTGAATCCGAATAGGGTCACGGGGGTCTGCTGGAGCCAATCCCAGCCAACACAGGGCACAAGGCAGGAACCAATCCTGGGCAGGGTGCCAACCCACCGCAGAGAATGATAATCTAGAAAATTATAAAGATCAAATGCTATGATTCCCTTTTGTTTCTTTAGTTATAGCTGATCATTAACTGCTAGATTTAAAAAGAATTCACACTATAAATTTACTTGAAAATGCAAACTGTATTACTATTCTGTTTTTTTATTTCACATACATGCAGTTTAGTTGTAATGCCACTCCACTGTGGTACTCCAATGAATGCTCACTCTTTACATCATTTTCTTATAATAATACATAGAACAGCTTCATGGAACTCTTATGCAACTTTGCCAGGCATGCCATTTTTCTAGTCTCCCCTGTTGCCGACACTGAAGCTGCTCATTTGCATGATGGAATGCCAGCTCCAATTGTTGATAATTTATCCCCAGGCTGATGCAACTAGTCAGCACCATTACTAGATCACCATTTTAAAATGATGTGGCTTATATCATGGGATTTTGACCTATACTGGTCAGAAATTATTTTGCCCCACTCTTTGTTGTTTACCTCTGACCTTTTCCTTGTAATTTTTTTGCTGAGAACAGTTCATTATATGGTGGTTTCATAAAGGGGGTGAGGGTGGTGGTAGAGTATAAGTACGAGTCTAATTAATAAAGAAAAATCTAGTTAGTAATTATTAGGATTTATTATGAAACTAAAGAACGTGGGGAGTGGAATCCTACCTCTGCAGCATTGTGTTCAAAAACAGAACTTGCCTGGGGTAAGGTGTTAGTTCATTACAGTTTAATTTAATAATTTAAAATACAGTATTTACAAATATTTCTCTCTATTATAAAAAAAAATCTTGAAAGGCTTGGAAGAAGACGAGACGTGATTTTCTCTGAGACATTTTAATGCCCCGCGAGACAACGCAGTGAGACAAAAGGACAGCTGCTGTACAGGCTTTTAAATGTTCAAAGCGCTGAGCAATATGCAGATCACGCAGTACAGTAGCAGCAGCAGCAGCAAGTCAGATCGAGAAAAGAGGAGGTAAAAAAACTGTATTTGTTTCCCATTGTATCACCGTTTCAGAGGAGTGACCGCATCGCCTTAGCATTCAGCACCCCTCCTCACAATGCGAGCAGCAGAGACACAAAGTGGGTGGCGTGTAGTGCACCCCAAGGGGGTGGGTGAGCAAAGCGAGCAGGGGGCAAAGCACCCTAGTTTTAAAAATAATAAAAACATGTGCCTTTACACTTTTGTATATTTAGATAACAGTCTACTATCAACCTTAATTTATACTATTCCAGCATTATGTATTTTCAGTTCCACAAGGGTAAGGGTATACAGTGCAATTAATAATTTCATTTATGTGAGAAGTTACAAAGCAAAAACTTTGTATCACTTCCTGGAAAAGATATTCTTGCCATGTCAAATGTCTTTCTGGTATTTATTTAGTGCCTATTTTGTGATATGCCATTTACAGGTGGCATGAATTTAAATAATTTTAGCATAAAGCTGCAGCTTAACAAGATGTGAAAAAAGTGAAGGAGTCTGAGTAAATTCTGAATGAACTGTATTTGTTGTGGAATGTTTGATGGAAGAAAAGGTCATGTCAGACATTTCTAGTAGCAATTCATGCTTTATATAACCACAGACATATGCTGTATATACAGTAACTTATGTTGTAGTGTATATATTTGTTGTATGTACCTGTGAGAAATGAATGCAATAATTTATCTACACTTGATGTCTTGACCTTTATTTATAATTATTATCAAATAGTAGTAATGAATTTCAACTAGCTTTAACTATTATGAGTGAATGTGTTTTTTCTACATTTAATACTGTTATATGGTAGCAGTTATTATTTTTTTGCTGACACTATTTTAAAGCTCCTCTTTCTCCATTCCCTTCTTGATCACATTGCAAATTGTGTGCAATATATATATATATATATATATATATATATATAGTCACGCACGCGCGAGTAGGAGACCACGGACGGATTTTAACACACCTGGGAAGACATTCGCCGGCAGGGAATGGCGGGTACTAACTTTCTCCTGTGCTTTCTTTCAGAAAAAGACGCTTCGCCGCCATAAGCCGGCTTTGCCCGCAGTACGTTACTTCCGCCCTTCCTCCGCCATCTTGTCCTGACGTCATCGATCCCAGCATCCCTCACGGTTCCTTCCCAGCATTTCTCCACTTCCGCTGCTCCCTCATAAAATGGCCGCCGACGCCATGTTTCGCTGTCGCGCTTATGAACCAATTTTGTGTTTATAACTTTGACCATTTATTTGCTTTTTATTGTGGATCGTCTACAATATACGGGGCCGGAAAACCCCAAACCTTTGTGCTGTCTCCTCTTGAGTCTTTTACATTGGCGTAGCCGGCAGGATAGAAGATCCCCAGAGATGGCCGAGGGACAGGACCTGAATACCGTGCTGCAAGGGATGAATGCCCAACTCCAAGCCCTGCAGCAAGCGCAAGCCGCTACCACCCGGGAGTTGGAGGCTACGAAGGCCAGGCTGGCAGAGGCCCAACGAGCAAGGCCAGACCCGCCCAGACCGACGCCTCCCCCTCTGGTACCTATGACCGACGTCGAGTCGTATTTGGGCATTTTTGAACGGACGGCCACCCAGAACGAGTGGCAGCAGTCCGAGTGGGCGTCCATCCTGACGCCTTACCTGAAGGGACCCGTGCAGCGGGCCTATTATGACCTTCCCGAGGAGGAGGACGCGAACTACGACCTCCTCAAACCGGAGATCCTGGCCCGCTACGGCATTACGCCGGGCCAGCAGGCGGCAGAGTGGCGGAACTGGCAGTTCAACCCTGAAAAACCTGCCTGTGCCCAGGCTTTCGAGTTCTGGGGCAAGATGGGCGCTGGCTACGGCCAGAGGGACCCCAGGCCCGGAGAGTCGTGGAGCAGGTGGCCTGTGAGGGCCTGGTGAACGCCATGCCCAGTTCCCTCGCCCAGCAGGTCCGGCGACATCCATACAAGGATATGCAAGGTCTCCTGGAAGTCCTGGAGCGTCAGTTTGCGGTTCTCCGAGTCGGGGAGTCAGAAAAGTCTGCTCGTGGGAACCGACAGGGACGGGCGGCCAACCCCGAGCACCCTCAACGCGCAGCGGAAGCGCCGTCAAGGCCTAGAGAAAAGCCGGCCTTTCCGTGCTGTTACAAGTGCAGCGAGACTGGTCATCTGCTGCCAGCCTGTCCCCTGAACATCATGACCGAGCCGATGGACTGGGCATCTACGGAGAGGTACTGTACCCCGTCACATCCCATGGCGAGTCCAAACACCGGAGTGGTGTTATTGAATGGGCATGCGGTGGTGGCTTTGTTTGATTCCAGCAGCAACATAACCATTGTGGCTCGCCGTTATGTTTTACCCGTGTTACCAGTGGCTGAAACAACACCTACAAGTCACTTGTGTGCATGGAGGGACCAAGTCATATCGTTCCGTGCAATGTTATATCACCTGGAAGGGGGAGTTAACTAAATTGATGGTCGCTGTGTTGCCCGAACCCCCCTATCCGGTGATTTTGGGACATGACTGGTCAGAGAAAAATTGTGGTAAGACACACACCGCTCCTGGGGCCTCGTTGGATCTGGTTATGAGGGGGCAAGGCGCACCTTCCCGCGGTCTCCACGCCGTGCTCTGGGGCAGGCCCTAGTAGCGCTGGTGCCTCGGGGGACATTTCCGCGGTGACAGACCCTGACCGGGAAGACTCCGTCGGGGAAGGGACTAGCCAGGGAACTCTTCCGGGGTCCAGGCCACAGGACCCTCTGGGTAGCTTGATCACCAATTTCGTCCACGCCGGCCTCATTTAAGAGGGAGCAGTGGAATGATGATTCCCCGTTTTGCCCGAATGCGTAGTTCTGCCTAATAGCTCACAAGCCGACGGTTCCACACCACGCGAACCCTTCTTTGTGTTTGAAAATGATCTGCTGTATCGGGTGGCAACCCACGAGGGCGCAGGTGCGGAAGTTGCTGCTAATTCCGCGTACCTTCCGGCGGAGGTATGCAATTAGCTCATGCTCACCTCCTTGGCGCCATCTCGGCCAAAAGGCCTTGGAGAGGATCAAGCTCCGCTTTTTACTGGCCTGGGATTAACGAGGAGGTCCGGCGCTTCTGTCAATCCTGTCCGGAGTGTCAGACCCGCCAGATTCCCAGGAGGGGCCGTGCTCCTCTCGTCCCTATACTCCTGATCGACATTCCCTTCAACAGAATAGGGGTTGACTTAGTAGGACCCTTGGAGCCCTCAAGCCGTGGCTATAAATACATATTGGTTATGGTGGATTACGTCACCTGATACCCAGAGGCGGTTCCCCTGCGCTCCGCTAACACAAAAAACATCACACAGGAATTAGTTAATTTGTTTTCCAGAGTGGGTATACCCAAAGAAGTCCTCATGGACCAGGGTACACCCTTTACCTCGGATACGTTCAGGGAGGTGGCCAGATTACTCAGAATAAAGCACCTGAACGCGTCTGTCTATCACCCACAGACAGACGGGTTGGTAGAGAGGTTTAACCAGACGCTTAAGCAGATGCTCCGCAAAGTAGTCAGCGCGGACGGTAGGAACTGGGAGGTACCTCAGGCCTCTACGGGCTTCTCCCCTTTTGAGTTGTTGTATGGGCGACAACCCCGAGGCATTTTGGATATACTAAGAGAGGGCTGGGAAGCCGAGGCCCTTCCCTCCTCTAACATATTGGAGTATGTGGCTCAACTGCGTGACAGGCTCACAAAAATCAGACCCCTCCTAAAAGACCACGTGACTCATGTGCAGGCAGCGCAGGCCCGGTGTTACAACCGCAACTCCGTCCTTCGGTAGTTCCGCCCGGGGGATCGAGTTATGGTGCTCGTTCCTACCTCCCACTCCCAGTTGCTCGCTCACTGGCAAGGACCATACGAGGTTAAGGAAAGAAGGACTCCGACTATTTGGTGAAACAGCCCAATCGTCGACCGAGTGAGAGGATCTACCATGTAAACTTATTGAAACCTTGGAAAGACAGGGAGGAGCTTCCCGACTCCCATAGGTCCCTCTCCCTCTTCTCATGCACGACTGCCCTTAACCTCGGTGATGAGCTAACACCCAAACAGCGGCAGGAGTTAACCCAGGTGATCCGAGCCATCCCCGAAGTAGTGAGCGAAGTCGCTTGGCCGGACCTCGCTGATTGCGCATGACATAGTCACAGACCCCGGTGTAATCGTCCGGGAGAGACCCTATACGCGCTGAAGTGGAATTAGAGGTGCAACGAATGTTGGACATGGACATTATTGAGGAGAGCCATAGCCCCTGGTCCAGCCCTATCGTCCTTGTTTCCAAGCCAGACGGCTCCTGGAGATTTTGTAACGACTTTAGACGTCTGAACCAGGTCTCCAAATTCGATGCCTACCCGATGCCCCGCATTGACAACCTGCTTGAGCGGCTGGGTACGGCTCGATACTTGACAACTCTTGACATGACGAAAGGGTATTGGCAAATTCCCGTAACGGCATCCGCAACAGAAAAAACTGCCTTTAGCACTTAGCGGCACTGGCAATACAAGGTCCTCCCATTTGGGCTGCACGGGCCCCAGCGACCTTTCAACGTCTGGTGGATAGAGTGCTGAAACCCCACCAGTCCTATAGGGCCGCCTACCTGGATGACGTCGTCATCTATTCCGGCACCTGGGAGGAGCATCTATTGCAGGTCTCTGCTGTCCTCACGACACTAGCTAAAGCTGGCCTCCGCATAAACCCTCGAAAGTGTTTTTTTTGGCTTGAAGGAGGCCAAATATTTAGGCTACCTCGTGGGACGGGGACAGGTGAGACCACAGTGTTCAAAAATCAAAGACATCTTGGAATGGCCCCGTCCGAATACCAAGAGGCAGGTGCAGGCTTTCTTGGGGTTAGCAGGGTGCCGAAAGGGCAGCCCCCCTGACCAATTTAACAAAGAAGGGCGCTCCCTTATACGTGGTATGGAACGACAAGGCGGAGCACGCATTCAGTAACCTAAAGAAGGCCCTAACATCGGCACCTGTATTAAGGACGCCCGATTTTGGGCTCCCTTTTATTCTCCAGACCGACGCTTCGGACACAGGCCTGGGCGCCGTGTTAAGCCAAAGCGTCGATGGTGTTGAACATCCCGTAATGCACTTAAGCCGGAAACTGATGGACCGGGAGACCCGGTATGCGGCAGTGGAGAGGGAGGCCTTGGCCATTAAGTGGGCAGTGACCCATCTCCGTTATTACCTGTTGGGTCGCGAATTCACTCTGGTGACTGATCACGCTGCACTTCAGTGGATGTCCCTACATAAAGAGTCGAATCCGCGGGTCACCAGGTGGTTTCTGGATTTACAACCGTATAAATTCACCGTCACTTATCATCGGGGCACCCTTCAGGCCTATGCCGATGCCCTCTCTCGTATCCACGACCTCTCGGTTAGGTCCGCCCGACCTGACGGTCTTGGGCTAAGGGGGGGATCATGTCACGCACGCGCGAGTAGGAGACCGCGGACAGATCTTAACACACCTGGGAAGACATTCGCCGGCAGGGAATGGCAGAGTACTAACTTTCTCCCTCTGCTTTCTTTCAGGAAAAAAGACACTTCGCCACCATAAGCCGGGTTTGCACACAGTGCGTTACTTCCGCCCTTCCTCCTCCATCTTTTCCTGACGTCATCGATCCCATCCTCCCTCATGGTTCCTTCCCAGCATTTCTCCACTTCCGGCTCCTCCCTCATAAAATGGCCGCCGACGCCATGATTCGGTGTCGCGCATATGAACTGTTTTGTTTATATTTTGACCTGCTTTCTTTTTGAATTATTGTGGATTGTCTACAATATACGGGGCCGGAAAACCCCAAACCTTTATGCTGTTTGCTTCTACATCTTTTACAATATGTATATATGTATATATATATATGTATATGTATATGTATATGTATATGTATATGTATATGTATATATATATGTGTGTATATATATGTGTATATGTATATGTATATATATGTGTGTATATATATGTGTATATGTATATGTATATATATGTGTGTATATATATATATATATATGTATATATATATATATGTGTGTATATATATATATATATAATATACAGTATTGTTATGGTGTATAAAATCTGTACATTTTGGTTTCCCTTATATTTTGTTTGAGACAAGACAACAGATGAACTAAGACAAATCAAAGCAGGTTCTCTTCCCTTACACCTTTACTTTTATAACAGTTGTTCACAGCTTAGTGCGAATTTGATATTACAGCCTGGGAAAGGATGATTACTTTATGGATGGACATCTGGGACAACAATTTGGTTTAAAGCCTGGGAAGGGAAGGCTGAGGCAATAATAAAGAACTTTATTATCTGGGAAAGAGTTTGAGCAAAATTCATCAATCACATTGACAGCCAGCCAATCAGACACATGTGTTGTGAAACCAAGGCATGACATTCATAATAAATATGCCTTGTTTAGAAAGAGAATAGAATCAAACAAGAAGAAGAATAGGAGGAACAGACGAACATGACACTGGTCGTCAGAAAGGCATCATGGATATCGATTGCAAAATCAAACTCCTTCCTGGGACATTAATCCTTGTCATCTGTAACTTTTTTGTAAGCTTTTTCTAAAGACTATATATATTCAGACTTTCCTATCAGTACCTATTTTCTACTATTCTTTGTTCCAGTGGTATTATTATTATTCTTGTAATAAATACCATGCTGCTTTTAACTTTCTGTGCTTTGTCATGATTGGAGTAATAAATTAGATTTATTTGAGCACCTAGGTGCAGCCGTATTTTTGCCATTATTTCTGTGCTGCGGGGTTTATAAGGCTGAGAGTGAGGGCGCCACTCAATAGAAGGGACAGTACGAGAAAAAGAAGGTATTCTTGGCTGATAAATGGCCTATAGTCAAGAGTGCTGAGTCTTTGTATGTTTAAATGTATTCTTGTAGACCAAAAGTAATATTTAGGTCTGAGATATCACTAAAACATTGTATGTTGTTTGTGCCGATAAGAAGTAAGTCTCTTGAAGTGCTGAGTGACAGGCTGTGTTATTCCTAACGCACTTGCGTGGTTTAAAGTGCTAGAGGTTAATCAGTGTATGTGTGTCATTCATGGGGCACTGTTGTGGTTAGGGTCTGTGTGTATGCATATAGCTATGTATGTGTGTGTTCATCTTAAAGGTAAGTTAAAATTATATATATATATATATATATATATATATATATATATATATATATATAATCACACATGTGTGTTTGGAAGGCAGGCTAAAGGCCTGGCTGAGGGCAAAAAACAAGAGCAGGTTTTTTTGAAAATGCACTAACCTTTCCTCTCCTTTTCCTACAGATCCCCCCGAAGGGAAACCAACATAAAGTACTTCCTGCTTCCCTTGCATGACCGTGCCCCCTACCAAGGTCATTTCCGGCTTCAATTATTGGACCCCACCTCTTCCTCCCTGGCTATTATAAAAGCCCAGCTCCTTCTTTCTTTAGTTGTCCCTGTTTTGAGCATGGAACCAGATGTTGCTCTGGAGCCATTTTTTGCACGCTTGAGTTATTTTGATTTGTACACTGTACAATATAGGGGGTGGCCTGCCTTCTTTGTGCTTTATTACAATTTTATTGTTTTTTTTTGTTTTTTTTCAATTAAGTCAAAAAGCTGACATTTAGCAGGATGGTACATCTAAGGCAGTAGGTGTCTGCTAAAAATGACATTTTGATATATCAGTAGAAAAACTACATACCCCAAAATCTCAAAAAATCCCTTGACAGATTTGATTGAAATTTGGTGATGTTACAGAAAAAAGTTAGTCAACATGGGTGTTTTTTGTTCATATTTGACAGTAATAATCCTTTGTGAGTGGGCTGTTCTTAGGGACTGCAATCTTCTGCTAAGTATCATGAAGGAAAGGAAGGAATTGCACAGAGATGTGGGGCTACCTCCTTATGCAAATGAAAGCCTCTACCTGAAATGAAGGGGAGGGACAAAAGTTTCACAAAGTTTAAAGCATGTTGCCTCCTTGGGTAAATGCAGTACTCCCTATTCTGTCAGCTTTTTCTTACTCCTCATGATGCTATATAAAATATATACACATATTCGAAGTGATGTTGGCACCCGTGGACTGATGATAGCACAATTATAAAGTATGCAATATATACAGTATACATATACTTCAAACAATGGGGTGAGGGATGATGGGCTCTTTATTGCAGAGAACTAAGGTGTCCCCTTAGAGGGCAGACCATGATGTTCTTCTACGCTCCGTTTCACTAAATAGAAACAGTGAAGGGCCAGTACAGAGTACCAGGGTATAACACAAGCCGGGAGCAAAAGCATGCCTTGCAAAGTTTAAGTGTCAATTGTCTTAGAAAATTTCTCAGGCAAAGCCAGCTAACACAGGTAGTCTCTGTGTTAAATCCTTCCTCTTAAAAGTGTCCTTGGCAGACATGTCAAAAATATAAAAGGCTGTCAAACTTCAGTGAACAGGAGCCCATTTTATTGAGCAGCTACATGTCAAATGTCGGACATTGTCCTTTGGAGCACAAATTTGTACCTTGATTTTGTTTTTTACAATATATTCAGATCATATATTGGTGGAATTTAAGATTGAAGGTCATAAAGCATTCTTGCAGAATTAAAAAAACAGGTGACCTAAAATGCTCTGATAAAAGTAATTCTGCACTGTCTATCATACTTCAGATTCATATACCTAGTATTAAACCATTTTATATGTTTTTAATGACGGGTCACATTACATGGTAAGTAATTCTGCTGTGTTAGAGGGACAACCACCATAAAAAATTCTATGACTATAATAATTCTCTGAAAGAATATTTAAACAAGAAAATTGATTTTCTACTGCATAGTTCCATCTAGGATTGGTTCCTGCCACGTGCCTGCTACTAGAATACACTCCGGTTATTCGATTAATGCGAAGTCATAAATGGATTGATGTATAGAATTGTGAAATATGTGGAATAAAACAAATATATTTAATCAAATTTTATATATATTTATCCCCATAAAGTGTTGCAGAAAAAAAAAATGCAATCTTGAAAGAAATTAACTGCAAAGGGTGTGGGAAAGATTGCTCTGCATGGGCTTGTTTTTAAAAACATCCTTACGTTTTTCAAGGAATGTTCCTCGTTATTTTTGGCTGAGATCACACAGAAGAGACCCTTCCACCATTTATTTCTGTTTATGCTAAACAGAAAAAAGCAGGAAGCAATAAATTGCCTTCAATATCCTGGAGAACGCAACTCTGAATAATATGGTGTGTTCTGTGACCCCATAAATTAATGAGCAGAAGGCAAAGAACACAGGCTTCTTTACTGTAGATGGATGGCACGCATACATACACACAGAGGAAGTAGTAAACACGGGGGAGAATGCAACAATAGCTGACAAAAATAAGCAACAATTAGATATTACTGTTAGGCAAACCGATTTCCTTAGTTTAATGAGTTTACTGCAGTTCTCCAGATAAACCCATACATAATATGATAAATATTTATGACTCTTACTTCCTCTAGAACCATTGAACTTTTGTACTACATTAAAATGCCTCCTCCTTAATCAGCTGAATAAGTTGAAAAATAATAAGTAGGTGTGGTAAATGGATATATAAATAGATGGAGTTTTATGGCCAAGTGGATTATACAGAGTATAAAGCTTTGCACACTCTCAAAAGAGTCAAATGAGTCGAGTGTCCCTAAAACATTATTAACTACAAAGCAATGAGTGTTGCTTCTTTGCTCACTTCAGCTCACTGTATCCATTGCTCTCAACTGCTAATGAGCTTTTTAGTGTCCAACCGAGTATTGTGCTACCTAGTTCAGCTTTATTCTTTTTTCTTTTCTTATCTAACCAGCTTTATATGTACCAGAATAAGTTGCACAGTATAATGTTAAGATCAGATATTTTATTGTTGTTGTACTGACTCCAGCAGTCTTAAAGTACAAATACCTAAAATACCTCTGGGAATGCCTTTCACCTTTCTGTTGGAGTGCTCTACTCTTACAGAAAGGTTATTTAGTCTTACTGAGAACTTTATGTCAATAATGTGCTGCCAATTGCCCCCAGACCTTTACGGATTCCTCTGGGAACTTTAACACAAACTAACTATTATAATCCAAAATTCAGAAACAGGAAATTGAATGCATTATGTTGAAATTATCTACTAAACAGCCTTATAAAAAGAAGGAAATGTTCCCTAATGAATATGGACAGAGTTGTAAATGGTCATATAATATATTATTTTCAAAATGGTCTGCCAAAGTTATATTTTGAAAGTTTTGTAGTTACATACTAAGTCAGATCTGACAAACTGTATCAGAGTTAGTAAAATATATCCCCAGTGCACTATATTTATTGAATTGACAAGTGTATAATTTTTCAAAATAGTCCCAAAACCTCCCAAATACATTTTTTTCAATACACTTGGCTCCCAGTAGAGTTTAGCCCTTGCAAACTTATAAACTGGGAAGTTAGATATGTAAAACGGATGGATAAATAGACAAGAATTATGGCTGAGTGTCCAAGTGCTTTTTACTCATGCTTACTACTAATACATCAGCCTCTTAAAGTCCTGATAAATCAAGCAAGGACTGCTTAGGGGTAAGTGCGTACATTAACTTTGTCCTAATGCATGCTGTGAGGGAGAACCTGGTACAACAAAGGAACATCTGAAAATCCAAGATAACAGAACACTAATCACCTTATGCTAATACTGTAAATATGACCGAAACCGGTACTGCAACTGTGGTTCAAATACTTTAGAAGAAAAAAAAGACACCATTTTACTGAAAGGATCCATTTTGTGACCAGAATGGATTACAGGCAGAACAAATGAAAAACAAATGAACAAATGAAGAATTTTGTGATATCAGTGCATCCCAGTATTACTCCTAGGAATTGCACAAAAAAGGTGCTTTCCCAACACAGGGACTTTGAGTTCTTGTATGATGCAGACCCTGGGTCACTTGTTGCCCCAGGCCACTTTCATATGTTGTCTTTTTACTGCTGTGATAAGCAGTCTGTGACAAAGTGCGATTTTAATAAATAATCGCGTCCAGGAGTGTTCAGGCTCCAAGCAGGTGAGTATGCACACACTGCTCTGATTTTCATTGGGGTGCTTAGTTGACCGTGCATTCACATTCAGTCAGGTGCTTCATTCACATTTTGGAGCAGGAGGAGGACAGCACCTGCACCCAATCAGGGATTTTAAAGGAGTCTGCCCGACACAGAGGGGAGAATGAAGAAAGTCACAAAATGACAGACAAAGTGCCATGAGTGAGCACAGTGATGGGTGCCTGAGGTAGCTTAAAAGAGAGAAGGTAGAGTGGTCAATAGCCTTGCGGTGGGGCAAGTGATTGGTGCTCCATAAGGCAGAACTTTACCTGATGTTTCATTGAAGGAGCAAATACAACGGTGGTGGAGTCATCATTAGGTATCTGAGAGATGTCAGGAGAGTGAGAAGGAAGGCTAGAGGACTGTCGGCTCTTAGTGGTCTGGCAGATGCCAACGGAGGCAGCCAAGGCAGGGGTTGGATAGGTGGACCGCAGCTGCTGGTGTCTCCACTTGCTGAGCAAGCCATGGGGTGAGCTGGGGAGAAAGGAGAGAGGGAGTTGCACGAAAGATGAGTAAGAACACCAGGACTGTGTTTTATTTTGATTTTATCATAGGATTATGTATTGAATTTTAAACCCACAGACTTTTACTTATATTTTATTGAACTATTTATTTATTTATGGATATTTTTTTCTGCTGCACTGTTTGGTTTTAATAAAAGCAATGAACACTTTGAACCTACCCCTTGCTGACTGTGTGTGTCCTCATTGGCCAGATTATTCTCAGATATGTTATTGGTGGTTTCAAGAGGCTCCTGGAAGTGATCTTGGAGTGTGGAGATTATTACCTCAATGCAGTGCATGGCACACCAGGGAGGTAGCCATAAAAAGTGATGTGGTGCAAAGTACACCAGACTGTCTTCAGAGATGATTCCACAAAGTTCAAACTAATAACAGATTTGTAAGATGGCACCAATGCTTGTGGTCAAGGAGTTAAAAAAGTACCATGAACTACCTACCAGGAACAATAGTCTAAGTGGGAATGCAATAAAAGTTTCTAAAAAGTCAATTGTCCCTGAAAAAAGTTCCTGTGGTGGGAAAGCCCAAACAGGATAAGAATTTATCCTACCCAAGAGAAGGACATAAGAAAAAGTTATGAACCATCCTACAACACTCCCAGCGGGGACTTAGGGTTCATGTTTGAGAATGAAAGATATCAAATGGCACTCATCAAGGAGTTTTATTGTTTCCTTGGAAATTATGATGATGCTTTTTCATTTTCTGATTCTAATGCTAAGACTACACCACAAATGTAATAATAATAATAATCAAAGCGACTTGATTACATTCAAATAAAAGATTTATTTCACTCTAATGAAGTATTCTAGAGTTATGTGTTAAAACAGGGGTGCCCAATGTATCGATCGCGATCGACCGGTAGATTGCAAAAGTAGTGCAGGTAGATCGCGTTGCATTCAAAAAACATTTTTTTTAAACATTAGTCTATCATATATCCTCCCTATGGCAATTGCCACTTGATTGACATACAGGGTGGCCAGTCTGAGATCTCTTTTCTTCTAACACACTGGTCATCCCGCACGCACGATCAAACACGCAAGCTTCTGCAAAACTCCAGCTGTGATCTAGTTAGCCTTCCAATTTATATTGACTAAATCAGGGATTTAAAAAAAAATGTTTGGGGAGGGTATGGGCTGGATGTGGAATTGGAAGAGGATTTTTTTTTCTCACAATGTCACAATCGAAGTGCGTTTGTCTGATCTGTCAATCTATCATTGCTATTCCAAAGAAGGAAAATGTGGAAAGGCACTTTCGAACTGTTCATAAAAAATACGAAACTGACTTCCTTCCGAAAAGCGATCTGAGAAAGAGAAAGGAGAGGGAACTAAAATCTCAGTTAATTGGACAGCCGTCATTTTTCACTCGGCTGAATTCAAAAGCAAAGGCAGACACATCGAAGCATCGTTCCAGGTAAGTGAATCGATCATTAAGCATAAGAAGTCCTTCCAAGATGGAGAGATGATAAAAGATGTCTTCGTTGAAGCACATGGCTAGGGAGAAATTCATGCTGATAGTTCAAGACCCCTGGCCGGAGAAAAAGGAGTTTCTCCTTGTCATTAAAACATGCAGAATACAAGCAACTTAATAACGATCAATGTCCGCTAGACTTGGCATTTTTTTTCTGATCTGACCAACATGTTGAATGAGCTTAATTTACAGCTGCAAGGAAAAGAGAACTTCATAGTCAATATGATTAGCTCAGTGAATGCTTTCAAACGAAAAATGCAACATCTGTCCTCAAAGCTGCAGCGCCTTGATTTGGGGAACACCCAAAACCTGGCGTCAGAGCTGGAGACGCAATGGAAGGCGTGAGCACAACTTGACATCATACTCTACAGAGCAGATTGAAAATTGCCTGTCAGACTTTGACAGACGGTTTCAAGACTCAGCTTTACTTGAGCCAATCGCTACATTTAAGTGCTATCTGTTTAGGGAAGATGTTGAGGGTGATTCACTCGCATCAGAAATTGCAACACTGTTTCACCTAAAGCTCCTCTACAGTGGAGGATGAGATTTTGACACTACAGGATGACATTCAGCTGAAGTATGGGGCTCATGGACAGTTTTGGAACTTACTCAGAGGAAAAGTACCCAAACATGAGTAAATGTGCTACCTCCTTGACTGCATTATTCGGCTCAATTTATTTATGCGAGTCGGCCTTCTCCCACATGAAGATTATTAAATCCAAATACTATTGAATTGTATACTGTATTGAATTGTTATTGTGCCATAAAGGTTATTCAGGTTATTGTGTGTAAAGGCAAGTGAAATATTGCAAGATAGAGGGTCATCATGTGGTACTTACCTGAATCTCTTTTCATCAACAGAAAATCAGAAGAAAAATAATTACCTCCACTTCCGGGTCCAAAATGGCCACGATGATGTCACTTCCGGCTGCATAAGATCACTTCACTTCCGCCGACTCCTTATGACATTGGTTCCGGTTCCTGTCTCCAACGTCACATCCTGCCAACCATTTCCTGTCCCATAATCCTTTTGTTATAAAAATGCCATTTTCCCAACTGTAGAACATTCATTGTACCAAAAAGACTTTGAATCGGTTTCTTTATTTCTTGTCTGAGCGATAATATTCGGGGAAGGTCCCCAAAACTTTATCTGTTTTTGTGCAGTATTTTTTCTTTGGGAATAATTCTCCACAATTGGTGTAGTCGGCAGGATTGTTTTTCATCATTTTTTGGTCAAGATGTCGGAAGAACAGGACCTCAACACCGTTATGAGTACCATCATGGGCTATCTCAGCACATTAAAAATACAGATGGGCGAATCTCAGACCCAACTAGCAGAGGCCGAGGCTCGCACCACCGCCGGAGAAAGGACAGAGGGCGCTCGGTCACAACCTATTCAATTGAGTACATTGACAGAGTCGGATGACATCGAGACTTATTTTTTGATTTTTGAGCATACCACTAAGCGGAACACATGGCCGAGGTCGGAGTGGGCGTACCAACTGGCTCCCTACCTGAAGGGGACAGCGCAGAGAGCCTACTATGACTTAACTGAGGAGCAGGCTGCTGATTATGACGCTCTGAAACTGGAGGTGTTCAAGCACTACGGCGTATCTCCGGAACAGCAGGCGAGAGAATGGAGTGAGTGGCAGTTCGATCCTGAGAGGCCATTAAGAACTCAGGGCTTTGAAGCTTGGGGAAAAGTTTGTCACTGGATAAGGCCAGACATTAACACCTCTCACAAGATGGCTGAGCTGTTAGCGTGTGAGACATTTGTTCATGCCCTCCCTGACCATATCTCCCAGCAAGTCCGGAAGCATAATTTTGAGCACATGGATTCCTTAATAAAAATCACGGAGCGTCACTGGGCGGCTTGTAAATCAGGGCGGTGAGAATGGTTCTCTTGACGTACCCAACAGGCACATGGGGAAGTTCCTGAGCCCATCCGACAAACTCCCAAGCCTGCCCTCCTTAAAAGGGACAGACCAGTCAGTCTTCCCCGCTGTCTCAAGTGTTGGGAGATTGGACATCTGTCTCCCAACTGTACATTCGAACCCATGGATTGCTCATTGGTAAAGGGAGAAAGGTATTGTGCCATGGTGACTAAACCTTTGTCTCTTCCATATATAGGTGCAGTTATTATAAATGGCAGGAAGGTAAGGGCAATGTTTGATTCCGGGAGTAACATTTCTATTGTTGCTGCCCGATTCGTTTTACCCCAAAAGTAGACTAAAATAAAAATTAGTCTAAAATGTATTCATGGGGACATCCGGTATTGTAAAACAGCTAGATGTGTGGTATCTGTGAATCACAACCTAACAAGTATGGCCATGGCTGTCTTACTGGATCCCCCTTTTCCAGTCATATTAGGAAGAGATTGGAATAAAATTACCAGCAGTAATAACGTAACTGTACCTAAGAAGTATTTGGGCTTAATAATGGGGAATACTGCTCCGACTGACTCCATGCTGTGTCCCTCAGTAGCACGGACCCATACGGGTACCCAATGCGAAGAAATTGATGTCCCAGCATCCTCTGTGGGAACTAGTACAGTTCATGTCCTCCCCCTCAGTAGCACTGACCCGCACGGGTACCCAATGCGAAGAAATTGATGTCCCAGCATATTCTGTGGGAGCTAGTACAGTTAACGTGGAGGACGTGGAGGCAGAAGCCCCTCCCATTGAGATCAAATGAGACCCAATTCAAGATTTAACTGCTCAATTCTTATTAACACCTTCATCTTTTAAAAGAGAACAATGGAACGATGATTCCTTAAAATTCGCTAGGAATGCAGTAGTATCTACTGAGGGTTATACACCCTGAATCCCATGCCACTGATGCTGTTCTTTGTAATTAAAAATGAATTATTATATAGAGTGGCAGAACAGGGGGGTGAAGTGCGAGTGTTGTTGTTATTTCCATGCAGTTTTCGGCGACAAGTGTGTGAGTTGGCATATGCTCACCTTCTAGGAGCCCATTTAGGCTCCGATAAAACATTGGAGAGAATAAAACTCTGATGTTATTGGCCAGGAGTTAATAAGGAGGTCTAACAATTTTGCACTTCCTGTCCACAGTGTCAACTTCGCCAGATTCCAAGAAGAACTTGAGCTCCTCTTGTTCCCCTTCCCCTTATTGATATCCCTTTTGAACGAGTTGGAATTGATCTCATAGGACCCCTAGAACCCTCGTTAAAGGGCTTTAAATATATTTTAGTCCTAGTGGATTATGCACCTCGCTTCCCCAAAGCTGTTCCATTGCACTCAGCTAATACTAAAAACATCGCACAGGAATTGGTAGGGATATTTGCTCATGTTGGAATCCCCAAAGATGTTTTAATGGACCAAGGGACTCCCTTCACTTCAGAGACGTTCAGAGAAGTAGCTAAATTACTCCAAATAAAACATCTGAAAACGTCTTTCTACCATCCCCAAACTGATGGGTAGAACGTTGGTAGAACGTTTTAATCAAACTTTGAAGCAGATGTTACGTAAGGTAGTTAACAAGGATGGAAGAAACTGGGATCAGTTGCTTCCTCTCGTTTTTTTTTTGCTTATCGGGAAGTCCCTCAGACCTCTACTGGTTTCTCTCCTTTTGAGTTATTGTATGGAAGACAACCCAGAGGGCTTTTGAACATGCAAAAAGAAGGATGGGAAGAGGAGGTCCTCCCTACTTCAAATATTCTTGACTATATCGTGCAATTACGAAATAGATTGGAGAAAATTAGACTTATTCTAAAAGAGAATTTGGGAAAAGCGCAAGCAACGCAGTCGCATTATTACAACAGAAACACCACCATTCGGGAATTCGTCTTGGGTGATCGTGTTAAGGTACTAGTCCCAACTTCTCATTCAAAATTGTTAGCACATTGGCAAGGCCCTAATGAAATTAAGGAAAGGAAAGGACTCATTATTTGGTTAAACAACCTAATCATCAAACGAGTGAACGCATATATCAAATTAATTTGCTGAAGCAAACAGGGACCGGGACAGGGAACTTGATCCCTCCTCCGGCCAGACTTGTTCTCTCTTTATGTCATGTGCCCACCTTAATTTTGGTCTCGATTTGACATCAGAACAACGACAAGATCTCAAATTGGCTATCTTGTCAGTACCCAAAGTTGTGGATGAAATACCTAGATGAACTGTGTTGATTGTTCATGACATCATTACTAACCCTGGAGTGATTGTCTGAGAGAGACCTTATAGGCTCCCAGAAGCAAAGAAAGCAGAAGTAGAGTTGGAAATTAGATGAATACTAGAATTAGGTGTTATTGAGGAAAGCTATAGCCCTTGGTCTAGCCCAATTGTCTTAGTTTCTAAACTTGATGGGTCATGGAGGTTCTGTAATGACTTCCGTCATCATTTATTCCAGCACATGGAAGGACCATGTATGGCAGGTTAAAACAATACTCTCCACGCTGGCGTCAGCGGGGCTTCGTATTAATCTGAAGAAATGTTTTTTCGGATTAAGAGTAGCCGAATATTTAGGCTACCAAGTAGGAGGGGGTGTTGTTAAGCCACAATATAATAAAATTGATGCCATCATGAACTGGTCCCGTCCAATAAATAAGCGGCAGTTACAAGCATTTTTGGGATTGGCAGGTTACTATCGCCGTTTTGTACCACATTTCTCTGAAATTTCTACGCCCTTATCTAATTTAACAAGGAAACGAGCACCTTAAAAAGTGGTATGGGATGATTCAGTTGATAAAGCATTCAGTGACTTGAAATTGGCCCTTACGTCAGTACCTGTTTTACGATTTCCTAACCTTTCTATTTCTTTCATCCTCCAGACCGACACATCAGCCACAGGATTGGGTGCTATGCTGAACCAATGCGTCGACAGTGCTAAACACCCCATTATGTACCTAAGCCGGAAACTGCTGGACCGAGAGACCAAGTATGCTGCGGTGGAGCGAGAATCCTTGGCGATTAAGTAAGCTATGATGTCATTATATATATATAGCATTTTTAATGTAGGTAGATCATTTCAAACTGGTCATTTTAAAAGTAGCTCACAAGCCGAAAAAGTGTGGGCACCCCTCTATTAAAAGATAATATTGTAATGAGCACTGAGATGGAAAGCCCAAGACACACACTAAATAAGAATTAAGTCCAATAATGACCATTTTTATTTAACAATAAATTATTTACACCTGTACTTCCAGAACAAACCCCTTCCCACTGTTTAGTTCACAGGAACCACCTCATACAATAGTACTTACAGAAACTAGTGTGTTGTTTCTTAAGTTGCACTCACTTTTCCAGTATTCCTGATATTCTTCCAAAGTCGCATGACATGTTTGTCTGTCTCTATGATCCCCTCTTATCTGTTGTGAGGCTCTTTTTATCCAACGCCTTGGAAGTCTCCGCCTGCCATCTTGAACCGTCCAGGTCTAGCAAATTGGAATACAAATATGGCAGGGGATCATGGAATAGGCAGCTCAGGGTACCTTTGTGAAATTTCACTGGCAATCACCTATCCAGCCCTGCCTATTTCCGGATAATATAATATACTAGCTACTTTGCATCCATAATAACTTGTGTGTTGATACCTTGAAATTGCTTGTGATTTACATACACATTCTCACTCACACTTGGGGCAATGATCTTTATGTGCATGCCATCAATCACACAAACAACTCAAGGAAAACCAGCAATTTGCATGAATGCAGATTGCTTTAACATTAACTCACGTGGAATGGTGGGAAATAATATATACATGCATTGTTTTAAGGACATTCAAAGTTTTGGGCACCATTTGAGAAATAGTTGGTTGTGACATACTCAAATCATCTCTATTGCAAGCTACATTTTCCCCATGGCCAAAAAATGTAACATTGCCAACACTTCCATTTCAGCTGACATCACATAGCTTAGTCATGTAGAGGGAGCAATCACCTGCTTCTGTGTCAAGTTGATATCTTTTTATGAGTTCATTACACCTTTTCTGTGCTCATAAGCCTTTCTAAATCCTAGTGAATTTTAGTATCCTAAATTAGGAAATCTGATAAAATGTTTCTACTCCTACTCCAAAGAGGAGGACGAAATTTGCAACACTCTGAGATTTTGAGAGTTAGGACTGTTTTCCCATTTGGATACACTTGATAAATATGATCACAGGTCTTCCAAACATGTTTTTTGGTAAGAAAATTTTCTTAAACAATTTAAAGCTACAAAAACCCTACACTGTGCTATTTTAACTTTACAACCAGTTCAACTACAAATATCATTTTGTTATATAGTAACATAGATGACATTGCTCTTACTCTCTGAGGTAAATAAAGAAAAATATAAATTCCAATTTAGTAATTTGAAAAATACATATGTCTTGACCAACAAATACAGTATTTGATAGTCATCAAGAACAATTAAACAAAACATTATGTCTACATTTGAATTCTTTCTTGATTCCAGCCTTAGAATTCACCTGAATGAATTACACTGCTCATTGAAACACATCTGGAAAACTACTTTTTAAACACATTTTATGTTTTCATAAGCTCAGTATTTTCTCAGTACTTTTCCAACCTGCTCTGAATTTTTTCCAAAGAACAGTCAATGGGAATTTATTTAGTAAAACATAAAAGAAAGCCAAAAAGAAGCATGCAGACACACTCCCTTTTAAGAACCTTTGAATCATACTGTGTCAGTATGTTTAGTGCTTTCATTGGGAAAATGCTTACTAACATACAAAACTCATACTTCAAAAAAAAAAGAAAGAATCCACATTATTCTGTTATTCTTACACTTTCTGTACATATTTCTGGCAGATAAAACTTTTCTAATTTATTTTTAACTTTCATATTAATCCATTTACTGTATTTTATAAATTTGTTAATCCATTTTTAGGGGCAGAGTGTTCAAAGTCTAACCATGCAGCATCAGTCATAAAGCAGTAACTAACATGAACCATAAGTCAACCAATTTCAGAGCAGACAAATATGCACACCCAAACTCACTAACATTGAGACAACTTAAAGTCACCAGTCAAACTAACAGACATGCTTTTGGGATGTGGAAAATAAACAGCAAGGTCCATACAGATATAGCAACTATGCTGATTTTGGAACAGAGAGGTATGAGCTATGAGGAAAGGCTGAAGGAGTTTAACCTTTTTCAGTTTAAGCAAAAGGAGATTAAGAGGTGATATGATTGAACTGTTTAAAATTATGTAAATAATGAGTACAGTGGATCCCAGTGGTTACTGAACTATAGAAACAGGGAACAAATAACCAAGTAGTGTGGTGTAGAGTAAGGATGAATGGACCTTCAAATTTTGGCTTCATGTTATTTTGGATAGGGGTCTCAAACACACAGCCCAGGGGCCAAGGTAATTATCTGTGGCCCGCGACGACTTCCTTGAAATGCTAAAATCTACCAATAAAATTTGTTTTACTTTGCAGCATTTACTTTCAATACTGTTTCCAGTCTGACGATCAGAATTAAAATACCATTCTTCTTATCTCAACATTCAGTGTTGTTACTTTTACTTCCAGTGACGTCAGTTAAACATAAACAGTTCACGTAAACAATATTTGCAAATTACTTTGTATAGTTCTTGCTGTTAATTATACATCTCATTGTTGATTAAAGTCATTAATGGCATCTTTGTCATCAAAAAAGTACAAGATTGGTGACGAAAAACAAGTATTCCAGGATAAATGGGAAAATTCATATTTCTGTCAGAGACAGACCCCAGTGTCTCATCTGCTTGAAGCTTATCTCGGGGCTTAAGGAGTACAATGTGTGTCAACATTACAATACACTGCATCGAGAACAGTATGGTGCATTGTCTGCCAAACTGTGCAAGGAAAAGGTTCAGCAACTGAAAGCATCGATTACAAAACAGCAAAACTTTTTCTCTGTTAATAAGTCAAGCGAAGATTCTATAAAAGCGAGTTTTGTCTTCTGTAATACAATAGCAAAAATCTTTGTGACCATTCACTGACTAAAAGATTGTTTTATAAAGGCATGTGAAATTATTTGTCCAGACAAAAAGAAACTGTTTGAAGGCATAAGTTTGTCCACAAATACTGTTGCTAGCAGAATCACTGAATCAGCTAGTAACATTCATCAGCAACTGATTACAGCAGCACAAGGTTTTAAAGCATATTCCATAGCACTTGACGAGAGTATTAGTGTAACAGATACTGCATACTGTGCTGTGTACATTAGTTGGGTTGATGAAATCCTAAACGTAACCGAAGAATTATTAGATTTATTACTTATGAAAGGCACAATGAGTGGTTGTGACATTTTTGAGAATTGGAAGGTTGCATTAACACAGCAGGATTTCCATGAGATAAACTCGTGTCCATAGCAACAGACGGTGCACCAGCAATGGGTTCTGAAAATATTGGTGTTGTGGGATTATTGAAAGCAAAACAAAACCAGCTTTCTTTGTCGGGTCCTTTTACTGCAGTACACTGCATTCTGCATCAGGAAGTGCTGTGTGGCAAAAGTCTACAAATGAAAGAAGTTATGGAGGTTGTTGTTAAGATGGTTAATTTTATATGAGCAAGAGGTCTCAACCACAGGCAGTACACCTCATTCTTGTCTGATATGAACACTAAATATGGAGAGTTGCTGTATCATACCGAAGTCAGATAGTTGAGTCGGGGAAATGTGTTGAAGAGACTTTTGCTTTAAGGCAGGAGATGGAACTTTTTATGTCATTAAAAGATAAAAACATTTGCCAACTTTCTGATCATTCTTTTCTATCAGATTTAGTGTTTCTTGCAGATGTCATGGAACACCTCATTGCACTCAGCTTGAGGCTTCAGGGTTTAAAGGAGGTCATTACGATGATGAACAACAGTGTCAAATCAATCAATCAATCAACATTTATTTATATAGCACATATTCATACAAAAAAATGTAGCTCAAAGTGCTTTACAAAATGAATAGAAAAATAGAAGACACAATAAAAAATAAACATAAGTCAACATTAATTAACATAGAATAAGAGTAAGGTCCGATGGCCAGGTGGACAGAAAAACAAAAAACTCCAAAGGCTGGAGAAAAAATAAAATCTGTAGGGGTTCCAGACCAAGAGACTGCCCAGTCCCCTCTGGGCAATCTACCTAACATAAGTCAAACAGTCCTCTTTGTATTTAGGGTTTTCATGGAAGGACCTGATGATGATGGTCACGTAGACTTCTGGCTTTCAGTCCATCAATTTTGGTGCATCATGATGCTTTGAGTAGGTGGTGGTGGCGCAGGCTGCCACCACAAAGAAACCGGAAAAAGAAGCAGAAGAGAGAGTAGGGGTCAGTATGGATTTTGGAGCCACTATGAATAGTTATTATGAAGAATTGAACATACAGAGTATCAGTATTAAGTTAAAGTGAAGTTATAAAAAGGCCATGTTAAAGTAATGTGTTTTCAGCAGTGTTTTAAAGTGCTCTACTGTGTTTGCCTGGCGAATTCCTATTGGCAGGCTATTCCAGATTTTAGGTGCATAACAGCAGAAGGCCGCCTCACCACTTCTTTTAAGTTTAGCTTTTGGAATTATAAGGAGACACTCATTTGAAGATCTAAGGTTACAATTTGGAATATAACGTGTCAGACATTCCGATATATAAGATGGATCGAGATTATTTAAGGCTTTATAAACCATAAGCAGTATTTTAAAGTCAATCCTGAATGACACAGGTAACCAGTGTAGTGACATCAAAACTGGAGAAATGTGTTCGGATTTTCTTTTCCCAGTTAGGATTCTAGCAGCTGCATTCTGCACTCGTAGCTGTCCTTGTTGACCAAACGGTGTCAGTCTGCCAATTTAGTTAAATTCTTAGCTATGCAGTCATTGGTAGGGTTCAAAACAGAACACTTGAAATATTACTCAGATATCATTTCTCAATTACTTGAAGAGTTTGATTGACGTTTTGAGGAGTTCCGGGCTATTCAACTTTAATTTGCATTCTTTGCGACTCCGTTTGAGGTGGAAGTTGCTTGCATTTCAGGAGATTTACAAATGGAGATCATGGACTTACAGTGCAACACTGTGCTTAAACAGAAATATATAGATATTGGTGTTCCAGAGTTCTACAAGTTTATGTCACGCGAAAGATTTCTGAAACTTGTTAATGCAGCTACCAGAATCATGGCCATGTTTTGGCAATATGTAAGTATATGAACAGTTCTTCTCATCAATTAATTAATTTCATGTATGTATATGTGTGTGTGTATACTCACCAACCACTTTATTAGGTACACCTTGCTAGTAAAGGCTTAGACCCCATTTTGCCTTCAGAAATGCCATAATTCTTCATGGCATAGATTCAACAAAGTGCTGGAAACATTCCTCAGGGACTTTGGTCCATATTAACATGACAGCATAACACTATTGCTGTAGATTTCACAGGTTCACATCCATAATGTAAACCTCCTGTTTCACCACATCCCAAAGGTGCTCTATTGGATTGAAATCTGACGATTGTGGAAGCCAGATGATTTGAGCTTTGTGGCGTGTTGCACTATCCTTCTGGAAGTAGTCATCAGAAGATGGGTACACTGTGGTCATAAAGGGAGGGACATGGTCAGCAACAATACTTTTGTAGGCTGTGGCATTTAAACAATGATCAGTTGGTGCTAAGGGGTCCAAATTGTGACAAGAAAATATCCTCCTTTCAGACCAGGTAATGTTTTTCCCAATCTTCTATTGTTCAATTTTGGTGAATCAATGCGAATTGTAGCCTCAGATTCCTGTTCTTAGTTGACAGGAGTGGCACCCGGTGTGGTCTCCTGCTGCTGTAGCTCATCTACTTCAAGGTTCAATGTGCTGTGTGTTCAAAGATGCTCTTTTGCATAGCTCAGTTGTAAAGAGTGGTTATTTGAATTACTGATGCCTTTCTATCGACTCAAACCACTCTTGTATGACCTCTGGCATCAACAAAGTATTTTCTCCCAGGGAACTGACACTCATTGGATATTTTGCCTTTTTTAGACCATTCTCTGTACACCATATAAATGGTTGTGCGTGAAAATACCAAAAAGATTGGCAGTTTTCAAAACACTCAGACCAGCCCCCACTTCAGCAGGTTATCTTGACATCGTCTGGGTATCTAAATGCATTGAGTTGTTGCCATGTCATTGGCTGATTAAATATTTGTACAGTATTCACAAGCAGTTGAACAGGTGTACCTAATAAAATGGCATCACGTGGTTGTGGCAGACATCTTATTTGAGGATAAGCTGCTTTCTCAGTAATTACACTTTGTTTTGATAAAGTAGAGATCTTATTTTTAAGAGAAAAAATTACTTTTTCAGCATTGTCCAAACTATTCTTTATTGTGCTTACTCTAAAGTACCTCTACTTCATTGTTTCCTTTTGAGAAAGATCAAAGTATTCACGACAGTAATGCTAAGAAAGAAAGAAAGAAAGAAAGAAAGAAAGAAAGAAAGAAAGAAAGAAAGAAAGAAAGAAAGAAATTGGTTATCAATTGGACTGTTTGAATGTCAATGTGTGCATGAGTTTGCCATGCAAGAAACGGGTGCTATGTCCATAGTTTGTTCCTGCCTTGTGCCACATGTTGCTGAGATAGGATTGTCTCTCAGTTGAATTAAGGGTTTTGATATTGTAGTGCAAGAGTCAGTGACATTACACAGCCATCCCCTCGAGTGGTCAGCCGCCTAACCCTTCTTGCAGTGGTGCACAAACTCTTTGAAATAGTAGGGTGGCCTTCCCTTCCTCTACAGCTAAGCAACTGACAAGGGCAAAAACAGCAGGGATGTTATATTTTGATGCTGTCATGAAGTGTATCAAGGATGCTACAGCAACTGCGTTTGATGCTGTACTGCTATGTAATGGTCTGCTCATTACATGTGGACAGGTAAACCTCCCCCTGTGGAGCTGCAGAGGTAGTGTTTCACAGTGCACCCTGGATTTCATGTTCCAGAATTCAACTTCAAGACTCTCCATCAACTACTTAGAAAAGCCCAGCAAGTCCAATTCTGGGTGTCTATGTTACTCTGTGCTTTACTGAGTTGGATTGTAAGTCTTCTGTTTATCCTACTTCTGAAATCAATGAAGCTCTGCATGAGGTTTGCCAGTGCTGATCCAATTAGTTATTGCTCATTTAATTGCTTTTTTAGGTAGCTCATTATCTTTAAAAGAATGGCTCACTTTGGTATAATTGAATGCTGCGGATGACTCAGTGCTGGAATTATCCCCAGATGATGCAATAGTACCTGTAAGTACTGCTACAAGATATTCTTTCAAAACCTACATTGATGCCTTTAATACAGAATTACTCTAAAGAAGATCAGTTTTTTCATGAACTAATAGAGCTTTAATGCAAATAGAACCACTGTTGTTATATGTCCTGAGCACAAACAGTCCAATACCTTTAAAATGCTAAGAGGAGTAATGAATACATGTCCACAGAAACCAGCAGGAAGCAGTCTTAAAGCAGACTTATCTCTGCCCCTGAAGATGACCCATGAAGTGATACATTTGGACATTTCCTACCCTACCATGTTAAGAGAATTTGTAGATAAATACGGTAATTTTGGGGCGGCATGGTGGCGCAGTAGGTAGTGCTACTGCCTCACATTTAGGAGACCCAGGTTTGCTTTGCATGTTCTCCCCGTGTCTGCATGGGTTTCCTCCGGGTACTCCGGTTTCCTCCCACAGTCCAAAGACCTGCAGGTTAGGTGCATTGTCGATCCTAAATTGTCCTTAGTGTGTGCTTGGTGTATGTGTGTGTGTGTGTGTGTGCACCCTGTGGTGGGCTGGTGCCCTGCCCGGGGTTTGTTTCCTACCTTGCACCCTGTGTTGGCTGGGATTGACTCCTGCAGACCCCCGGGACCCTGTAGTTAGGATATAGCGGGTTGCATAATGGATGGATGGATGCGGTAATTTCTTTATAAACTATTCCCTGGGTATAGTAAGAACTTATTTTTTATATATTTTTTGGTGTAGCATTGTTTACATGAAACGGTGATTTAGCAAAAAGTCAAGCAGCTCACTTGTTCTTTACCACAGGATGCATTCATGTTGAGACTAATCCTGTCACACACCTGTCATTAAAGACAAATCAAATTCAATTCTGATTCCGCCTTGCAGTTCCAAGTAATTTCCCAAGTGAAATGGCCCGTACCACGTCAAATCCTCTGGCAGCCCAAAAAAATGACAGTAATGTAATGTTCCTTCTGCAGGTGTGACATTTTTGTAAACCCAGATTATAAATTATTCCATATGTCTGATGGTCATGAATGAACCAGGACTATGCAGAACAGCCTTAACTACTATTTGTTAGTGAGCTGTATTCCAAAACTATATACTGTAGATACAAGCAAATAAAGAAAATAATGGAGAAAAAATAAATAGTGCATATGATGACCAGGGCCACAAAAATATAATGATGTAAAAGCAGGCAGAGATCTATAAAGGTTTTATTAAGGAGGAGTGATATTTTCATTCTACTCAGGATTAATTCTGCACATATCCAAAACATATAATAAAAAGTGATGTTAAATTAGTGCAAATTAAGCAGGTTCTTCTCCTGCAAAATAACTTTTTTTAATGTACAATCCTTTAAAATACATATGGTGACTACAATATTCATTTCTAAAGCTGTTTTAAAGTGTACTACCAAAGTTGTTTTATACTTCATAGTTTCTCCTGCATGTATTAATAATATATATACAAAACTGCATAATACCTTTACTGTTTTTGTCTGAAGTTATTTAAATACATTTTCCTTATTTAGACAATTTTACAAAAAGGCTTAGTAACGCTTGCCGATATACCGTATATTGGTTATATTAGCTTATTGTTAAAGTTTAGAACTATATTATCTGAATATAAGCAAAAAGGAACAGGCCTGTGTGACTCCTAGCCTTTTTAATCATGAAAGTGATTCCTGCACTTTTTCTTTTAAATGTATTGCATGATAATTTGTTTTGGCACAAATTCAGAAAAGTTTTTTTTTGATACTTACCAATATTAGATGATAATAATGTTCTGAAATACAAATTTTAAAAAGGATTCCAGTACCAAAAGATAAAACATTTTATAGAGTAATAATTCTTTCTTTGTTTAATTGTTGACATAGGACAAAGTAAAATGTGTCATGTAATTATTGCTATTTGATTTCTGGTATCTTAAAATAATGAACAAAATAAGACCTTTTCCATCTTCCTGAACTAATAAATCAGATTTTGATGTTAACTTTATATGATCTCATAATCTTTTAGTTTATTCATGTTCAACATTTTATGCAAACATGATAACACTTAGATCTTTCCCATAGTTTCGTAATACTGTTGAACAGTGAATATGCTTCAGTGTGCCATGACAGTTTGACTTCCAGAGCACCTGGAGATCTTGTCTGTATGTAGCTTTTACTTTTTCTGTTACTAACTTATTCTTTAAAGTTTGCATCTGCTGAATTTCATTTAACAAGTCTGTTCTGGATGTCATCAAAATGACATGATGGATTTGTTACCCTTTTGAAAGCAAAGGAAACTCAATCTTTTATTTATGATTTTCTGGCATATCAAGCATATTCCAAATACTTCTTGACAATTCAAAAAAATCAAACACCTGATATTTCATTTTTAGTGAATTCTTCTCTCTTGAGCAAATTCTAGAGATGAGCCTAACAGATACAGCACAGACAACTTTTTTCTGATAGTTCAAAAGTGCTCTAAAATTGACAGTATTTTTGTTTGCTTCATTGGTTAGGTTGTGCAGGGTACATTGTAGATTTATATTTTACAAAGTAACATTTTTTGTTTTAATTATTTTGGCTTACACATATATATTACTTGAATTAATTAATTAAATTACAGTCATTTATATATTTAGATGTACATCATAACAACACATTCTCACACAGGCTTTATCCAATTCAGGGTTATGAGGCATTTAACAACTGTCCACTAGCACATGTTTTGGCTAGTTTGAATGACAACACCGAAAATCCAATATTTATAATTGCAAAGAAACAAAACTATATAAACTACCATTTTTTAACCGATATTGTTTAAAAGATGTATAATATGATAAATCTATTGTTATCTCCTATACTTCACTGCTCAAGCATCACTCTATGACTTGAAGGAAAAGCAAAACTTAGAAAACCGCATTTTCCTTATGAGGAAAAGTGCAAAGCTTCTTCAGAATTTGGCAAGAATTCGTTAAAATAGTCCGCTGGGTCTCTGTCTCACTTCTGCTTTTCTTTTGATGTTGTAATTTACATTAGGAACTGTCTGATGATGGCCTGTTTGTTCGCATGGCTCTCCTAACTGAGAAAAGGGTGCAATTTTAATTGTTGATTATGATTTAATCCATTTTCACTTTTTCAAATGTTGTACAGATTATATTTTAGATTTATTTGTGTTTTACTTATTTTGACGTGCTCTTTGAGTTTAATAAAACTTCAGAAATAAAAAATGTACCATATATGGATATACCTTTCATTTCAATGAGCAAGTTTAAAAGAAGTTTTGAGGTAACAGTTATTTCAGGAAGATAGAATTTTTGCGCCCATTTAAATGATTACAAATTATGTTTGCCAACTCATATAATAATACTGATACTTTATTGTATTTTAATACACTTTTCGTTTTACTAATGTCAGACATGTCACTAAGAAAAAAAATGAAATAAAATAAAATTCTGTACTCCAGATACAATAAAAGCTATATTAATGGATGTTACATTTCTAAATACTGTTGTAGCTAATCTGTACACTTTGATATACTGTAACTTTACTAAACTTAAATATATAAATATATACATTCACTAGCTATTTTACCTTTGTTAGCCTGGAAGAGTCATAAAATATACGATACCCGTGTAAAATAAATAAAAAGCAGATCTGACACTTATGACCCCCTCATCGCAGCAGAAAAAACTATTTTTAGTATTATTCATCTAGTGCTTATAAGCTTATTAGGAGCACACGCTGATACAGCGCATTGCCACAGCCACCACATGACAAATCAGCTCAGGATCCCAGATTAGGACCCGAATGTAGCCATGCAACGGGTGACACCTCAGCACCACACTACTTCAGATGGAATGGAACAGTGTGAGTTTTTTTTATAATGGCTGGAGTGCCAATTCTACCACCAACCCCCAGGTTTTTCCTTGCAGGTTGGAGGACCCATATGCAGGGGTGGATGCAGACTAACATCATATCCAGGACAGACCAATTGCAGGTTAAGGGCTCAAGGGCCCAATGAAGTAGAGTCAGTTTTGGTGTTTTGGTCTCGTCAGATGCGAGAGATAGACGTCTGAAGTGGAGCTCCGCTAGCAGTGGTGCTATTTTTCATATTATTTGCTTATTATTCTGAAATATCCTGTATTTATTCAACCCGAGAGGGACCGCTACAGTATATGTAAACACATATAAACATGGCCAACAAGAAGGGGGGTCCGAAAGAATCGAAGACTAAAGCTACATCCAAGCTGCGATCAGCAAGCCCTAGCTCGAGATACGGCCTCTCAGAGACAGACCTGGATCAGATGGGCGAAAGTACAGACTCCTCGGGACCACGGTCCGCTACATCGTTCCGGCTGAGAGCGAAAAGGGGAGCGAAGGTGCGATCGTGAGTGCAGATGTGGATAGCTCGCCGATTGGAGAGGATTACCTGAAACTGGAAAGGCGGGAGGTCCGCGGCTTCAGTTACGCAATTACACGGGACTGGAGCAGCGGTGACACCGGCTTCAGCAGAGTCTGCTGCTTCATCTACGGTACAAGAAGGCACATTTGAGCTATCTGAACTGAAAGTGTTGCTCGCTGAGCTCACGCAAGATATAAAGAAAAGCGAGAAGGCTAATGAGAAAGCAACGGCAAAGGCACATGAGAGACTGAAACAGGAATGGAAACAGGAGATGAAACAGGCCAATGAATGGCTGAAACAGGAAATCCAACAGGCAAATGAAAGGCTGCGACAGGAATTCCAACAGGCAAATGAAAGGCTGCGTCAAGAGGTACAACTTGAACTTCGACAGGTGCTGGGTAAAATTGAAGAGCGCATTGAGAAAACTCGGTTAAACTGAGCACGCTTGCTGATCAATTGGAGCATCTTAATGAGACATTCACGAATCGGATCGAAATGGCGAACATCTAGCTGCCAGTGCCGAGGAAAGAGCAGTAAATGTCAGTTCGGAATGTAAAAATCTCGGAGAAAAACTTGGAGACAGACTGGCTGCTTTAGAAGATGGGAGTAGAAGGTATAATGTCAGAATTGAAGGCCTGCCGGAGAATCGAAAGTTCAAACCCTGTGAAATTCGAACTGAACTTTTTCTAAAATAATCGGGGCGACTTTAAAGCAGAATCTGAGATAGCAGCGGCTTACAGCGTCTGCAGCTGATCAAACACCGTCAGACCCGACCAAGATCTTTTATAGTTCGTTTTGAACGATTATCATTTAAGTTAGAGGTGATGGAACTCCTCAGAAAAAGGAAGATATTATATATGAAAATAGCCACATTCGTGTCTTCCTGACTTCTCTCCAGCAACAGCTATTAAGCGCAGCCTTCTATAATATTAAACAGCGCTACGGCAAGCCAATGTCAAATACGGCCTCCTGTATCCGGCAAAACTGAAAGTGGAATGGCAGGGTCATTTCTATGTTTTCGCTAGCAAGGAGGAAGCAGAAAATGAATTAAGAAAGCTGATCCCGGGACTATTCTGATACATAATTGTGAGTCATGGCGGTAAATGATAATGCTAGGATTAATAATCTACTGTCTGATCTATTTGTTTTAAAATACAGGTTTTATTCTCATATTCTCATATTACTTATTATTATTATTATTACTTACTTATTACTTATTATTACTTAGTATTACTAGGGCTAAATGTTTATGTTTTATTGTGCTTAATTACGTTTTCCTCCTCTTTTTCTTTTCTAATTATTTCATGTGTACCCTAAATGAGACTGTTCAATATCATACCCTTGGTTTACTGTTATTGCTATTACTGCATTAAGACTTGTTATGCTTATTTTGGACACATCTTTAACACCATCACCTGGGTTTATTATCTGGGGTATCATCTTAATGCACTAAAATTGCTGAAGATTATATATATATATATATTAAGTGCAAAATTCTTTTTTTTTTTTTTTCCTCTTTTAAAGACTATATTGGTAACAGATATCTCTATCTTTTAACCTTAAAGCGCCACTGCATGGGGGCTTGATGTGCTTTGGGCGTGCTCTGTCTCTGGGTATGTCAGAGGACTGGGACTGCATGAAGTGGGTTTTAGCCTCACCTGGGGAGGCAAAAGGGAGGGTGGGGGTTAAGGGGAAGAGAAAGAGAGCAGGCTTGATCTATATCTAATCTATCATCTCAATCTTTATAATTATAACTATCAACGTAATAATAAGCTGCATGGCAACAACTCTTGGGGGAATAGGAAATTAAGACCTAAACTATTTCACTTCCAGTTAAGACTATAAAATGACATCAAAAACTCAGAATCAGTGTCTCCATGATGGGACAGTTAACCGTAAGCTGGAATGTTAAAGGCCTGAATCACGAATTAAAGAGAAAGAAAGTACTTTCTCACCTAACAGGTCTAAATGCTAAAATAGTATTTTTACAGGAAACCCACTTACTAAGTAAGGATCAGTTCTGGCTGCAAAAGACTGGACTGGCCAAATGTTCCATTCTAGTTTTACAAAGAAAACTAGAGGGTGGGAATTCTCATACATAGAACAGTACCATTTGTAGCATCAGATGTAGTATTGGATCCTGAAGGGAGATATGTGATGGTCATGGGAGACTTATCTAACTGTAAAATGATTTTGATAAATGTTTATGCACCTAATGTTGATGATAAGGAATTTATACAAAATTTATTTGCATCCATTCCCAATCTGAACACTCATAAACTTATAATGGCTGGGGACTTTAATTGTGTTCTAAATCCACTTTTAGATAAGACTTCCTCCACAGGGGGAACGGCAACTAACACCGCAAAGATAATTACAAAGTTTATAACTGATCACAACTTATCAGATCCCTGGAGGTTTTTAAACCCAAATTCAAGAACATATTCTTTCTACTCACCAGTACATCATTGCTACTCAAGGATTGATTACTTCTTTATAGATAATAACTTCTTGCCTAAGATTAAATCTTGTAAATACGATGCTATTGTTATTTCAGACCATGCTCCGATGATCTTGGAGCTGAAATTACTAAGCCCCATACACTCCCCCGCAGATGGCGCTCAATCCGCTTCTATTAGCTGACGAGAATTGTACTGAATTTATATCCAAACAAATCAATTCTTTCTAGAGACAAATACATCCCCTGAGATCTCTGCAGGAATACTCTGGGAAACTCTTAAGGCCTTCTTAAGAGGACAGATTATCTCATATCTTTCCCACAGAAATAAATCCGAAGCGAAGAAAGTAGCAGAGATAAAAGCGAAATTACTAAAATAGATGAAGAACATGCCAGACTACCAAGCGAGACTCTACATAAGAGGAGGCAGGCTCTACATTCAGAATTAAACCTCTTGACAACTAAAGAAACTGAACAACTAATTTACAAATCCAGACATCATTATTATGAACATGGAGAAAGCTAATAAGCTTTTAGCGCAACAAATTCACAAGCAAGATGTACATAGCGCAATCTCGGTAATTACTAACACGAACGGAGATAAAATCTTGAACACAAAAATATAATGTACACTTTTAGAGACTACTATAAATCCCTATATACTACTGAGTTTAAAGAAGACAATATACAATCTAATGCATTTCTGGATACATTACAGATACCACAAATTGACGCTTTTAGTGTGGAGGAACTCGATAAACCTCTGTCATTATCAGAATTACTGGATGCTATAAAGTCACTCCAAGGTGGAAAAGCAGCAGGCCCTGACGGCTACCCTGCAGAGTTTTACAAGAAATTCTCCGCTCAGCTAGCTCCCTCCTATTAGCAACATTTACAGAAGCCAGAGATAACCAATCTCTTCCACAAACCTTTGCCAAGCACTAATCACTGTCTTTCCAAAACAAAATAAGGACTTATTACAATGTGCATCATACAGACCAATTTCACTTCTGAATAACGACGTTAAAATACTCTCTAAAATCATAGCTAGAAGGATGGAGAAAGTGCTCCCCTCAGTAATATCACAAGACCAAACTGGATTTATTAGGGGCCGACACTTATCTTCAAATCTTGACGCCTGTTTAATGTAATATACTCACCAACTAAATCAAACACCCCAGAAATATTATTATCATTGGATGCAGAAAAAGCATTCGACATGATTGAATGGAAATACCTTTTACTATTTTGGAGAAGTTTGGGTTTGGCCCGAACATTTGTGCATGGATTAAATTACTGTATACTAACCCAGAAGCTTCAGTTTGCATCAATAACATTTGCTCAGACTACTTTAAACTAGAGCGTGGCACAAGACAAGGATGCCCTTTGTCACCACTGCTGTTTGCAATTGCCATTGAACCACTGGCAATACATTGTCGAAATACTGATCAGATAAAGGGGATTAGCAGAGAAGGACTGGAACAGAAAATCTCATTATATGCAGATGACATGGTACTGTATATATCGGACCCAGAAAATTCTGTGCCTGCAGTCTTAGCAGCACTCACAGAATTTCAAAAGCTCTCTGGTCTCAGAATTAATCTGAATAAAAGTGTACTCTTTCCGTGAATTCTCAAGCATATAATATTAGATTAGACACCCTTCCTTTTATCATTGCAGAACAGTTTAAATACCTCGGGGTAAACATCACAAGTAAACATAAAGCTCTTTATCAACAAAATTTCGTGTCTGCATGGAAAAAATTAAACAAGACTTGCATAGATGGTCAACCCTTCATCTCACACTAGCTGGAAGAATTAACACTGTTAAGATGAATATTCTTCCTAAGCTCCTTTTTATTTCAAAACATACCAATATACATTAATAAATCGTTCTTTAAGCAATTAGATTCAACAATAACCTCATTTATTTGGAATTCTAAACATCCACGCATCAAAAGAGCGACCCTACAAAGACAAAAGGCAGAAGGCGGCATGGCTCTACCTAACTTCCAGTTTTATTACTGGGCAAATATACAGTCGATAAGAACCTGGACACAAATAGAAGAACATACACAGGCATGGACCGCAATAGAAGTAAAATCCTGCAGTACTTCTTTGTATTCCTTGCTCTGTGCTCCAATAAACACACGTTATCGGCAATACACTAATAACCCAATTGTGCTCCACTCACTTAGAATCTGGAACCAATGTAGAAAGCATTTTAAGACGGAGAAGCTTCTTTCTGTGGCACCCTGCAAAGAACCACCTCTTTCAACCTCACAAACATATGCAGTTTTAATATCTGGAAAAATTTGGAATTAACTTGCTTAGAGATCTTTATATAGACAACGTCTTTGCATCCTATGAACAATTACATTCCAAATTTAACATTCCAGCTACAAATTTCTTTCACTATCTTCAAATCAGGAACTTTGTTAAACAGAACCTTCCAGATTTTCCTCATCTTGCACCCTCATCCACGCTGGAAAAATATTGCTCAATTTCAAGGAGTTAGACTCCATCTCTACAATATATAAAATCCTTTTACAATCCCTTCCTTTCAAAGATCCAAGAGGACACTGGGAAAATGACCTCTCAATTAATATATCAGAAAAGGAGTGGAAAGTAGCAATGCAGAGAATTCACTCAAGCTCCATATGCGCAAAGCATACAATTATACAACTTAAAATTATATATCGAGCACATCTGTCTCGACTAAAACTCTCAAAATGTTTCCAGGGCATGATCCAACCTGCGAACGTTGCAACCAAGCCCCAGCCTCACTAGGTCACATGTTCTGGGCCTGCACCAAATTAACATTATTCTGGACAAAAATTTTTAATTACCTCTCAGACAGTCTTGGACTCACAATCCCTCCTAACCCATTAACAGCTGTGTTTGGGGTTCTTCCAGAGGGTCTTAAAGTGGAGAAGACAAACAAATTGTGATTGCATTCACTACACTGTTGGCACGCAGACTTATTCTGATAAACTGGAAGAACCCAAACTCTCCTCTTTTAAGTCAGTGGGAAACTGATGTGTTATATTATTTAAAATTGGAAAAAATCAAATACTCAGTTAGAGGATCTGTACAGACTTTTTTCAAAACATGGCAGGATCTAATCAGTAATATTTTAAAATAAGTTTATAAAGCACAGAGAATTTGTTGATTTAGGTATTTTTACAAGCCTTAAATTTTACACCGTTTGGCTTGCTCTCTCTCTCAAGGGTGGGGATCGATCTGTTCTTAGCATAATTCTTTTTTTTTGTAAAAACTTGATTGCTATGTATTGATTGTAATAAAATTAATAAATAAAAATTTAAAAAAAAAAAGTTTTAGCGTTTACGGGATTTGCACCGGCAACCTTCCGATTTTACTGTGAAATTAAGTGTAAGATTTACAGAAATAGAAGGAATATAATACATAGAACAGTAATAATAATTATCTCAGTAGTTCAGAAATAATATTGAAAGGTTATGAACAGTGTAGAATGCACCACAGTCATAACATACAACTCGATTGCTGAGAGACAAATGAGGGGTGAGCAGCACACATACCACCCTCCTCCCTGAGCAGCTCTCCTGGCAGATCCCCAATAAGTGATTGTCCCTGGCGTCTTAGAAGACTTACAAACGCTGTTCCATTTCAAGCATGGATCTAGTCACAAGAAGGTCATTTTCTCACTTATTATTTATCCTAGACAAAAACTGGAAAGGATCTTTTTTGTTTGCCATAAAATGAATATTCAGAAAAGAGAGAAATTAATATTCAGAAAAGAGAGAGCAAATTGTTGATATGATCAACCATTAGAAAGTTATTGAGCATCCAACATAAAAATCTTGTTCTTTTTTAACACACTCAATAATTATTGTGATCAAGATAAGTAGGTGTGGTTTGGTTATAAAATCATTTCTAGAAGTACAAATGTGTTCTGTAGATAATAAGGTTAAAAAATGTGAATAACCAGCAAAAATTACATCTTTTAGTGAGGTTGTTTCTGTTTTTAATTTTTCAAGGTAGCTATACATAGAAAATCTAAAATTTTATTAACCCTTATTCAGAGTTAGACAATACTAGAAATAACTGCAACGTTTTGTAGAAATAGGTCCTGTAATTTTCACAAGATGCTTGAACAAGCAAGAGCAAAAATATATAAGATAAGATGAACAGATTCTAAATAAACAAAGTGCCATTCCTGCATAGTGATTTTAAAAAGGCCCACTATTGACCTGTTGCTGCCATCTTGCAGATTTGTAATGCTATTCATTTAGTACCATGTAGGTCAACAGCGATAATCACTGTAGGGAGGATCAAGAGCAATCATCGGAGCAGTGACACTCCAAACCCCACTCTGTCACCCTCTACCATTATAAACAATAGCAACTTGTGACCCAACAGTAGCTCCAGCAAACAGACAGAAATTCCATGTTGAAGATATACAATGTATACATGTAAAAGTTTGGGAACCCCTCTCAGCCTGCATAATAATTTACTCTTCTTTAAACAAAAATGATAACAGGGGCATGTCTTTCATTTCCTAGGAACATCTGAGTACTGGGGTGTTTTCCAAACAAAGATTTTTAGTGAAGCAGTATTTAGTTGTATGAAATTAAATCAAATGTGAAAAACTGGCTGTGCAAAAATTTGGGTACCTTGTAATTTTGCTGATTTGAATACATGTACCTGCTCAATACTGATTACTTGCAACACCAAATTGGTTGGATTAGCTCGTTAAGCCATGAACTTCATAGACAGGTGTGTACAATCATGACAAAAGGTATTTAAGGTGATCAATTGCAAGTTGTGCTTCCCTTTGACTCTCCTCTGAAGAGTGACAGCATAGGATCCTCAAAGCAACTCTCAAAAGATCTGAAAACAAAGATTGTTCAGTATCATGGTTTAGGGGTAGGCTACAAAAAGCTATCTCAGAGGTTTAAACTGTCAGTTTCAACTGTAAGGAATGTAATCAGGAAATGGAAGGCCACAGGCACAGTTGCTGTTAAACCCAGGTCTGACAGGCCAAGAAAAATACAGGAGTGGCATATGCACAGGATTGTGAGAATGGTTACAGACAACCCACAGATCACCTCCAAAGACCTGCAAGAACATCTTGCTGCAGATGGTGTATCTGTACATCGTTCTACAATTCAGTGCAATTTGCACAAAGAACATCTGTAATGGCAGGGTGATGAGAAAGAAGCCCTTTCTGCTCTCATGTCACAAACAGAGTCGCTTGTTGTATGCAAATGCTCGCCAGATTCATTTTGGAACAAAGTGCTTTGGACTGATGAGACAAAAATTGAGTTCTTTGATCATAACAAAAAGCGCTTTGCATGGCGGAAGAAGAACACCGCATTCCAAGAAAAACACCTGCTACCTACTGTCAAATTTGGTGGAGGTTCCATCATGCTGTGGGGCTGTGTGACTAGTTCAGGGACTGGGACCCTTGTTAAAGTCGAGGGTCGGATGAATTCAACCCAATATCAACAAATTCTTCAGGATAATGTTCAAGCATCAGTCACAGAGTTGAAGTTACACAGGGGTTGGATATTCCAACAAGACAATGACCCAAAACACAGTTTGAAATCTACAAAGGCAGTCATGCAGAGGGAGAAGTACAATGTTCTGGAATGGCCATCACAGTCCCCTGACTTGAATATCATCGAAAAACTATGGGATGATTTGAAGCAGGCTGTCCATGTTTGGCAGCCATCAAATTTAACTGAACTGGAGAGATTTTGTATGGAAAAATGGTCAAAAATACCTCCATCCAGAATCCAGAAACTCCAGAGGCTCTTATATTTGCAAAAGGAGGCTCAACTAAGTATTGATGTAATATCTCTGTTGTGGTGCCCAAATGTATGCACCTGTCCAATTTTATGATGCAAATAACATATTTTCTGTTAATCCAATAAACTTAATGTCACTGCTGAAATACTACTGTTTCCATAAGGCATGTCATATATTAAAAGGAAGTTGCTGCTTTGAAAGCTCAGCCAATGATAAACAAAAATCCAAAGAATTAAGAGGGGTTCAGAAACTTTTTCATATGACTGTATATATATATATATATATATATATATATATATATATATATATATATATATATATATATATATATATATATATATATATATATATATATATATTTACATATAATTCTAAATAAATTAGTCTTTAATATAATTGTTTAATGTAAATGTCTAATCTATAGAATATGTGCGTATAAGCATTATTTTGGTTCAAATTAAAAAGCTATTGCATTATATGTTATAAAATAACTGCAAGAAGTCTGTGTGAGCATCATCAAGATACACTTATTACCATTCCCAGCTCAAATAGACCATTATTTAGTAATATAAAATGGTAACAGTATAAAACTGTGTGCACTTCAGGCAGTGATGGAGTGATGGTTTTGGCTAAAGCTGGGTTTTGCTTATAGTATTTGACACTGCCAGGGTTAGTTCCAACTCATTGCTGCCCTATAATAACAAAAGCAGGTTAGGAAAATATATGGTTGGATACGTTGTGTGTTTTAGGACGTTTCTTTAGAGAAGCATTGCATAAGTCTTCTCTGTTGTAACTACATTGTGCAGATTTTCTTAATAAAGTAAATCTCATATTTTTGTGGTTAGTTACTAGCTATTGCTAGAAAATGTAGCATAACATTCATAAAAAATATATCATTCCAAACTACAGATTGGAATCAGTGGGTAAACGTCTACAGCTGGACCAGACCACACATATAAATGCATTTACCAAATCTTTTTGTCAGTTCTGTGTTTCTGCGTGTTGAGGTTTCATAATGTCCCTGACCTTGTGCCAGTTTGTACTGAATAAAACTACAAAACATTAGCAGATGTTTACGACTTCAATCCTCAAATGACTAATGAATCTTGTCTTAAGTAGATGACACTTTACCAGTAAAAAGTATTTGGAAAAGGAGTAAAGAAAATTCCTATTTTTTTTTTTGCAAAACTTTTGATTTTGCGTTCAGTTTATTTCTTGTAAAGTCAATATGTTTTGAAACTTAATCCCTTTCTACCGTGATTCAGTGCTTCACAAGTTTCTGACTGAGAACATGTCGCCCTCTAAATGGGAGTATTGATGGTGAGACTCAAAAAGATTATTGGGAGTAGGCCCCGTGATGGACTGGTGCCCTACCTTTTATCAGATGCTATTGGGATAGGTTCTGAGACCCCTTGACCCTAAACTTGAGAATACAACATTACGTATTTCACCCTAATCTGTCTATTTTAGGATTCTTCTTTTCTCCAAAGAGTACTGTTTGCTTAATGCTTTCTGTGTATATTGTTATTCTCCAAAGGAATGGATGTGAATCCCACTCTGGTCTGTGGTTTTAAAGGTGGAGTGGGTTTGACAAAGTAAGTCTGTGATGTTATTACATGTTATTAATGTAGCAATTATATGGTGCACAAATACATTTAATCGTCTTCTAACGTTAATTTGCATGACACATCACACCCAAAAATTATGCATGTACAGTAACTTTTTTACTGGATTATCCTTTACTCATACTTGTCAAGGGAGAATTCACTAAAATGTGCAGCTCTATGACAAGATCATGTTTAATTATTTTTATATTTAGAAAAGCAATGACATTTTTCTTCTTCATGTTATTTTAGACTTTTAGACTTCTTTCAAAGAATAGAGTTGTTGGTCATCTTTTAGGTCCATGTGTTGGAGGCAAACTTTTAGAAGTATCACAAAATAATAGTTTTGAATCATTGCGAAGTTGCTGGGATTTTTTATGGAAAACTATCATAAATGTTGGAAAAAATAAAATGAAATTGATGTCTAACTCTGCATGATGTGCTGTCGTTTTGCCTCTCACATGCTGATGTTCATTCTGTCAGCGAAGGTAGTGAAATATATCTGATGCTAACATTCTGATTTTCTGTGTGATTTTGGTCATTTTTTGAGATTTAACATTATGTTTTCATATTGGGAAGATTCCTGCTTAGTACCAAGTGCTGCCGGAGATCTGTCTGAAACATGGAACTTGCCCATCCACAAAAGCTTGCTAAAGTACGAGATGGTTTTGTAAACAAATGACATTGAAAAAGTCAGACCAGAAAGACTATAACTCTTTTCAAAAGAAAACACTAACCAACAAACAAAGTTCAAAGGAGTATTGCTATAAATCTGTAACCAAAGAAAACCGGTAGAATATACATGGCAAAATTTTTAATAACTTATCTCTAATTTTGGACATAACATACCACATTGTGCCCGTAACAGTAAACAATGGACCTTAGTAATGGTGTGTCATGTCACAGCAACAGAACCACAAAATGGTGTCACACACAACAAACAAAATGTCAACTTAGTCAAACAAAACAATAACATTTAACAAATTCCAAATCAGTCATGATAAAAATTGGAATTAAAATATTGAAATATTGATAAAGTCAGATTCCCTGATATTCTAAACCTCCAAAGAAAATGCAGCTTTGTCACAGAAACACTTTATTTCAAGCAGAAAAAAATTAATTTTCTTAATTCGTAAAGGCTGGGATAGGTTCAGGTTCCTCAGACTCTAAACTGGAGTAAGCAGGTTAAATAATGAAGGCAAAAATACATACATTTATTTGTCTAACGCAAAGAGTAGTTTGTTGATGGTCAGTAGCCATTTTGAAATGTCTTGGATTGGTTAGTATTGCCTGTGATTCCAACGTACACCTCATATTCGGTCAGCAAAAATTCCACAGCAATGCCAATAAGCAGTAAGTTTATATCACTTTTGAGTCATGTTTTTAACATCACAAGCTTCATGTTTGGTTTCCACAACAACAATTAAATTGCGAGTTGGCGGTGCAGTTTTCTTCCCACATCGCAAAAACGTGTGTTAGATGAGATTGTGGAATCACATTGGCCCAATGTGGGTGTGCTTGTAGAAATGTGCCTTGTAATGAAGGGGTGTTTAGCCTAGAATTAGTTCCTGCTTTCTATCCCAGGGTCCTATACTTGGATTTACCAGGTTTGAAAATGTAGGTATGGATGTATCAAATACAATAAGAAAAAAAAAACAAGAGATCTAAGAGGCACTATGCTCTGTGTGTGTGGTTGCTTTTAATACACTTATGCTCCTCTTGCATATATACTTACATAATTACATTTTAGCACTACATTTACAATACAGCAAAGTCTAAAACTTGCAAATTGAGACAACAGTCAGAAGATGTAGGTGAAGCTTTGGTCATATTTAGTAGTGAACAACAGAAGGATAATGAATGTAATAGGTGCAGTTGAGTTGCATATTTAGTTAGGGTCAGAAGATGATTACTGGATGGGCTAAATCAGTAGAAGAAAATACATTCCATACATAGTATTGGCCATCAGAAATTGTATTTTTATGTCATTGGCTAATTTTTGGAAAACATTTATCACACAGCACCAGCTTATAAAGTATGGGGTAAGTGCAGCTTCCACAAACCACTCCCTATAGCAATGCTATAGTTCCAGTTTTAGTCTACGCCCTGCCTAACTGACAGACAAAAAACATCTCCTTGGACAGTGCCTCCAACTCTCCTAATATTGCATATACAGTCATCAAATAATTATAAGACAACTGTTTTGTCTCACAGGTGTTAGGAATATGTGAATGTGCCCTAGGGTTAATGTGACCACTAAAAATATCAGAAGATGACAAACAAAGGCAAAAGACATGGCCAGGCAACAGCTAGTAGTCAAAACCATTAGATTAGTGAAAACCAGTCCATCAGAAACAAAAAGGACAAGACGTGCTTGAAAGTCAAACACAAAACAAAGTCATAACCAAAACACACAGTCCTATGCTATGGCCTAATTGAGAAAAAAATAACTATCATTAAGAGGTTACAAAAGTTAGTTGTATTCATGGAGGGATAGTTCCATGTATGATTATCACCATATTTATACAGACACATGCTGTGACATCATCAGGACCATCAATCAAAGACATGTGATGGGACCCAAAATGGCAACATGTACAGTAAACAAAGAGAAATATAATGGTAACATTGTAAATCCAAATTAGAAGTTAAAAAACACATCAGAAATAAATTCCTTGTGTGCCAAAACTCCAACATGGACAAAAATACACATATAAAAGTGACTAACAGTACAACGGGCTTTCTTAAACTGTTTGTATATATATGAGAAATTAAGCCATATTTAAAAGTAAGATAAATAGTTTATTTTTTTTAGTGCCATATTTGTTTGTCTTAATGTAATAGCATGGTAACTGTGGAAGGATACATTAGTTTCCAAGAGGAATACGGCAGTTTTATACAACAGGCCTGCAGACCAAATCCATATTCTCAATTACGTACAGAATGTATATATTGTAGAATAGAGGGATGCAGTATAGTTGAATGTGATGTGTGCACCAATCAATCAGTTTACATCTAGTTTTCTATGTTGTAAATGCTATGATAAATATCCAACAAGATAATTCTTCTTTCACTAAAAGAAAACATACCCATATTGAGGTTAACTTTAAGAGACATATTCAAGATATGTTATAACTGTACATCTGACAATATTAACCCTTTGAACCTATGGAATCATACGCAAATGATTACATTATCATATCATCACTTGTTTGGTCAAGATATTGCTAAACTTAATCAACTGGAAGAAAAAAGAAAAAACATTCACCCATGACCATGTGAATACACTTAAAAAACTAAAGTCTTAACTATTTATAAAATAGAGTGCATAGGATATTAATTAATTTTAACATTTTGTTTTGAAACAGAGCTTGAGAATACACAAATATGAAGATTAGTGGTCAAAAAAGCAGGCCTATACACAGTATAATATACCACTGTTATTCAAAAAAAAACATCTAAGAGAAGGAGGAAAGCATCAAATTAGTGTAAATTTATTGTAGCACATTAGCACCACAGCTTCTAAGGTTTCAGTTGTCTGGGACATGAAACTGTGACTCAGTCTTTATATCTGGACAAGTTGTTAAGTTTTAACGCCAGGAGACCACAATGCCTTGCAGGTGTCATTGATTCCAAAGAAAGAAAAAACAGAAGTGCCCATTGGCTGTTGGCCCTGCAGCTATTAAAAATGAGATCTGTTTTTGAGCTCTTCTGCTGTAATTAAAAGCTATGAGGAGTTTAGCTGGCTAGCTTCTTCATTGGCAAATAAAGAAAAGCACAATTTTTAAAAGATTTAAGGGGTGTCAAAAGATGACATTTCTTATCACTACTAGGGGCCTTCTAAGAAGATAAGGTGACAATGTCGATTCTGCACTTTTAAAGGCAGATGAGAACATACACTTCAAAAGCAAACATAAAGTAAAATGCTATTTTATCAATATATTAATTCTTTTATTTGGCAGTTAATGTTAAGTCAGTAATGTTTGAAGCATACATGTCCAGGAGGAATCTGGAACTTCAGACAGGAATTTTGTTTTGCGTCATTAAAGGTCCTGCAGGTAAAGATGTCTTTTTGCCTAACTTTGGCCATGCAAAGAAAAAAAAAGTGAAATTAACATGTTCATTAACACATGATTCCACAAATAAATTATTTTTAATGGACAGGTCTGATGCAAAGGTACCACAGTGGTTAGCAATACTCCCTTAAAAACTAGGCCACTGTGCTCACAGCGTTCCTGTATGTCAGTGTGAGGTGGACACCATATGCCCAACAATAAGCTTAGCTCCCCTATTCCAACCTCATTTACCTCAGAGGAATATTAGGAATAATGTGGCAGGATGGCTTACCAAATAAAGATTCAAAACAGCAGAGTTTTCCATTACATTTGCATTCTTGTCTCAGCAATGGTGGATTGAGCAGCAAAACTTGAAGATGGACAAATACCAAAAGATCTATTGTATGGGGAGCTTGTTACTGGCAACATACCTTCTGGAAATCCTACCCTCCACAACTGTTACAGGAAGGCATGTCACAATAACCACTTCCCTTGTTTGTAACGGCTGCAGTGAAGTATGTTCCTCCATAATTAGACTGAACAGCAACAATAGATGCTTCAAAACCACAATATGCTGATCCAGGATCAGAGTCGCAATGACTCTGAAAGCAGACAAATTCTAAAAAAAATGTACACTGCAATGGAACTGTGTTCTTTCAGTACTGGTTCTAGTTAAAACCAAGCTGAGGAACAAGAAATTAAAAGAGCAGTAGGAAAATTTACATTCAATTAATATTTTAACTAATTAAATTTTGTTTTTATGCATTCATTTGTAATAAAGGAACATATGATGTTTCCAATGTAAAATCATTGTAATCTATCTGTAATGTTTTACATGTTATAGACAAACATTGGTAAATGAAAGAAACAGACCATCACATTTTGTGTCCGTCCATCCATCCATTATCCAACCCGCTATATCATAACTACAGGGTCACGGGGGTCTGCTGGAGTCAATCCCAGCCAACCCAGGGAACAAGGCAGGAAACAAATCCCAGGCAGGGCGCCAGCCCACCACAGGGCACACACACACACACACACCAAGCACTCACACACACTAGGGACAATTTAGGATCACCAATGCACCTAACCTGCATGTCTTTGGACTGAGTCTGGATAGGCCACTCCACCAGTTTGTTACAGAGCTTAGAAAGGTGTTTTGCAGTCTCTGACTCACTAACTTACACTCACTGAGCTTGAACTAGTTCTGCCAATACTGTTCTTAACAGCCAACCTTATAATACATAACACAAAAGCAAGGATTGACTCATTTGTTTTTAGTTTTAATAATCTATGCATGGTAATCCACGTGCCTTGGAAATAATCTTAAATGCATACAAAAAGTCAACAAGGTGTAGTGACAAGTTAGAGATATTTATCGCCTAAAGCTTTCCTAGTCAATATCCTTCAGTTCTTAACACAAAAGGTATAAAAGCATCCAAACACCACACTTATAATTTACTGTTATAATAAGAATCAAGTCTTGGTTCTTCTCCACATGGGTTCTTCCTTTAGCAGCTCCTTAGGGAGATGCCTAGAAGGTATCCTTAACTATGAGCCTGAACCCTTCAAATGGTTGCCCTTGATCTTGAAAACTACAGATTCTGTTCAATGTTTTTCCTATGTAGCTGAGACAGTAAGCACAGCAACCCTGCGCAGGAGCTTCATTTGAACTTTTTGTACTCATGATACAAGACTTTAGTTTATTACCCAAAGCTCATGACATTGGATGATAATGAGGATATAGCCTGGCTAGTAAATCTTAAGCATTGTTTGAAGACTTTACTACAACGTACTGCTACAACATCTGCAATTTTTTTAACAGTCTCATGATCATCTCTGCCCTTATTTTTTATGAATGGGTACTTGAACTACTGCATTCAAAGCAGTGGCTGTTGCCAGTAGAGTTACAGTATATGTTTTATTTGTATACAAAACTCTACTTTAATAATGCTGGCATCTGCTAGGGTATTTCTGCATGTGTTGGTATAATATGGCATGACTGTGCTCTTCATCAGCATTTCAGAGTATTTGGAAAGTCAAGTAAAATTACACTTTATATTGGCTAACTAAAAAGATTACAATATGCAAGCTTTCGAGACAACTCAGGCCCCTTCTTCAGGCAAGATGTAATACAGAAACTGGAGTTCCCTGTGTTTATATACACACTAGGACAAAAAAAACATTGGTAAATCTTTAATTGAGAAATCTTAAATGTAAAAAATTAATAGATTTTTCCAGGCTAGGGTTCATTTAACAAGAGAGAAGAACATTGTAAGATCTTGAAGGGGCCTGAGTTGCATCAAAAGCTTGCATATTGTAATCTTTTTAGTTAGCCAATAAAAGGTGTCATTTTGCTTGACTTTTCTCTACATTGATAATGGCTAACATGGTACAACACCCTAGTACTACAGAGAATTTGTATGAAACAATTTTCAGAACTATTCACCATTATTGCCTAAACATTTTTTTTCTGATGTTTTGGCTGAGTGATTTTGGAAAACTGTGGAATGATGCAATAAAAGGACATTCACAAGATGATGTACACTTCACTAGGATCTTACCATGTTGTCACTTTTAGATTTGCGTCTTGGGCTTTGTTGCGTAGTTACACATCTTTCAGGCTTAGCCATATTGAAATCTTTTCAAATTTACAGTAAGTCTGGCAGTTGATTCCCCTGTAGAAGATTATTCTGTAATGTGTATTTTTGACTAGGATATATTTGACACATGTTTTTACGTTATATACATCTTGCTGAATGTGCCAAATGTCCTTTATGTTTGGTGAGTGTCCTGAAAGAGTTTCTACCTTTTTCCTTTGTTCTGTATATCTGTGGGCTGATTTATATTACTGTTGCTTGGATCTTTAATCACTTCATGTATTTTTTCCATAACTAGTCTTTTAAAGTCATACATTCTACAAGAAAAAATAATGGACTATTAAGGCTTGTATCTTATCACTTATTAAATTTTGATTAATTAGAGTGAAATGTGATTGTGAATAACAGAATTTCAATCGAACTGTTTCTAAATGAATTAGTACGCCCCTAGTCACAATTAGTGGTCTTATTTTGATGTGATAAGCAATGTTAATTATCTGCAGATGCTGTTTAAAATGACAAAGAACACACACCTAATATATTCTGTAAGTAATCCCATTGCCTTATCATACCTCCATCAGACTTTCTTAAAAAGTTCTTGTCGTCTATCAATCATTCCTGGCATTATCTTCAGTATTAGCAGTAATTACAAATGTTTTGAATCTGTATTCAATGTCACAGCAGAAGGGATGCAGGTTCTGTTTTCACTTCAGATTTGTAAAGGTACTGCAAATCTATACCTTCAGTGTTATTAAATCTATTGGGTTATGTCTGAATATTTTAAACCTTGTTATATATTTATCTTTTAAAAGCACGGAGAGAAAAACAATGATTAGCGCATAGCGATATTTGTAGCTCATTGAAATCTTACTAGGAAAAACGCTATTTTATCATTAATTTGTTTTTGTTTCTTTATTCTGATATATATAATCCTATATCAGAGATTTCACAGTGAAATTTTACAACATTTTTCAAAGCGAAAGGCTTCTTTTAACAGTCATTTTCTTCACTTTTTATTCTCTACTACAGGGGTGTGTAGGAGTCAGGTGGAGAACTTAATTTCTTAGTGCAAAGAAAATTGTCCAATGGTACCCTTATGATGAATAAATAAGTTTTTTATATTAACAAAACCAGTTAGTGATTAGTTAGAAAATGACTGTTAAAAGATGCCTTTCGCTGCATGCTATATTTGAAAACTTTTGTAAAATTTCAGACTGTGAAACCTCTGATATAGGATTATACATGTCAGAATAACGAAACAAAAACAAATTAATGATAAAATAGCATTTTTTGAAGAAGACATAGGGAGACATGGGTAGAACGTACAAATTTTACACACATATCTCCAGACAGTATTCCATCTCAGGATAATGGATTCTTGAGGCAAAAACTTTAACCATTTTGCAAAGGTGTTTTGACCATTTAAAAAAGATCTTGCAATATCATCAAAAACCAATTCTCCATTACAATTGCCGAGACCATGGAACATCTGTTATATAATTGTAGTTACATACCCTGATGTTTTTATTACATTTTGAAAACACAGATACAATGTAACTATATAAGTATACTTGTTTTTGGATCAGTGATAAATTGTTACATTGTAATTATATAAACTGTGGATTAACAATGACAACTGAGTAATTAACTGTAACGTTATTTTGTATTACACAGTAAGTACGGAGTAATAACTTGTGGTTACACTGTACTTATACAGGTAATTACATAGTAGTTTCAGTGTAATTATAGACACTTAATATAAAGAGAAGAGACGTGACTTTCTCAGACAAACACTCACGTCCCACAAGAAAAAGAGTAGATGACAAAGTAGAATGTCGTAAAGAATTCAAAAATGTTGGAACAATGCATATGCAGAGCAGGTTAGATATAATGGAAGTATAAAAATTCTAAAGTCTCCATAAAATGATAGTAATAATCGCATTAGCGCAAAAAAATGGAAATTATTACTCGGTGAAATAATAGAACAGCGAAAGATTGAATATATTGTTCGGATTTAAACTTTAAGTCGGAGACTTGTAGATTATCTAATTCGTGTTGCCATCAGGGAAAAGTAGTGTTTCTTCCAAATGAAGAGGCGTATCCGCGAGAATTAAAAGATTTGTTGTTTGGTGAAAGTGAAATCCACATACGCTGTCACGCATGGGTCACAGAGTTACACAAATACATAGGAGATTTTAGAGACAGAAACGTTATTCAGACACCAAACAAACATAAGTCTCTTTCAGAAGTGAATCGAGCTCCGTGTGTAGTCGGAGGGGACAGTTCCATCTCTCAATTGAAAGAATAGAACATCTTCCTCTTCATAGGAGCGCGCCTTGGGAGTGGGACCCTCAACAGGAGCAGAGGATGTCTGGGGGAGAAGACAGACAAGGCAGTGAGACAAAAGGACAGCTGCTGTACAGGCTTTTAAAAGTTCGAAGAGCCACACAAGATGCAGATCACGCGGCAAGGCAGCAGCAGCAAGTCAGCAGCTGATCGAGCAGAGGAGGTAAAAAAAAATGTATTTGTTTCTCATTGTATCACCGTTTAAGAGGGGGTTTCGGAGGAGCGAATGTGTCCCCTTGGGGTGCATTCAGCCCCGTCTTCACAATGTAAGCGGCAGAGATGCGAAGTGGCATATTGTCAAGCGAAGCGAGTCCCCTAGTATAAAATACAAAAGACTTTAAACACAGTAACAGCAACAATTTCATTTCAAAACAGTATTGTAAGATAGATGTTAATAATATTTAAGAAACATAAAAGATATAAATAAAAATAAAAACAAATTGGCTTATTTAATTTCCATAAATTCTAAATTTGAAAATAACAATGTCTACATTAGGGAGTCAAAGGACAATGTCTTTATTTTAAACACCTTTTGTGGTTTCAATGGAAAATATTAACAGTAATGTTTAAAACTGTTTCATTTTACTTAGCTGTAGCTGTCCATCCATCTGTAAGTACAAAACTAAAGCAAACATGTAATATTATAAGACGTCTTCCATCCACTCATTAAGATACTAACTGAAGCTCATTTCTGCAGAGAAAATATAAGTTCTGACCTTCTCTGTTTGCAGATAAACGTTTTTGTTCTGGCCCAGATGCTCAATCAGATACCAATCCTTGATCTTATTTAATTTTATGTCTTGTTAATGTTTCTTCTCTACAATGTCAGGCTATTCTTACATTGTAGATGTTTTAATTTCCATGGATATCATCCAAATAATTTGAAACTATAAAGGACAGTAGTTCTCAGCCCTTTACTTTTTTTTGTTCAGGTTTCTTCCCAAATGTTTTATTAAAGCAGACAGTTCACGATGAATATTCACTGGTGTAAATCATTGCAAGTTAAGACAGAAAACTGCTAACTCTTTTGTTATTTGCATCTTATTGCAAAATGGGAGCAATTAAAAACTGTGACTGCAGCTGTTTAAGACTAAAATAAGCATTAAGAGTGGGGAATCTTAACAAATGGGACAACTAAAATGAAGCATTAAACTGTTGCTTGAATGATAAGTGCTTCATCTGCAAAAACTGACTTCTCATTAAGAAATTTGGTTGAAACAAATATCTGCATCCACTACAGCCCTCCAGGACCAACAGGCCCCATCTCTGTCCTATTAGACTGTTACACCATCAACAACTGCTTCCTGCCCTGTATGTGGCACTGCTGAGGTAGGACCAAGGATGAAAGGTGTCCCCTGAATTATACAAATTAATCTTATAATATACTTTATTTTAATAAACAAGCTTCTGCTAATTAAAAGAACTAAGCTGCTGATGGCTTTGAAATCCCACTTTTCATGTACACACCAAAAACTGCTCTGATTCTGTGTTTTTGTATTGACCCTGATAAAAATGCTAATACAAATGTTATATTTAATATAGAAATGTACTCACACCTACATCCCATTATTCTTTTTCAATAAAAACAAAACAGTCATATAAGAAAATAAAATAAATAATTGCATGTGCCTTAAAAACATTCTGAATATTCTCAAATCCACTTAATCCAATTCAGTATCACAGGACATCAGAGTGTGCCTACTGACACTGGGTACCAGGCGGAACCAGCTGTGAATAGGGCACCAGACTATTACTGAATTCACTCATGCACACATCACATTTGGTCATTTTAGAATGCCAGTTAACCTAACACAAACACACACACATGTGTTTTGGGTTTGCAAGGAAGCCCAAGTGCCAACAGGAAAAACCAAGCAAAGAAAATGCCATAGGGAAAGCAACAGGGCACAGGATTCCCAACCATGATCCTGGATCTGTTAACATTAACTGCAGCAATTCTGTGTCTCCCCAGTGCTAAATATTAGGATCTTTTTCGATATATTAGTGGTACTGTATGTTCTGAAAAAAATGCAGTTAGTGGTATGCTATGTTATGACAAAAATGCAATGATTTTCTACAATATTTCCATCACCTTCTGCAGAAATTAGCAGACTCACCCAAGCCTGCCATGAGATATTTTCTCTCTAGCATATCCTGGGTCTCCCACTAGGTCTTCTGGTATGCTTTGACTTCTATATCTCCAATTACTGGTGATAAGTGCCACTCTTACTAAATTCCCAAATGACCTCAACTGGATTCACATAAGCTGGAGAAGAAGCAGTTCTACTCTGTGGTCTTTCAGTATTGCTTAGGTTCACTCCCTGTCATGGGACAAAGTTCAGAAACCCTGAGCAGGAACCTGATTTCTACCACTTGTACTCAAAATCTCATTCTTTCAATCACTACCTAGACCTTGTGGCCATAGTTAAGGAGCATGACCTATAGATTTATTGATTCTCATCCAAACTACGTCATATTCCACACACAGTTCTAGTATGTGTTGGAAGTCCAAATTTTCAGGCACCTGCAAAAAGCATTGTCAAGTCCTCTTGACTGGCACATTTCTTACACCTAGAGTAGGTCCTAATGTCTATTCTGGGTGAGGTTTCTCAGATTGAATTGAGATTATTATGAGGGATAATAACAGATTATTCTTTGTCTTGCCCTCTTCTTAGTCCAGTTGTTTATGTATAACCCTATTAGGAGAACACACATTGAGACAACATAACTGTAAATATCATTGAAAGATACAAACATCACAATTGTAGTGAGGTTGAAGAGAACTTATGAAATAATAAGTAATTTAATTAGCAATGTAGTTAATCTAAATAAGCATCAACTTCAGATATCTGCAGAGTAAGAAGAAAAAAAACAAGGTCCAAACATATAAAATGATCTGTTTTCTGTGGGCCTAAATATACATATATATACTAGGGGCAAAGCCCCCTGTTAGCTTCATTCGCCCACCCTCAAGGGGCGCACTTCGCACCAGCCACTTCATGCCTCTGCCATTCATATTGTAAAGGGGGGGTTGAACGTACGCTAAGGAGATGCAGATGGATCAGCTGCTGTTCAGAGTTCTGCTTGTTGCGCTACGCGTCGATCATTTAAAAGCCTGTACAGCAGCTGTCCTTTTGTGTCACTGCTTTGTCTTGCGGGACGTTAAAGTGTCTCTCACGGGACGTCAAAGTGTCTCTCGTGGGATGTCAAAGTGTCTTCCAAGAATATCATGTCTCAACCCAAGTTTTTGTATTATAATAGAGTGTGAAGGGCAGCCGGGTCCCATGCCTGGCAGGGACACCCCTGCTGCTTATGTTCCAGGGGGAGCCACCATGGGCACTCCAGTACCTCCCCCGGGACGCTTGATGGAAGCCTCCATGGCTGACGGTGATTCCCCTACCACCCGCAGGGCTCCATGGGAGATGGAGTCCTCCACAGCCTGCTTGGGGGCTCAGATGGCCGCTAGGGGGAGCTGCATGGACAGCAGCCTGGCTGGACGAATCTTCAGCCCCAGGTTATAAAAAGGGTCAGCCACCACCACTCGAGGAGCCAGGGTCGGGAGGAGGAGGACTACGCTTGTGGAGGAGTGGTGGTAGGGGAAGAAGACTGTGTTGTGATTTAGTGTTGGTGCTTTGGGACTGTGTCTGGGCTGTGTGGCACGGGGAAGACGTGTCCCACAGCTGAAGAAAAATAAAAGTATTTGTGTTTTTATACGTGCCTCCGTGTCTTTCTGTGTCGGGTCAGGCGCCTATATAGCGCTTTTGTTACAGAGATATACAGTATATGTAAATCTACTCTCTATATATATATATATATATATATATAAAATCTTAAGCCTAAAAGTGGAACGATTTTGTGCAACGATTTTATGTGACTTTTTATGTCATGTTTTTTGTCACGCTTTAAATCTGGCTTATTTTAAAACCTACATATATATGTTTGGTATCATTCTTTTTAGAATTTATCGAACTTTAATGTGATGTTGTTAGATTTTCAAATTCTTATTCAGTTTTTAAATTATAAACTAAAAAATATCAAGAACCTCGTGAGACAAGACTTTGTTCCAAAAGATTTAACCACACATGGGGCTGGAAATAAAAGACAAAGAGTAGGACAGCTGCTGTACAGGCTTTTAAATGTTTGAAGCACTGCGTGAGATGCAGATCACGTGGCAAGGCAGCAGCAGCAGCAGCAATCCAGCAGCTGATCGAGCAAAGAGGAGATAAAAAAAAAGCTTTTTGTTCCCCATTATATCACTGTTTTAGAGGAGCGACCGTGTCTCTTTCAAACGGCAGAGACGTGAAGTGGCTGGTGCCACTTATGATATATATCATAAAGTAGTTTTTATTCCTGAGCTTTCAGCCCCTACCAGCGGTTTTCATCAGAAGATAATGCTTAGACTTACAAGAATCAAAGGCAATATATAGCAATAACTTACGGGGGTGGGGAAGGGTGGCTAGGTCCTTGTGGTGTTATTGGGAGTAAAGTCTTGTTTATTAAGAATAAGTTCTTCTTAAGTTTGCATATGCTGGATTTATGTCCAAGTATCTGTTGATGGCGTTCTCATTTGATAACCAGTATTCAGCCAGCTCTCTGGCACTTTTATTATTGGCTTTAAATTTTACTTGTACATCGTCCCAATTAAATGTATGTCCTGTTGATTTAGTATGTGTATAGATCAATGATAGTGAGTCCTTTCTTCTGACGGCGTTGCGGTGTTCCTGTATACGTGTTGCGATTCTTTTTGAAGTTTGTCCAATGTACAGTATACCGCTGAGCACGAACTGCATGAAATGCTGTACACTGTGTTTCGTGTTTCTGCTGTTGATTTCTTGTTTATAGCAAAAAGAGGACCGTGCGCAGATTGTTCGTGGGTTTGTGTGCTATTCTGACACCTGACTTGGCCAGGATGCGTGCAGCACCTTCAGACACATTGTGGTGATAAGGGAGTGAGTGCCAGGTGGGGTGGGGGTTCTGATTCAAGTCAATTGTTTGTTGAGTTTTTTGGCGTCTTCTGTGTAGGCTTCGATTAATGAATGTTTTTGAGTATCCGTTTGAAGTGAAAAGGTGGAAGAGACAGCATCTCTCTTTCATTTTTGTTTCCTTCGTATTACTATGGGTGTGGATTCTTCTGAATAGAGTTTTAACACAGCTCTGTTTATGAGATATCGGGTGGTTGCTGGCGAAGTGTAATATCTTGTCTGCATACCATTCTTTATGCAAACCGTAACACAGACCTTATATTCCATATATATATACAGTATATATATAGCAACCACTATACGCATTACAGACACAGGTCCTGGGTTCAAATCAAACATTTATTATAATAAATGACATTAACAAAGGTTTGTTTATGGTGTAATAACTTTAAGACAAGCACAATCCTTCTTCTCTTCTTCCTTTCTCCTCCACTCCTCTCAGGCTTTGTTCTTCCATCACCGGTGTCCAACTCACCTAAATGAGGCAAAGCAACTTCTTTTATCCATGACCATGTGAATACCTTCTGTGCTAGGGCATGTCCTATTGGAAACACTTCCAGGCCAAGTGGACCTCCCTGAATGCAGGTATTATACATCCCCACAACACCCGCTGGTGGCACCAATGAAACCCAACAGGGCTGCTTCGTGGCACTTCAGTTTCCAACATGCCCTGGAGTTGTCCATTTGGTTATCAAGGCCCAGAGATGCTGCCATCTAAGGTATGTAGTCCTCCCTGATTGTATCATTATGCAGGTCTTCCTTGCCGTGGAAAGGTCCTTTATCCACCCCTACTGGGATGCTGACACACCCCACATATTCTTAAGTCCTCCTGCTAACTTCATGACAAACACAGGCCTCCCAGTCAGGTAATGGCCAGAGACCTACCTTGGCAGGAATGCCAGCCCAGGCATGCTGTCTAGACTATATATATATATATTGTCTATAGTCTATATTGACTCCAGCAGTCCCCCGTGACCCTGTAGTTAGGATATAGCGGGTTGGATAATGGATGGATATATATATACCTGTATATATATATATACACACATATAATATATCCTATCTATCTATAAAAATAGATCCTATTAACAAATTATTAGGAACACTTGTACACCTACCTATTATTGTATATGTCAAAGCAGCCAATCATGTGGCAGCAGCACTGACTAAAATCATGCAGATACAGGTGAGGAGATTGAGTTAATATTCGCATGGGGAAGATGTGCTCTTGGTGATTTTGACCATGGCATGAATTTTAGGTGCTTAACAGGCTGGTTGGAATATTTCTGTAACAGCTCACCTTCTAGGATTTTCAGGCACAATAGTTTTTAACGATTATTTAGAATGTTGCAAAAAACAAAATACATCCAGTGAGTAGTAGCAGTTCAGTGTATTGAAATGCCTTGTTGATGAGAAAGATCAAAGGAGAATGGCAGACTTGTTCAAGCTAACAGAAAGGCTATGATGACTCAGATATCAACTTTGTTACAACTGTGGTGAGCAGTAAAGAATCTGTCTGCACAGCATGTCGAGCTTTGAGGTGGACGGGCTACAACAGAAGATAATATCATGTTCCAATCCTATCAGCTGATAACAGATATCTGAGGCTACACTTAGCACAACCTTACCAATACTGGACAGCTGAAGACAGGGGAAACCTTAGCCTGGTCTAATGAATCTCAACTGTGGAGACACACAGATGATAGTGTCAGAATTTTGAGCAAACAGCATGAATCTATGTACCCAGCCTGCTTTGTGTCCAGTCCAGGCTGCTGCTATTTGTGTAATGACATAGGGCATGTTTTATTAGCGCACCTTGGAGAGCTTGAAATCTGATCCTGTGCATCCGTTCATGGCCACAATTTACCCATCTTCTAATGGCTACTTCCAGCATGATAATTCACCATGTCACTAAACAAAAGTTCTGACCAAATGGTTTCATTAAAATGATAATGAGTTCAGTGTTTTTCAGTGGCCTTCCCAGTCACCAAATTGGAATCTAATAGAAGACCTTTGGGGTGTGGTAGAACAAGAGATTGGAAGCATAAATGGGCAGTTGACAAACCTGCAGAAACTGCTTAATGCAGTCATGTCAACATGGACCTGAATCTCAATGAAATGCCTTTTTAACATCTTGTGGAATCCATGCCATGTTGAATTGAGGCTGTGTTGAGACCAAACAAATGCTATTTATACAAATATATGAATACTTCATAGCACCCTAAGCATTAACTGAGCATGTTTTTAATGGAAGGAAAAAAGGGTTTTGCCTGCAACTTGAATTTTTGCTGAGAGGCTAATGTTGCTGAAAGATGTTAAATTGGTCACATGCTTGCTCTAAAGGGATATTAAGCAAGAGTTAGTTACATTTGAAACAAACTCTGTCTTCAGAGTACAAAACACCTGACATTGTGATAAAAGATGTGAACCTTGAAAATAATCAAAGGTACCTAGCATCTATAATATTACTTTCACAGTTTCATTTTCTTCAAAAGCCTGGAGCCAATATGTCATTTCATACATCAGGTTTTTGTATGGCTGGGAGAAGGAAAGAATATGAGTCATAGAAGTGCAATATGTTTTGAAAACCAAGCCAAGATCACAAAGATTTGTATTAAGGTCAGAGAAGAGATAGCAAGAGGTGAAGGAGTTAGTCACACTCCTGCTGTGGCTGCAGAGCAGACTTCAGACTGAATAACTGTAAAATAAAAGTCAGTTTCCAAACTGGATGTATAAAACTGAAGAGCTAACTTGTGTGAAATGTGGTGTACAAAAATGCTCTGAAGGCATTTGTTTTTGGCAATGATTTTTTGAAACCCAAAAAGACACCAAAAAACTTACATCTTAAATGTTAGTGTGGGTGTATGTGACTAAGCCATGTGATGAATTGGTGACACATCTAGAGCTAGTTCTTATCTTCTTGCCAGTGTTAACTACCAGGATAGAGCCTGCCTCTCCAAGACCTTGAAATGAACTAAGCAGGATTAATAATGTTATGTTTTACACTTAGGGTGAATATAAATTAAAAACTGTGTAGACTTTCACTTTATGATTATGGTTTTGGCTAGGTTTCACAGCTGCAAGCCCGTTCTGACACTAACCCTCTTGATTTACCTGGCTTGGGACTGGCACCAAGATGGGGTGGTTTGCCCTCATGGCCGCTATTTTCTAATGTGTAGAAGATCTCATTTGAAAGAGATAAGGAGTTTTAAAGGCATAAATGGGGAAAGTGTGACAGTGCAGCATAAATTGGTGGTGATGGACTGGGAGAACAGAACCAGCAGGAGAATAAAACAAGAGCAGGTAGCACAAATTATAAAGTGATGTAGATTTATCAAGGAAAGGCTTAGGAACAACTTTAGGCAGAAAGTCTTAAATGAAGTGCAGTCATTTGAGAGTGTAGAAGAATGGTGGGAGAAGAGGTGTAAGGTAAAATGTTAGCAAGGAGCCCACCTGGAGACAAAGAGATATGGTGGTGGAACAAAGAGTTGCAGAATGTAATAATGGCCAAGAAGGAGGCAAAGAGGAAATGGTACCAATCATTGAAGAAGGAACATAGAGAAATGTATAGGCAAAGAAGCAAGGATCCAAAAAGGGCAGTGGCAAAGGTCCAACCCCATGCTTTGGAGGAGGTTATGAAAAACTGGAGACAAAACAGGGAGAGAGAATGATTTTTAGAATAGCGAAGACAAGGAGTAAGGCTGGAAAGGATTTTAGTCAGATAAAGCATATGAAAGACGAGCAAGGTGTAGTCTTAAATTAGCTTGATAAGATCTAGAATACTGTAGATGCAAGAGGCATTTTGAAAAGTTGTTGAGTGTAGAAAATCCAAGCTTAGTATTTGGGAATGGAGAACTGAAATGTAAAGGCAACAGTTTCAGATCCCAGCAGAAGTGTGGAAGAGTTTTGGAGGGAGTAGATGTGTTGTGGGATCTAATGTAGAAGATCTATGAACTGGAGAGAATACCAGAGGAGTGGTTCCCATTTGTAAGAAGGACAATATTCAGGATTGTGGAAACAATAGAGGAATGAAGCTGGTGTCACACACAATGAAAATTTGGGAAAGGGTTATGAAGGGAAGCCTTAGAGAAGAAACCTCCATAGGGAAGTAGCAGTTTGGTTTTATGCCAGTGACAGGTACAACTGATTCAGTCTTTGCATTGAGGCAGCTAACAGAGAATCACTGAGAAAAACATAATGTATATGATGTTTATTGATTTGGAGAAGGCTTATGATATGGTGCCCTGTCAAGTAGGGTCTGGAGGTGTGTGGAAGAGAAAGGAGTACTAGAGAAATATGTTAGGATTGTCCAGGGTAAGTATGAGGGAGCAAAGACTTGTGTTAAAAGAAGTGTTGGGATAACAGACAAGATCCCAGTTAGAATAGGTCTGCACCGGAGTTCTTCTTTAAGTACTTATCTTTAATCTGGTTATAGATGTGTTGAGTCGTGGGATAAAAGACCAATCCCCCTAGTGCATGCTTTTTGCTGATGACACTCTGTTGTGTAGCACCAGAAAAGAGGAAGTGGAAAGGCAGTTGGAAGAATGCAGAAGGGCTTTGGAAGAAAGTGGGTTTAAGATAAATAGGAAGAAGGCTGAATATATTAGGTTTAATGATGATTAGAATTTAGAAGTTAGCCTGCAACACTTGAAAAGAGGGGATAAATTTAAATATCTAAGATCAGGGGTAGCTCGAAATGGAAAACTAGATGCAGAGATAACCCATAGATTGCAATGTGGATGGATCAATTGAAAGATGGTATCAGGAGTATTGTCTGATTGAAGAATTAAGGCGAAGGTTAAAGATAAGGTTTTTAAGACAGTGGTAAGACGAGCAATGATGTATGGGGCTGAGACATAGGCAGTAAAGGGAGTACAGGAGAAGAGGTTAGATGTGGCAGAAATGAGAATGTTGAGATGGATGTGTGGAGTTACAAAAAAGGACAAAATAAGAAATGAGACAATCAGAAGTACAACAAAAGTGGGAGAGATACTTACCTAGAAAAAATCTTGAAGTGATATGGACATGTGATGAGGAGAGAAAAATAATATTTGAGCAAAAGAGTAGTAGGAATGGAAGTACAGTGGAAGAGAAAGAGAGGGAGGCCAAAGCAGAAGTGATGAATAGAGTAAAAGAAGATCTGAAGGAAAAGGGCTTGGCTGGCAAGGAGTTGTAGGACCCAGCTGTTTGGGAAGATTGATCATGCACACCAACGAAAAGATGAAGAGGAAGAAAGGGAATTTCACTCCATATTTATAATGAAATAATATACTGCATGGGGTCAGACAGTAAATAGTTTATTTTGCACATATACTGTATATTTATTTTAACTGTATAAAAACAGTTATTATGGCATAAGTCTCTAAGCAACTGCTATGTCATGTCTCATTTCATATATAATGCATTCAAAATGTGCTCCAGTTATTATCCAGCATATGACACCAGAAAGAAATCAAAAAAACAGCAGGTGTCAATTTGTCATACCTTAAACAGATTATTGAGATCACACAACAATACAGATATATGCTTTTAGATACATCATACTTAAAGTCCTTCAAATTGCAGTTGAGTATATACAATATAGAGTACACACGTGTGTGTGTGTATTTGTACAATGTGTTAAGATAAGAAAGCAAATATTTATGTTTTTTTATTAAATGTTAAATCTTTTCACATTGGTGGCTAATATGCTAGTGTGCCATTCTCCAGCTACCCTACCTCTCTGGTAACTGTTTATTTCTCTGCTGTCATAAGTCAAGAACGTGTTCTTCTCAAGTATGATGTTTCAGTATAAGTAGGGCCAAACGTAAACAATATGCCAGATTCATTACCATCAGACAATAATGCAGTTTTGGTTTTGAGTTCCTGGCCTATTATCCCATTACCACTCCATTTATCGATGAACTCTAGAGTTTAAGTTGTAACAATAGTAATATGCATGTAAAATTTCAGGAATTTTACCCTTCAATCCCATTGCAGTCACCCTCTCCAATTAAATTTTTGAAATGCCATGTAGCCTGGAGTTTAAGTTCATTTAGTTTTATTATAAAAGTGAAATTTTGTTAGGGGGAACTTGGTTATTTTATAAATAATGTGCAGTTTTTGAGTTGCTCCCTACTTACAACCCACTCCATCCTCAGTGAAATTTTAGAAATGTCATAAGGTCTATATTTTAACATTCTACATGTAAAATTACACAGAAATCGGTTCAGATGTTTTTGCATGATTTTATACTAGTTATATAAAGGTCTAATGACTAACCCTGAAGCTGTGAAGCCACACTGATTACTACTGCTCCGTTATGCTGGACAACCTTATTCACATGTGTTGTTTTTAGGTGGACTATTAAACAAAATATGTCTTACAAAATGTCTAAAATAAATACTTCAAGTTTTAATTATATTTGGTCAACAAGTGAACCTACAGTTCATGTTTTCAGAATACAGCTGGATCACATTCAATTTTCCGCTGTGTCAGGTGGTTTAATGCTAGCGGATTTTGCTGCAAAGCTTTTCATACAACTGGAAAACCAGATTTTGGCAGGATCAATAGTGGAACTGATTTTTAAGATTTATCTTTTGTTTACAGAGATTGCTTTCCACTTGTGTGAAACACCGTTGAAAAATAAGTGTAGTTTTAAATCTGGTTAGTAGCTTAGAGGCATGTCTGCCTGAAGGCACTGAACAGATTGAATTGAGGTTTTTAACATCTTTGAGCTGATGGCTGTCTGGACTGTATCATCCACACATTCACATTCACATCTGGTTTTAATTTTACATGTGTCTCTTGGATATTAAAGGGTAACCTAAAATAAAATGTGAAGAACAAATGTACATTACCAGGTTTTTCTTTTTCTTTACTAAAGTATTACAAGACTGACCTTCCAGATAGATTTGTCAATGAATGTGAGTTTTAAAATCGTGTAAAAGCTATATTTCTTTTGTAAATATGGAAAAAATAAGCAATGTTGTAATAATTTTCATTGGATAATAAAACTCATAAGAGCTTTGCAGTATTAGAATGGCATAATGGACATGTTAGCCCAGGTTTGATAGAGTTTACTTACTCTTTACACTTATCTAGCAATAAACAGCTCAATCAGAATTGCATTATAACATTGTGGCTCTTAAATGCATGATTGTAGAAATGACAGTTCCACTTTTGCTGTTTATTATTGTATATACAGTACTATAAAATATATATACTATAAAAATCTCCTATATTCAATTAAAAATTCCTTAAATATGACAAGAAATCACTTTTTATTAGAATTATATTTACCTTTTAAAAACAAAACTAAATAATGAATGGACATTTCATATCCAGCTATCAATTATGTGATTACTTTATTGAATAAAAAAATAATAAAATAATAGAATAATAAAAACTTACAATTTAAAGGCTTCTGTGTAGTTTTGGAGCCCAAGTCTATAGCACAATTTAAAATGACTTTCTTACTTTCAGTTGAGTTGAGCTAGATCTTTGTAAAAATTTAATAGACCTGTAAAAAATGAAAAACTATAAGAAATGTTTTTCTAAAGTGACACACATGATAATCATCCATCCCGCTATATCCTAACTACAGGGTCACGGGGGTCTGCTGGAGCCAATCCCAGCCAACACAGGGTGCAAGGCAGGAAACAAACCCCAGGCAGGGCGCCAGCCCACCGCAGGGCACACACACACGCACACGCACACACCAGGGACAATTTAGAATCGCCAATGCACCTAACCTGTAGGTCTTTGGACTATGTGAGGAAACCGGAGTACCCAGAGGAAACCCACACAGACACGGGGAGAACATGCAAGTTCCACACAGGGAGGACCGGGGAAGCGAACCCGGGTCCGCTAACTGCGAGGCAGCAGTGCTACTCACTGCACCACCGTGCCACCCATGATGATCATATATCTTTTAAATACAATTTACATGGGTCTGCACCAAAATCCTCCTGGAAAAAAAAAGGTTCTATTTTATGCTGTAGACTTAGTTGGGCTGAAACCATTTCTGATTCAGTGAAAAATACTGTTTAAGCAAAAAACTTGATTTTTAAAAAATAAGTTATATATGTAGTTTTCATGCTCAAAATATTCCTGGAATATTCCTGAAAGTATAATTTTTTTTAATAAGTTACTTTTTTATGGGTTATAATAGTTTTCATGCTCAAAATATTTCTTGACATATATTTTGAGGTGAAAAAAGAGCAGCTGTTGAGTTGGATTGTTGAGGTAGAGAACCCAAAGCATGTTTGTTGCTCACAATTAGTATTTTTTTCTCTCTTCTTATTCCTTGAAAATAGCCAAGAATCTATATTTAGGAGGTTAGAAAGATGCTGTCTTACTGTACAGAAGAGAGAAAGTTGTTGTTTAAATGGTGTTTACAGTAATATAAAAGGTCAGGTTTATCCATTCATTTCCTTGACTAGGTAACAGTAAGCAAACAGTAAAAGAACATACACCCATCCTTTATGAAAAAAAAAGTGTGCACCACAGTTTCCTTGAGAACACACAGATGGAAAACTATCAAGAACTAGTTAAGACTCTTCTCTCTTCCCAATTAACACTTGGGGGCAATATGTCTTTAAACAAATCCCATATTGTCCCTAGCGTGTGCTTGGTGTGTGGGTGTGTGTGTCCTGGGGTGGGCTGGCGCCCTTCATGGGATTTGTTTCCTGCCTTGTGCCCTGTGCTGGCTGGGATTGGCTCCAGCCAACCCCCGTGACCCTATGTGAGGCTTTTCCTAGAGAACATGGGAGTGGTCTCTGATAAACATGGGAGAAGTTACATCAGGACATCACTCAAATGGAGAGACGGTATAGTGAAAAGTGGGGTGAGTTTGTATTAGCAGACATCTGTTATTTATGCCACTGTGAAACGCCTTCAGAAGATTATATGTGGGGGAAAAACTACTACATGCCTACATTTTGTAAATAATAATTCTATTTAAAACAATAATATAAAGAATATTATATGTACTATACATATAAAAATTAGGACATAATCGAACTATTCTATAACGCTTATCTTTCTGATCATAAAATAGATCATTATGATAGCAATTGATGAGAAGAATTCATAATTAATTGCAGAATTACAATATTTGAGGGTTCCTCTGGAGTGCCTCTTTATCTTGCACGGTTTGACTCAAAAACTATCTCCCATAAACGATAGGTTATGGTGGGAGAGGTCACAAGGAAAAAACATATAAATGATGCAAAAAAGAACAATGTAGCAAACAAACATACAAACAAAACAGTGCCCATATGCTATTCTGAACACTACAAAACTAGAGAATGCTACATTAGATTTTCTTTTGTACTCTTACTCATTCTAGGACACCAGAGGCCTCATGTATAACGGCATGCATAGAATTCTCTATAAAATATGGTGTATGGACAAAACTGAAAATGTGCGTATACACAAAAAAATTCAGTTGCACAAATCCTTGCATAAGCCATCTTCCACGCACTTCTGCTCCATAAATCCCTGCCAGCATGAAATGTAATGCAAGTGTATGCACCTACTGCAAATCAATATAAATATCACCTTCCCTGTTCAGTGTTTGGTTAAAAAACAATGGCAAAAGCACGTGAGAAAACAGGATTTCAGTGAATGCATAGTGAAGGCAAGGATAAATGTACTATGTGTTGGTTTATGCAGTGGTATAAGCAACAAAAGTGAGGTGGAGACACTCAAATGTCCAAGTTCAGAAAGTTGCACAGTGCCTGAAATAAAAAAGAAGTGGTCAGATATCACTGTTGATGTGAAAAGGTGAGTCGCAGACCATCGTTTGTTTATTATGTTTCGGGCAGTACTACAAAAGCTGATACCTGTGCTCAGGCGGTAATGGTGCTGTTGTGCCAAGCACGCCTTTGAGCGCTGGCTGCACATACAACTCTGCCTCGGAAACCACTGGGCAGTCATCTGGCTGTGTGCAGATGAATGCTGTTCTGAATCACAAAATGTACAGTAATAGTGGATGCTGTAAGAGATGTGGCCAATGAACTAAGGAATATAAGGGCTGTACTATGTGATATTGACCACAGATTAAATTAATTGGTTAAAAACTAAATGCTGCATCTGATTAAATGCTTTTACATTCTGCTAATTACATTCAAACAAAGTTGTAGCTTTGTTTGACTTGGCAGATCATTTGGTGGGTTAGGGTCAGGATAATCATATAACATCTCTTTGGGTATGGCCAAGCCACAGTTGTGTAGCGCATTATAAATGCAGCACGTTACATGCTGGCACAATGTGATGTGTTCTGTGCACAATACACTGTAAAAAAATAAATCTTGCATGTGTGAAAAATAATTATAGAAAATAGCTAACTATATGCAAAATAATCATTACCTTAATTAATAAAAATGGGTTTTACCCTTTTTCTTGATTATTTAATTCTAATTCAATAAAAAAATGAAGAATAATGTTAACTTATTATTTTTTTGAAAATGTAAACATTCTTTATAACTAATTTTAAGTAAAAAAAACTATACTGTGAATTGAACACATTAAATTTAAAATTTAATGACAGGGCACTTCCTCTAACATCGATTTCTTGGTCTTTACAATAACGCATTCAGCTGTAACACTTATCCATAATAAGAGCTATTTTACTACGAATGTGTAACTATAAAGCATATTAATTCTGTAATGAATAACTAGTATTTAATTTCATATAGTTACAGTACAGATGTAAGCATTTGTTGTTTTCACAAAACCTTTCCCTTCATGTGGAAAACATGGCAGGCAAGGTAGCGTCTTTCTAACAGCTTACCTCGCTGGTTTGCTTTAAAAACTAAGCACACTTCTCAGATAGTTACGTATGTTCATATGTTTTTTTTATTGTTTAAAACTTAAAATTGCTGTTGGGGTCTTTTACCCCGGTCCACCACACAGCTAAATTTGGCGTAGTCTGCAGGACCTCCTCGTGCACAGCAATGGAGGGGGACCAAGTAGTAGGGGTAAGTTCTGCAGGATGGTTCTCCTGGTTTTTGGGCAGTTCCTGGGTTGCCAAGTTTGATGGGTCAGTAAAGGCAAAATTTAAAGAATGGAGGCGGACCATCGAAGTAGGCATTTGGGCTCAGACCCTCACAACCGTACAGCAGGTTGATTTTTTTGTTGAGCGCACTAGAGGGTGATGCTAGGAGGAAGGTGGAGCGCTTACCTAGTGGGGGAAAAAGACACAGCCGAAAAAGCATTGAATTTTTTGGAGGGACTGTATGGGGAGGATACCGGGTTGGCTAGGTTGAGGGCCGACTTCTTTACATGTCAACAGCAGCCCGGGAAAAGGGTGGGGTCATTCATCCTTCGTCTCAGGGAATGTCATTGCAGATGGCGAAAGGAGGAGCCTGCACAAGAGGGGGAAGACGATATTGCCCTGAGGAGCCAGCTGGAGGCCGGTCTCGCGAGTGGCCTCACCAAAAAGGAACTGCTGAGGCTAATCCGGCGGTCAAAAAAGGTGGAAGAAGAGGACAGTGGCTCAAGTGAGATAGAGGGGGTGGAGACTCGACATACCATGGCGCCGTTGCCAGTAAGAGCCCCCAAACCTGTTCCAGCACCCCTTATGGACCCAGAGGTAGTGTGGTGGTCTGTGAGAGAGGAAGCGCGTCTGGAGATAGGCGAACAGATGCGGGAGCTGAGAGAAAGGCTGCTGACGGAGTTACGAGCGGCACCAAGAGAGCAGGCGTGTTCCACCAGACCTATGTCCCCGCCATTGCCTCGGCGTCGGAGTGGGAGACCCATGAGGCCTGCAGGTCCTCAGTGGGACGATCAGGGGTGGCAGATCTGCCTCCAGTGTGGCGAGACAGGCCATATGAGGCGGGAATGCCCCCAGAGAGAAGCCACGGGAGCCAGTAGTCGAAATGTGAGGCCTGACGTCCATTTAGGGACCGTAACAGACGCTTTTTATGAGACTATGGTGGGGGAAAGCCATGTCCTCGAGGTGTCAGTCACCGGGAGATCGGTCCCATGTATTTTGGATACAGGCTCACAGGTCACTCTATTCAGTTACAGCCTGTTCATCCATTGCATAGGGAGTGCCCGGGTCAGGGGGGTCGGGGATATTCCCTGGCTGACCCTGAAAGCGGTGAACGGGCTGTCTTTCCCGTATGTGGGCTATGCGGTGCTGGACTTCACGGTCGCTGGGGTGGAGGTTCCCCAGCGTGGAGTAGTGATCATGGAGGACCAGCACCTGCTGGCCTCATACGGGATATTAGGCATGAATATCATAAGACATTGTTGGGAGGTGCTACGGGCCCAGGGTGGTTCCCAGGTGTCTCTGTTTCGGACTGCCCTCCCTAAGAATGACCAGCGAACATGGGACCAGGCCTTCTCGGTGTGCCGGCGCCTTGAGGCGGCAGTGCAGCGGGCTTCAGTTGAGCAAATGGCCCGCCTGAAGACAGAAGGGTCCCTGAGTACTGAAACCAGCTACAGAGGAAGTGTTATGGACAGATGTGCCCAGGGGTTCACTTTGCGATGGCGAACAAGTGCTGGTTGAAGATTATAGAGGGGGCCAGCAAGAATGGTGTGTGGGCCAGGCTGTGGCATGTGTAAGAGATGGCAAAATCCCCCTCAGAGTGTGCAATCTTCACGCCTACCCCATGGAACTCCCGCCTCGATGCCCTCTGGTGCGAGTGGCCCACATTGATGCTGATAGTGTGCAGTCCCCCCGAGAACTGGTGATCCACCCCCCTAAGGAAGGAGTAGTGGAAATAGAGGTACGGCCGGTGATTGGGGCTCTCCCCAAACAGTTGAGTGGGTTGGTAGAGAAAGCAGAAGGTTTGACCCTCGATGAAGAGCGCCAATTACAGCAGTTGTTGGAAAGGTGGCGAGGGGTATTTGCCCGCATTGAAGAAGATCATGGTGGGCGCACTGATGTGGTGTACCACCATATTCCTACGGGGGCAGCTGCCCCGATTAGAAAGCGCTACCGGCCTGTCCCTCCGAGTCTTTACCCTGAGTTAGCAAATTATTAAATTCCATGCTTGAGGGGGGGGTGGTAACCAAGAGTTCTAGCCCCTGGGTGGCCCCGGTGGTCCTAGTACGAAAAAAAGATGGTACTTGGAGATTTTGCATTGATTATCGCAAGTTGAATGCCGTGACGCACAAAGACGCTTACCCCCTCCCCCGCATTGAAGAGTCCCTCACAGGGTTGAAGAAGCCTGCATGGTATTCTATGCTGGATTTAGCAAGTGGCTACTGGCAGGTGGAGGTTCATCCCGACAAAAAGAAGACCGCCTTCGCCACCCCTCTGGGCCTTTTCCAGTTCGAAAGAATGCCCTTTGGACAGTGCAATGCACCCGCAACTTTCTAGCGATTAATGCAACGGTGTTTAGGCAAGAAGGTCCACGATTATTTGCTCATCTATTTGGATGATGTAATTGTGTATTCGTGTAATTTCAGGTCCCATCTGCAGCATTTATAGAATTTGTTCCAGCATTTAGAGACACACGGACTCAAGTTGCATCCTGAAAAGTGCCGGTTGTTCCAGCGAACCGTGCGTTACTTAGGGCATGAGGTAAGCCAAGGGGGGTGATGACAGACCAGGAGAAGATGGAGGTGGTCCGGAGTTGGCCAAAGCCTGTTACGGTGAGGGATGTAAGGTCGTTTCTTGGCTTCGTTGGATATTACAGGCGTTTTATTCCGGGGTTTGCCAAGAAGGCCATGGCACTTCATGGGCTGTTGAAGGGAGTGGGAGCAGCCTCCAGGCAGAAAGTAGCGTGGACCGAGGAGTGTCAACAGGCATTTGAGGGTCTGAAGAGCGCCTTAGTTGAGGCCCCTGTTTTGGCTTATGCAGATTACACCTTGCCATTCCGTCTTTATACGGATGCCAGCCTACAGGGACTAGGAGCAGTACTCACCCAGTTAGAAGGGGGGGCAGGAGAGAGCGATTGCTTATGCAAGTCGGAGTCTGCACGATACCGAAAAGAACAACCAGAACTACAGTGCCTTTAAGTTAGAACTATTAGCACTGAAATGGGCAGTAGTTGAGAAGTTTAAGGACTACTTGTGGGGAGCTAAGTTCAATGTGTATACAGATCATCGCCCTCTCCTGCACCTGAAGACGGCTAAGTTGGGGGCTGTGGAGCAACAGTGGGCCAGGCAATTGGCTTCGTTCGAGTTCGAGATATGCTATAAGCCTGGCCGTGAACATCAGAATGCCGATGCCCTGTCCCAACAATCCGGGGCACTGCAAGTGGCACAGGTGGGGACTAGAGAAGAGTGGGCGGAACGGCAAGGTCAAGACCCTGATGTGGCCCAAGTACGAGAATGGGTGAGGTCTGAGGCCCAACCATCACTGGAGGAAAGGCAAGCTCTCTCCGGGGCAGGCCGGTGTTTGTGGGAAGAGCGCAATGACCTGAGGGTGGTCCGGGGGTGCTTCAACACCGGTTGTGGCTAGGCGGTGAAGAGCGGTGGAGGATTGTGGTTCTAAAGGAGGAGTGAAAACAAGTGTGGCAGGAGTACCACGAGGCCTTGGGACATGTGTGTGGGCGACGGATGACAGGGGCCCTTACGGAGCGCGTGTTTTGGCCCGGTTGCGGCGCGTTATTGAGCATTGGCAACAGGGGTGCAACGAGTGTTTGGTGGGTTGCCCCAGAAAAGGTGAATCCCTGCTCCTTGGGACCATTATTACTTCATACCCCTGGGAGGTTCTTGCTGTCAACTTTTTGTCACTGGGCCGGCCTGGGGACCCGTACCCATATTTGTTAACGGCTGTAGACTTGTTTTCCGGTTTCTTATTTGCAGTGCCCACCAGAGATCAGATGGCAGAGACGGCGGCCAGGGCGATATGGGAAGAAGTAATCCAGAGATATGGGTGCCCCGAGCGGCTGCTTTCCAATCAAGAGCCAGCATTTGAGTCCCAAGTTCTTCAGGAATTTTGTGCGATGTATGGGTGTACCAAAATGCGGACGACCCCATACCGTCCCCAAGGAAATGGAGCATGTGAGCGTTGGAACCAGACAGTCCTTAGGCTGAGTAAGCTGCCAGTCATTGAGCATCGCCACTGGAGAAAACATCTACCTGAGCTGGTTCAAGTTTACAACTGCACTCCTCACAGCAGCACCAGTTTGTCACCGTTCTGGGTTCTGTTTGGAAGACAGCCCCGCCTGCCATTAGACCAAAAGTGGGGATTGAGTGATGTGAAGGCCTGCAGACCAGAAGGTGGATGGGTGCAGCAGCACCGTCGTCGGTTGTGGCAGGCTCGGGATGCTGTTGAGCAGGGAAGGCAGCAGTGTCAGGAAGGGGATCCCCGCTATAAGGATCATGGTCAGTGGAATTGGGTGCTAGCACCGGGAGAGCGGGTCCTGTTGCGGAACTTCCGCCGACGGGCTGGTGGCAAGGTGGCTCCATTTTGCCAGCCCAGCCCATGGGTGGTGGTGAAACAGGTCAAGCCAGAGGGCAGGGAAGACTATCCATCGACGGCATTTGCGACCATGCCCTGCTGAGTGGAGAGTGGCAGCCTCTGAGACGGGGGATGAATGTAGGGAGGCTATCGTTGGTCCTCGGCCCGTTCCATCTTTCCCTTTGGGTTGGCCCGGTAGGTGGGTGCAGATGTTGGCACCCCGGAGCCCCGAAGGTAATGACTCTCAGGTAGATCTCCCAGTGGTAGGGTCTGGGGAAGGTGAACAAGCCAACCTGCCAGTGTTAGGGGCTGGTGAGGAGATCCCAGAGTTAGAGGACCCCCCAACGGCAGGGGCCGGGGAGGGGGACAGTGAGAGTGAGGAGGATGCTGTGGAGATGGCTCCACCAGCTGAATTGCTGCATCGATCTTCGCGGCCCAACTTAGGAGTGAAGCCAGCCCGGTATCGAGAGTAATGCTCGGGACGGGCATCCATTCAGTGGGGGGGAGTGTTGTGTCCCGGTGCGAGGAGCATTTTTTTTTTTTTTCTTTATGTGTTTGTTGCTTTCATTTATTTTACCCTGGCAGCACCTTGGACAGCAATGCAGGTCTTGTGTGAACCCGCCCCTAATGCGATTGATTCACTGGACAATCACTGACAAGGTAGTTGGGGCGGGGTTGAGACAGGATTTAAGATGGCCGCTGCTGTTTGTTTGGGGTGCTCACTTGGGAGAAAGGTGGGAGAACTGCTGCGAAGGGACTAAACATTTGGACTGTTTGTAAAGTGGTTTGCTGCTGGCTGCAAGGGTGACGTAGTCAGGACCTGAAGAGAGTGGACTATGGCGCGGTGGCAGCGGCCACGGGATATTTGTCCCTTATCTCTCTTTGTGTCCAGGTACCCGATCGAGGCAAGTGAGCGAGAACATGGAGGCTGATCGGGTGACGCCGAGATAGATTGGGAGTGGAACCAGGCTGACGGAATGGACGGCGGGTGGACCAGAACGGAGAGAGAGCGCGACTCAGACCCCCGTGATCCCCAGTCAGCCTAAAGGGAAGTGGCTAATAGCGAGTTGAGAGTGTGTGCACTGGCCTTATGGCTGAGGAGGGGGAAAGAGGGTCTGAGGGTGTTTCTTTTGGCTGTTTGCCGTAGGGTCCGTGATGTGACGGAGGAGAGACAGCGACGGCGGTGTGGAGCAGCAACAGTGATTGGCCGGTTGGAAGGATACCGTTACTGGATTGCTGCAATTGGACACCGTTGTGGATTATAGGGAAGGTGTTCAGCACTGGAGAATCGGGACTTGTGAGAACTAGGAAGGGGTTTTTAGTATTTGGTTATTTTGGTTTAAGTGTGGGCCTCATAGTGAGAGCACGAAGGCCCAAGAATTGTTAAAGTTTGTTTTAATTTTTTCTTAATGTTCAAGTATTGAGTTATTGTTTGGAGTTTAGTTCATCTTTATTTTTTCCCTTTTATGCTTCCCCCATCTCTTAATAGTATTTATAGTGTGCTGTGTTTTGTATAATTTGAGTGTTGTGGGTAGAAGAACTGAGTGCTGTGCTTTCCTAGGGTGATATAACTCGAGTGCTGTGTGAAGATCTGAGGGTTGTTTTGGTTATTTTGGACTGCTGTGTTCATCACGGGTGGGTTGGGGGCCCAGACCAAGGGGAGAGATTTACCATCTGGATAGAACAACTTGCTCATTCAATAAACATGTATTTTAACTTGCCGCTAAGTGTGGGTGTGGTCCCTCTGTTTTGTTGTGCTCCGGAGGTCCCAAAGGGGTGTAACAAACTTAAACGATAAACCAAAATAAATTTCTGTTGGGGTCTTTTACCCCGGGCCACCACATGTCAATTATTCTTTATTTTGGTTTTGTCTATGTATGTAAGTTGCGTGTGTTATGAACCATGTGTCTTGTGGGTGGTCCTCCAAGAGGAGGTGCCACCTACCAATCACCACCAGAACTTGCCCTCTGCCATTTAAATCCAGAGGGTTTTCCACACTTCCTGTTCATTCATGATGAATGTGTTAGTGAGTTGGTGAGTATACTGTGTATTGTAATTTTTGTGAATTTCTAGATTTCTGATTTTTCTGATTTACTGCCATGTTTACTTTTGAAATCTCTGTTGGAACTTGGATTGCCTTCACATTACAATCAATTCTGTTTAGCCTTTGTGCTTCACATAGCTTCAATGTAATTGTAATCATTTTGTGCCAATACTTTTACAAATAATCAGTGTTTGATGATGTCACTTGCTGTTGAGTTTGATAGTGATATCCCCCTCCGGTTGGCATTATTGAAAGTGCTTCAGAACTTTATAGTTCTTCGGACTCCTAGTTCATGACACATTAGTGTTTTAAAATAATGAGGTGAAAAACAATTGTTGATTACATTATGAAGTCCCACTCTTGTAAGCCATTCCTAATTAGCATCGAGATAGTTACAGCCCCTATTACTGTAATATCCACCATACGTTAGCTTTTTTAATATTATAAAATAAAAAAATGCATGGGCGGCACGGTGGCGCAGTGGTAGCTCTGCTGCCTCGCAGTTAGGAGACCCGGGTCCGCTTCCCGGGTCCTCCCTGCGTGGAGTTTGCATGTTCTCCCCGTGTCTGCGTGGGTTTCCTCCGGGCGCTCTGGTTTCCTCCCACAATCCAAAGACATGCAGGTTAGGTGGATTGGCGATTCTAAATTGGCCTTAGGTTGTGCTTGGTGTGTGGGTGTGTTTGTGTGTGTCCTGCGGTGGGTTGGCACCCTGCCCAGGATTGGTTCCTGCCTTGTGCCCTGTGTTGGCTGGGATTGGCTCCAGCAGACCCCCGTGACCCTGTATTCGGATTCAGCGGGTTAGAAAATGGATGGATGGAAAAAAATGCATAAAGACTGTTATCTGGTTTGAAGGATTCTATAACACACTTCCGATGTTTGTATTCTATCCTTGGGCTGGAAAGCAAAACAAAAGAAACTCTATACTTTTATGTCCTTTGATTTTTTGAACAAAAAAGGAATGGCGGAGTTGCCATCAAACCTAAGACAAACTGTAAGTGTTGTATGTATTAAATGACTTAGTTGATTAAGGGGATGTGAATTATTTTAATTATTCAATCCTATTTAGTGGTGTAGGACACACATGTGCTGGCAGGCAAGACAGTGTTAATTAATGACTGGCATGGCATGGCAATCAGGAGGCACCAACTGAGTGATTCAGAGAGTTAAAGAGAGTGGAGTAAGTGAAGGAGGGAGAATGAAAACAAAAGGAACAAGAATGAAACTGAGAGTGATGGCTGTTTTTGGTTAAAGATAAAAGGTGAAGGATGAATCAGGTAGCATCAGTACTCTTAATGAATGTAAGGTGAGCACAATGGAGTGCAGGAGGAGCTCTGAGAAGTGGAGCTGCAGTGACCAGTGGTGGTGGCAGCTCCAGGATCGTGATTATTTATAGTCTTCCCACTTACTCCCACGTGCTGGCACATCCTCGGTCATGACGATCGATGTCCTTGGAAGACTATGGCTACATGGGGCATCAGAAGGACACCTTTCACAAGAAATGAATAAGAAAGAAAGAATCTGATATATAAACACAATAATAAAAAATAATAATAAAAAAATTAAATACCTGTAATAAGCAGTAAATCCAATCAAATTTCAGCAAGATGAAAGAATAAAAGTTAAAAATGACTCTTATTCTAGAGAATAACTTGATTTATTTTGGGACTGAAAATGACTAAACTTATGTTTTTGGTCATTTTATTTTGAAAAAAAAAAGACATGGGAAAACTTTGTATTTTAACCCTAAAGCATTCTATTTTAGGCTCCTAGCCTAAATTATGTAAATATTATTATAGTGATAAATTATTCAATGTTAGTTTTAGTAAACCACTCAATAAACATTTATTTCTGAACTATTTCAGTCCAATACAGTGTCATGAGGAGATAGTGCTTGTTTTAACAGCTTGGGGCACAAGGCAAGAACCAAATCTTGATGGGATACCAGGAAATCTCATGGCATTCTTATACACACACAACAACAAAGGCCAGTTTACAGCTACAAATTCTTCTAATTTGCACATTTCACATCTGAGAAATGACATGGGTACTGTGAACAAGCACTCTCATGGCATCCCTACATAATAACAGGGAAGGAAAAACTAAAGTATGAAACTATTCAAGACAATGACAAAGAACTGAAGCTACTCAAGCATCTTCTGACTGGGTAACTTCTCTGGCTATAAATGGGCTGGCCTCTTTAATTTCCCACACCTTGTACAAAACCCTAAGTGCCCGACATACACTTTACCTCCTGCCTTTCTCATGCTTGCTTTCTGGTCCTTTCTGAAAACCAGGCTCTTACCAGTCACTGCAATTTTGACTCCAAACTTAATTAGTCACTGTCTCAGAGGTGACTTTATACTCTTTCTTAGAGTATTGACTTTTCTTTAGTCAATATGAGCATTCGAATATATTCGCTGCAAGCGTAGCCTTAAAGGGCTTTGCCAATGTTTTAGTAGAAGGTCCAGCAACCCTCTCTTGTGTTTGTCTGCTAGTTCTCCACAGGAAATGTTTCCCTTATTTGTGTGGGGGTACTTATCATGCCTACATTACTGGAGTTACGACGTAGCAGCACCAACTACTACACCACCATGAAATAAAAAATTTGAATTTAGTATTTGTGCTGGTTATTCTGTTCATTTGGATTACAACAGATATTGAGGTGGTTTGAGTTGGAGAGTTAGGTGCTAGTGTCTCTTTCTAAGGCAAGACACAAAGAACTGTCTGATATGCATGCATCTATTGGATTCTTTGTCAGAACCAAAACACTGACGAAAATTACATTCAAAAGCTTTATTGCAGACATAACCAAACTAAACATTGCAATTCCCTTTCCTAGTTTTATTTATTTATTGACTGTTTATGGGCTTTTACAAAATTCATGTGGCTTATTTTCTTATTTTATCCAAAAGTAGGTATATTCATGCCACACTGCACCATGGGTGCAACAGGTGAAGTTGCCTTCAGAAACATAGTGACACCAAAGAAAAAATAACTATAACATGTATAATAATGACTGATAAGCACAGTAATAATTTCAAGACCTAAACCAAATGATTTAGAATGTTCTGTAATGAGATCCTGACAATAACAAAAAAAGAAAAATGACAGTAATAATTCCAAAATTTAAGTACAACAAAAGAGAAACTTCTCTAATGAGTTTCTGGCAATAACAATTAGATTAAAAAGGAAACAAAACATTTCTCACTGTGATCTGGAATCTGGTGTGACATCTTGCTTGCTTAGCTATCAGACTTGGTTATCATCATTAAGTGATAGCTTCAAAATACTACTGGCAGTAAAACCCTCCAAGTTTTAGCACATTTTTAGCATTGCCCAAAAAATAAAAATTTGTTTACACCTGGTACTGATTTATTCTTTGCACTGTGTGAATAAACTGAAAACCAGTCAAACCTAACTAGCGAAAATAAGTATAAAAGGAACACTATATGTATTGTTTTGTATATCGTAACTAAGTAACAAATACAGCATAAGGCCCAAACATGGCTGCTTTGGCATTTATTGGCTACTGTGCACTTAAAAAATATTATCAAGTCATATCTCGTGGTTGTCACTGTAGACCTCAACCTTCTCTAAAAAAAAAGAACATTTATACTTGAAAATATTCATTAATTTCAAATAAAACTATGGTTCTTTTTGTGTTCATAAGAATTGCTTAATTAACACTTTGAAATCTCTTCAATTTTTCTGTCTGCTGCCTCTAGTTTCATCTGTGCCAAAAAAATCCCACATATAATGATACCACTCATCTTCATGTCCAGCTATGTAAGATGCTGAGCTTTTTAGACTTCACCCCTATTTTTGCATCTGTAGACCTGAAAACCCTTCCTTTTAGGGCCATTTTTGGACAATAGTTTCTACAGGAAATGAAACGCTTATGATACAAAATATAAACGATTTCAGCAAAAATGATCAGAAGGACTTAAAACTTTGCATACCACATTAACCGACCTTAGGGGTTCATCCCCTAATGGAATACGAGGGCTCAAAGTTATTCCTTTTCACAAAACTAAGACAAAAATTGGTAATATTGGCTTATAGAGTATCATTTTGTGCTATTTTGCGGTTACTGATCCTGAAAATGATAATATTTCTGATATTTGATTCTTTACCAGTGGTCCTAGCCTTCTATGAGTCATTACTAGAAGTTTAAAAATACTGAATTTTAAACATAAACACATAGAGTATAGTTTTAGACTCTTTTAAGTCAAATAATAATAAGTATATGATATCATTTTTGATTTTTAAACTTTTACTAGGGATCTAGCCCTCCATGGACCTCTACCAGAGTGTGCAAAATTACACATTTCTATTATAATCAAGAATATTTTGAATAAAAACTATTTAATTGAAGAGCACATTTTAATATTTCAAAGATTTGATGCAACTATTCATGTTTATTATGTACTTCTAACTCACAAAGTAAATCATTATATTTCTTATGAATACTCCAAATTAAGATGACTTATGCAAGCTGAGACTATTTCCTTTTAATTTAAATGTTAATGCTTTAGAACATGGGTCCTCAATTACAATCCTGTAGGGCCGCAATGGCTATAGAAATTCATAGAAATTCATTCCAGTTGTTTTGTAATTAGAAGCCAGGCCAAGTAGATAAAGATACTTAGTATTTAAGTATATGGCTTGTTATTGCTTTCATCCCTCCAAGATAAATCTTTATCACATTGTAGATTTTTTTGCTTTCTGAGAGCATTACCCATATGTTCTGTGGTCTGGCACAGATTTGAACTTCTTAGGCCTTGCCTTCTCTCTCATATTTTGCTAAACATTCTATTAACACAGATATGTCATGATGTATATACACAGGTTTTGTTATTTGCACCTTTGGTATTTGCATCTTGTTATTAACTGATGGAAGAAGCAACAATAAAACATTAATGTAGGTGTTTACAACTAAAATAAACAATTAACGGTTCTGAATTGTAATGAGCTCATTAACTAAAACTAAGAACAAAAATACTGCTTTAGTAGTAAATAAAGGGGTTATAATTATGAAATTGGTTAAAGCAAAACCTTACATACACTGTGGACCTCTAGGATGAAACTGAGATGCCCTGCTTAAGAGGGTCATTATTGGCACGACGTGCTGTAATATTGTTATTTGGCATGTGCTAATCACCATGTATTGTGTCACAACATTCTGGCACCATGATTAGTCAGATCAACTACTTTACCAATAAAATGCTGTCTTCCTTACCTGAAAAATCTCAGAATATATTTGTGATTAACAGAGAAACATTCATGTATGATTGCAGTGATCAGCACAAAGGTACTCAGTATATCAGAGGTAGGATGAGCAGTGGAGTTTAAACTGTGCTAACACTGAGGTGACATCGCAGGTTTGTCTATTGATTTTATTGTAATCGCACCACATTCTATACAGATAGATCAAGTTTTACAAAAATAGGATTGGAAACAAATCAACAAACCCCAAAGAGAAAGAGAGCATGGCCAACAGAATAAAACTTAAAGCTAGTAAAAATAAGTAAATTGATGAATTAATAAGCGGATAAAGATAAATGGAGAAGAAAAAGAAATGGAGAGAGAATCTGCTTCCTCCGTGCTTTAAGAGCTTAATCTGAAATGTTATTAATTAGATCCTTCCAGGTTTTTAAAAAGTTCTGCACAGATCCTCTAAGTGAAAATTTGATTTTTTCCAGTTTCAAATAGTATAAAACATCAGTTAACCACTGACTTAAAAGAGGAGACTTAGGATTCTTTCAGCTGAGCAAGATAAGTCTATGTGCCAATAGTGTAGTAAAGGCAATTACAGTTTGTTAGTTCTTCTCCACTTTAAGCCCATCTGGAAGTACACCAAACACAGCTGTTAATGGGTTAGAAGGGACTGTGACACCAAGGCTGTCTGAAAGGCATTTAAAAATCTTGGTCCAGAATAATGTTAATTTGGCACAAGCCCAAAACATGTGGCCCAATGAGGCTAGAACTTGATTGCAGCATTCGCAGGTTGCATCTTACCCTGGAAACATTTTGAACAGTTTTAAGCGAGACATATGTGCTCGATATATAATTTTGAGTTGAATAATTGTATGCTTTGTACATATGGAGCTCGAATTCTCTGCATTACTACATCCCACTCCTTTTCTGAGATATTGAGTAAGAGATCCTTTTCCCACTGTCCTCTTGGATCTTTGAAAGGGAGGGACTGTAAAATGGTTTTATATATTACAGAAATGCTGTCTGAATCCTCAAGACTGATCGATATTTTTTCCAGCATAGAGGTAGGTGGGAGGTGAGGAAAATTGGGCAGGTTCTATTTAACAAAATTTCTAATTTGAAGGTAGTGAAAGAAATGTGTTGCTGAAAAGTTAAATTTAGAATGTAATTGTTCGTAGGATGCTAAGACATGTCTATGTACAGATCTCTAAGTGATTTAATTCCAAATGTTTTCCAGATATTAAAAACTGCATATGTTTTCAAGAGTTGAAAAAGGTGGTTCTAATGAAGAGATGCCACAGATATAAGCTTCTCTACCTTAAAATAATTCCTACATTGGTTCCATATTCTGAGTGAGTGAAGCAAAATTGGGTTGTTAGTATATTGCCGATAACTTGCATTTATAGGGGCACAAAGCAGGCAATATAAAGAAGTACTGCAGGATTTTACTTCTATTGCAGACCAATCCTGTGTATGTTCGTCTGTTTGTGTCCATGTCCAGGTTTTTATAGTTTGTATGTTTGCTGCCCAGTGGTAGAATTGAAAGTTAGGTACAGGCACAGTATTTTGTGGATTGGATATACTGTATATAGTACCATATCATCTGCATATAGAGAAATTTTCTGTTCAAGTCCTTCTCTGATAATCCCCTTTATCTCATAAGCATTTCAACAGTGAACTGCCAGTGGCTCGATGGCGATTGCAAAAAGTAGTGGTGACAAGGGGCATCCTTGTCTGGTACCACGTTCTAGTTTAAAGTAGTCTGAATTAATGTCTTTATTTATTTTAATTTACTGTACAGTTTATTGTATAGCCTTAAAAGTATACATTGGCTATGGCAGAGAGCTCTAGGCAGACACATGCCAGTACATCACAGGGCACACACTTACGCAATCCACACTCATTCACACTGGGGCCTATTCAGAGTCACCATCCCTCCTACCTTACACATTATTAGGGCCATGCTATATTAAAATCTGTCTGTTTTCAGTTTTGTGCCTTGGTTGGGTTCTTCCCCCCTGGTATTTTTTTATCTTTTTTGTTACATTTCAGTTCTTTTTGCCCACATTTTTAACACTATCAATTTAACTTGAAGCTAAATGTCCTTCAATTGGTCTATAATTCTAGGGAACTAATTCAGCTGCAGTCACCTGAGTGAATTAACAAGACCCACTGACACCAAAGCTCTTTAGTGTGGCAATTCCTTTGTCTTGTATCTAATGGAGTTGGAGTTGTTCTATTAACACCTGAAGAATTTTACATTATTTAATTTTGATTTATCCATTTATGCTTGTGCTTGCTTATTGGTTATTATTATTGTATATGTTTCTTTGACATTGGGATTCCTGTGTCATAATAGATAGGGTTACAAAATGACTTAGGAAATTTCAGGCCTTTGACCTTTTATTGAAATTTAAGATTCAAATTTTTGAGATTTAGTTTTGCAAAATTAAAGGTTTCTCTGGTTCTCCTTGTCAGTTTTGACCTTTGATTCCTTTTGTTGGTTCTGCTTCATAACTTTCTTAATTTTTGTTTTAATATTTGTTTAAAAAATGAAAATTTTTGACAAGGACAGGCCATTCTTGTTTCCAATGTTCATAATTAATTTTTTGTAAGTTAAAGAATACATTATTTTGTGCTTTTCATTTTAGTTAATTAGTTATTTTTTATTTTGCTACTGCCACACCAGCATTTTAGTTCAAATAGGCAACGCCATTTTGCAATTAAGAGAGCATGAGTTACTGTCCTTTGTAAATGTAAATGTATTTAAGGCCTTTAAACAGCAGCTAAAACAGTGTAAACTACTATAGACTACTTCTCTTCTGTAAATTCTGGGTAGTGTTTAAAAGGTTTGTAGGACACAAAATGCCAGGAATCAAATAACTATAGAAAACCAGGAGAAGGATAATTAAAAAGAGGAAAGGCTCTTGTTATGGTCTAAAATCAAAGAGAGTTCAGCATACCAGGAAAGCATTAACTGCAAAATGAGGACATTTATTTTACAACACCATCCTCTTAAATAGTTGAGCGCCACATTTCATATCCACTGGCGTTGTCACTGTAAACAACATGCCCACCTCCATTATCATATTTAGCCACTTTTATACAAATTTTGTCTAGTTTTGGATTTTTATATGTGAGGATTTCTTTTTTTTACATTACAACAATTTAGATAAGAACAGGCCATTCAGCTCAACAAAGCCTGCCAGTCCTATCTGTTTAATTCTTCTACTTAAACATCAAGTCTAGTTCTGAAAGTCCCTTAAAGTCTTAATTAGTTATTACTTTTGCTTTTATTTTATGGGTGTTTCCCATGTCATTGCTTTTCTGTCCTTTTGGGAGATGGGATCATCATCATCACCAGTACTTCCATATAAATATGGCTGGGCATGGTAGGTTCAGTATATCTCAATGGATATTCCAAACAACTAAAATATACAGTCATGCCTGAAATTATCGGCACCCCTGGAATTTTCCCAGAAAATGCACCATTTCTCCCAGAAAATTGTTGCAATTACAAATATTTTGGTATACACATGTTTATTTCCTTTATGTGCATTAGAACAACACAAAAAACAGAGAAAAAAAGCCAAATCTGACATCATTTTACACAGAACTCAAAAACCGGGCTGGACAAAATTATTAGCACTTTTTCAGAATTGTGGGTAAATCGTTTTATTTCAAGCATATGATGCTCGTTTGAACTCACCTGTGGCAAGAAACAGGTGCTGGCAATATAGCACTCACAACTGAAGCCAGTTAAAAAATGGAGAAAAGTTGACATGGAAAAATCAAAAGCAACTTTTTTGAAATGTGTACAGAAAATGTTTAATCTGGGATAATATCAAGAGCACTGATAAGATCAAATGTTCATATTGTTAATATCTTTTTAGAATTTTCAGCCATATGCCTAAAATCCATGCCTTCATATATGCATTTTATTCATCTTCTGATTTTTCTTATGTCTGGCATCACAGTCATTTAGGACTGTAAGTATTAATATGCCCTGTAAAAGAAGCCAAGCCATTTATAGCTTTCTATATGACAAGGATAATTTAAAAATTAGCTCTAAATTTACTTGGGTGACACACAGAATTGTAAATCAAATAATACGCTAAATTGTATTTGAATAGTGAAAGTGTTAAAAGAAGCATTTGTAAGAGGCAAAGAGCTTCCAAATAATTATTGATGTCATTTTTTGAGTAAGGTGCAGCCGCATGTTCAATCAAAAACCTGTTCAAGTCTCACAAACTTACCTCTTGCCTGTTTTCATCCTCTGTACTGAAGTGTTTTAACATGTGCATTATTGCCTTTATTTTCTTGTCATTCTTTGCATCACTACCACCATTAACAATATGTAGTTATGACATTTCAATTGAATTAAAATTAATTTTATAAAGCACACTTCAAAATATATCATGTTTAAAACAAAACACAAATATTCATGCAAAAAAATAACACAACACTGTAGAGAATATTTCTTAGCATTCTACCACTAAACATGCCCTTTTAAGTCATCATCCTCTGCTCTCGATTGACACCATGGGATTCATTTGATTGGGCTATTTCCAAAATAACTCCCTTATCTTCTTTGATCACTCCATGTAGCCTTGTTGATGACAGTGATGGTCACCAGATAAGACCATTTTCCCATGCACTGAGATTGACCTCAGTGGCTTGCACTTCATACACTAAATGTCTTCTGGTCTGCTTTTCTAGATAGACACTTGTATGTCTGTCTTCTTTACCACGCCTTCTTCTCTACCCATCCTCCTCTGCTTGCTACTCTTATTTGGCTTTAGTATCGGTGGGAACTATCGATGATCAGCAATTTTCATTTCTAACTAATGGTTTTTGACTAGACTGAAATTTACTCTTTGGCTAGATCACCCCAGAATATTACCTTTTTTATTGTATCTTTTATCTTTAGGTGTATGCTTTGAGTGATTTTCCTGCTAGAAAAGTAAGCTATCTGCCAAGCCCTAGGACTTTTGCAGAATATGGTATGTTTTCCTTCAGGATTTTTTTAATGTTACCTCATTAAGTTTGCCTTCTAATCTCTGAGTTAAATGGAGCATCCCACAACGACATGTATTATGCCATATACAACTACAAAGGACAGAAAAGATGTCATTAAGAACTGTGAACAATGCAAAACTTTAATAGAATCTGATTTACCAGCAAGAAATGAGGTTTGCCACAGCCACTGCTATGGCAAAGCCTATGTACTAAAAATAAATACATAAACGAATATACTGTCTCCCTATTATAAAAAAAAATCTTAGAAGGCTTGGAAGGAGACAATACAAGATCTTCTCAGAAGACAATTGGACGTCCTAGCTCAGTAGCAGCAGCAGAAAGACAGCAGCTGATCAGATCGCATCTCCACAGCGTGCATTCAGTCCTCAAGCCCCCCATAACCCCCCCACCGACAATGCAAGTGGCAGAGACGTGAAGTGGCTGGAGTGTAGTGTGCCTGGTGGGGAGGGGGATTTGGTGGGCGAGCAGGGGGCAAAACCCCCTAGTATAAATAATTGGGAATTGTAAAAAGACCACAAGATGACAGGCTGGGTGCAGGAATAGGTCAATGCATATTAGTCAAAAAAGTACCTTAACACTAAACTGACAATTACGGTAAAAAAAACTCTATCTGCTATATCCATTCTCTAACTTTAACACCAACATCACAAAAGAGTGTTTTTTGTTTATGTCTCAAACCAGAAATCCATGCTGTAGAGTGCTACTACTTTTTCTAACATCATCATGGTGACATCATAAACACATCCATGAGACTGGCAATTGGCACAGCTAGCATCATTTTGCAAAATACCCCATGAATATTATGATTCTGAAACTAAAATCCTGACTAGATTGTCTAAAACAGGTCCAAGAGTAGAGTTTAAGCGGTGGTCAGGCAGGCCTGGGACCCCTCCCACAATGAATACACTATGCTACTAAAATAAGTCTCAAATTAAGGGTATTCTTAATGTAAAGAATCACCTAATATGATGCAGTGATAGCTCTTAATCACATGTCACACTTACCCCCTTTCATGAAGCAAGTAAAAAACTGAAAAAGCTTCAAATTTCAATCAGTTAACTAAGCCCCCAAATGCATCCAAATGTTACACTAGGTGTAGATTTTCTAACTTGTTAAAATAAAAAAGTAGTTTGTCACAATTACAATACCTAGACAAATAAGCTTAAAAGAGTAATCTTTTCTGTAACCTAAATATAGTTAATGATTTTGTGTAAGTGTTTGTAATTTTAAATGTGTTAATGTAAGTGAGACTTATTTCATAACTTTATATTATGAACAATTTACTGTATTTGACAGTGGATGTGTAGTAAATATGTAGCAGTATAGTTGTAATTCTTAAAGACCCAAATGTCAAACACCACCCATGAACAGGTCTTAACCCATGGAAAGCCTGACCCTAGGCAGTTCTGGCTAGGCCTCAAAATAAAGAACAGACTTTTAAAAAACAATCACAAGAAATTTCAAAAATATACCAAAAGGGCCACAGGAAGGGAGATGATTGTAAACCCCTAGCTTGTGCACAAAAGGGAGAGCAAATGATCTTTATAAATAGAGGATTTTCAGAAGAACAGAAAAAAACAAAAAAGGTTTAAGCAAGTAAAATTAGGCAAAAGGAGGTAATCCAAGTGTAAACAAGTCCAAATCCGCAATCCATATGCAAAATCCAATAACAGAAGCAAAAACAGGTTAGAAATCCAGACTGCCAACAAAAATAGCAATACTTACAAGAATACTCCACAAACACACTTAATATACCAGAAGAAACGTACTACCCATCTTGCGTTTAATGTGCTGAGGTAGACTCTGGCAGTGATACATAAGGCAGTCTCACTCTTTTGGGTACTACCTACAAAATAAAAGGAATATTGTAGAAAATGATTAATAAAAAAGGAAGAAAATAATAGATAAAATAAAATTGACATGGAATACAAATAATAAAAATAAGTAACAATCTAAATAGTAATAATTGTAATAAATGAATCAAAGTGAACAAAGACATAAAAAAGAAATGTAAACATACGCTGGGGAAGAACCCTGACTTAAACAGGGTTTAATTGGGGGCCGTAATTAGTACTCTAGTATTGGTTCATCACTGAAATCTTACCTGGTACTATGCAATTTATAGTAAATAAACTATGGAGTATGCAATTCTTATCTTAAGAAAATGGATCACATCATACATGAATAAGCAATCTGAAAACAAAAGACATGTCATCTTGTACTTCTGACCAGCATCACACAGAACAGACACTTTTTGTAACACTTAGACGAAGTGAGTGAAAGACTGCTAGAGCTCTGCTCTGATCTGTTCTCTCTGAATATTTATTTCCTCTAAAATATGAGTCAATCAAAGTCTTCTTCCATCGGCTGCTGCACTCTTTTGGTTACTGCGACAGATTGAAGTCCTCTTGATAGCACTGCCATAAACAATAACATTGTACTGTAGGAAGCAAACAAGATGTCTTCACTTCCCTATTTTTATGGGTAGTGGCAAACAATAATACAACAAAAACAAACTGATAACATGACTTTTCTAGCCTCACACTGTTCCCAAGAGGCACACTGTCAGTATCAAGAATCAGCATTTGGCGTCATTATCACTATTGAGGAGATGCCCCGAGCAAACAATCACTAATGACTAGCATGAGCTCTTATTTCTTGTTTCCTATGAAATTCTCTGGCCACTTTTTTGAATCCTCGTGTTTAAGGTACATGCTCTGCTTCCTTGCTGGATTGGCTGATGCCACAAACACATTTTTTTCTGTCCAGTCTGTGAAGTGCCATCTGTACACTGCTACAATATTTTCTCGCAAACTTAGTAATGGGCACTGAATGATTCATAACACTATTACATGTTTTTAAAAATGTGATTTTTCAGGCTTTCACTGAGTTTTGGGGGTTAATTAGAGGCTCAAAACCCTCTGAATTTTGCACCTTGATGACCTTAAACAGTAAACAAAAATGCACAAAATGGCAGCAGCTAGTAGCAAAATGAGCCACAAAGTGGCAATGACAACATGTCACCAGTATTAGATTAAAATAAATAAAATAAACAACACTGTAGGTAATGAATTAAAAGTTGAACAAATATGATCATTATACCATGAGAGTATGGTGGTTTTTGAGCATATTTTTGCAGCCTTTGCCATTTTTCTTATTTGCTATTTTTGTGGGCTTATTTTCTTTAGGTTTTTTTATCTGTGTATTTTATTGTCTCATTACTACACATATTTATGCACCAATGTGCAACGTCACCAGTGCCACTTTTCATAGAAGTAGAATGTACTACACTGTACATTCTGTCAGATCTTTCTTTAGTGCAAGTTCAACTTCAAAGTTTATTGTCATGTGCACAGTAAGGAAACCTGTTTCCCTGTACAATGAAATTCTTTCTTTGCTGTCCACACCAAATTACAAAACCAGCGTTTAAAGATAAACATAAATAATAAGTAGCAGACAGATAATAAGTAACAGAGGCAGCATAAAGTACAAAAACATCCATCCATCCATTATCCAACCCGCTATAGCCTAACTACAGGGTCATGGGGGTCTGCTGGAGCCAATCCCAGCCAACACAGGGCACAAGGCAGGAAACAAACCCGGCAGGCAGAACACACACACGCACACACCAGGGACCATTTAGAATCGCCAATGCACCTAACCTGCATGTCTTTGGACTGTGGGACGAAACCAGAGTACCCAGAGGAAACCCACGCAGACACAGGGAGAACACGCAAACTCCACACAGGGAGGACCCAGGAAGCGAACCCGGGTCTCCAAACTGCAAGGCAGCAGCGCTACCCACTGTGCCACCATGATTATAAAAACAGAATAGAGTATAAAGTGTAATTGTGCAGGTAGGTGTATGATGGACAAGTGAAATACAGTTGTGTGAGGTAGATAGAATGAGGTGAACCATGGTTATAAACTCCAGTCAGTTATTTAGGAGTCTAATGGCCTTGGGAAAGAAAGATTTCTTTAGCCTGGAAGTCCTGCATTTCATACTTCTATACCTCCTGCCTGAGGGTAGAAGTGTGAACAGTTCGTGTTGGGGGTGGGTGGGGTCCCTGAGGATTGAGGCAGTTCTCCTGCGGACTCTGCAGTTGTAGATGCTCTGCAGAGAGGGCAGTGGGGTCCTAGTGATCTTCACAGCAGTCTTTACCACTCTCTGCCGGCGTTTGCGGTTCATAGCAGTAGTGTTGCTGTACCACACAGTGATGCAGCTGGTCAAGATGCTGTCAACAATGCAGCTGTAGAAGCTGAAGAGAATCTTGGTCGACATACCAAACTTCCTCAGCCTCCTCAGAAAGTCCAGCTGCTGTTGAGCCCTCTTGACCAGCTGTGTGGTGTTAAGTGTCCAAGAGTCTTCACTGATGTAGACGCCCAGGTATTTAATGAACAGTGAACAGTGGCTGGTGAGATCTCCTCTCCTTCCTCATGTCCACTGTCATCTCCTTCTACTTGTCTGTGTTGAGGGTGAGGTTGTTGTCCTCACACCATGACGCCAGACTGCAAAGGAATTGTTTTCTAGTTTGTAGCAGGATTTTAGAGAAAAAGTAAAAGAATTGAGCTAAACCAAGCATCAATATGTTAATTATTGCAGAAAAAAGAAAAAATAAACACAATTTTGTTTTCTTTCTTTTTTTTGGAAATACTTTTAAATGGGTCCTTGGTGGGTGCCTATTCAAATTGGTAACTGATTGAGGTTAACATCCTTCAGCTTTTTCGTTTTGCTTTTGACTTTCTGTTCTGTTTTTTTCTAATGTTGAATTTGATATTGAAAAAAAAATTTGGATTCAGCTTTTCAGTTGCATTTTTGAGTAATGATTTTTCATTTTAAGAAATAATCCATCTAGTCTATGCCAATCAAAAAATCAATAGAAAGCTGGCAATATTTAAAAACAAATGATGAATTCCAGTCAAAACTAAAACATCATCATAAAATTCTTTCTAGCATGGCCATAGCTACAAATTCCTTTTGTTGGTTGAATCTAGGAAATATAATAATAAATTGGATTGTTGTCAATGTTTGCTAGATCCCTACCTTTATTTCAAAGCCCCTTTCTTTTTTGTTTTAAAATTTTAAATATTTATGTTATAGTCTTTATAGAACAGATTTCCTTGATTATGCAAAAATTTGTCAAAAGGGTTCTAATTGTCACTTGCCTATAGCACAGCAGAACCTCATCCATGTTGTGTCAAGAAACATGGAAAAAGGTGCAATTAGATACTCAAAACCCCCAGAATGAAGTGAAATTAGTTTATTGGTGTTTAAGAAATGTCACTGATATCACCGACCACAAAGCTGTTTCAGCACCTTAAAATCAAACAAAACAGAATATCCAACATGTGTTTCAAACCTGTTTGCTGCCATCCATCACAGCCTGCAAAATAATGGAGTGCTGTTACACTTCTGAGACACCATGCCTAGCACCTCCTGTCTGTCCACTTTGGAATGCACATTTACCCATTTCTTGCCAAGGAATAACAAGTAGATTTTTTCAGTACTCTGTGACTCTGTTTAATTAAATCCTTTGTCCAGTTTTCTCCTTGTGGAGTTTGCAGGATACTCTCATTTACCTCCCACAGTCTTTTTAAGTTAAGAATGGGCATTGTGTGTGAGTGGGACTGCAGCCCTGTCCACGCTTGTTTCCTGTCTATTATAACAGTCCTCATCTAGAATGCTAACTTTTTCATATATCATATATTATATATGGGTATATATAGGAGTTATTACTGTTGCTGTCTCACAACTCCAGCGATGTGGTCTTAATTTCAGGCACTATCACTCTCTGATTGGAGTTTGAACATACTCACCAGGTTTGCACTGGTTACACCCCACATCCTGATTAGATTAGATTACATTAGATTAAATTAGATTAGGTTAGATTAGATAAACTTTATTAATCTCAAAGGGAAATTTAGATGTGTATAGCATCAGAAACATAAAAAACAAGGATACAGACTCAAAGGACAAAAAAATACAAGAAATCAATCGAGAGATAAATAAATACATGTATATTGTGCAGAAATTTCAAAATTAACTTAAAGAGTATGCTAAGGGAAAGAATTAAATTGCCAGATAGCAGTGAGGAGAAAAGACCCATAGAGGTGCTTCTTAGCACACTGTGGTGGAATGAGCCTGTGGCTAAAAGTACTCCAAGAGAGCGTCTTCTGGAGGAGAGGGAGGAGATTTTTCATGATGGCATCCAGGTTTGCCACCATCCTCTTTTCCACAACAGCTTCCAGTGAGTCCAGGGTTCGCTATGTAATGGAACAAGCTTTCTTGATAAGTTTGTTCAGGCATTGTGCTTTTTTTGTGCTCAATTTGTATCCCCAGGAGACTGCAGCATAGAACACCACACTGGCTAAGATGAACTGGTAGAACATTTCCAGCAGTTTGCTGCACACATCAAAAGACTTGAGTCTCCTTATCAAGTAGTGTCTGCACTGGCCCATCCTGTGCAGCACCACTGTGTTGTCAGACCAGTCAGGTTTGTTGTTTATTTGAGCCCCCAGATACTTGTAGTTCTGCACCACTTCCACGTCTTCAGTGATATCAGCTCCTGATAACAAGTATGTTAGGTTAATTAATCTAATATGACCTGCTATGAATAAATGTTAGTGGTAAAATGGGAGTGCTGATAGAAATTTTAGCAAGGCATAAGAATAGTTGAGTTTCTAGAAATGACTTGAATGTCTTGGTAACAATATTCAGAAAAAATAGCTTTAAGGAAAAATGCATACATCAATAATTTCATTATACAGTTCCATGCAAAAGTTTGGACACACCTATCCAAATTACATGTTTTGTTGGTATTTCAAGTAAAACATACTAAACACAATTTCAACAGCAAAAAAACTAAAACAATGGCATTTTTATAAAAATGTTAAGTTACATTTATGATTATTCTGATAAACTGAAAAACTGTAACAAAAAAATAGGAGTAAATGTTCTATTTTCAAAGGTTTGGGTATTTTTGATTGAAAGGTTTCAGAGGTCCAAATTCATTAGGTTGTTATGTGTTCTTCTTTTCAAAAATTATCATAAGGAATTGTCAGGTGATAAAAATTCCAGGGCCTTGACTCCTCAAATGTAGTGCAACACTCAACACCCACGAACTCATCTAAGCATTTCACTGAGGATTTGAAACTCCAACTGATGCCTACAAAGCAGGTGATGGATATGAAAAGATGCCAATGTGCATCCAAGTAGCCATTTCCACAGTCTGAAATGTCATTAAGAAATGTCAGTTAAGGGTAACAATAGAGGCCAAGTTTGGATCTGAAAAAGCAAGAAAACTGAACGATAGAACAACTTGTATTCCGTGCAAAAAGGCAAAAAAATACCCTACATATGACTATAAGCGACCTGCAGACAAGTTAGCTGAGAAAGGAGTGTTGGTGTACTGCTCTGCTGTGCAGCATTACCAAGGCCAGATTAAGACCCCCACAGGCTCCTAGGTCACATAGCTCCTTAACAGGCAGTTGATCTTACTTTTCACAATGCACAATAAGGACACTGAGTCGTTTAATGAAGTGTGGTATTCATCACTCAAGATTATGGCGCAAAACTAGATTGCTTCATCATGGTTTTCCCTCTTGGTTATGTCAGTAGTAGTACATGGATACTCAATAGTTTAATCGACGTGGTTTCCCCTAAGTCATCTCAGTGGCACAAAGATACTAGATCATTTCATTGAATGGGGCTTGGGGGGATTGGAAAAAAGGCTCCCTGCTGTCATGAGCCCCTGGGCACACACCCAGATCCACACCTGAGTGTTACTAATATGGACATGGCCTTAATGGAAGAGCCATCAAAAACATGCCTCTGATCTCATCACAAAAATCAGCCTCATATGTATGCAAAACAAACATCTACATAAGACAGATGCATTTTGAAACCAAGGGTTGTGGACAGATGAAATTAAAATCAAGGTCTTTGGTTAAAACCACAAAAGGTTTGTTTACAGGAAAAAGGAGAAGTATTTAAAAACAAAGAACACCTTGCCAACTGTAAAGTACTGGTTGACTCTACTATCCTTTTTTGTTGTGTGGCAGTTAGTGGCACAGGAAGCATTGTGCTAGTACAGGAAAGAACAGAATCCACTAAATAACAACAAATCCTCGAAGAGAATGTTAGACAGGTGAGTCTGGAAAATGAAAATGAAAACAGACAGGATGGCTTCTAAAAGACAATGATCCAAAACACAATTTGAAATCTACTATGAAGCACCTCCAGTGGAATATTTTGAAATTGCCATCGCAGTCATCAGACTTCAACATCATTGAAAATCTGTAGGTAAGATCTTAAACGTGCTCTCCACACAAGATAGCCTGAGAATATCTCACAGCTGGAATTGTTCTGCAAGCAAGAATGGGGAAAAATTTCCAAAACAAAAATTCCTAGACTCATAGCTGGCTACAAAAGCATTTCTAAAATGTGGCTTTTGTCAAAGGAAGTGTTACTAAGTACTGATTCAGTAGGGTGCCTAAACGTTTGCAAATGCTACATTTACTTTTTTTTTTGTCTACCAGGCATCCAATTCTAAATGTGTTCAGATTTACAAAATAACATTAAGTTGGTCAGTGAAAACATTGAAAGTATTTTCTTTGTACTTTTGTCAGTTAAATAAAGATTCAAAACAATTAAAAGATCACACATTTTTGTTTTTATTACATTTTAGAAAATATCCCAACTTTCTGCAAATTAGGTTTGTATATTGTTTCTGTTTATCAAATAAATTATAACTGCACATTAACATTTTTGTAAAATTCCTATTTTAGTTTATATTTACTATTTTTTACTTCAAATGTTAACAAAATATATATTTGGTCAGGGTTGTCCAGACAATTACATGAAACTGTATATACTGTACACATAATATCATATGGTGTTGCCATGTAAATGTTTTATTTTTAAAGCAATTTAGAGTATGTTCTTTAGCCCTGACTAAATGTATTTATAAAACACAATTAAAGTAAAGAATCTGCAAATGCATTCAAGAAATATATGTATTATCATAATTAGCTGTAACAGATTGGTGACCTCTGCTGGTCAGAAAACATTAGGTTATCAGGGGACATAAATAAGACACTGAAGGATTAGGGAGTAGTTACAGAAGTTAGAATAAATGATGTACAATTTCCCACTGTAACCAATGCATATGTTTTCTATTAAGTTGAATTTTCCTATCTTACAATTAGTCTTGAATGACAAGAATTGTTGTCCATGAGGTTAAAAGGAAGAAAAATCTTAGAAGCTGAGGATTTTGTCCTGACTTAAGTTAAGAATCCCCAGCCACCAGTTATACCAAACAGATTTCTATTTTTCAAACTTTTAAAAAAGGCATAAGATAATAGTAAGAATGCCTCAAAGCATAGAACAAAATGGAAAGTGATAACCTGAAGCATTTACTTTGTCTTTCTATTAAAACATTTACTAATTTCTGAGCATTTCAATAATTTTTCTTGAATGCACAAATTTAAACAAGTATTAGATAGATAGATAGATAGATAGATAGATAGATAGATAGATAGATAGATAGATAGATAGATAGATGGTAACTTATTTGTCCTCAATGGAAACTCAAAAAAAATTACAACAGACAACAACACAAAGAAAAATTATAAAAAAGAAGAAAACATTTCTGACTTGACTAAAGATAAGTGAGCAGTCACAGTCCCAGTGAGGAATTATGTAGGTGTATTACTGTTGGTATACAGAAGCCTCAGTAGCGTTTCTTGACACACACCTACTGAATAATTTGTTGACTGAAAGTCCTCAGAGTTAGTGTGTCAGAGAGAAGACTTGCGGTATTTTTCATAATGGCACACAGTTTTGTTTTAATTCTCTCCTTCGTTGTTACATCCAGAGGGTCCAGAGTGCATCCTATACCGAGACTGCCCTCTTAATGAGCTTGTTGATTTGGTGGGCCTCTATTGCACTCTGTCCACATTTGTTCCTGGTCTTGTGCCCTGCCTCCAAGACACTGAATTGGATTAAGTAGGGTTGGGAATGTGTATATACCTCCAAGGGAAACAGCTGTAACTTTGTTTCCATTCCGTTTGTTTAATTCAGCTGCTATTGCAGGTGACTAAATACATCAATCACATTAAGGCTTGGGTAACTTCAATGTATTATCTGTGTATTGCCAAATTCTTAATTAATCACCTATACTTTTCTAAAACTGAAACCTTTGAGTATCTTTCTGCATTACCGAACATGTATGTAATCAGTATGATTCTTGCAAAGTCTTTTATTTGCTCCAAAGTTTTGGTGCTATGGTCTAAGAACTATTAATTTTGTGTTGCGGTACCCAGTGAATGACCTTATTTCTAATAACGCAGTGCTTACAGCCACTCTTTGTTGAATGTCAGTAGGTGATAGAACAAATATTTGACACAAAGGCTTATTTATTGGAAAATTCATTTCAGATAACTGCCTCAAATGACAGCCTAGATAAATGCAATTAGCTGTTTCTTTACAATAAGAACTACAGTTGTGCTTGAAAGTTTGTGAACCCTTTAGAATTTTCTATATTTCTGCATAAATATGACCTAAAACATCATCAGATTTTCACTCAAGTCCTAAAAGTAGATAAAGAGACACTAGTTAAACAAATGAGACAAAAATAGTATACTTAGTCATTTATTTATTAAGGAAAATGATTGAATATTACATATTTGCGAGTGGTAAAAGTATGTGAACCTTTGCTTTCAGTATCTGGTGTAACCCCCTTTGCAGCAATAACTGCAACTAAACGTTTCCGGTAACTTTTGATCATTCCTGCACACCGGCTTGGAGGAATTTTAGCCCATCCCTCCATACAGAACAGCTTCAACTCTGAGATGTTGGTGGGTTATTGCTGCCTTATTGCTGCAAAGGGGGGTCACACCAGATACTGAAAGCAAAGGTTCACATACAGTACTTTTGCCACTCACAAATATGTAATATTCAATCATTTTCCTTAATAAATAAATGACCAATTATAATATTTTTGTCTCATTTGTTTAACTAGTTTCTCTTTATCTGCTTTTAGGACTTGAGTGAAAATCTGATGATGTTTTAGGTCATATTTATGCAGAAATATAGAAAATTCTAAAGGGTTCACAAATTTTCAAGCAAAACTGTATGTATAACCCTAAATCAAATGTGTTTTTTCTTTACAATGCGATAAAAATGTACTGCTTTCTGATTTATTTTTACATTGATAATAAGACCAAATATGAGCAGTTTAGGTAGACACAATAATAAGATGTGTTCTTTATATATGTTATATATATATATATATGTTATGAACTGCTTGCCATACCCGCTAGCACTCTATAGTATGCTACATCCATCCATCTATCCATTATTTTTTTTTTCTTTATTTCACTTTATTCAATTTCTTGTATTAGGAATTTGTTAGTTTTTGCATACCCCTTGAGGTTAGAGTGCAGGGTCAGCCATTGCACAGTGCCCCTGGAGCAATTACAGGTTAAGGGTCTTGCTCAAGGGCCCAGCAGAGTAGGATCTCTTTTGGCAGTGACGGCGATTGAAACCAGCAACCTTCTGGATACCAGCACAGATCCTTAGCCTCAGAGCCACCACTCTGCCCAATACTTGCTCTATACGTAAGCAGTCTCTGTGGGCCCCGTCCTCTCAAACACAAACTTTTTATTCCAGAACAAATTATGTGATTATAAAAAAATATATATAACCCACAGAAGCCAGTTTCAGACTTTGGCTAGAGAAAGTTCCCTATATTTGGATTTAAAGTTAAAATTTAGCCTAACATATACATTTTTGGGATGTGTTTGGAAAATCAGAGTACCTGAAAAAAAAAACTTTACGCAGATACAGGGATAATAAGCAAATTCCACACAAACAGTGACATGGCCAGTCTTTAAACTCAGAACTCTGCCACTGTGCCACGATGCAGTGTAATATAAAGTACACTGTGTTGGTGTATGTGTATTAAATATTGTTAATTGACTGCCTGCTTCTCTTCTGATAGTTTTAAAACACTTAGCTTAAATAATGAATGCTAAAATGTTAAAGTAATCAGTTAATACATGGCAGAAAGTGCCCTAAGTCTTTTGGCAAGACTAACCGTAATCACCAGAAAAAAGCATAGCATTTCTGATTTTCAGCCAAGAAAAAACTTGATTGCAGCAATGAATTAATTTATAAAGTGAAGAAAGTACGGTAATGTTCAAGAATGTTCAAGTACAATAATAAAACATTACCCGACAGCAAGTATGCTTCTTTAACCCTGATGTGGAAATACTGCATTCTCTCACAACTCAATAGCATGTTGATTGTATTAGCATCATTTTTAGGTTTAATAGTTTCATGGCATGACTTATAGACTGAGATTCCGCAAAATGAAAGCAGCAGAAAATTAAATGACGTAGTGTACAAAAAAGATAAAGGATGGCTGCAAATTGATGTTTACAGAACAGGTATGTACAAAAATATTAATGCTAATTAATCTCACAACTATTTTCTCATGCAGCACAATGAAAAGATTAAGAGGTAAAATATTCAAATCAGGTGTTTTCTGTTTGTTCTCTGTGCAGAGGGGAAGATTGAGTTTATGTCTTGCAGGAGTGTAGCACAGAACTCTGGGCCCTGTAAGTAAGCAGTCTCTGTGGGCCCCGTCCTCTCAAACACAAACTTTTAATTCCAGAACAAATTATGTGATTATAAAATTGCCTAGTGATGGTGTGCATAGCTGCATGGTATTCCATTCGGGGATGGTTTATTACCATTTTTCAGATCCTCATCCTTACTTGGGAAAAAGCTGAATTATACAAACACATAAGCACATGTGAATGTACATTGATGCAGTATGTCAAAGACTGTTGTGCAGATCATGAAGCTCTTTGTTCACTAGTTGAACAGGACTGATGCTGAAATCAAATCTGGAAGATACATCCATGTGTTTTAATAGAATGCTGTAGTAAACATCAACGGAATTTGCTACATAAGGTGATCTGATTTGGACACAAAATAATGAACTTATCAGCCCTCGGCTATGGTGGCTTTCTGCTTTATGTAGAATTATCTTCAAGACTCTACTACTTATTATATTTACAAAACTATAGATTCCTGCACACCACAAAAGTTCTTTTAATTATTATTATTATTTATACTCTACGCACCTTGCTCCATTTGGTTTGTGTACATCAGGTTCCATCAGTTATAACATCAAGTAATACCTGACCGATAGCTCATGTTATAGAAGGACCCCTGTACCTGAATCCTGACATACTCAGTGACTGTTCCAAAAGCAATTTTTCCAAGTAAGCTTCCAGTCTAACCTCTGTTTTTGTTCTGTACAGTAAGGTCCTATTTGTCCCGCTTAAGACATTCCCACTTTATAGACTACAGAAATTTACATGTCCTTATTACTAGTCCTCTTGGGCTTCAGTCTCCCCATCACATGGTTAGCACAAACTCTCAATCTGAATATGATATTTAGCAGACTCTGGCTTGTCTTAGATTAGATTAGATAAAATTGATTAATCCCATGGGGAAATACAGATACATACAGCAGATGACACATAAAAAACAAGGATTCAGACTCAGATGACAAATAATACAGCCAATGAATCAAGCAATTGATAAATAAATAAATACATGTTGTACAGATATTTCAATATACATTAATGAACATCAGGAGGAAGCACTGATTTGCCTGATAACAGTGGGCAGTAAAGACCCCCCGATGTGCTTCTGTTTTTAGAATGAGCTTGTGGCTCATTGTGGCTTGTGGGTATTACAAGAGACCAACTCTTAGAAGGGATGGAGGGGATTTTTCATGAAGGCATGCAAAGTCTTCTTACACTTCAAGAAAAATCTGTTCTTGTCAGTGAAGGCTTCACTCTCCCCTAGAGGTAAAATTTAAGCCTGACCCCTGTCATGTGCAGTTGTGATAGGACTGTTGCCTAGTTCAGTCTCCTATCCATTGTGCAACTCATTCTGCTCCTTTTAAAAATATCTATTAATTCTCATTGTCTGACAATATAAATTCAGTCACTTGTGTACTTGATGCTAAAACTACTTTTAGATTTTACCAACAGAACTTCCAGTATTTTCCGGTACAATCTACAAGACACCGTGTATTGTTTCATATTTTTAGGGATTATGCACCAGAGGTGATAGTCCCTATTATTGTTTAATGCAGAATGTCATCTTTAATATTGAGCTGCCTTTACATGCCATCTCGGTCAAAATGAAAGGGAACCAATGTTTATATGCTGACAAAAAAATAATATACATTATGCTGTCAGCAGTATTAGCAATTGTCTTAAGCCATATGTAATTACTGAATATAGTACGTTCATTGCAATATCGCTGTTTCTCTTGTTAATATTATTATACATTTTTCACTTTTGTAATACATCACACTTTCCTTGTTGTCATACTACAACTTTGTCTACAAAAAAAGTGGCAGTACCATGTTATTTGATGCTTCTCTTGTGGAACAGTGACGCATCATACAATTAAACACATCAGTGTGAAGCATGGAACAAGTAATGGTCAGAAGCAGGTGGTAAGTGGAAAGGCAGCAGGACAGTGCAAGACAGAAAAATGATTAATCATTTTCAAGTATAATGTTTTTAAATGTTGTCTGGGGAAAAAAAATCAACAACATTAGCCATTCTGATACAACAAGCAAATAAGCTGCCTAAGGAAATAACCAATCATGATGGCAAATGCAAGCATGCGCATATTACCTATAGCTCTTTGCTTCATAAAGTGCTGTAAGTGTTTAGTTCCTACAGTTTGAAGCAAAGAAGTATTTTTGTTATTTTGAAATCCTAATAGCATACCAGTAGCACTCAAACATCACAGTCTGAAGTAGCCAATAAGTAGTCTGGAGATCTTTTCATCTTGTAAGATTATCCAAGAATTGCGCAGTCTGACTTTTTTTTTCCTTTTAAGTATATTAACTAAGTGGTATGTAATGGAACTTTTATTAGTGATGAAAAATAAGACACTAGGTTTATCCTTTGATGTCTCTTTATCACAGGGAAAATAGTTGCAGCCATAACATTTGATATTAAGGAACACCTCACTCTCACATTGGGTAAGGTATTATGTACTGTAAGGTATGCATAGGTCCTAGCATTTGATCAGAGTGGCGCATACTAAAATATTTATTTTAATAGGGCAGTAATGAGATTACATTTTCCAGATTAGTCAACGTAAAATATAGTATCCTTCAGAGATCAGTGTATACAGTATGTTCTTGATAAAAACGTAACTTAACAAGCTTGTTCAGTTTGCAGATGACGATAAACTAGGTCAAATAGTGGATATCCAAAAATGAGCAAAATCATTGTTGACAGACCCAAACAGAATTCAGATTTAGGCAGATGCAGTAAGTGACAGATGAAATTTAATGACAATAAATCTAAAGATTTACATGTAGTATAGAAAGTAAAAATGCTAGATTTCAATTCACAATAGACAGTTTGAAACATGAAACTGCAGCCTATGAGACATTGGAGGCAAAGCAGGTTCTTCATTATGTACGTTCAGACTAGGTAAGAAGCGATTCAATAGGTCAATATAACGTTGTGTTATACAGAATGATGTGTAGAGAACAAGTCAAGGAAGGTTGTTTTTAAGGTTACAATGCACTTGTGAGGCCTCATACGTAGTTTTGATCTCTGCAGTACTACACAACATAGCAGCACTAGTGAAAGTTCAGAAAAGACCAACTAGAATGATTCCAAGACTCAAGGATATATGCTAATCTTTTCAATCTAAGCAATGAGAGGTTAAGAGGTGAGATGAGTAAAGATCTTCAAATTCTAAATAAAATTAACACAGTGGATGTCAACTTTAGACGTGTTCTTTAACATGAACATAGAGACACAGATGGTAGCTCATTAGAGGGAAATTTTGTGCGAATGTTAGAAATGTTTTTTTCCCAAAGAAAACCACAGATACAGTATGTGGAATATATCACAAAGCAGGGTGGTAACTAGTAGTACTTTAGTGTTTACTAGTGTTATACATCGACAAGTTATAGTGAGATGAACAGATTTATTGTATCAAAATTGTTCTGATATTCTTAAGTGGAAGAAGGATTTCTTCTGTCATTTGCTATCAAAAATGCTTTTACTCATTTTGCATGATCATCTGCCCTCTGTATTACAGATAGTCAATGTTCTACTTCATTTATACTTGATTTTTTCATGTAGTTCAATAATCAAGGACTTCTAATTATATTATTTATCCACAAAAAGCGGAGAACAAGAACATAATGTAGGTAAGAAAGTAAAAAATGATACATATTTATTTCCAGAGATAATAGTAATGTATGTGTCTTTTCCTCTGTGTGGTGTATCAGTCTTTGACAAATTATGTCATAATTCATTTTACTGTCTACTGTAAACCTGCACTCTGCCAATATTATTGCCAAGTGATGAAAGTAACATTTCAAAAATTTAAGGCAGCCATGTTTTTCCTGGTTCTGTGACAAGGGACAAGCATCACTATGAGGTATGCCACTTTTTTTCACCTCTTAAATGTTCTCAAGTGCTCCCACTGAACATCAATAATCTACTGCTCTGCTTTGCTTGACGGTCAATCAAAGATATAGCAGCTGTGGTGAGCGGCTGGGGGCAGTACCCAGCCGGGACGCCTGGAAGGACCAGAAGAGGGATTATGCCTCCTCTGGACCACGAGAGAGCAGCCGCCTTGGTTGGTATGGGGACCACGGGAACACAGCATGGAAGCTCAACCCTATAGGGGCCCTTGGTCACTGCTAGGGGGCACATGGATGCCTGAGAAGCCCTGGACATCAGCACTTACGCCACACCAGGAAGTTCCGGAGGAAGTTCATCGGGAGACACCTGGAGCACATCCGGGTGAACATAAAAGGGGCCGCCTCCCTTCATTTGTTAGCTAGAGTTGGGAGCTGGAGCAGGACGAAGCTCCAGTGACAGGAGAGAGAAAGGCAGCCTGAAGAGGGCATTGGGAGAGGCCTGTGATGGGAGTGATTGGTGCGGGAGCACTGTGTGTTGGGCAGACTTTATTATTGTAAATAAACGTGTGTTTTGGCAAAGCGGTGGTGTCTGTCTGATGGTGTTCGGACCCGTGCTCATACAGCTTATCAATAACTCTGAAACCTACTGAAAGTTTACTGGAAGCAACAAATGTAATCATGATCTTCTTTTCCTCATTCTCATCTTCTGTACTCTTTACATCCGTGCTCTCCTTCAAAAATAGAAACATATTTGATGACCACATTGTGAAGAAGTGTTTTTTCAGATGAACATTTTCCCTAAACATTGCAGCTCTCCTGGTTAGTGAAAATACACCTGTCCAGCTCTCGTGTATGAATATCTTGGCATTTGCAAAATATGAGTGGTGGCAAACCATAAGAAATGATTCACCTAAAATACAAAGGGCAATTTGCATTTTGAAGCCAGAGTATATGTATTGAAATGTGTTTAGCAAAGAAGTTATTTTAACTTGTATAATTTTCCATACAATATTTTCTTCATGTTCAATGGCGGTTCCTGTTTGGTTAAAGTGCTCAGTTGTCAGTTGTCAGCACTAATGATTGAAATTGCATCAGAACATCTGCCTGCATGTGTCTCCTATACAAACTGCAGTGTGGCAATCTGAGCAAATCTCCACAAGTTACAATCATCATTGTTATAAAAAATTTAAAAACAGACTGTGTTATCTATCCCATTGATGAAGCAAACAGCTAATGCTTCAACTTTCGAATCAGTTAACTAAGTCTCCAAAGAAACACAAATGTTATGCTATTACGTACATTTTCTAACTTGTTAAAATAAATAAGTACTTACTTTGCCACAATTACAATATGTAGACAATACACCTTAGAAATGTAAAAAGCTTTTTACATTTTTAGTCATTTAATATTATCTATATTTGTGTACGTTTGTAATTTCAAACTTTTAAATGTGTTAATGTGAGACTGCATATTATAAATTTATATTATTAACAATTTACCATATTTGACAGGAGATGTGATGTACAGTAAATATCGTCACACACGTGCACATGGGGGGCAGTTTACAGCAAGAGTTCCCAAACTTTTTTCGGCCGCAGACCCCTTTACCAAAAACTTTTAAAACCGTCGACCCCCTAGTCATTTACTTTACTTACTCAAATTAATAAATTCGTACAGTACTCAATATTAAATATTTCACTAGATATCAAACTTTTCATTTTAATCACTTGTAATTAATGATTGAAAAAGATTAAAAGACTACAGAATTTGCCATTATCTTGTGCAACATTTAATATCGAAACCTGCACTAATGAACATTAAAGCAAAAAAATACGAGCAGAGTTTTTTTACATTTTTGACATTTGTGAAATAAATATGTAAATTCAAAATAAGTACAAATATTGAAATCACTTTATTAAACATAGAAATGAAGTAAAAAAATGTACATATTCAGACAGAATTAAACTTCAACAAAATTACAACAAAAAAATTTTTATCAGAATTATAAAAATAAGAATACTAAATAAATTAGATTGGAAAACTGAATTTAATGAGACGGGTGCACCTGGTGATCTGTCAACAATTTATCTATGTCCGGTTTTAAATTAGTGAGTTGCATTCTCAAATCTCCATGTTCAGTGATATGTAAACAATGTCTGTTCTAAATCAGGTTTAAAACTACGCTGAAGCCTCTCTCCACCAGATACAACAATGGAAATGCCAGCAAATACTTTTGTACAACAGTCCATAGAGCCAGGTACAGAAGTGGAATATCTTATTGCAGCCAAAACTTTTGATAACCCTGTTTGAATTGTACCTTGAGATCTTCATTCATGCTGATGATTATCAGCTCATCTTGCAAAATTACATTTGGTTCTGCACTAGTAGTGTATGGGTTTATTATCCAGTTTGGTATTTCCAATGATAGAATATCTTCGAACTTAGTTTTGAAATCTAAGTGAAGAGCCTCCAAGTGGTTGATGTACAGCAAGATGTTTTCTTCTTGGATTGTGCCTATCTTAAATAAGTTGGAAAGCTCAGATCTTGCAATATTTTGCTTAAAAAACATTAATCTGGCAACAAAAGCCAATATAACTGATTTTGCTTTGATGAGATTCAAATGGTCTCCTTCCAGTTGTAAATTAACATCATTAAATTTGCCAAATAAGTTGGTTAAATAAGCAATATCTGTTTTACCCTTAAGTAAATTTTCTTTCAAACTGGAATTATTGTCTTACAAATACTCTAAAACAGATTGAAAAAGTGCAAAAAATCTTGCCAACCATAAACCTTTTGAAAGCCAGCGGACTTCGGTATGGAAAACCAATTGATAGAAATCTTCATCGCTTTCCTCGTATAATTGTGCGAACAGTCTAGTGTTCAAAGCGTTACTTCTAATTTTGTTCACAGCTGTTATAACAAACTGAAGCGATTGATGCAATTTTTCAGTAAGGTTCTTGGCTACTAAATGTTGGCTATGGATTACACAGTGAACTGTAAGTGTGGCTGAGTTAGTTTATTATGTTTTATATTTTTGTGAACATTCTCAAAACTATTTTTTTTTATACTGAAATTCTTCTGTTTTTTATATTGTGAATTTTGTTTAATGTGAATGCTATCATTGTATCTTTTGTATATAGTTCCTGTTTGCCTGTTGGGGGCTTTAATTAATGTAACACCCATAGGACGCACATGCAGTGTACAGCAGACTCCTGGCAAAAGTTCGATGACGCTTTTGCAGGAGACTTAGAAAGCGCCTGATGCTGTGTGTGCTGACTGTGTGCCCCTTACTGCTTGTTTTGTAGAATAAATGGCAGAATCCGGATATTGGTGTGTCTGTCTTCCTTTAAAGCATCAGCAACCATTCTAGAGCCGCTACACAAGCACTTCAGGTACATGTTCTTTCAGGTAACTTATGAAACCGCGATAATGACCAACCATAGCTGGTGCTCCATCTGTCACAACAGATATTATATTTGTCAGTGGAATCACTTTTTCCCTGAAAAATAGCTCCATTAAATTAAAAATCGATTCGCCTCTGGTGTCAGTAGCAAAAAGCAGCTCTTCATGCACTTCCTGATCTTGAATAAAGCAAATGTACGCCAGCAACAAAGCTGTCCAATTGGAGGGAAAAAACTTTTTTTTGCAGATGATTACACAGACAGTTTTCCACGTGACTCATTTTGTCAATACGTCTTTGAACTGTGTTATTGCTCAAAGGAATCCTTTTTATAACATCTTGTGCAGGTTTGTGGAGTATAGTGTTCAATACCTCCGCGACGGCCAGTATAACCAGTTTCTTCCATATGTTGTACGATGCCCTTAATCCATCATCATTTTGCTTTGATGATGAAACAAAATTATCTATCGTAGAATTTTATGTTTAAGTGATTGAAAGTAAGACAAATCGTTTTCTTTTTTGTCAGGGTGAATTCTGCTCAAGTGATCTGCTAGTTTTGATGGTTTTATAGCGTTGTTGCTAAAGACTTTTTTGCATATGAGGCACATTGGTAAATGTTTGTTTGATAATGACGGGACAGATCCTAGCTTCAAATAGTCCAAGCTGTATTGTCTGCATTTCTTTTTTGGTTCAGTCATATTATTATCTGAAGAAATAAAAACTTTAACAAACAATTTCGACAACCCCTGTGATAAAAAAAAAAACAAAAAAGTATGTACTTGCTTGAAACAGAAGATTTTTGTTCAAACTTGAATAAATAAACTGTGTCCTCTGATTATCTTTTTCGTAGTACTGCTCCTTAATAAATTATTATATTCAAAGATCAAATCACAGATAAGTACATGTCACATCAAACAAACCAATTTATAGTGTTTTATGAAAGCATGACCATACAAGACTGATAGATTCTGCTAATATCGAATATCATCTCGTCCCAACGCGAACAAGTGCGGACATGCAACGGTTTTTCATGTCCGCACTTGCTTTGATACGTTCGATAAGACAATGCACTGACATGTTTGTGCTACATGTATTTTTATGCATTCTTACATGTAACTCTTTTAATGACACATTTTACCTTTTCATTTGCAAGTTTGGTATGTAATGTGTTTTTGTCAAAAAAGTGTTTTTTTGAATTATTTTACTTCATAATTAGGTACCTATTGGAATCTAAGATATTCTACAGTAACAAACAAATAGCAGTAGTAAGGGGGTCTATTTTTGCTGTCGTCGACCCCCAATTTTTTTTATTGAAACTATCGACCACTTTGGGAGTTCTTGGTTTACAGGCTCAAATAGTGTTATTTGTTTGCCAGATCAGGGGTTGCCACTTTCACCTAATTGTTTCTCCTCTTGTTGCTGTACAGTTCAACCAAAGGTGCTGCCTCTCAGTGACATCACCACTGGTCAACCCACTGTTGACATCACTGATGACATAATTTCCTGTACCCAGAATCCACCTTCCTGCCATATTAGTTCCTGTTCTGGCCGCCTTCACGCCACCTCTTTCTCCCATCCGCCATATTTATAGAGCAAACTCAACCTGCTAGTCAGTTCAGTTGTGAATTCCACTTATGTAAAGACATGTTTCTTTCCTTTTTGCTGATTTTTCAGTATATGGGGTGGCCATCCCCAAACCTTTTTCTGTCTGTTTCCTAATTTTTTACCACAATATGTAGTGGTATGATTCAAATGTTCACAAAAAAATTCACAATCATCATAGTGCCCAGCATTCATACACGTGAAATGCTATCATCATTCAATGAAGTGATGGCATATAAAGGGTGGAGTATCTGAAAAAATTCTTTAACTAATATTTATTATAAATAAAATGTTTCAAACAATATTTGAAAAACAGCAGATTAAGTCTCTTCTCACTCCAGTATCCCATCAAATTGAATCTTTTATGTTATGAAGGTTTTTTGGAGCAGTTTTTTTGAACTCTAAAGCAAATTTCCCTATAGTCTAGGGAAGAGTTTAGGTAGAGCTTGACATCTTTTTTAAAGTCAGAGATGAAATTTGTGATTTCTGTAGCATGTAAAGCAGAACATAATTTTTACTTAGTCTTCTAGTTATCAGACAACAGACAATGAGTTCTAGAAACACCTTCATTTTCCCAAATGAAAGATAGTCACAACACAGCTATAGAATTAGGTTCATGTTTGCTTGAAAGTCTGCTGTGTGAAACGCAACCAAACTGGAGACTGAAAAAACTAATTCATCATCTACTGATTCATGTCCTAATTCAGCACAAACCAAATGGATTATGAGTGTAAAACCACTTAAGTCACAGTTATAACAGCAGAAAAAAGAGTGGGCATTATTTATAATAAACCTTTTCAAAAACCAATTTTCTTCTTGTAGATATCCATCAATCAGTCATTTTTTGCTAAAAACATTTCAATACATATACTCTATCTTCAAAATGTTAATTGCCTCTTGTATTTTAGGTGAATCATTTCTTATGGTTTGCCACCACTCGTATTTTGCAAATGCCAACTCTTCCCATTTTCTGCCACTAGCAGTTTGGGGCCACTATACTTACATAATACAAAACATTTATCAGTAATGATACTGTACATGTTATCCAGACATCTAGTGTATATTGCTCAATACACAGAGCTCAAGGCTGAAGATTTTGCCAGATGAACATTATTTTTTAGCTGCGCAGTGTTCCACTTTGGAATGTAGTAATTTTCTGACACAGATATGGATTTTTAACCTCAGAGTTTGAACAGCAGCAACACACAGCTAGTTCAGAAATAATATGGGAATATGCAGCAGCTTAGAGCAAATCAGTCGCTAAAACGCCTTCAGAGAATATCATCTCGATTTTCGTCCGTTCATCCATTGATTTTCTAAACACAATTAAGCTAAACCTTAGGGCCAGCGGAAAAGCCTACCCAGCATCATCAGATTTAAGGCAGAAACCAATCCTTGATGGGACATCAGTCACTCCAGGACATACTCTTTCATGCACAGCCATACTTCCTCATACTGAGCCAAATTAGGGGCTCACGTTCTACATGAAGTGTGCACATTCTCCTTCTGTCTGTGTGGATTTTCCCTGGGTAGTTGGATATCCTTCTGTATCCCAAAAATCTTACATTTTAGATTATACGACATCTCCAAATGCCACTTTGAGTGTATGTCACCCAATAGGCCCCATGCAGTGGTAAGCTCTGGTCATGACAACCATTTTGGAATGAGAGTGCTTCGAATAAGTATATTCATAAAAGTAGAAAGATGGATTGATGTGCACAATTTAATTTGATTACTGTGTTGTGTTCTATTGAATGAGAGTATTGCAGCAACATCACATCTCTAATTAACCCCTTATTATGAGCAGTCAGGCCTACACAATTGGGCACTGTAAACTATAAATATTTAACCATCAAAAAATAACTTGCCTATACTGCACTTAAAGTTACTATAGTTCTTAGTCATCAATTAGATTGATCTAACAGAATTATGTAAGGAAAATAGTGAGTCATGAGCTGGAAGAAACTGGTGGAAATTAAGGAAAGAGCCATTAACCTGAAAGACAGAAGTTCCTTTTTTAACTTGAAGAGTTGTAGGAATCTCAGCCAAACTACAATGCCATCGGAAGTTGAAGGGGAAAGCTTGACAGCTTTTTAAAAGTTTCAGAATGAAATCTTGAACAGCTTGCTGTGACCATCAGGAATTCTGCACAAAACTCCACCAAAGAAAGTGTCAGAGATCTTTTCTTGATTTTTTAGGGGCATATTAGAGGAACCATCATTTGTAGCAGAGGTTGGCACACAAAAAACTAACACAAGAAATTTGACAAACGAGAGGAGACCATTCAGTTCCTCAAATCTGTTTGTTTAGCTAATAGCTAAAGTGTCCTAATATCTCATCCAGATTTTTCTTAAAGGTTTTCAAGGTTGGCAACACTAAAATTGGGCTCATTTAACAAAATTAATTCAAAAGAAGATTCTGAACTAAAGTTCTAATTCCCATACAATCTAAAGTCTATTGTAAATTCCTTATTTTTTAACAAATGAAAGAAGTAGAAGATCATACAGAATATATACCATGTGCCTGATTTACAGGTAATAGAAAGATAGTGAAGGAAGGAAATTATATTATACAACATATGTGTGTAGGTATGTGCAGTCTTGAGCTTTTCATATGGCCATCCACTCCCTGGTTATCTGCACCCTCAATAACCATGGAGTCACAGGTTCAGCATTGGACAGGTTTGGGTACTACTTTTCTGAATTATTCTTGTGTGTCTCATGGTATACATTATTTTCTTCTTTTTCACCAACCCTGAGGGCCCTTTTAATGCTGGGCCATCTTTCTTTTCCATTTGTTACTTGGTAACTAATATTCTCTTATTGCTTTGTCTGTTATCTCTATGCAGACAACGCCCAAATCTTCCCTTCTCCCTTTTTTCAACCCTTATGCTTAAGCCCAGATCGTCTTTTCTATAATTTGAAACTTAACCTCTCAAAATATCAAATCACATGCTTTCCATCTTTCCAACAACAACCCTCTCTCTAAGCATCGTCTTTGATAATGTGACCTTCTCATCATCATGTACTATCAAGAATTTCCATGTAGCTATAATTGATTCTACCTCAATAAGCATATTTCTTCTTAATATCCAACTGTTCTTTAATACCTATGCCATTCAATTCCTCAAATCATATTCTTCTTTTCTGTACTACAGCTTTCTTCTCATGCTAACCAACCTCTCCAACTTATCCAGAATGAGGCTGCTCAACTGGAGTGCTTGGATACACAATACATATATTCATCTCCACTAGCTTACAATTGCTCATAGCTTAAAATTCAAAACTTCCATCTTAACTTACAGGTTCCTGCAATACTATGCTCTGCAGTTTCTCTGGGCTCAACATATGTCCCACCAAGCAGTTCCCATTATGCTTCATCCTATGAACCAACTGCTAGATCTGCACAAAATGGAAAATGTACCTGATTTCTTGCTTCTAATAAATGCTTGTAAAGCAACCTAAAAGATTAGGGTAGTCCAATATTATTGCTGTCGAAGAGAACCTTACCAGACCTGCATATTTCTTCACTCTGAAATAAAATGAATAAACCTTTGTTTTTTCACACAAACAAGGATTAAAAATAATTCTGTGCGCTCTGATTTACTGTTGCTTGGCAAGACCAGTCAGTTCCAGATTCAATTTTATTATTTCCAGGTTGTTGTATTTATTGCTGCAATAAGTTTGCTGAATTGTACTTTAAATCCGAAGTCAGCAATGAGTTGTTTTATGATTAAACAAAGATGATATATTGATTGTGAAGTTTCTTATTAACCATGCTCTTCCAAAATAATTTTTTATTTTCTTAATTCTTTGGTTTTCTTACTGTAGTTTTGAGATGTTTCTACTGTTCAGTATAACTGGAATTAGCAGTTTTGCATTGCTTCACAAATATACTTGTGTATATATTTTCTTTGGATCCCTGTTGTAGCAAAGTGAATTGTGTTGTACTAATGTGATTTCTAAACTACTTTGAATAAAAGTTTAAAAGAAATAAGTGAATGTTAAATGGTGTGGCTTGCAGAATTACTGTTTTTGTCACTCTTTTTAATGAGGCTGCTTATCCAAAGGGGTGGAGTGGTGGATTTTGAACTTGTATTTCTAAACATTATCCTCTTTAAATTTTAGTTTTGATTTTTTTTAAATCCTAGCTAATGAAGGCCAGTGAAATCTTAACTGGGTTACAGCTACAAAAAATAACTTGTGTCCTTGGTGGCCAATTTGCGGCCGTACTTCTCTTCTCAGCTGAGATCGAAACTGCAGACTCCAGATGATCACTAGAAACCGCAAGATGAGCATCACTGCTTGTTAAACCTCAAGACAACCCATGAGAGAATATCAAAGGTTCATTCTGCTCATAAACCTGTCGGTCATCTTATTGGAGGAACATAGAACATTTTGAAATACGGAAAATTATAACAGCTGTGAGCAAAGAGGTCAAGGTAAATGTTGTTAGCCCTTGGATTGTATTTGTTACGCAGTTTCATGTGAATATTACCAGAATCAATCTACTGGGAATAAAGCTCACTCATGACCTTTAGAAAAGAACCACAGCAGTCTTTTTTTATTTAGCCTCCAAAATACAGATTTTTTTTTTTTTTTTTTTATGAAAAGCAACCTTTTAGCTCTGTCATTTCTAGATTTATTTGGCTTTGCTGCTCTAACAACACAGGAAAATATGTATCTCTAGCTGAGATTGGGCTACTCAGATCATCATCAAAAGAATTTTGCAGTACTTACAAAATATACATATACACTATATTGAAAAAATATAATTATTTAAGGTCAATTTATACAAGAATCAGAAGATTTGCAGCAGGGATACATATATGTACTAAAAAAAATGGCACTGGTTTCAAACCAGACCTCATGGTGAAGCTGGCAAGTTGCACCTTTAGACAGCATACTTATGTGTTTCCAGAGATTAGAATTATTTCCTGCCCTGGAACACATGGGCCTTTGCTTTATAGACGGCTCTCGACTTTACTCACCTGGGAAAGAAAATAAGGATACTCAGACAAGATCTATTGAGCATCTCTTTTAGTCACTTAAATCATAAGTTGAAGCACACATCTCAAGAGAATTTCATGGTCTCTGATGTTATAAATTATGATACATCTGGGAATAATTAGAGTAAAGGCGACCAGAAGACAACAATATATTGTGAAATGGGTATATTTATGGAGACCCAGACAGATATAATAGCTCAGCATAGTTAGAATTGAATTTGACAGCAGTTACAAACTGTACGAGTAATTAAAATTATGAAATAGTGGAATGTTATATAGAAACAGGAATGACAGCTGAAATATTTATACAGAATTTAACAGTCAACAACATACAACATATTCTGGATGGAGGCAAACAGGGGTCATAAGGTGTATACATTTGTCTTCTTTCAACAAAGGAATATTTCTGCCAATATTACAATGAAAGTTAATTTTCTCTAATATTAAATAATGTTTTGGGGTATTTATTTATTTTTAGGTATACTATTTTACTTCTGTTAACACTACTGGTAAAACCGTTCATATTTTTTAATAATCAATTCATTGTGTGATTATCTGATAAGTCTTTGCCAGTTTTTGCTCTTTTCATGTAAAGGCATTTGGCATCTCTGACACTTTATAGCAAATTTTTCCACTAGTCTTTGGAACAGGAGCTCAGGATAGATGGGAGACAGTAATATCTTCAGTGTCAGACCTTAGTCATATTCCATCACTAGCTATTATGGAATGTTTGGGTTTTGGTTGGTTGGATAGGTTAGGATCATCCAGAAGTCAGACCTGACCTCAAAAGGCATAATGCAGAAACCAACTGATATTTATACACATATTTATACATATATAACTAGTGACAGTAGATTTTGGGTTTAATACAGTTAGGTCCATAAATATTTGGACAACCCGATTTCTGGGGCAAGATGGGCGCTGGCTACGGCCAGAGAGCCCGGCGGGCGGAAAGTGTCGGCGGGTGGCCTGTGAAGGCCTGGTCAATGCAATGCCCAGTTCCCTCGCCCAGCAGGTCGGGGCACGCCTATCAAACATGTCGGGCCTCCTCGGCGTCCTGGAGCGTCAGTTGGCGGTCCTCCGACTTGGGGTCAGAAAAGCCTGCTTCGGCGCTGCAGCTCCGCCGCGCTGTTTCAAGTGTGGCAGACCGCCACCTGCTGCCAAACTGCCCCATCACATCGCCCGGAGCCTATGGACTGCAGCTGGACATCACGGAGAGGTATTGTACCCGCCGCATCCCTTGGCGAGTCGAAAGTGGTGTTGCTAAATGAAATGGCGGTCGCTGTGTTACCTGACCCCCTTCCCAGTGATCTGGGACAAGACTTCTAAAAGAATCAGCGGTAAGCTTTTTGAGGGAGCAGTGGAATGACAGCGCATTGTTCTGCCTAACAGTCTCCACACCGCGGGAACCCTGAACTGTTGTACACCCATGGGCGAGGTGCTAAGGCCTTTTGGTTCTGTACATTACCACAATGAATTTTAAATGAAATAACTCAGATGTACCGACTCCGGAGGCAGTTGAAGTGCAGACTTTCAGCTTTAATTCAGTGGGCCTGAACAAAAGATTGCATAAAATGTGAGGCAACTAAAGCATTTTTAACACAATCCCCTTATTTCAGGGGCTCAAAAGGCCTGGGTGCCGTGCTGAATTGGACAAATTAGCGGAATAACTGGAAATAAAATGTTCATTTCTAATACTTGGTTGAAAACCCTTTGCTGGCAATGACAGCCTGAAGTCTTGAACTCATGGACATCACCAGATGCTGGGTTTCCTCCTTTTTAATGCTCTGCCAGGCCTTTACTGCAGCGGCTTTCAGCTCTCTGGTCCTTTACAACAGTTAGGTCCATAAATATTTGCTGTTAGTCTTCAATAAGTGAAATGCACGCTCAATTGGGTTAAGATCAGGTGACTGACTTGGCCTTTGAAGAATTTTCCACTTCTTTGCTTTAATAAACTCCTTAGTTGCTTTGGCTGTATGTTTTAGGTCATTGTCCATCTGTATCATGAAACACCACCCAATCAATTTGACTGCATTTAGCTGGATTTGAGCAGACAGTATGTCTCTGAACACCTCAGAATTCATTCGGCCGCTTCTATCCTGTGTCACATCATCAATAAACACTAGTGTCCCAGTGCCACTGGCAGCCATGCACGCCCAAGCCATCACTCTGCCTCCACCGTGTTTTACAGATGATGTGGTATGCTTTGGATAATAAGCTGTTCCACGCCTTCTCCATACTGTTTACTTGCCATCATTGTGGTAGAGGTTGATTTTGGTTTCATCTGTCCAAAGAATGTTTTTCCAGAACTGTGCTGGCTTTTTTAGATGTTCTTTAGCAAAGTCCAATTTAACCTTTCTATTCTTGAGACTTATGAGTGGCTTGCACCTTGCAGTGCACCTTCTGTATTTACTTTCATGTAGTCTTCTTTATGGTAGACTTGGATATCGATACGCCTACCCCCTGGAGAGTGTTGTTCACTTGGTTGGCTGTTGTGAAGGGATTTCTCTTCACCATGGAAATGACTCTGCGATCATCCACCACTGTTGTCTTCCGTGGACTTCCATGTCTTTTTGCGTTGCTGAGTTCACTAGTGCTTGCTTTCTTTCTCAGGATGTACCAAAGATTTTGACACTCATAATATTGTAGCAATTTCTCAGATGGTTTTTTTCTGTTTTTGCAGCTTAAGGATGGCTTCTTTCACCTGCATGGAGAGCTCCTTTGACAGCATGTTGTCTGTTCACAGCAAAATCTTCCACATGCAAGCACCACACCTCAAATCAACTCCAGGCCTTTTATCTGCTTAATTGATAATGACATAACGACGGACTTGCCCATACCTGCCCATGAAATAGCCTTTGAGTCAATTGTCCAATTACTTCTGAGCCCCTGAAATGAAGAAATTGTGTTAAAAAATGCTTTAGTTGCCTCACATTTTTATGTAATCGTTTTGTTCAACCCACTGAATTAAAGCTGAAAGTCTGCACTTCAACTGCATCTGAGTTGTTTCATTTAAAATTCATTGTGGTAATGTACAGAACCAAAATTAGATTAAAAGTTGTCTCTGTCCAAATATTTATGGACCTAACTGTAATTAATGGATGGATGGAAATGTGTATATGTCATGGGATTTTTTTTGCTGTGTTTGCATTCTGATTTTGATTTTTTTTTTTTTTCTCCTGTTGAAAGTTTTGTCATTATTAATGATCTTTTAGTTCTTTTGGTTATTCTAATTTATCCTTCCATTTCTTATGTTAATTATGTTCTTAAATGTTTGTACTTGAAGGTGGAGGGGTTTAGACCTCTAATTACATTACAGACTTCAGTCTTCCAGTTGCAATTTGGAAATATTATAGGTTCTTTCTGTCACTGCATTTTTGCAGTCGCATTAGTTAGCTTTACCTGTGTTCTCTGCTTTCCATTGTGTTTAGAATTTTTGTAAGTCAGTGGCCTTTGCATAGTTTTCTTTGTTAGCTTTTCACCCTTTTGACTTAGTACTTGGACTTTAATTTGTGATTTTGGACTTGGGGGTTTTTCAAATCATTTGTTTTATTCTAGATTTTATTTTATTTTTTTTATTTATTTTTTGATTTACCTAACTTGACTAACTTAAACTAACTTTTCTTGAATTTTATCAACTTGCTTAATCCAGATGAGGCTTCTCTGGAATCAGGGTAGGGGAGTAGGGGCTAGCACAGGGCACAAGGGAGGAACAAAACATGGATTGGCCACCAGTCCATCACAGGGACAACACACACAGCCACATCCAGCATACACTAGGGTTAACTTAGTATCGCCAGTTTACCTATCTTGCATGTCTTTGGACAGTGGGAGAAAACTACAGCATGCAGACATGGGCAAAACATGCAAACTCCATATTGGGAGGACCCAGGATGTGAACCCTGGTCTTCTTACTGCAAGGCAATAGTGCTACTAGTGCCACTGTGCCATTTTTTTAAATTTACATTTACATTTTTTTGTTTATTATTGATTTTTATAAGAATTTTTGAATTGTGTCTGTTTTCTTTACTAGGCCTTTGGAATATCTTTATTTGTTTAATAAATTTCTTGTTGTAATCAAGGATGGCATGAAAAATGCAAAAAAAAAAAAACGCAGTGATGACTTTTATTTCATTGCAGACAGTATGAACCCAAGATATTTCAAGCTTTGCCTGGCCAATTTCATTTAATTTGTTAATATACAGTATATCCATTCATGCATTTCAGGCCAGTGAATTAGGGCCAGTAATGAGGTAAAATAATGAAATAACGATGTGATTTCAAACTGGTGATTTCAACAGGTGATTGTATTCATGATTTGGTACAAAATCAGTATCCACAAAAGACTGAGTCTTTGAGGTGCAAAGATGGGCAAAGGATCTCTAGTTTGTCAACAAATGCATGAGAAAATGATTGAAATGTTTAAAAACAATACTCCTCAAAGAAAAACTGGAAGGGATTTGCATATTTTTTCTTCTACAGTGCATAATATCATTAAACGATTCAAGGAATCTGGAGAAATTTCATCACGTAAAGGGCAAGGGCACAAGCCTAAGCTAAACACCTGTGATTTTGGATCCCTCAGGCTGCACTACATCAAGACCCATCATTCATCAACAGCTGAAATAATCACATCAGCAAGTGATTACTTTGGCAAACCTTTGCAATATGGAGTTACATTCACAACTGCCACTTAAAAATGTATTGTGCATAAATGAAGCATTATTTTAACTGTGTCCAGAAGCAGCATTAAGAAGATGATTAAATATAACATAAGCTACAACGTAGAAACTGTTCTATGCTATAAAATGAAGCAATTTCAATTTGTAACAAATTAAAACGACAACACCGGCTGACAGTATATTATTACATAATATTTACCACCTGTTTTACGCAACTTCTGAGAAAATTGACATCATAAAGTGATCATACTCACAAATTCTCACAGTTGTGACAATAATGCACAGCAAGCCATACTAAAGGTACACAGTAAAACAGATTACAGATTTGTTAAACTGTTAAAGCTTACAAAAGTAGAGCTGACTGACAAGTCAAAAATCATATTACTTCTAATATCACTAGTACCTTAAAATAATCGCTTGCATGCCTTCTGTTGCGCAAAAGTCTCAACAATGTTTGACACGTCAAGTTGTCAGGCAGGCTCATTTTCGATTGAGAGTACAGCCAAGCCACTAAGTCTGTTGTGGCATGCGGCTGGGGGTGGTACCCAGCTGGGATGCCCAAGAGGACCGGAGGAGGGCTTGTGCCTCCATCAGACCATGAGGGGGCGACCACCCTGGTTGAATTGGGGACCAACCCTGCTCAACCCTGTAGTGGCTCGTGGTCACTGTCAGTGGGCGCCCCGGTGCCTGGAGAGCCCTGGACCTCAGCACTTCTGCCACACCTGGAAGTGCAGGGGGGAAAAAGACTGGGGACACCCGGAGTGCTTCCAGGTGCGCAGCCAGCACTTCTGCCACACAGGGGAGTGTCCACGGAGGAGTGTCAGAAAGCTCCTGAAGCCCATCTGGGCTTGTATAAAAGGGGCCGCCTCCCTTCAGACAATAACTGGAGTTGGGCAAGGAGTGGACGAAGTCTGGCTGGAGAGGAGTGGAGGCAGCCTGAAGAAGGAAGGCACTGTAGAGAGAGGCCTGGACTTTGGGGGATTGGTGCTGGAGGCACTGGGTTGTGCACCTAAAACTGTAAATATTGGACCTGAATAAATGTGTGTGTTGGGTGACCAAACGTTGTCCGTCTGTCTGTGTCCGGGGCTCATTCCACACTGTCTTGCGATGTGGTGCATTTGAGGTAATTTTTGATGGGTTTTAACTTGGAGAACAATCGTTTACTCAAAGCAACAATCACTGGCATAGTCAGCAGTAACATATAAGCCATGCAAACTTCACTGAAAATAGACAACGGTGCACAGTGATTTATCAGCAACAGTTCAGTTAGTTGACAGGATGGATTGAAAACATGCATGAAATGACAACAATTGAGCGCAAAACGACGGTGAAATGTCGGTGCTATAGCTTTCAACGAGAAGATCGGCAGCCACATACAATTCGTCGCAAGCCATCAAGGTCAGAGTTGATTGTAACAAGACATTGAATGTTGAGCCATTGAGACTGTGAAAGTTATTAAAAAATTTTAATAACTCCAAGTAGGCCCCCCAAGCTTGTAGGCCCTTGTGCTTTGTACAATCTGCACAATCCATTGCTACACCAGTGCGTGTGCTCCGGACCAAAGACAAAAAAGACCACCCAGACTGTCATTAGCAACAAGTCCAAAAGTCAGAGACTGTCATAGTATTGAGATGTTTCAGTGCCCTTGGCAAAGGTAATTTATACTTCTGTGATGGCAGCATTAATGGAGAAGAGTACAGATTTTAGAGCAACAAATGCTGCCTTCAAGACAACATATTTTCCAGGGTTGTTCATGCATTTTTAAACAAGAAAATGCAAAACCACATTCTGCACACATTACAAAGGTATGACTGCATAAGAAGAGGGTACAGGTACTGGACTGGTCTGCCTACGGTCCTGGGAAATCCCCATTAGAGAATGTGTGGAGAATTTTGAAACAAAAAAGCGACAACGACCCCATAACTTTGCACACCTTAAGACATGTTTGCTGGAACAATGGGACAAAATAAAACCTGAAATGCTCCATTGCTTGGAAAATTCACTGCCAAAACATCTTTTAAGTGCTGTGAGAAGGAATGGCAACATTACAAAGTGGTGAATACTTTGTCGTCCCAAATTTATTTGGAATGTGTTGCAGGCCTGATATGCAAGAACGGGTGTACAGTAATCCCTCGCTATATCGCACTTCGATTTTCGCGGCTTCACTCTATTGCGGATTTTAAATGTAGGTATAAATATATATCTAAATATATATCACGGATTTTTCGCTGGTTCGCGGATTTCTGCAGACAATGGATCTTTTAATTTAAAGTACATGCTTCCTCAGTTTGTTTGCCCAGTTGATTTCATACAAGGGACGCTATTGGCAGATGGCTTAGAAGCTACCCGATCAGAGCATGTATTACGTATTAACTAAAACTCCTCAATGATATAAGATATGCTTCCCGTGCAGTGCTTGATTGTTTGCTTTTCTCTCTCACTCACCCTCTCTGAAATTCTCTGCGACTGATGGAGGGGGTGTGAGCAGAGGGGCTGCTTGCCTAGAATATGCGGAGGCTCCTCTACAAAATGCGCTTTATCGCGGTGCTTCTGCATACTTAATAGCACGTATTGATTTTTTGATTGTTTGCTTTTATCTCGCTCTCTCTCTCTGACATTATCTGCTCCTGACGGCGCTCCTTTGAAGAGAAGATATGTTTGCATTCTTTTAATTGTGAGAAAGAACTGTTATCTCTGTCTTGTCATGTAGCACAGTTTAAACTTTTGACTAAAGGGTGTTATTTCATGTCTAGACGGCTCTAATAATGTTAACAGTGTGGGAGAGTTTATAAGGGCTTAAAATATATAAAAATAACCATACAAACATATGGTTTCTACTTCGCGGATTTTCATCTATCGCGGGGGGTTCTGGAACGCAACCCCCGCGATCAAGGAGGGATTACTGTATATTAATAAAACAAATGAAGCTGACCAGACAAAACATGAAATATCTTGGGTTCATAATGCCTGCAATGAAATAAAAGTCAGAGTAAATTTAAGAATCACTGTGTTATTATTTGTTCTGATTTAGGGTATTACATTGAAGAGGTGGAGCTGTCTTTAAAATTCATGCAAATGTATTATCAACCAATGATTAAAAACACACCTACAATTTACTGAGCTACAACAAAAACTAATTTAATTTGGGGATTTTTATTCATTTAGAAATAAATCAATTTAGTGTCTTTGGAGAGAAACACAATACAAAGGATTCAAAATTTGTTTTTTTTCTGTTGCATTATCCTTGCTTTAAGGATTTCAAATCAATTTTCAGGGGTAACAGAGAAGCTCTGACTATAGCCATTCTTCTAATCTGGTAATTCACTTGATGCGAATATGAGAAAATATGTCAAAAGCAAAAAATAGAGTTGGACTGTGGATATTACATTAGAGTATGAATCCTCACATGACTACATTTATTCTTCTTCTTGTTCCAATTTCACCATGATGACTCCAAGCCATAGGTTCTTAAAAGGGCAAAGAACAAACTGGCATGTCAGTTTGGGAGAGATTACCATTAGAACAGTGTTACAGGGAGCAACACTAGGTACCATCCTAAAATGCAACTAAAACTTCCAAAAATTCCTAGTCAATTGCGGTTCGTCAAAAACACAGAAAAAAAGAATGATTAAAGATAGAACATTGACTATTAAGTAAAACAGGCAAAAAGCATTTGTCAGCTGAAAATTAAAGGGCTGTATGTCCCTGTGTAGTGAGACTTCAGATTATGGTGAGTAAAAAAACAGGGTCCTCATGTATAACTCCATGCCTAGAATTCACACTAAAATATGGCATACAGACAAAAATGGAAATGTGTGTACGCACAAAATAATTCAGATATATAAATCTTTGTGTATGCCAAGCTTCATATACTTCCCTTTTATTAATCCTAATGAATAGGAAATTTAACACGTGCACACGCCTACAGCCTCACCCTGACTCCTCCTAAAAAGAATTTCAGCAAATGCATACTGGAGGCAAGGAAGAACATACTATTTGTTGGCTTAAGCAGTGGTATAAGAAACAAAAGCGTGGTGGAGACACTGAAAGTTCAAGTTTAGAAAGTCGCATAGTACCCGAAAGAAAAAAGACCTGGTCAGATATCACAGTCCATGTGAAAAGGTGAATCGTAGCCCACCGTCTGTTTATTCTGTTTCAGAGAATATTGCAAAAGCTGAGTCCCGTGCAATGCTCAGGCGGTTATGGTGCTGCTGTGCCAAGCCTGCCACAGAAACTGCTGGGAGGCCATCTGACTGTGTGCTGTTCTAGAGTCACAAAATTCAATAGTGGATGCTGTAAGAGATGTGACTAAAGAACTAAGGAATATTAGTGCTGTAATATGTGATATTGACCACAAAATAAATGAACTGGTTAAAAAATAAACGCTGCATCTGATTACCTCTTTTTACATTCTGCTAATTACATTCAAACAAAGCTGTAACTCTGTCCGACTTGGCTGATCATTTGGTGGGTAAGAATCAGGTTCATCATAGTGCATCTCTTCAGGTACATGCGTGGACACTGTGACATACTTTCGTTGCACTATAGAGCAGCACATTAATAGAGTAGAAATGCTTTCTATTTACATAAGCATATTCATTCACGGAAGGTGCCTTCATATTGTCATGTCAGCACCAAGCGCCACAACTGATCGATTCTCTGTTCTTTATTTATTTTGGGGTGACTATCCTTAAAAAGGCTGAGGGCCTTTTGCTGCACTGTGTTTGGAAAAAGAACCTGCAACTGGGCATTTCATTTTCATTTTTGCAGCATTTTTGCGTGCAGACTTTGAAAATGAAATAGCAAATGGGGGTATTTCATTTTCATCTTAATTTTTGCAGCATTTTTGTGCTCAGCTTTTGAAAATGAAATTGCCAAAAACTGTTGCCTTGCAGTTAGGAGATCCAGGTTCGCTTCCCGTGTCCTCCATGTGTGGAGTTTGCATGTTCTCCCCGTGTCTGCATGTGTTTCCTCCCACAGTCCAAAGACATGTAGGTTAGGTGCATTGGCAATTCTAAATTGTGCTTGATGTGTATGAAGTTGGATTGCACTTTCACTTGTTTAGTTTGGATGGGATGATCCATTATATGCTTTGATCCTGCAAATCTACTTGTTAAGTCGTATGTCTCTTTTATATTTTTCTGTACTGTGCCTCTTCTGTGAGTTGTGCAAGTCCCTCAATGTGATTTTTCTTATCTTGCTTAAGGCTCCTCTTTGCTTCCTTATGGGCTTTTGTATGCTGCTACTGGGCTCCCTCTTTAGTGGTTTGTGTCTTACTGTATGGAGAAATAGTTTGAACAAAATTAAGTAATATTATTGATTGATCATTTTATTGTTTAACTATTTATTGATAGTCAATATATGTTGCACTCTTTGGCATAAGGTTGTAGCAGTACTACTTAAATTGACTATAAATCCAGTCAAGAGGTCTTCAATGCTACTACACCATTGGGCTGCTTCTGTTGTTGTTGCAGGGGTTGCTAGGCAAAAAAAGGTATGATGCAGAATGTAAAAAGGAGCCATAAGAAGCCAGCAGAATGGCGACCATCTGGTGTTTTTGTTTCAATGCTTCACCCAACAACTGGCTTACAAATGTTATCACCCATTGGATTACAATTTCACTGGATTTATGTTCTTGTGCTGCACTTGCTTGTATGTGCAATTTCAAATTGGTTGGAAAACTTCACTTACATCAGCATCACAATAGGACAAGACTTTGCATTTTATTCAGGAGGCTATTCACATGGGTTTTCTTTCTAATAAACACTAACTGTTTGCAGACTTTTTTTACGAGTGTTTACTGTGGCAACAGGTAGAGAAGGTCTGGACTACTTCCCAAAGACCCAGGTCGGCGAGGCCCAGGGAAAGGAGAGAATCCATCAACTCCAGGTAGAGGTCTGAGCAGGGGTGGAGGAAGAGAGAGTGAGCAGGGCAGTAGGACTCCGGCAACAGGGTGCATGTATAAAGTGGGGGAATACTCTCCAGCGAAGGATCACCTGGTCAGGCATCATGCAAGGAGATCTCTTTCATGTCCGGTTCCTGGTGCAGGCAGTCTGTGATACCCTGCCAAGCCCAGCAAACCTCCACATTTAGGGAAAGAGCGAGACAACATCCTGTCCACTTTGTTCAGGAAGAGGCTCTCTAGAACATCTACTCAGCAGCTGCCCTAAGGCTCTGGCAGATGGCTGCTACCAGTGGCGCCATGACAAGGTGCTCAAGGCAGTTGCTGAAAGCTTAGCTGCAGCCATCAACACAAGCAAACTCCTCCACAGCTCAAAGAAGGCAGTTACAAAGTTAAAATGGGAGAGCAACCTCAGGCAAAGGCAATAATAACAGGTCTGTTCCACACAGACTGGCAGCTGCAGGCTGACTTGGGAAATTCTAACAAAATCACTTTGATCAGATGTGATCATTACCTCTGAGGCCTCAAAACAGCTGATCATGCTGGAACTGACAGTGTCCTGGGAAGAGCGTATCAAGGAAGCTAGCGAGAGGAAATGCACTAAGTACCAGGAGCTGGTGGTGGAGTGCAGGGACAGAGACTGGAGGGTACTCTATGAGCCCATAGAAATTGGCTGCAGAGGATTTGCAGAACACTCACTCTGCAGAATCCTCACATGGCTGGGTATAACAGGCATGGCCAAAAAGAGGGCCATTAAATATACAAGTGAAGCCGCAGAGAAAGCCTCAAGGTGGCTTTTCATAAAGAGGGCTGATCCGTGGATCACTACTGGGATACAAGTTGGGGATTGATCAACCCTGGCTGGGTCGCCTGAGCGAGAGTGTATAATGTTGCGAGACCCGAAACACCCAATGACCTCAGGATACATCACTGATGATGCATCCCAGTGTATCCAGGTGATGTTTCTTATATAATCACTCATGTGTGTGTGCTGAAACAAGGCTGGGGGCATTCTTGGCATCCCTGAATTGTAATAATTAAATCACTGTTTTAGTTCAGTGAGAATGTCATCACCTTGTGGCTACTACAAGGTGTTTTTTGAATTCTTAATTTATTCTTACCTGTATACAATACATGTGGGTAAAAACCACATATACTGAAAATTTCTGAATTTACTGAAATTTAAAAAAAATGAATAAATTGAAACCTGCTATACTGAAACATATGCTGTACTGTAAAAATGTGTACACTCTATATAGTGATCAGCAAACTCTGCTGAATTTGAATTTTACAGTATGGTGAAATTGCAAAAATGTTCGGGAACTTTGCCAAACTCAGTACAGGGCATTGAAGTCATTGGGGAAGAAGAAACTGAACTTGTTTTGAGTGGATTATAATGGTGCAGCAATCTTTTAAGTGTCCCTAGAGAAACGCCTGCCAGCTATGCTGGACCAATTATTGTGACCAAAAATGTGACCAGAGTCTCTCTGAGATAAAAATTAATGGACTTAAGTATTAGAATAGTAATATTTGTTGCAGACAAGTAGCATAAATTCACTGAATATTTAGCTCCTTAGATTCAATAGTAGGTACTTACCTCTATTTAATTTGTTTTTTTTCCTTGATGTTTCCTGCCACTGCTACCAAATAAGAACAACACTAAAGCACATGGATTCTTCCTCTTTGTGTCAACTGCACAGCACTCTGGGTAATACTATAGGGGCATGCTCTAATACCTGTATCACACACAAGTCAACACAAAATTACATTACCTTTTGGACACAAACACACTGACATATTTTCAGTTTCCAGACTGTTTTGTGTTTAAAAGTTTTTAGCCCACCACTAGGATCAGCATTATACAATCGAGGGAGGGGGATTGGGACATTTACTCCATTCAACATTGGGGTGCCACAACATTGTGATATCATACTGCCCCGACACAGCATCATGAATGTTCCTCAGAAAAAAAGTGTCCAACTTGGCTGCATTTCCAAGAAAATATTCAGCAAACAAAGTCATCGGTGAACAGAACAATGGAATTTCACCGATAAACACTATGTACTCACAGTGCCCATTTTAGGACATTGTCAATTTTCACTTCTTTTGTTATCAAGCATCAGCATTGTGCCTTATCTTGGTACTCATTACTCTTTTGTCACTTATTACTCATTAAATAGCCCTAATTAGCTGTCAGTTATCACTTTATTTTTTCTCTCTATTTTTTTTTGACTGTAACATACTTATGTTGTGCTTAAATTTTATTTACAAAATAAAAAAAATAATTAATTCGGAAATTATTTGCAATTATGTAACAGCTGAAAAATGAAGGTTGTGATGCTGTGTGTTCTGTACTGTGCTATTATGTTTTTGGAGTAGTATTTCACTACAAAGTGTAAGAACTCTTAAGGAGGAGTTTTGCCCTAAACAGTGCCTTGTAATCTTTTAACTGATCTTTTGGTGGACCTGATTGATGACATACTTGTGACGTTTTTAAGCTGTATGTTTCTAAAGGTATTTTTGCTCTTGCTTGTGCCAACCCATGTTTTTATTTTAAGTATAGCACCTTAGTCCATTATTTTATTTTTTATTTTGTTTCATTAACTTTTTTTATTTTTTATACTTAGCTGTGGTCATTGTTTATACGGATACACAGATTTATGTGAAAAAAACTGGAAAAACACAGTCACTATTATCCATTACATTTGGGCACAACAAAAATTGTCTTTTTTGTTAGTTTGGCTAAAATGCATATACAGCTTTTTGTGATGAAACTTTACCCTTTGATTTTCATCACAGCAACATCTTGCTAAAACTGAAAAAGCTGCCTCAAACAAATTTACACTAAAAACATTTTTTTTCACTTTAGTCTTCAGTACTTTTTATAATGAAAGCCTCAAATAGCTAAATCATAAAAAAAGTTGTGGTATTCTCTTCCTTAAAGCTTTTATTCTCAGATTGACATGGGAAAAGATACTATAGGCTGAGCATTGGGAATGAGTGATCTTAGTCATTTCCTTGAAAATTGCATTTTATTTTTGTAACTTCAATAGCTTGTAGTTAATGCTGAATGCTGAAGGTGGGATGGGAAATAGCTAAAATAAGATGAATAGATGGGAAGGCCAGTGTCAAAGATCAGCAACATTTAATTGATGTGGAATTTATTTTATTTATATATTTTTGTTTTTTTGAAGTTCTTAAGAGTGCATAATTATACCCATCTGGACTGTTTTGTTAAACATACATACAAACAAGCTGAATGTGAACTGTGGGAATTATATTTTAGAATTATATCTGATCCAGGATGTTTTTCCAATAGATACAAAGTTAATGATAGATATTTCGATAAAAAGTCAATTTTATGGTTCATTTGCAGATCTACTGTATGTTATTGCTGCTTTACATATCTTGAAGGAAAAAACAAAAAACATTAGTCTCTTCATCCAACTCTTCAATCGAATTAGAGAAGTAATGCTTAAAATTATGTACCAAAAAATGATCATCAATGTATTCATCAATTTCGTAGATGATTTTTATTAATGAGTCTCATGTGGACAACAAACTGAGCACAGAAGGGATTCCTGGGTGCTGCAAGCCCAGCTATACTAAAACCTTCCTACTTCTAGTAGGATCTGGGTCAGGCATGGGCTGTTCTCTTAATGAACCATAAACAGCAGACATCTGGTGGGAGATGCTTAAAGAGCATCATTACTAAATTTCTAAAAAATTTTTAATATACTTTTTTTTAATGTGAAGGAAAAATAAATCCTTGTTTACTGACCCATTGTATTGATCAATCTTGTGATCTATTCCCAAATTCTGTAACCTAGAGAAAGCAGCCTACTCTGTTCAGAAAGTAACAAAAACCTCTGACTCTTTCAGTCAAGGGTATACTGAACATTATACTGTATTCAGGATTGTCAAAATTAATGGTATTAAACATACAAAGCAGATATCCAAATTAAATAATGTGTACAGTTTTAATTTTACATTTATTGAGTATAAAGCTTAAAAATAAAAGTGTTAAATAAGGTCATAGAATAATACATGAGTGATATCAGAGAAACAAAATATTTTTGAATGATCTCATTGTAATCCATATAGAGTGTTAGGAGATGATATCTAAGATAAGGGAAGTACAATATTACTGGAATATCCATAGCTAGAGCAAAGATGCTAGGGAATAGCCATGTGCCGGTAGCCACTTGAGCAAGGTGTATTACTAATGCTAAGATATTTTTATATCATAATAATGAAAATAATATTCCCTCTGTTCATGACTTAAATGTAACATTCTTAATTAGAAAACCCAACCATATTGCATAATCATCTTTCTTCCTTCTTATTTCTGGATGGAATGGAATAGGACCATTAGCACACTACACTAAATCAATAGGTCATATGGCTACTCAACAGCCACTCATACTGACAAGTGGATGAACAGATACAGTATACAAGCTGATATTGCACTGAATGAAGTATTAAATTCATTGTCTTCCACTAGCCTGTTTGTGATATTCAATTAACATTTGACAGTAAGCTTGAGCGTGAACTTCTTGAACCAACACAATATGCTGTACTGCTTTGCAACAGCTTGGATAACAAAATCATTTCTTGTCTCTTTTGTCTCTCATTTTGGTTTTGACACTCAGTAATTCTGATTTATTCACTCTACCCTAATGTTAAGCAATTCTTTTGACTGTTCCTTTTTATTTTTGATTCTCATCTATTCGTAATGCATCTTTGGAGTGCCTTTTCCAGCATGGCCAAAATAACCATTGGCTTGAACATTTCTATCATTAACCCAATAACTTTATTATGAACCATAACTGCAACAATGAACTAAGTATTGACCCAGAAAACCAAGACAACAAGAAACAATAATTTTGAGGATCTGTTATTCCAGCTCAGTGTCTATAATGAGAAAGAGGTGTGCTGATTGGTAATAAATAATACTAGATACTAGATTTTAAATGGGATGAATGAAAAGAGAGATGAATGGAAGAGATACTTATATGTGACAGGTCTAACATTTATTATTAATTGACACTAGTTTTTTTACCTGCCAAAAAATAGTTCGGTAATGCACCTTCAGTCTAACAATATTGAATGCATGCCCACCTTTTATACATTATCAAAACAATACAAACCCTCTGTTTTATTATGGAATAAGTGTGACTTACCAAGTTCATTATGGATTAGCCTACTTTTGTACACCCTATGTTCAACATGGACACATGCATAAAGACACACATGCTCAGTATCCATTTAAACATTGAGTGATGCCTGCACAACCTATCCCTTCTCAGCACTCCAAAAAAGAACTGACTAGCTTTGACTTTAGCAGACCAGACTGGTGTCACTTAGACACTGGAGGGTGATACACCATACCTATGGCCACTTACCAAGGTAAGTTACACCTTCCCATGCTGCTCACTATTGAAGACATCCTTTTTTACTTTCTCATATATGAAGTATTATTAAAGTAGATAGATAGATAGATAGATAGATAGATAGATAGATAGATAGATAGATAGATAGATAGATAGATAGATAGATAGATTGAAATAAGTGGGAAATAAGTGAAACTATAATAGGTGCAATGTGTTTACTTAAATATTTCAAGTAAAGCAATGCAGAAAGGTATATGAATAATAGCGAAAACCAAGGTATAAAACAAAAATACCAGTATAAATGGATAATAATAAATAAATAGCAAAATCTGGATATAAAGCTCCTTATGGCCATCCAAATGTTTCACACCAGGTAAATAAAGAGGATGATGCTGTACTTTCTGCAAAAATATGAAAGCTGAATAACTGTGCTAAGAATAGCATTTGTGTGAGAGAATGTCCTTGAAGACGGGTTACGGAAATTCAGAAGTCAAGCTGACACATGCTGTGTTTCTTGGGTCCAGTTAGATGGAGTCTCTCTGGTATAAAATCTCTTTCTTACCCTTGGCTAATCCATCCTTTATGCCAATATTCCTAATTGTGTTTTCAAACCCCGTGATGTTACTCAATGGTAATCTTAGTGGTTCATGTCATATTTTAGTCACAAAATCTGTTTATGTCTTCTTAGTTCCTTTGAAGCATAGATAAATCTTCTCTCGCTCATGATTTTAGAGATGCTCAGTTTGACACAGAATTCTTAATCACAATACATGCATAAATCTAGAAATACTGTATGTTGAGCTATGCTTAATGAGTAACACATTTTGTAGGTATGCATTGTTAAAGTTATTGCAAAGTTAAAATTCTCATTCGAGTGCACAGCATTTTTGACCATTGTGTAGGCCAGGCAGATTGCAGCTGATTTTTAAAAAGTGTGCCTGCAGTCCCAAAATGATTGTTTTTCCACTCCGTAACACTCACTCTGTATATGGTGAAGAAATATTCCTGGGGCAGTCCTGTCTGTCAGTTCCAGTTTAGGTGTGCTGACCTTGGCTTAAAATAAACATGTTTTTGTATTTTTTTTCAAAGCTCCTGCATGACAGAGTACTTTTCACTGTAAAAAGAATGTAACTGCTCCTCTTTAAAAATATACAATAATCAATTTTTTTTAGAAATGACTCACTTATCAAGGAAGTAAATTATACAAACATTGCACTGAACACACATCGTCTAACAACAAACCTCACGCCTATATCAGCAGGGCTACTAGCCTGATGGTTTAGTTTAGCCATACATGGTCCCCACAAAAGAGTACATCAAGTGAAAAATAAAACTTGAGTTTACTTACAGTAAGTCATGGTAACTTTACACAACAAACAGCCTCTGGTTATCTCAAAAAGCAACTCACAGCACAGGCTTGTGTACAAAATGAAAAAAAAATAGTCATTGCCTTCAAACCTCAGGTCAGATGTAAGTTTCCAATTACTGCCATTGTTCCTCACTTCCAAATGCTATTCTTGGCACAATTCTTCAGCTTTCATATTCTTACAGAAGGTACAGGAAGGTGATTATCCTATTTTATCCTGTGTTGTGTCATTGCTCTGTGAAGTGCAGGAACAAGTAAAAAAAAAAACATTCCGTACAGTTAAAGTATTTGACTATTCTATTTCACTCAATACTTAATCTTAGCTTGTTCTTTTTAATTACATTTTCATATACTTTCTAAAGATATGATCCCTTATACAGTGACATCATTACAGCTTTTACATCTCACATTTATGCAACGAATGAGTAATGGCTGAGATGAGTGTAAAATTTCTTTGTTTTACTCCCACATTTCTTGCTGCTGCTATTCCAAAATTCTAATCAACGTCCTGTGAGAGCAATGCAGTAACATCTTGCTATCAGAGTTTTTATAAAGTGATTATTAAGGTAGGAGTCATTATTTAAACCCATTTTTCTTTCTGATGTTACCACTTACAATCAGTGTTGTAAGAGAGCAATCTACTGACAATTTAATAGACTGGTTTTTAAGCAGGGGCCCAATATATTTGCCAGAAAAATAAGTATATTTGTTGAAATATTTCTTAATCTAGGTGCTGGTTTTCTTTAAGTTCTCTCATATGGTAGCCCACATTTTCTTAAAATTATCTAAAAAACTAGAAATTCCAAGAACCAAAGAAAAAGGGGAAGATTTTTATATGAACAAGGTGTTTATAACTATTAAGAAATTCAAAAGGTGAAATTCCTCCCACCCCTAATTTGTGAATATTCCTTTTGAATTCACTAAAATGTAGAATATTTTTCAATTTGTCTGAAATTCATTAATATTGCATTTTAGATATATACACTAATGGTCAAACATTATAGAACACCTCAGTTTTTCTCCAAATTTAATCAGTTGAAATACTACGAATGACCTAAAATAATGAAAGGGTAAGCAGTAAACTGAATCCCAGCATAATCAGGTACAAGCATAGAGCTGTATCTGAATGGTGCACCAGTCTATTATCAGGTAAACTCATAAACACATACTCTCAATTTCTCACATCAGTCAATCTAACCTAGAACCTTCTGTGGAATGTGGGAGGAGAAATACTTGGGGAAATGATCTAAACTCTACACATACAGGTATCAGCCCAGGGTTCAAACCCAGGACTCAGGAACTCTAAGGTTGCACTGCAAACCACTGTGCTACTATGCCACCCTCCCTTATTTTTATGTATTTAAATGTATTTTACAATGTCAAGATATCAGCAAGGGGTAGGAGATCTACAGAGATATAATAAAAATGGGTTATTACAATAATTATTCAAAAAAGCATTGGGCAACTAAAGAAAATGCATACAGAATATCATTAGACATATGGTTTGGACAAAGACAGTACCACAGTGATTTACAATATGCTTTTCAAGTTATTTACTCTGTTTAATGAAGATACTGAACATACAGCAATAATTTCAGTGTTCAGGCAGCAGATGGCAGTAATATGCTATCAGTAATAAAGCTGAAAAATAAAAATAATCCTCATCTGCCACCATGAACCTGAAAACAAACTGTTTAAATCTGTTATATAGTTACATATTATAAAATGTAATGCTTTAACAATGTTTTACTTTTGTGTTACATTTTTTTCTTTTGTATGAGAAATTGCACATTTGATTGGCCAGTATTTGTTACTGAATCCAAAGCCCATATATGAACATTCAAGAACTTGTCCAGAAACACAGCCAAACATGATAATTTCTTGTGTTTCATGAATACATTTAGCCCTTTATGTGTTATGAAATAAATCACATTCACCCCCTTTATATGTTACCAACCTGAGACAGGAATTATTTGTGGTATAAACACTGGCCACTATTTCAAAATATCCAAAGCAAATAGCTGAATACAGTGGCACAGCAATTATGTGTAGAGGACAGGAAATCCTGCAGGTCCCCCTAAGCCCTAATTACCTTCCATTTTTTCAAGTACAGTATTTCCAACGTTTCATGTTTACCAATTCATGCAGCAAGCCAGTGTGAACAGGATGTGGCCATTTGAACGCATGTGGTTTCAAAATGTTAGACCAATGAGAACTCCTGTTTCAAATTATAACAGCAGTGTGAGTGGCAGAGGTAGCTTAATCAATTTGCTCTCCTAGGATTCAGCATAGGGGCTTCCGACTGTATTCAGTGTCCTACCTTAGGGAGTCACTGGATTAAGTTTTTTAATGCCAGTTCAATAACTTCTTGGGAAAATGAAACTATCATTACTTTACAAATTTTCCTTGAATTACATGCATGGACTGGCCTTTGAAACTAATGGAATAAACCCTGCCGTACTCTCTCTCTATACAGTGCCCTCTAGCCAAAAACTCATTCATTGTACACTCTTGGTCATTAATGTTACCATAAACATTAATGAAAACAGCATAAAAACATTAAATTATCCACTTCTTCTGAGGTGTCCACTTAATACAAAATCCTTGCAGCAGTAGTTTTAAATTTCTTCACATTAAATGTCCATTCAAATAAACAAATAACCTACAAATGTTTTAACCAGTATTGGCTTTTTATGTTCCTGAAATAATGTATTTTAGTATCATCCTCTTACACAAGAAATAAATATTTGAGGTACAAAAATGTATCTCAAAAATATACTCTATATTGAATTAAATATACCTACATTTTATTGAACTTTTTTTCTTTAAATCTTTATATTTCTTTTCCTTAATATTACATTAGTGTCCTGATTTGGCAGGAAAACAGACTACTAATTTAATGAGTTTAACTGGGAGATACTTGCAAAAGGCAAAGCAAGCAAAAATAAAATAAAAAAAGAGACCAAAACCCAGATGAGAGGCAAAAATCACAGTCAAAATTTGGGTAAGAAGTCAAAAAACAGGCAAGTCATGAAAATTAATCACAAAGAGAATTATAATAAAGGTTTTGAAGGATTTATCTACAGATTGGATAAAGCTCAGTCAGCCGCAGACCTTTTATCCCGTCTGCTGATGGGCCCAAGGTCACGACCCAGGAGAAAGCGACCCTAACAGTGGCACTAAAAATGGCTTCCACTATAGGAAAAGGCTATAACACCCCAAAATTCAGCCCAGGATCATGACATAACCCCCTGTCAAAGATGTGTCCTCCAGACGCCTCGATCCAATTTCCAAGGAAATGAATATGAAACAGAGCCAGGATGCGAGGGACATAAAGGATATTAAACTTGACTCAGGTATGATCCTCTGGACCATACCTCTTCCAATGCACCAAACATTCCACTGCTGACCTTTGTCTTCTAGAAGTCACAAGATATTGTACTTCATATTCCTTAGTATTGTCTACAGAAACAGGTGGGGAAGGGGGTGAATCAGGAGTTTAATATGGGCTGCTACAAACTGGTCTTAACCTAGAAACATGGAAAATAGAGTAGATCTTAAAATGCACTGGTAAAGATAAACTATAAGATTCTGGAACCACTTTCAAAATTGGTGGGGTTTTTTTGCTTCTTGTCTATAAAGTGCTTCATGGATAATCCTGCTTTCCTTAAATTCCTACGAACGATCATCTATTTGGCATAAAGGTTACTAACATAATCCTTAACACCTACACAGTTAAACATGTGAAATCACAAAGACACACTACTCTTTGTAAAATGACATCTGCCAGTAATTTGTCTAATGGTAGCCCTTTTAGTCAGAATTTTACTGAACAGTCAGCCTGAGTTCAGAAAAAGGAAGTCATGTTTTACTAGCATGCTGGAATTCTATGAGGAAGCAAGAACCACTCCGGGGCCTGAGTTGCCTCAAAAGCTTGCATATTGTAATCTTTTTAGTTAGCCAATAAAAGGTGTCATTTTGCTTGGCTTTTCTCTACATTCATAATGGCTAACACAGTACAACACCCTAGAGGAAACAACAAAAGGATATGATCAAAATGGAGTACAGTATATGATATTATTTATCTGGACTTTCAAAAAGCATTTGGTAAGGTGCCACATGAGAGGCTGGGCATCAAACTGAAAGACATGGGAGTTCAGGGTGATGTTTTTAGATGGGTACAAAGTTGGCTCAGACACAGTGCGAGTAATCTTATTAGAATTGGTTGTTGTTAAGAGTGGTGTCTGTCGGGGGTCAGTTCTAGGGCCACTGTTTGAGTCTGCAGATGATACTAAGGTAGGTGGCTAATCAAATAATCTGTAATCCGTTGAATTATTACAGAGGGACTTGGATAACACTCAGGCTTGGGCAGATTTGTGGCAGATGAAATTTAATGTCAGTAAATGTAAAGTATTACATGTAGGAAGTAGAAATGTTAGGTTTGAGTACACAATTGAGGTCTGAAAATCGAAAGTACTGTATATCTTATGAGAAGGATTTAGGAGTTGTAGTAGATGCTACACATTTAACTTCCAGTGTTCAGTAGCCATTAAGAAGGTTAACAGAATGTTACGTTATATAGCACAATGTGTAGAGTACAAGTCCAAAGAGGTTATGCTCAACTTTAACACAATGACTAGACCTCATCTGGAGTACTGTGTAATGTTTTTTGTTTCCAGCCTGAAAAAGGGCATAATAGTGCTAGAAAAAGCCCAGAGAGGAGCAACTGATTCCAGGGCTATAGGAGATGAGTTATGAGGAAAGATTGAAAGAACTGAGCCTTTTTAGTTTAAGCAAAAGAAGATTAAGAGGTGACTTGATTGAAGTGTTTAAAATTATGAAGGGAATTAGTAGAGTGGATCGAGACTATTATTTTAAAATGTGTTCATCAAGGACATGGGGACACAGTTGGTACTTGTCAAGGGTAAATATTGCGCACATTTTAGGAAGTTGTTCTTTACAAAGAGAACCACAGACACTTGGAATAAGCTACTAAATAGTGTGGTAGACAGTAGGACTTTAGGAGCTTTCAAAATGTGATTTGTTTTAGAAGAATTAAGTGGATAGGACTAGCGAGCTTTGTTGGGCTGCATGGCCTTTTCTCGTTTAGATTGTTCTAATGTTCTAAAAATCGAGAGCTCTTAGAAAATCTATCGACTATAACCAAAATAGTGGTATTGCCCTTGGAGGGAGGTAGACTGACAAAATCTACAGAAATATGCTCCTAGGGATGGGATGGGACAGGAAGAGGCTGGAGGAAACCCAACAGAAGTCTAGTAGCTTTCTTTGATCGACAAGAATGAATAACTTCTGTTTTGGGACATCTTTGAGATAGTATTGCTCCAGTTACAAAACTGGACATATCTACTTTTATGATAAATTGGAATTCAGTATTTAGGTGATGTAAGATGGGGGCTATTGTAAACAATTTGTTTATATGCTCAAAGGCTTTGCTTAACTCCTCCGTCCACTGAAATCTTTTATGAGTTTTCTGGGTTAACAAGATTATAGAAGCTATAATAGAACTAAATTCTTTAATAAATTGTCTATAGTAATTTGCAAAAATTTTACAAATCTCTGGACTTATTTAACACTCTCAGGTGATTTCCAATTCATTATAGCAGTGATTGCAATATTACCCATGGTTAAACCAGTCTGTCAAATTTCATACCCCAAAAATAAAATCTTTTCCTGGTGAAAGTCAGATTTGCCTCCAGATGCTTGATGGTGTATTTCCGGCAGCACTTCCGGGTGTGGCAGAAGAACCGCCCATAAGGGCACAGTGGTTGCTGAAGCACCCCCTGGCAGTGCCTACAGATCCCAACAGGGCTGCACTAAACTCCAACTCCCATGGGGCCCTGGAGGAGTCCTAGGCACCACTGCAACCTAGGGGGGCTGTCATCTAGCGCTCCGTGGGAGGTAACGCTCTGGCCACATTTGCTACCCCGGTCCTTCAAGCTTGGAGACGTCCCAGCCAGACAAGGACCCCAGCCGTCCACCACAGGTTATATACACTTCTTAAATCTAATTTCGAAAAAACAGAAAAACCAATAATAAGGTGATATGGCGTAAACTTTCACTTTAAGTAATGGAACCCCATGCATTAAATCAATAGTGCAGTCACAGTCCCAGTGTGGGGTTACCAGTAGGGTTTATTGCTTATTAAATACATCAATATACCCAGAATATTGAGCAATTCTGAAAACAGTATGAGCTCCATTGTACGGTATCTTTGGTCTCCCATTTAAGAACAGGATGTTGCTTGTTTAACCAGGGGTATCGGAGAATTATTTGAGGGAAAGTAGACTGGTTGGGAGCATGCACTGATACAGCACGTTGCCGCACCCACCACATGACGAACCACCTGAGGGTCCCAAATTATGACCCAAGTGCAGCTGTGCAATGGGTGAACACCTCAGCACCACACTAGGCCGAATGCAGTGGATCAATGAGACTAAATAATAAAAATAATGCTTCTTCATAAAAGATTCCTATTTTAGACTGAGGGTAGGGGTGTAGCATAGTCTAAACCATCGGTGTCGAACTCCAGGCCTGGAGGGCCGCAGCGGCTACAGGTTTTCATTCGAACCCTTTTCCTAATCAGTGACCTGTTTTCACTGCTAATTCACATTTTAATAGCCCTGTTAGAAGGATTCAGTCCTCTGAATTGATTTGTTTCCTTATTAAGATGCAGCCAAACAGGAATGAGACGTGAAAGGAGCCAACAGATGACCAGCTAAACTGGAGCTTCAAATTCCAACCAGTTTCTTAATCAGATGCCAATTCATGCTGTTAAACTCGTTATTTAATTCCACGGCTTGTTGTTGCTCTTGTTCTGCTACAGCTGGCATTTCCAAAACTGTTGATTTTCTGTTTTTCATAAGAACATCGTGTTTTTGTGATTTGAGAGATTAACCTTACTGAGACCTTCACCTTTCTTTATTTTCATATATTATGTGATGTGGCAGCTTGTTTTGTGTCTCATTATTGCTTGGCTGCTAATTAAGGAAAAAGAAACAACTAAAGGGCCTGAGTCAAGTTAATTGGAAGAAGTAATTAGCAGGAAAAACTGGTGACTAATTAAGAAGATGGTTGGAATAAAAACCTGCAACCACTGTGGCCCTCCAGGACTGGAGTTTGACACCCCTGGTCTAAGCACACAGAGCAAATGGACTCTCCATCAACTGAAAGGACTCGAGGTTATACTGAAGACACATTGGAGTGATATATAAACACTCAATCATGGAGGAGCTAATAAAATTCCCAGTTGCCAATCAGTGTTTCTGTGAAAATATTATTAACCATACAAGGAGTTACAGAAAGTACTTTGTACATGACTACACCCTACTAACCCCAATGCGGAGTGTGTGTTTTAGTTTTAGCATGGGAAAGGTGCTATATAAATAAAATGTACAGTAGTATTATTTCTATTATTATAATTATTGTTATTTGTTCAGTTCCTAACACTTGATTGCAAGCTATACATGCCTGCTTAAAATCTCCTTTAATAGCCATTAGTAGACCACCGAACTTGCAGACGCGTGCACGCCGTTAGCGACAAAGGCAGGCAGTGTCGTTTCGAAAAAAACGGCCAGGTTTAAGTGGAAGGAATAACCTTCCGTAGAACACAATAATAAAAAGAATATTTTTTCTTGAGTCATATTACACAATATACATTGAATATCTAAACTGAATTTAAATCTGGATAATATTTACTTAATAGGATGATGGATAATCTGATATGACACCTCATTTTATCGGTAAGGCAATACATTCTTGGCATTTTCTGTTCTTTGTGCTATTTTCTTTAATGTATCTTCCCAATAAGCCTTTGCTGGAGGGAATACATTTTAGTAAACAACTGTGTTGCGTACACAATTAACACTTCCTATCCTAATATATCAGCATTCGGTAGTCCTTTGGATTTGAAATGATTAATTGAACAAGAACATGACTGACCCTAAGAAGAGTAACCACTCCTCTAATGCCCTTGATGCCTCAGCGACAAGTTGGGAGAAATCGGGTTTGGAAAATGGGTGGATATTTACCTAAGAAACAACGCATACGAATTACACCTGACATCTGTTTTACTCCAGCTTTGCGAGACAAAGAAACTGGTTTTAAATACACTGTTTTTTTAAATAAATTGTGTAAATTAACGAATAGGCTCCGGTCCTGTGATACTCACGAAGAATAAGTGGCGTTCAGAATATTATGTTATTAAATTCCTGAAAATTAATTAAAGTACTATCAAAAAACCAGCGCTCGCTGGCTGTCTGGCTTCGAGCCGCACGATTTTTTTTTTCATTCAATCAGGCAGCTAACAGTCTGTTAAACGCGTCATAGCAGTGCGCAGGCACACTTTGGGGGTCCTTGTGTGTTTAGAGATGGTGGAGACACGTGAAGAATGAAAATCACCCTCCGTAGAGTCTGTATTTGTATTGCTCTGATTTATTTGGCGTTTTCTGCGTATGCAACGTATATCGTGTTTTTTAAAACGAAAGCGGTTAACCGAATACAAAGGGTGACGAAGAAAGGCAAGGGTAGGCATGCTGCCGTTATTTGTTTTAATCGCTGCTGTGATTTTGATCTTTATGTTGCGCAGAGTCTTACAGGAGATACATTCTGGAAGCAACTTGGGCAAATCATAGTAATCCTTGAAATTATTTTTAAGATTATTGTTGATTAAAATTTAAAATACTGATTGAAAATAAAGAGAGTTGTTTAGTAAGAGCGATAAAATTATGTACATACCGCTAAGTTAACCGTGTTAGTTGTAATCTTGTTTAATTCTGCGTGATGGAGTTCTCCATCCATTTAAATTGTGTTAATGTTTTGTGATTAAAATGTAATTGGTTTTCATAAATGAGTGTGTGTTGTTTTTCCTCCAGTTGCAATGAAAAGTCAAGCAGAATGACTCATTTTATTGGCTAACTAAAAAGAAGTTAATACTTATTGATTACACCAATTTATTAGTCAAAAAGTGCATAGAATATTCTGCTTAGCAACCTGTTTCTAAACTGTCTGTTTTCTGGGATATTTAGAATATGCGTGCGAATGGACAAATGTGCCCAGTACAGTAATGAGCTTTTGTGCCATTTCGGTTATAGCGCTTGAATTGCACCTGATACAGCCAGGTTAGGCAGCAGTCCACTATACAGTAAAATGTATTGAAGATGATAATGGATAAATATACTAGTGTATCTATTTGCTTGTTCTTATTATTGCCTCGGTTTTATGGTTTGAAAAGTATTCCATACCTTAAAAAATTGCAAAACACCTATAAGTCTGGTTCACAACCCCAGTGATGTACATCATGAGTCTACATAAGCCTGTCCTGTCTTATGCAAAGGGTGTCAGAGATCACAATCCCCCCACCCCCACCCCCCTTGAAATTTCAACGTATGTTTGTGTAAAGTCTGAAATCGAGATACATCAAGTAAGACCTTTTTGTCTTTAAGAAGACCTTCTAATTGAAATACTTACGAAAAAAGCAAATGTATCACTTTTACAAATAAAATGTTACAGTATTAGTGGAAGCCCTGCTTGCCTTATTTGCAAAAGAAAGCCCATTTGAAATTATCTTAATGTAAGTAGTATTCCTGAATGTTTCCCTCATTACAGAAGAGTTCAAACACAGTTCTCTTTAGACCGCTCCACAGATTTTCTATAATAGTGTGGTTCGACTGACCTTTTTTTTTTTTTGACCATTGATAGGTTAAATTTGTTGTGCCCTCTAAATTTGTGTTGTTTTGAAAGGTTAAGTTCTTCGTTCATTTCAGCTTTCCGGCTGGGGCAGTAGATTATGCACCAAAGTATCTTGGTATTTGAGGTTACTGTGTCCATTCTGCAGTCTCTCCTGTAGGTAGGCTGTGTGTTCTTTGGCAGTGAGCTAGCTGGGATGTATGAAAACATGATGGGGGAACATGAATATATTTATGGCAAGTCTGACCCATGTATATGCAATATTTTGGTGCAACTGGGAAATGACCTTCTTGATCAAGCAGGGAAATTCAGCCAAACCAGCTAAATAATGACTTGCACGCATTATAATAAATGTCACCGAGCTGTTATAATAATGGGTGTTGACATAACAAGCATATTAAACCTCAAAAGTGATTAATGTGATGTAAAGACTGCATTATAGTTCAATTTTAAGAGGCCCAATGCTGTGTAGTTTCTGGTTATATTGGCTACCTTTTGTCACTTCTCAGAGAACTGGCTGACATACCAGGGATATCTCCGCCAAGCTTTACTCCATCATGCCTGCAGTGCTGGAAGCCATTAATAAACTGGTGTGGGTGCACATACATAAAATATTTGTTTGCAACGTATAAAGGCAATGTGCATAAGTGTCCTATTCTCCTAACGTAATCAGAGAAATTTACTGCACTGATCTTGTAATAAGGGTTCCTAGCAAGAGTGAAGTTGCTTTTGTTAATTTTGAGTAGGTACAGTCCATTAATACACAAGTTATCATGCCTTAGTGACCTGGGTCAACCTGTGATTCATTTGTTTTGAGGCAGAGTAATTTTGACAGGCATTATAGTAGTATAAGTGGTGGTCAGCTTATTGGTAAGGTAACTGGCTGAACCCTCAGTTTTTATTATGGCCAGTGTTATTCATATTAACAAAAATCATTTAATTACATGTGCCCGGTAATGGTGGCTGCCCACTAAGACACTGGCTCCTTACGCCATTCCCTGACTCTTCGAACACAGAGGAGAGATCCTATATAACTCATAGTTGCGGAATGCAGATGGTGGTGTCACTGATACTTCAAGTGGGAGGCCGTTATACCAGCCCATGAAGTTCTGCAGCATTGCTATTGCATATACAGTACATACTGTATATGAGGTTGATTAACATGCTCTATATATGGATGTTTCAATGTGATATTTGAGGCATATTCACAAATGCACATTTACAAGGTGATTGTGATTTACGATGGATAAATTGAGTAGAAATTTTTATAAGGCAGATTTAATAAATCTTTATTTACCTGTTTTTTGGCATTTGCATATTTTCATGTGGAAATCCATAGAGTTTTTACAAATGAGGCCCCTCTTGCTGCCATATTCTGGTCACGTCTTAATGGTCACCACAGTGTTTTTTGGTGTAGGATATGCATCCAGAGTTATTTAATATAATTTTCTTAACAATATGATTCTGAAGATTTTTTTTACATTACTATTGACCAAGTTTATGTCCCCACAATACAATCAAGAAATCTTCAGGGACATCTTCATAGAACATTTAATTTGAATTTGCAGCCAATCAATCACTTCTTTTAATGTCGGGTGAACAGACATTACCTTTGCACCTCATTTAGAACAAAATTAGTTAAATTTGAACACAATTTCCATTAGAAAGATTCTTTACACTTATGCAACCAAGACAGTGCAAGTTACATTCAGTACAATACAGTTTTACAATGATTAGTTTGTTTTTCACCTCAATTTTTCTAGTTGCAATATCTTAATGTGAAAAAGATGTGACTTGATTTCTCTTGACTTCTTTTACATAAACAAATTTAAGGGTTCGCATGCTTTTTATATCTTCTATATTTACATTTCAAGTTGCATACAGTGTGGTATCTTTTCAATAACAGCATGAGACAAAAATTATGACACAGTCTGCTTCCTGGAATACAGTAATCCCTCCTTGATCGCGGGGGTTGCGTTCCAGAACCCCCCGCGATAGGTGAAAATCCGCGAAGTAGAAACCATGTTTGTATGGTTATTTTTATATATTTTAAGCCCTTAGAAACTCTCCCACACTGTTAACATTATTAGAGCCCACTAGACATGAAATAACGCCCTTTAGTCAAAAGTTTAAACTGTGCTCCATGACAAGACAGAGATGACAGTTCTGTCTCACAATTAAAAGAATGCAAACATATTTTCCCTTTCAAAGAATGGGTGTCAGGAGCAGAGAATGTCAGAGAGAGAGAGAGCGCACGAGAGAAAAGCAAACAATCAAAAAATCAATACGTGCTTTTGGGCTGTTAAGTATGCCGAAGCACTGCGATAAAGCGCCATTTTGTAGAGGAGCATCCGTATCCTTTAGGCAAACAGCCTCTGTGCAAACAGCTCCTCTGCTCATAACCCCTCCGTCAGGCGCAGAGAGAGACAGAGAAAAGCAAACAATCAAGCACCGCACGGAAAGCATATCGTATATCATTGAGGAGTTTTATTTAATACGTAATACGTGCTCTGATTGGGTAGCTTCTAAGCCATCCGCCAATAGCATCTCTTGTATGCAATCAACTGGGCAAACAAACTGAGGAAGCATGTACCTTAAATTAAAAGACCCATTGTCCGCAGAATTCCGAACCAGCTTAAAAATCCGTGATATATATTTAGATATGCTTACATTTAAAATCCACGATGGAGTGAAGCCGCGAAAGTCGAAGCGTGATATAGCAAGGGATCACTGTGTAAATTTATGCCACCCATTTATGAGTTCACATAATATGATTAAAGGTTAGGAGGGAGCCTAGAGTATGTCAAGGCAGCATTGGGTACCAGTCCATCATTGGGTCAGTTTTGAATTTCCCGTTAACCCAAGATGCACATACATAGGTTACTGAAAAAAACCTAGAATAACTGGAGAAAAGCCATGTAAATGAAAGGGGAACATGTAGTTCCATACACATAGTGACAGAGAGTCAAACTTTTGGTCCTGGAGTTGTGAGAAAGCCTTACATACTAACCACTGCGCCATATGTATACAGGACATCAAAATATATGAAAGTTAATTTAATGAAAACAGAAGTCAAAAGAAACTTAGTTGCAATAAGTATAGTGGCGGCACGGTGGCGAAGTGGTAGCGCTGCTGCCTCGCAGTTAGGAGACCTGGGTTCACTTCCTCTGGGCACAGTCACAGTGTGGACAGTCTCCCACAGTCCAAAGACATGCAAGTTAGGTGGATTGGCGATTCTAAATTGGCCCTAGTGTGTTTGTGTGTGTCCTGCAGTGGGTTGGCACCCTGCCCAGGATTGGTTCCTGCCTTGTGCCCTGTGTTGGCTGGGATTGGCTCCAGCAGACCCCCGTGACCCTGTGTTCGGAATTCAGCGGGTTGTAAAATGGATGGATGGATGGAATAAGTATAGTGATAGTATAGGCAGATTTTAGGTGGAAAGAGAAAGAAAGATAGATTAACTAGAGTAAGAGAATGAGTGTCCTGCTAGTCCTGAAAAAAAATTCCAACCTCCATTAACTGTTTGTGATTACTCCAGCTTTCCTCCAAATTTACAACATGTATATTAGACTAATTATTGACTGTAACACTGCACAACACAGTTTTTGCTTCTTGAACATTGTTGGGTGTTTCTTATAGATTTTTGGGTGCTGATCAGAATATCACATCAAAATTTACCCATCACGTACCATTTCAGTTTTGTCATGATTTTTTCTAATACTGTATTTGTATCCAAACATTTTCGCTCCTGTTAGTGACTTATTAACAACAGTTTGTGCAGGCTGGGCATATCCAGGCATGGAATCAGGCCAGGTTGGAAGCTGTTCTGTGGAAGTTGCCATCCTGGGCATGCCTGTGCAGGTCTGAACAAGCTTGACGCTGTCTCAGCATGCCATAAAGGTGGCTTGCATACACAGATCCTGCTAATTTGGTTTATATAGATAGTCAGTGTGTATGTATACTATTAGTATAGTAAAGTATAGTATCTGTAGCAATGTAACAGTAAGTAAGCTTGATGCAATAGACGTTCTGGTGTCAGGTGATATGTCTCGTCAATGTTGTAACAGTCACGATACATTCTGCTATATCTGTGGCGAATATACACTTGCACCTCAGAGACGTTGGAAGACTGCTTTTGTGAAGAAAGCTGATCATCTGTATTTTGGCTGCAAAATTGATGATCAAGACATTGATGATCAAGAAATTGGTGTGACATGTGCTGTCAGTCTGAGAGCCTGGCTCAGAGGCACTCGAAAGACGATGCCGTTTGCTGTTCCGATGATATGGCAAGAACAGAAAGACTATGTGATGGACTGTTACTTCTGTTTGACTAATGTGTCTGGATTCTCTGCCAAAAACAAGAAGTCAATTGAATATCCTAATCTGCCTTCAGCAATGAGAACCGTGACACATGACAACAGTCTTCCAATTCTGAAACCACCAGAGGATTGGACCTTAGACAAACCAGATGAAGAAATTGCAAAGCAGGGTACTGACAGTGACTTTGACCTGGATTTTGAACCGTGCTCATCAGGCGATCCACATCTGATAACACAGTCTGAATTGAATGATTTGGTCAGAGATTTGGGTCTGTCAAAAGCAAAAGCCAAGCTGCTAGGTTCTAGACTGCAGGAATGGTGTTTGCTGTCACCAGGTACAAACATTTCTATGTTTCGAGGCCGACATCATGATATAACCAAATTTTTTGCACAAGTCGACAGTCTCTGTTTCTGTTGTGACATTGAAGGATTATTCTTGGCCTTGGGTTGTGATCACAACCCGGAAGAGTGGCGTCTCTTCATTGATTCGTCGATGTTAATTAAGCCTGAAAGCTGTTCTGCTACACAATGGCAACGTTTATCCTTCAGTACCTTATGGCTATGCAGCACACATGAAAGAAACATATGAGAATATTGAACTGTTGCTGAAGCATGTACAGTATAGCAGGTTCAACTGGAATATCTGAGGAAATCTTAAAGTCATTGCTCTAGTACTAGGACTGCAGCTCGGCTATACAAAGTACTATTGTTTCATCTGTGAATGGGACAGCCATGACAAAGAGTCGCACTATTCTCGACAGAACTGGCCAGTCCGTAAAAAGTTAGTTCCAGGACAGATAAATGGGGCACATGAATCGCTTGTCGACCTGGCAAAGACATTTTTGCCTCCTCTTCACATAAAACTGGGACTCATGAAGAATTTTGTGAAAGCACTGAACAAGGAAGGTGAAGGTTTTTGTTATTTAAGACAGATGTTCCTAAGAATAACTGAAGCCAAGATCAAAGAGGGCATTTTTGTTGGCCCCGAGATCAGATATATTATGAGTTACAAGCGGTTTGAAGATCTGTTAGAAAAAATTGCCTGGAAAGCCTTCAAAGATGTTGTTGACAATTTTCTGGGCAATTACAGAGCCCTAAACTACATTCAGCTGGTAGACGAACTTCTCAAAGCATACAAGACAATGAAGTGCAACATGTCACTCAAGATTCATTTCCTCCACTCACACTTGGACTTCTTCCCTGCAAATCTCAGTGCTGTCAGTGACGAACACGGTGAAAGTTTTCACCAGGACATTGCTACAATGGAGAAACGATACCTGGGCAACTAGAATCCATCAATGCTTGATGACTACTGTTGGACAATGCAACGTAATGCACCAGATATTGAATACAAAAGAAAATCAGGAGCAAAACACTTTTAATTCTGTTGAATTTAATAGCTTATGTAAAACATAAATGTAAGTATGTAAGTACATTATTGTCAGTAAACATATTGTCAAGGATGCCAGGGGCTATGACCCGGCGGGGCGCCAGGAGGGACGGAAGAGGGTCAGAGCCCGGCCTGGATCACGTGGGTGCGCCTTCCGGGTTGCTTTGGGAGCCACGGGTCAAGGGCTTGGAAGCTCTTCCCTGTAGGGGCCCGTGGCCACCGCCAGGAGGCGCCCAATGCCTTGGGATTTGTTTCCCCAGCACTCCTGCCACACCAGGAAGTGCTGGGGAAGACTGAGGCGGTGCCGGGAGCAGCCGGGAGGACAGCCGACACTTCCGCCACGCTGGGGCGTGGCAGAAGATTGCCGGGAGCACCTGGGGCTCATCCGGGTCCTTCATAAAGGGGCCGTCTCCGTCATTCAGGGCTGGAGTGGGTGGAGGTAGGACGAAGCTGTGGAGAGTGGAGGCGCCCAAGAAAGGCATTGTGGCCTGGACATTGGGTATTTGGGGTTTTGTGCACGTGACTGGGTCTCTGTGACCATTATTTGGGGTCTTGGTGACCTTATAATTCCTGTAAATATTGTAAATAAGCGTGTGGTGGTGTCAAAACAACATGTCCGCCTGTCTGTGCCCGGTACCGCTCACATCTGGCGTAGTCGGCAGGATGCTCCGCCTGTTACAAGGCGGAGACCTGTACAAAAATATTGTTGTGGGCGGCCCGGTGCAGCAGGGGACCCCACCCACGTTACGCGGTGCTGCGCGCACACAGCCCCGCTGGTAAAGGAACCCCACGGACCGCCAGGGTCCGCAGGAGGGCCGTTATTCCCTGAAGCGGGCGGCGTGCATTGGAAGAGTGCAGCGGTCTCCGGCAGCGCCGTTGCTGGAGGCGCCGGGACGGCATGGCGTCGGAGAGGCCACACCGAGGACGCTTCCTCGGTATGACGGGACCTGGGAGGTGAGTTCCCTGCCTATGCAGCAGCCGGCCCTTGGGGCCGGGCGTGTGTTTGTTTTCCAGGCAGGGACCTCCAGGATCCGCGCCAGTGGCGGGCGATGCTGGTTTGCGGGCTCCGGCAGCACAGCGCAGCAGCGAGGGCTGCGAAGGAGGAGACGCTGCAGCTCGAGGCGCTGGCAACAGCAAGGCTGCCGGCAAGCACGCCGCCGCCGCAGAAAGGGAGCCAAGATGGCCGCGGACGGAAGTCCCTCCCTGACAGGCACGCCATTGGGCGGTGTGTCTTGCGTGCCGCCGATGACTGTAGAGAGGCGGGACCAGGGAATGTCCATCACGAGCAGGGGAGACCCGATTGGGCGGAGGAGAAGGCCCACAGGAAGTGGCGGCGTCGGAGGCCGACAGTCAGGTAGGCTCGCGTCGGTTAACTTCCTGTCTTTGCCGGCTGCTTTGGCGGAGCTGGAGGTCCCTTCAGCCCGCCGGGCAGCGTGTGTTACAGGTGCTATGTGCCCTCCGGGCTGAGGTGCTGGTACTGGAGAGGAAGGCGCTCGCGGCGCTGAGAACGTTTCATTCGACAACGGGACGGCGCGACGCTGGAATCTCCAGCCGGAGAGGTACAGCGGAGACGGTGAGTACAGCCGACTCCGTAAAGCATATGGGAGGGGCTGCTGAAAAAGGCTGTGAAGACAATGATCAGTTCGGTAAGCAGCCCTCCGACAGGAGGTGCGGCGCCGCTGGACTGCATCGCTGGCGAGGGGGAGTCCGTGAGGGCGCTGAAGGGACACGGGCTGCTAAGTGCCCGGGTCCTAGCGCCCTCGCCCGAGTTGGCTGCGGTCTTGCGCCAGCACTATAGGGACGCAGGCGGGACAGAGCGCCTTTATTCCATAAGGGTCTCAAACCGTCAGGGCGTCCCAGAGTGAAGGGAGGAATAAAGGGCTGGGTGCCGATTCCTCCGATAAGGTGAGACGCGTTGCTGGGTGCACGCGTGTGGCTGGCTGCCCTCTGAGAGAGCAGAGGGAATCCCTGAGGCCGGCGGAGAGAGAGCGGGCGGTGCCGACGACTCCATCGTCGAGAGGACACGGAAGCCGCGGAGAGGTGCCGATCAGGCAAGTGCGGGGTGCCGGTTGGGGGAACGCTGCCCGCATGCGTACGCAGCTGGGTGCTTTGGCAGCGTTCTGCCCCTGTGTTCTCTTTGTAGGGGCGGACCCGGGCGAGTTGAAGGAACCCCTTCGTGGCGGAACAGCCCTCTGATGTCGGGCCGTCTGCAGAAGGATCTCTCTGTCGGTGCGCAGGTGCGCTCGCAGCTGGAGGAGCCAACGGGGGAACGAGTGGCTCAGAACAAAGGGCGTGGAGGTCCGGAGGGGTGCCCACCAAGGAGGCCCGGGGTGCGGTAAAGGGGAGCACAACCTGTGCGAGGCACAGGGATGCACCATGGGTTGGTGTCTGGATTGTGTCTCCGCCCCTGTCCCTGCTAGAGTGCGGGGCCGGACCCCGGCTGTCCTCGAGTGGGGCCCGTTTGAGCTCTGCTGCCCTCGCGGGGCGGGTCGCTCTTACGCCACGCAGTGGTCTTCGCTGGCTGTGGGCACTGTCAAGGATGCCAGGGGCTATGACCCGGCGGGGCGCCAGGAGGGACGGAAGAGGGTCAGAGCCCGGCCTGATCACGTGGTGCGCCTTCGGGTTGCTTTGGGAGCCACGGGTCAAGGGCTTGGAAGCTCTTCCCTGTAGGGGCCCGTGGCCACCGCCAGGAGGCGCCCAATGCCTTGAGATTTGTTTCCCCAGCACTCCTGCCACACCAGGAAGTGCTGGGGGAAGACTTGAGACGGTGCCCGGGAGCAGCCGGAGGACAGCCGACACTTCCGCCACGCTGGGGCGTGGCCAGAAGATTGCCGGGAGCACCTGGGGCTCATCGGTCCTTCATAAAGGGGCCGCTCCCCGTCATTCAGGGCTGGAGTCGGGTGGAGGTAGGGCAAGCTGTGGAGAGTGGAGGCGGGCCCGAAGAAAGGCATTGTGGCCAGGACATTGGGTATTTGGGGGTTTTGTGCACGTGACTGGGTCTCTGTGACCATTATTTGGGGGTCTTGGTGACCTTATAATTCCTGTAAATATTGTAAATAAACGTGTGGTGGTGTCAAAACAACATGTCCGCCTGTCTGTGCCGGTACGTTCACCATATAAATGTCTATTTATCAGAGTTCCTACGTGATGCAGTAAAACCAAAACTATATTTGTGATTACCCAGTAGGTACCTGTCACAATCAGCAAAAACTTTTCTGGAAGCAAGACTTTTCAAAAAAATTGTTGTGCAGTCAAATTGGCCCAATTTAAGTGAGTGAGTGAGTGCGTGTGTGTGTGTGTGTGTGTGTGTGTGTGTGTGTGCTCCTTTGATTCAGTGTGCTGCAAATGTAGGCTCCAACCCTCACAACCCTTAACTGAATAATGTAGGGTTTCATAATACATAAATGGAATTGTATCAAACATGCTGAGCCAAAATGTCTTTCTACCTTTTTCAGGGAGTGTACCACAGACTGCAGGACCAAACCATTTGAAAGATGTTCTGTCTGTAGAGGATGGTGAATGGAATCCTTGGGAAGAAGATGAAAAGAAAAGCACACTTTCTCCAAAAGATCAAAATGTCATCCTCAAAAATATAAAAGATTATCCCTCTGAAAAAAAAGAACAATATTTCAAAGTCCAGATATGGGGCAAGGCTGCAATTGGTAAGTTGTTTTAAGTGCTCTTTGTTGATGCCATCTGGAAATGCACACTCTTTTGCAGTTATTTTATGTAAGGCTAACAGTGGTGTTATTCTTCAAATCTAAAACATAAGACTTCATAAAAAAATCTAAATTTTACAATTAGAATATACAATAACAGACATACTTTATTTTTATAACATCTTCATGTAGTAAACACCTTGAGAAGACAATTTACATATTTTTGCATTTTGCGCTCTTATAGCTTAAATTACTTGCTTATGGTAATGAAGTAATTGACGCAATTAACAGTGGCTGAAACTGCCCTATTACATTTTAATTGGTTTCTTCAAGATTCCTTGACAATTGTTTGACAAGACAAATGATTTGGGATTTAGGTAACAGTATTTGGTTTATAGCATTCTTTTCCTATACCTTTACAGTAGCTAATTTATTTAACTGCATGTGCAGTGTTATGAACATGCTGACATTTGCTTTTAAATGTGAATGATCAGGCAGAGTGCTGTAAATGTTGGTCATTCGGAAGAGGTTTATTAATGTATAGCAACCACATTAGTAATCCTTACCAGTAACAGCGCATTCATAGTTTTCATACTCTTTCCTGTATGTTTAGCATTCGGTTGTTCAGAGGTTGATGTGCTTACTGCTTCCTGAGCAGCTTTTCTTTTCTCCACCCTAGCGGCCCGCTTCTTCTCTTCTTTCATCGGCATCTTTTCGCGCTAAAACTGTCAGTCAGTGTTTCTGTTGCAATTAGGTAGTACATTTTCTTTAATTTTTCACTTAAGCTGACACCAAAGTCTTAAATCTGCTACAAGAATAATTTAAGATATGAAGAGGTAGGGGAAGTGATGGCGAAGGTTTTAGGGATGAGAACGGCTGCTGGCCGCTGCCGAGAGTTGATTCTACAATACAATAAAAATAAATCACCCAAAAAGCGAATATTAGACATCACATAGTATATGGGTACCATATTTAAGGTCAGTAGGTCAAACAGTTTGCGAGCTACAGGTGATTTAAAATCCTGGACAGACAAACGAAAAGCCACAGTAACATATTAAACATAAAGATTATTAAGAGAGTGTGCTTCAGTCCATTGCAGAGCACACCCACCCAATCAACGCATTAACCAGGGACCAGTTGACATAAGATGCACGTCCACTTGACTCATTGTTATTTTGGCAAAATTAGGTGAATAGGATTGATGAATTTTGTTGATATGAATTCCTTGTTCTTGTCAAAATTGTTCTGCTAGTCTAATGTTCTAATGTAAAATTGCATTTTATTTACTTTTCAGACATTTCATTAAAACAATCTATGTGATTTTCACATAAAAAGTCTTTGCATACAATATTTTAGTAAAGGTAACAGACTTAGTATTAACTAAAGATATATATATATATATATATATATATATATATATATATATATATATATATATATATATATATATACATACACACACAAAGTGGAACCTCGGTGTGCGAGCATAATTCGTAACCGGAAACGTGCACGCAGTCCAAAGCACTTGTATATCAAAGTGAATTTCCCCATAAGAAATAATGGAAACTCAGATGATTCATTCCACAACCCAAAACTATTCATATAAAAATGATTAATACAAAATATAAAGTAAAAATACATAAAACAAATTAACCTGCATTTTACCTTTGAAAAGAATCATGGTTGGTGCGAGTGAGTTGGGATTCCACCCAACAGGACGACACGCAGAAGAGTGTCCCAAAGCAATTGCAGTCTCCCAGCGCTGTAGCAGTTCGCCATAAAAGTGCCTGCTGTCGATGGGTGATACAAGGAACATTATAAATGCACAGGGCACAGTACTGCTTGGCCACAACCCTGCCTGACTGCTGTGTCTGTGTATAGGAGAGTGACAGATCCCACTTACAATAAATAACCGCACTGTTGCTGTTTCAAGCTGAATAAAGCTGGTGGTGCAAGACGGGGACTCACACGTCACAGCACACACACGCGTGTGCGTCCCCACAATTCATTTTTTTCCTCAGAATTCTACACACAACATCCCATAATGACAACGTGAAAAAAGTTTACTTGAGATTTTTGCAAGTTTATTAAAAATAAAAAAATTGAGAAAGCACATGTACATAAGTGTTCACAGCCTTTGCCATGAAGCTCAAAATTGAGCTCAGGTGCATCCTGTTTCCCCTAATCATCCTTGAGATGTTTCTGCAGCTTAATTGGAGTCCACCTGTGGTAAATTCATTTGATTGGACATGATTTGGAAAGGCACACACCTGTCTATATAAGGTCCCACAGTTGACAGTTCATGTCAGAACATAAACCAAGCATGAAGTCAAAGGAATTGTCTGTAGACCTCCGAGACAGGATTTTCTCGAGGCACAAATCTGGGGAAGGTTACAGAAATATTTCTGCTGCTTTGAAGGTCCCAATGAGCACAGTGGTCTCCATTATCCTTAAGTGGAAGAAGTTTAAAACCACCAGGTCTTTTCCTAGAGCCATCTAAACTGAGTGATCGGGGGAGAAGGGCCTTAGTCAGGGAGGTGACCATGAACCCGATGGTCACTCTGTCAGAGGTCCTCTGTGGAGAGAGGAGAACCTTCCAAAAGGACAACCATTTCTGCAGCAATCTACCAATCAGGCCTGTATGGTAGAGTGGCCAGACGGAAGCCACTCCTTAGTAAAAGGCACATGGCAGCCCGCCTGGAGTTTGCCAAAAGGCACTTGAAGGACTCTCAGACCATGAGAAACAAAATTCTCTGGTCTGATGAGACAAAGATTGAACTTTTTGGTGTGAATGCCAGGCATCACGTTTGGAGCAAACCAGGCACCGCTCATCACCAGGCCAATACCATCCCTACAGTGAAGCATGGTGGTGGCAGGATCATGCAGTGGGGATGTTTTTCAGCGGCAGGAACTGGGAGACTAGTCAGGATAAAGGGAAAGATGACTGCAGCAATGTACAGAGACATCCGGGATAAAAACCTGCTCCAGAGCGCTCTTGACCTCAGACTGGGCGACGGTTCATCTTTCAGCAGGACAACGACCCTAAGCACACAGCCAAGATATCAAAGGAGTGGCTTCAGGACAACTCTCTGAATGTCCTTGAGTGACCCAGCCAGAGTCCAGACTTGAATCCGATTGAACATCTCTGGAGAGATCTTAAAATGGCTTTGCACCGACGCTTCCCATCCAACCTGATGGAGCTTGAGAGGTGCTGCAACAAGGAATAGGCGAAACTGGCCAAGGATAGGTGTGCCAAGCTTGTGGCAACATATTCAAAAAGACTTGAGGCTGTAATTGCTGCCAAAGGTGCATCGACAAAGTATTGAGCAAAGGCTGTGAATACTTGTGTACATGTGATTTCTCAGTTTTTTTATTTTTAATAAATTTGCAAAAACCTCAAGTAAACTTTTTTCACGTCATTATGGGGTGTTGTGTGTAGAATTCTGAGGGGAAAAAATGAATTTAATCCATTTTGGAATAAGGCTGTAACATAACAAAATATGGAAAAAGTGATGCTCTGTGAATACTTTCCGGATGCACTGTATATACAGTAATCCCTCCTCGATCGCGGGGGTTGCAATCCAGAACCCCCCGCGATAGATGAAAATCCGCGAAGTAGAAACCATATGTTTGTATGGTTATTTTTATATATTTTAAGCGCTTATAAACACTCCCACACTGTTAACATTATTAGAGCCCTCTAGACATGAAATAACCTTTAGTCAAAAGTTTAAACTGTGCTCCATGACAAGACAGAGATGACAGTTCTTTCTCACAATTAAAAGAAAGCAAACATATCTTCTCTTCAAACGAGGGCCGTCAGGAGCAGAGAATGTCAGCGAGATAGAGAGAGCGTGAAAGAAAAACAAACAATCAAAAAATCAATACGTGCTGTTGGGCTTTTAAGTATGCGCACCGTGATAAAGCAGCCGCAAAGAGAGAGAGCAATGTGAAGGTAAGTCTTTCAGCATTTTTTAGAGTAGCCTCCGTATCTTCTAAACAAACAGCCTCTGTGCAAACAGCCCCTCCGTGAGGCGCAGATAACGTCAGAGAGAGAGAGCGCGCAAGATTAAAGCAAACAATCAAAAAATCAATACGTGCTTTCATTTGTTAGAGGAGCGTCCATATCCTCTAGGCAAACAGCCCCTCTGCTCACACCCCCTCTGTCAGGCGCAAAGAATGTCAGAGAAAGACCGAGAAAAGCAAACAATCTGCTCGGGGAAGCACATCGTATATCATTGAGGAGTTTTAGTTAATATGTAATACGTGCTCTGATTGGGTAGCTTCTCAGCCATCTGCCAATAGCGTCCCTTGTATGAAATCAACTGGGCAAACAAACTGAGGAAGCATGTACTTTAAATTAAAAGACCCATTGTCCGCAGAAATTCACGAACCAGCGAAAAATCCGTGATATATATTTAGATATGCTTACATTTAAAATCCGCGATAGAGTGAAGCCGCGAAAGTCGAAGCGTGATATAGCGAGGGATTACTGTATAATAGACAGAAAGTTATTTTTTCATTGTAAGCGATTTCAATTCTTATGTCTCTCATGGTACCTGGCCTGGAGACACTTGTGCTACTATGCTGTGTTTCGGGTCAACTTAGTCCAGTGAGTTTGATGTCCGTGGCTTTATTCCTCCCCAGCTGCCTTTCTGCTTGTTTGTCCTCAATGACTCATCACTGTTTCACATTCTTGGTAAAGCCTATTTACTTCATACTGAAGCCGACTGTGAACAAGAGAAAATGCAAATCACAAAATCAGTTTTGTTTCAAAAGACTAATTTGCTAGCCAAGGCAAATGTCTTTTTAGAGTGTATCTTGCACTTTGCCCTTCCTGGTTTTAATAGCTCAAACGGTATTATACTTTCCCTACTCTTGGTCCTTCAGCAAATAAAAGTGATTCTTTTTAACCTTAGTATGTTTGCTGTACTTAACTCATACTTTTAGATCTTAAGTTTTATAGAGAGTTGGTGAGTCTTTTTATATGATGGGTTGCAAGAAGGGGGGGGGGTATTCCTGTAAAACCCAGCAGATTGGGTGTAAGTCAGGAACTGACCCTAGACAGAGTGCCAGTCTGTCTCAGTGTCCCTTCTTGAACACACCTAGACTTCTTACACAGGAGAAATTTTAGAGTTGCCAATTAACCTAACCTGTACATACTCTCAGCTATGTTCTGAATATTATTTACTTTTTAAACATTTGAGTTGTTTGCACAATGATAATGGTTTAGAATAAAAATTTACGTTATTCATTTGTATTGCTTGTTTTTTTCCAAATGTTAATCCAAAATTTCCAACATTTTTAGGACTTTATCTCTGGGAACATATTTTGGAAGGTCAACTAAATCCATCTGACCCAACAGCACAGTGGAGGATAGGGAATCTTCATTTAGGAAAGATACATTTCAGGTATATTATTCTTTTCATGGTACAGTTTAATTTTAATGTACAGTGGTGTGAAAAAGTATTTGCCCTCTTCCTGATTTCCTCTATTTTTGCTTATTAATAACACTTACCGTGGATACTTGAGGATAACCTGACTCACAAATGTTTAACCAAAATACCATAAGAAATGTGTCACAAACAGATAAGCCAAATTTTTAAATTTAAAAAAGTAACCTAATGAAATACTTAATTTTATTCAAGTAATACCTGAATTATTATTATCCCAGCAACACTTGAATGTAAGGCAAGCAGTACACATTCCGGTATGTTAGTCCTTTGCAAGGCTCAATCGCACACCAATAAGAAAAGAGTGTGCTGTGTGCATTCCAGCAATAGAAACCTAGTAATAAAGTGTCACTTTAATTTTAATCTAGCTATTTTAATCTAGCTGTTTTTGAGTGTGATCATTTGGAATAGTGGCTAGTGTTCATACTGTGAATCTTGTGGGGCTCAAGTTTAAGGATGGATAAAGGGGATGGATGTTATTTATTTCTCCGCACATGAAGGAATAAATATGTATTAAAATTAAAAAAAAAAAGAAAAATTAAAATGCTGGCTAGTGATATGTGCATTTTTTCATACAAAAGAAGAAAAATTAACTCAAAAATTAAAACATTGTAAGGTATTACATTTTAGAATAAGTAACTATATAGCATTATTTAGTTACTTTTTTATGTAAGTAATGAGAAATGTAACTAAGAGGTGACATGCTAGAATTTTTTAAAGTTATAAAGGCAATGTCCATCAAAAACCCTGCAGAAAAGTGAGCAAGAGTGTGATAGCGATGGGAGAGAGTTCAACTGAAGTCATCTTTTGTTTTTTTTTGTTTTTTTAATTTTTATTTATTAATTTTATTACAATCAATACATAGCAATCAAGTTTTTACAAAAAAAATTATGCTAAGAACTGATCGATCCCCACCCTTGAGAGAGAGAGCAAGCCAAACGGTGTAAAATTTAAGGCTTGTAAAAATACCTAAATTAATAAATTCTCTGTGCTTTATAAACTTATTTTAAAATATTACTGATTAGATCCTGCCATGTTTTGAAAAAAGTCTGTACAGATCCTCTAACTGAGTATTTGATTTTTCCAATTTTAAATAATATAACACATCAGTTTCCCACTGACTTAAGAGGAGAGTTTGGGTTCTTCCAGTTTATCAGAATAAGTCTGCGTGCCAACAGTGTAGTGAATGCAATCACAATTTGTTTGTCCTTCTCCACTTTAAGACCCTCTGGAAGAACCCCAAACACAGCTGTTAATGGGTTAGGAGGGATTGTGAGTCCAAGGCTGTCTGAGAGGTAATTAAAAATTTTTGTCCAGAATAATGTTAATTTGGTGCAGGCCCAGAACATGTGACCTAGTGAGGCTGGGGCTTGGTTGCAACGTTCGCAGGTTGGATCATGCCCTGGAAACATTTTGGAGAGTTTTAGTCGAGACAGATGTGCTCGATATATAATTTTGAGTTGTATAATTGTATGCTTTGCATATGGAGCTTGAGTGAATTCTCTGCATTGCTACTTTCCACTCCTTTTCTGATATATTAATTGAGAGGTCATTTTCCCAGTGTCCTCTTGGATCTTTGAAAGGAAGGGATTGTAAAATGATTTTATATATTGTAGAGATGGAGTCTAACTCCTTGAAATTGAGCAATATTTTTCCAGCGTGGATGAGGGTGCAAGATGAGGAAAATCTGGAAGGTTCTGTTTAACAAAGTTCCTGATTTGAAGATAGTGAAAGAAATTTGTAGCTGGAATGTTAAATTTGGAATGTAATTGTTCATAGGATGCAAAGACGTTGTCTATATAAAGATCTCTAAGCAAGTTAATTCCAAATTTTTCCAGATATTAAAACTGCATATGTTTGTGAGGTTGAAAGAGGTGGTTCTTTTGCAGGGTGCCACAGAAAGAAGCTTCTCCGTCTTAAAATGCTTTCTACATTGGTTCCAGATTCTAAGTGAGTGGAGCACAATTGGGTTATTAGTGTATTGCCGATAGCGTGTGTTTATTGGAGCACAGAGCAAGGAATACAAAGAAGTACTGCAGGATTTTACTTCTATTGCGGTCCATGCCTGTGTATGTTCTTCTATTTGTGTCCAGGTTCTTATCGACTGTATATTTGCGCCCAGTAATAAAACTGGAAGTTAGGTAGAGCCATGCCGCCTTCTGCCTTTTGTCTTTGTAGGGTCGCTCTTTTGATGCGTGGATGTTTAGAATTCCAAATAAATGAGGTTATTGTTGAATCTAATTGCTTAAAGAACGATTTATTAATGTATATTGGTATGTTTTGAAATAAAAAGGAGCTTAGGAAGAATATTCATCTTAACAGTGTTAATTCTTCCAGCTAGTGTGAGATGAAGGGTTGACCATCTATGCAAGTCTTGTTTAATTTTTTCCATGCAGACGACGAAATTTTGTTGATATAGAGCTTTATGTTTACTTGTGATGTTTACCCCGAGGTATTTAAACTGTTCTGCAATGATAAAAGGAAGGGTGTCTAATCTAATATTATATGCTTGAGAATTCACGGAAAGAGTACACTTTTATTCAGATTAATTCTGAGACCAGAGAGCTTTTGAAATTCTGTGAGTGCTGCTAAGACTGCAGGCACAGAATTTTCTGGGTCCGATATATACAGTACCATGTCATCTGCATATAATGAGATTTTCTGTTCCAGTCCTTCTCTGCTAATCCCCTTTATCTGATCAGTATTTCGACAATGTATTGCCAGTGGTTCAATGGCAATTGCAAACAGCAGTGGTGACAAAGGGCATCCTTGTCTTGTGCCACGTTCTAGTTTAAAGTAGTCTGAGCAAATGTTATTGATGCAAACTGAAGCTTCTGGGTTAGTATACAGTAATTTAATCCATGCACAAATGTTGGGCCAAACCCAAACTTCTCCAAAATAGTAAAAGGTATTTCCATTCAATCATGTCGAATGCTTTTCTGCATCCAATGATAATAATATTTCTGGGGTGTTTGATTTAGTTGGTGAGTATATTACATTAAACAGGCGTCGAAGATTTGAAGATAAGTGTCGGCCCCTAATAAATCCAGTTTGGTCTTGTGATATTACTGAGGGAGCACTTTCTCCATCCTTCTAGCTATGATTTTAGAGAGTATTTTAACGTCGTTATTCAGAAGTGAAATTGGTCTGTATGATGCACATTGTAATAAGTCCTTATTTTGTTTTGGAAAGACAGTGATTAGTGCTTGGCGAAAGGTTTGTGGAAGAGATTGGTTATCTCTGGCTTCTGTAAATGTTGCTAATAGGAGGGAGCTAGCTGAGCGGAGAATTTCTTGTAAAACTCTGCAGGGTAGCCGTCAGGGCCTGCTGCTTTTCCACCTTGGAGTGACTTTATAGCATCCAGTAATTCTGATAATGACAGAGGTTTATCGAGTTCCTCCACACTAAAAGCGTCAATTTGTGGTATCTGTAATTTATCCAGAAATGCATTAGATTGTATATTGTCTTCTTTAAACTCAGTAGTATATAGGGATTTATAGTAGTCTCTAAAAGTGTACATTATATTTTTGTGTTCGATGATTTTATCTCCGTTAGTGTTAGTAATTACGAGATTGCGTTGTACATCTTGCTTGTGAATTTGTTGCTAAAAGCTTATTAGCTTTCTCTCCATGTTCATAATAATGATGTCTGGATTTGTAAATTAGTTGTTCAGTTTCTTTAGTTGTCAAGAGGTTTAATTCTGAATGTAGAGCCTGCCTCCTCTTATGTAGAGTCTCGCTTGGTAGTCTGGCATGTTCTTCATCTATTTTAGTAATTTCGCTTTTATCTCTGCTACTTTCTTCGGATTTATTTCTGTGGGAAAGATATGAGATAATCTGTCCTCTTAAGAAGGCCTTAAGAGTTTCCCAGAGTATTCCTGCAGAGATCTCAGGGGATGTATTTGTCTCTAGAAAGAATTCAATTTGTTTGGATATAAATTCAGTACAATTCTCGTCAGCTAATAGAAGCGGATTGAGGCCATCTGGGGTGAGTGTATGGGGCTTAGTAATTTCAGCTCCAAGATCATTGGAGCATGGTCTGAAATAACAATAGCATCGTATTTACAAGATTTAATCTTAGGCAAGAAGTTATTATCTATAAAGAAGTAATCAATCCTTGAGTAGCAATGATGTACTGGTGAGTAGAAAGAATATGTTCTTGAATTTGGGTTTAAAACCTCCAGGGATCTGATAAGTTGTGATCAGTTATAAACTTTGTAATTATCTTTGCGGTGTTAGTTGCCGTTCCCCCTGTGGAGGAAGTCTTATCTAAAAGTGGATTTAGAACACAATTAAAGTCCCCAGCCATTATAAGTTTATGAGTGTTCAGATTGGGAATGGATGCAAATAAATTTTGTATAAATTCCTTATCATCAACATTAGGTGCATAAACATTTATCAAAATCATTTTACAGTTAGATAAGTCTCCCATGACCATCACATATCTCCCTTCAGGATCCAATACTACATCTGATGCTACAAATGGTACTGTTCTATGTATGAGAATTCCCACCCTCTAGTTTTCTTTGTAAAACTAGAATGGAACATTTGGCCAGTCCAGTCTTTTGCAGCGGAACTGATCCTTACTTAGTAAGTGGGTTTCCTGTAAAAATACTATTTTAGCATTTAGACCTGTTAGGTGAGAAAGTACTTTCTTTCTCTTTAATTCGTGATTCAGGCCTTTAACATTCCAGCTTACGAAGTTAACTGTCCCATCATGGAGACACTGATTCTGAGTTTTTGATGTCATTTTATAGTCTTAACTGGAAGTGAAATAGTTTAGGTCTTAATTTCCTATTCCCCAAGAGTTGTTGCCATGCAGCTTATTATTACGTTGATAGTTATAATTATAAAGATTGAGATGATAGATTAGATATAGATCAAGCCTGCTCTCTTTCTCTTCCCCTTAACCCCCACCCTCCCTTTTGCCTCCCCAGGTGAGGCTAAAACCCACTTCATGCAGTCCCAGTCCTCTGACATACCCAGAGACAGAGCACGTCCAAAGCACATCAAGCCCCCATGCAGTGGCGCTTTAAGGTTAAAAGATAGAGATATCTGTTACCAATATAGTCTTTAAAAGAGGAAAAAGAAAAAAAGAAAAGAATTTTGCACTTAATATATATATATATATCTTCAGCAATTTTAGTGCATTAAGATGATACCCCAGATAATAAACCCAGGTGATGGTGTTAAAGATGTGTCCAAAACAAGCATAACAAGTCTTAATGCAGTAATAGCAATAACAGTAAACCAAGGGTATGATATTGAACAGTCTCATTTAGGGTACACATGAAATAATTAGAAAAGAAAAAAAAGAGGAGGAAAACGTAATTAAGCACAATAAAACATAAACATTTAGCGCCCTAGTAATACTAAGTAATAATAAGTAATAAGTAATAATAATAATAATAAGTAATAATAAGAATATGAGAATATATGCTGATAAAAAACCTGTATTTTAAAACAAATAGATCAGACAGTAGATTATTAATCCTAGCTTTATCATTTACCGCCATGACTCACAATTATGTATCAGAATAGTCCGGGATCAGCTTTCTTAATTCATTTTCTGCTCCTCCTTGCTAGCGAAAACATAGAAATGACCCTGCCATTCCACTTTCAGTTTTGCGGATACAGGAGGCGTATTTGACATTGGCTTGCCGTAGCGCTGTTTAATATTATAGAAGGCTGCGTGTTTAATAGCTGTTGCTGGAGAGAAGTCAGGGAAGACACGAATGTGGCTATTTTCATATATAATATCTTCCTTTTTTCTGAGGAGTTCCATCACCTCTAACTTAAATGATAATCGTTCAAAACGAACTATAAAAGATCTTGGTCGGGTCTGACGGTGTTTGATCAGCGTCGTAAGCCGCTGCTATCTCAGATTCTGCTTTAAAGTCGCCCCCGATTATTTTAGAAAAAAGTTCAGTTGCGAATTTCACAGGGTTTGAACTTTCGATTCTCCGGCAGGCCTTCAATTCTGACATTATACCTTCTACTCCCATCTTCTAAAGCAGCCAGTCTGTCTCCAAGTTTTTCTCGAGTTTTTACATTCGAACTGACATTTACTGCTCTTTCCTCGGCACTGGCAGCTAGATGTTGGCCATTTCGATCCGATTCGTGAATGTCTCATTAAGATGCTCCAATTGATCAGCAAGCGTGCTCAGTTTAACCGAGTTTTTCTCAATGCGCTCTTCAATTTTACCCAGCACCTGTCGAAGTTCAAGTTGTACCTCTTGACGCAGCCTTTCATTTGCCTGTTGGATTTCCTGTCGCAGCCATTCATTGGCCTGTTTCATCTCCTGTTTCAGTCTCTCATGTGCCTTTGCCGTTGCTTTCTCATTAGCCTTCTCGCTTTTCTTTATATCTTGCGTGAGCTCAGCGAGCAACACTTTCAGTTCAGATAGCTCAAATGTGCCTTCTTGTACCGTAGATGAAGCAGCAGACTCTGCTGAAGCCGGTGTCCCTGCTGCTCCAGTCCCGCGTAATTGCGTAACTGAAGCCGCGGACCTCCCGGCCTTTTCCAGTTTCAGGTAATCCTCTCCAATCGGCGAGCTATCCACATCTGCACTCACGATCGCACCTTCGCTCCCCTTTTCGCTCTCAGCCGGCGACGATGTAGCGGACCGTGGTCCCGAGGAGTCTGTACTTTCGCCCATCTGATCCAGGTCTGTCTCTGAGAGGCCGTATCTCGAGCTAGGGCTTGCTGATCGCAGCTTGGATGTAGCTTTAGTCTTCGATTCTTTCGGACCCCCCTTCTTGTTAGCCATGTTTATATGTGTTTACATATGCTGTAGCGGTCCCTCTCGGGTTGAATAAATAAAGGATATCTCAGAATAATAAGCAAATAATATGAAAAATAGCACCACTGCTAGCGGAGCTCCACTTCAGACGTCCATCTCTCGCATCGGACGAGACCAACTGAAGTCATCTTAAAGTGCTCTACTTGCAGTGTTTAGAAACAGTCTCTGTGCAGCCAAGACCAAGAAGTCATCTTTAGCTGACAATGTTAAGAGGTCACTTCTGAGGGCCTTTGTAATGCAGACGTTTCCAGTTTGTGGGTGAGCACTGATGATTACCTCAGTGCAAATCTGTGAACTGAGTCCATGGCAATGCATAGAGTACCACATTAACAAGCCAGGAATGAATCTAATGGGTGATATACCCTGTGTAACCCCTGGATTTGGGGGGTATAGTTGTCTCCCAATGTATCCCCAGAGACAACTTCACTGACAGCTGTCCTGGGTCCTGTTTATTATAAGTTAAATACCTGAAAATGCCTTCTTCTTCCAAACTAAACAATACATTTTCTTTTCTTTTCTACTCTTCTCAGGTAAGTATTGCCCTCCTCTTCTCCCAACTCTAACTCATCTGGGTGAGGTGAAACCATTTATTTTCAACCTGGACCCAGGAATACTGCTGGTGCCACCAAGAAGCACTTCTGTGTCTGATGGAACTTTTCTAGGACAGTATCCAAGACCCCTGCTTGGCTGTCCATCAGGACTACAGCTCCCATGCTGCCTGTAGGTGCACAAATGGGAGAGGAATACTGCCCCCAGAGTATGGAAGGAATACATGGCACCAAGATGTCACACTTGTCATGATTCAATAGGTACAGTGTGACAAGAAGGGTTTGCTCCACTCTCCCGAAACCATACTGGGAGCCTCTTGAACCTGCATCCGTCAATAATCATAACCAAGATTTTGGGCCATAACAAGAGAACACATACTGACTGCAATGGATGGGTGTAAAAGTGCAATTACTTTCATTCTACAAGCTTTTAAAATACAATAAAAAAACAGTAAAACAGTACAGTGATGCTTCCTTATAAATAATGCAATAAATAAATAATCCTATGTTCAAGGTGATTATTAACAAAAATCCAATAAATAGTTTAGAAACCAAAGATAAAACTAATTCAAGATTCCCTCATAAAAACCACGGACAAAAGACATCTATCCTGTACCTCTTTTCTCTGCTGCAGCTTTCATCCTCCTTCCTGTTGCCAACCTTCCTTTCTTGAACCATTTTGCCTCCATTGTCTCTTTTTAACTCTCTCTCCTTCATCCTAGCCTGTCTTCCTTCATCATCTGCCCAGCTCATCCTTCACAGGTCTTGCAGTTGGCAGAAACGTCAGCAACTCAGTCCCTTCCAACAATGGCTTTAGCCACAAATGCTTCCTTTGGCGCGTCTGCTGTGACTCCCCAAGCCACCTTCTGCTGTCTCCCTCATACAAAACACAAAAATGTAACACCTAGTGGATCCCTAGGGAAAGCTTGATCATCCACCACTACCCCTCAGCTGTTCAGTGAGGAACCGATCCGCCCCAGAACAATAATTACTAATTCCTCCATGGGCTCTGACCGCTTGCCTCCTCTCCTCTCTACACGCTGACAAAGTACTGCTTTCACCTTCTATTCAGCTGTCAGTCTGACTCACCCTTATATGCCTCCATGGGTGCAGCAACTCTTAATTCAAACCGCTTGAATCCAATGAAGCAATCAAGACAGACCACACCCTCACATGTAGATACAGCTCATCTGGGTCACTTTACCAACTCCATAACTGCATGAGCCCGCAAACCCACAGGGATCAAGCCAGTTATTTATTTACCTATTTATCACACACACCACAAGTTGCTAAGCCATGGACCCACTGTATACAGACACCAGTGCAGGGTAGAAAGTAGTTGAAAAATGCAGAGTTCCTCCAGGATGCTAAAGGACAGTCTGACAAACTACTACCTGGGGGTGCTTGCCTCTCTGTTGAAGAGTAACATTTATATACAGTATGTTGTATGTATCTCCTATATAATGCTTAATAACTTATAATATGGCGAGTCAAAGAGTTCTCCTTATCTCTATTTGTTCAGTATGCAAAGAGAAGATATACAGTTCAATCATGAAATAGCAAAAGGAAAGATTTTCTTCTGTGTCAATATTTCTAGATGTTTTCTTTTGATAGGCTTTAGAACAAGTAACATTTCAAATCAGAGTATGATAATGGTCAGGCTTTTCATTGCTTTTGTGTAGTTACAATATTGAATCATTTTTCAAAGACAGATGTACAACCTTTTCTGAAAATCTGTCACCTTGTTTTACACTTTCTGAAACATATGAAAACAAATGCATCTCAGAGAGTGTAATGTTACTGGATAAGAAGTTGGCAGTAATGTAACTAAGATGGTCTTAAAGGAATGTATTTTCTTCCTCTGTGGCAAAGTTTTCAAAATTCTCCTTTTAGTCAGGCTGTGTTGCTATTTCTCAAAATCCCATGGGACTGCAAGTCACCGAGTAAAAAAGACTATTTTTCTTTCATGTTATGCCTAATAAAGCATGAGCTTTATGAATTTTAGTTGCCATGCTCTTTAATTTCTTTGCTGGACACTGTAAAGTCATTAGTAAACTAGTTGTTGTCAGATATTTGTTAGGTCATGTATGCCAATTTCAAAGACCTCCTACTCAACACATGTAAAATACCCCTGTAGTTGTATTATTGTACATTGCTGCTATGGCCTGCAGGGGCTGCTCCTGCTCCCCAAATCCAACATAGACAGACGCAAACACAAGTTCAGCAAAACCTGCTTTTATTTGGCAGTGAGCAACTCTTCTGAAATCATTTCCCACACAAGCACAGTATAGAGCACAAAATAGCAAAGTCTTTCCTTCTTTGCTTTCTTCTGTCTGTCTCTCTCTCTGCCTCCACTCCTCCAGCAAGCTTTGTCACCTTCTTCCCAACTCTGGTGCCAGGAGAAGTGGCAGCTGGTTGCTTTTATGTAATCCCCAGGAGTACTTCCAGCGTCCTGTTGGATTGATCTGGAAGCACTTACTGGTAAGTTAGGAGCCTGATGGAATAGGGCTCCAGAGACCCTGCTGCACACCCTGGCAGTACCCCTGGAACCCAATAGGGCTGAGCCATGAAATTCCAATTCCCAGTATGCCCTGTGGGAATCGGAGGTACCATAGCAACTTTGAGCTAATGCCTTTGCTTGAACTCCTTTTTGTACTGTGAAATTGTGCAGGATGTGATCTATAAATTCAAGTAGCAGGTAAGTTTTTGCCTTTTATGCATCCATTTTGTTCCTATAGCACACTTTACTAAAACTAGTCTGCGTCTGCATCCTTAACACATTCTTCCAGCCATCTTGTTTTCAAGGCAAAGACAAATGTCTTTTATACAATGGATTCAGAAAGTATTCATACTCCTTCACTTTTTTCAGTTTTTTTTGTATGTTGCAGCCTTGTGATAAAATGACAAAGTGAAAATAGGATTTTAGACATTTTTGCTAATGTATTTAAAAATCAAATTGACTCAAGTATTATTCAGACCCTTTACTAAGTACTTAGTTGAGGCCCATTTGGCTGTAATTATTTTGCTTTACACAACTAAGTTTGGGAATTTTATGCCATTCATTTTAGTGGATCCTCTCCTGCTCTGTCAGGTTGGATGCACGCTGTCAGTGGACAGTTATTTTCAGGTCTCACCTTCAAGTCTTTGCTCTGGCTAGACAACTCAAAGACATTCTCAGAGCTGTCCCTAAGCAACCTATGTGTTGTCTTTGCATTGTGCTTAGGGTGCATAGGAACAGGTTATTTAGAAAAATGTATTTAGATTATCTCTTTTCTTTGCTCAACTCAGCTTTACCTCAGTCTAGTCTAATCTTTGAGTCTTTGAATGTTCCATCACCATTCTTCACCATTGAAATGATATTGCATACATGATCAGTTGTGCCTGGTTTTCTCCAGACATTACAGTAATCTTGGTTTTATCAGATTCAAAAAACTTGTTTCTCACTGTGTGAAAGTCCTTTAGGTGCCCTTTTGCAATCTCCAAGCAGGCTAACGTGTGCTTTTTTACTAAGTAGATGCTTCTGTCTTGCTAGTTTGTTATAAAGCACAGATTTATGGAAAGTTGCAATGTTGGTTGTCCTTCTGGAAGTTTGTCCTTTCTCCACATGTGTTCTCTGGAGCTCAGCTAGAGTGGCTATTGGGTTCTTGGTCTTCTCTCTTAACGTGGTTCTTCAACCATTATGTTTATGTTTAATTCTCCCATTAAGCCCTCTCTATTTAACTGGGTGACCAACTCTAGGAAGAGTCGTGGTTATTCTAGGATTATGAAGGCAAATCTGCTCTTGGGAATTTTCAGTGCTGCAGGATTTTTGTAGCTTTCCCCAGATCTGTACCTCAAAACAATCCTGTCTTTTAGCACCACTTGCAGTTCCTTTGACCTCACAGCTTGGTTTTTGCTCTGATACACATTGTCAACTGTAAGAACTTATATAGACAGGTGTGTATCTTTTAATCATGTCCAGTCAATAGAATTGACCACAAGTAGACTCCAAAGAAGTTGTAGAAACATCTCAGTGATGATCAGTAAAACAGAATTCACCTCTGCAAAGGGTCTGAATATTTGTATACATAAATGTAATATTTTGGTGTTTTTTTTTTATTTGTGAAATTTCAAAAATCCAAATTTTTGATTTCGTTATTCTTGGGTATTGAGTATTGCTTAATGCAGGGGTCCTCAATCACAGTCCTGGAGGGCCACAGTGGCTGTAGGTTTTTGCTCCAACCCAATTGCTTAATAAGAAGCCCTTACTGCCCAAGTAACACTTCTGCTTCACTTTAGTTGTCTCGCTCGTTAAGATTTTGAACCCTTAGTGCATTTTTTTAGTCTTAAACAGATGCAGTCTTGTTTTTACTTGCTCCTAATTAGCAATAACATGCAAATGACAAATTAGACCTGCATTTCCCCATTTAGCTTGTTACCATTTACACCTGTGTGTATTTATCATTCACTGTGAGGTTTAATTAAATACTTTGAAGGAATGTGAAGAGAAAAAAGTGAAGCACTGAGAATTACTCATATGTTTCATCATTTGGATGATATCCTTAGAAAGGGGGAAGAAAATCTAAGATACGAGAATTACCTGACATAGCAGAGTTAAAACACGAACAAGTCATGAAATTAAATTACAGTACTGGCAAGAATTGCTTTCTATTAAGCAGCCGGGTTAGAACAAAAAACCTGCGGCCCTCCAGGACTGTGATTGAGGACCCCTGGCTTAATGTGAGGAAAAAAAATTAAATAATTCTTTCACAAGAAATTTGAAAAAAATGAAAGGTTTGATAAACATGAACATAGTTTATAAGGTAGGAGTGGCCATCTCTGATCCTGGAGAGCCACAGTGACTACAGGTTTTCACTCTAACCATTTTTTTAAATGACTTTCTAGTTTTTTGCTGCTAATTAGTTTAATTTAAATTATTTGCTATTTAAGACTCAACCCCTTTAAATCCAGGCTGAGCAACGTCAGTCCTGGAGGGCCGCAGTGGCTACCGTTGCTTGTTCCAACCCATTTGCTTCATGAGAAATAATTAAGTGGCGATGAAGCTCTTATTGCTCAAGTAACATTTTTCTGGTTCATTTTAGTTGTCTTGCTCATTAAGATTTTGAACCGTTAATTGCTTATTTCAGTCCTAATCAGCTGTATTTATTGTTGTAAGTGCTGCTTATTAGCAATAAGATGCAAATGACAAAGGAACAAAAACATTTGGTTCTCCAAAATCGGAGTTGGCCACCCCTATTATAAGGTCATCTTAAAATTCTGCTGTGCACCCCATCCCTCCTGCTTCTTTCCATTCTCTTCCAGAACTTTTTGACCAGTAGAGAAGTGATGAAATATCATACCCAAAGATAGCTCCACTATCGTCAGCATTATTTTTATTATTGTTCCTCTTTTCCCAGTAAATTAGTGTATTTCGCATAGGAACTGCCTCGAGTTTTGCCATGATGTGATAGTAAAGTAACACATAAACCTGTGAAACGAATACTGTACAGAAGCACAATTTGAACAAGTAAGGTAGTATAATGGTGCAAATATATTCTAATTTGACTGGACAGCTACTTGTGATTAATTAAATTAATTCTGGCTTTCTATTAACACTGGTATGCTTATTGTTTTCATTGATTTCCATTTTTTTTTTTTTAGCTTTTACACAGGTCCTTCTGTGGTTCCAAAATATTTACCTTTGGATAGTACATTTGTTGTGCTTGTGTTAAATGGAAGAGAGGAGCAGAAGATCTCATATGCCATCCAGTGGCTACAGCATGTAAAATCATTAGTACAGACCCGTAAAATTCTTCATGTAGCAGTGGTGCTCCTAGGCAGTGAGCAATGTAACAATGACTGGATTCGTGTCTACCTTCGACAGAATGGTGGATTTATTGACTTGCTATTCCTGGTTTATGACAGTCCTTGGGTGAATGGAAGGGATATATTCCAGTGGCCACTGGGAGTGGCAACGTAAGTTAAAATTTTATCCAGTGCTGCTTTGAATGTACATTAAAATGTATTTAAAATTGCTATAGATATTTTATTTTTACTTTGCATAGGATTTAATTTTAAATGTACTAAATTAAAAAAGAATTTTTGTAAAATTGATTGTAATGAGAAGTCAAGCAAAATACTATAAAATTGATTAGAATCAAATGATAAGAATTCAGACCCTGAAAAAATTTAAGGCAGTTATTTTTGCTTTGAAAGCCAAAGATTATTTAACTTAAGAAGATTTAAGGAGATGAAGAAATGGCTGGAGAGATGTTTTTATTTTGCATATATTGGTGTATTTATGTATTCACTGTCTAAGCTGCATCTTCCTTTTCCACAACAGATACAGAGGATTTCCTATTGTCTCTCCAGATAATCTTTTATTGAATTCAGAAAGACCTTATTTATGTAATTTTTTGGGCACAATCTACAAGAACTCTTCAAGAGAAACTTTACTGAGTGTTATGAGGGAGAAACAGCTTGAGAAGCACTGCATTATAGCTGCAAGAGAAGAGTAAGTTTTCTTCTGATTATAATAAACATGGAAAAAAAAATACTTTTTAAACAGTTGTATGAAGTGCTCAGTTTTACTTTTGACAGTTGTGAACGAAAAAGAAAGTAACATAGCTGTGTTATCTAACTTATTAAAATAGACATAATACATTGGTGGCATGTTTAACACTAGAATTACCAGAGCCTATGAAAAAACTCGTAATTCCATCCCACCTTAAATCGCTTTTTAAAATCGTTCACAGCTCTCCACCAGCGTCTTTTGTCATCTAAATGTGCTGATAAAAATCAGGCTGCAAGCAGCCGGCTATTCCATCCCCCCACCGACTTAGAATGTGCACAAACTTCTCCCAGCTCATGCCTTGATTGATTATCTAGGAGTGAAGTGGAGTTTTAGAGTGGAAATAATAGATCATTATTTGGAACACACGCATTTCAAGTGTGTTCCGTTTCTACAGTAATCCGTGTAAACACATTTTAAAAACAGAAACGTTTTTCATATTGTATTAGTAAATGACAAAATTATAATATATATATATATATACATATCTATACATATATACAAATACACATATATATATGCACACACACACACACACATATATATATATATATATATATATATATATATATATATATATATATATGCATATATACTCATACATCCACATATATATACATATCCACATATATACACATACATACATACATACACACACATATATACACAAAAATACATATACAGGTATATATATATACATACACACACACACATATATAAACATATATATACATATACATACATATATACATATACACACACACACACACACACATATATATATATATATACACTCTTTGGGGTGCGAGCAACTGTTGCTGGGGGTGGCAGAATCCATCAAGGAAGAAAAATGAAAAACATTATTTGTACAAAATCTTAATTTATTTATCCATTCCTAAATAATTAAATGTGCAGGCTATTTCGTATCATTGCAATACGCTGTTTGTTAAAATGTATGACTCCCGCTCTTATGTGCAAGTCTGAGTGGATCGTATCTGTTCAAGTTCTATTTAAATTTTAAATAGAAGGAATTTTTATTTAGTCGACAGAAATATCTTTGGTAGGAATGTAAGTTAAATGTAGGCGTCATTGCATAAATTTTTCTTGACCATACAAATGTAAAGAGTAAATTCGCCTTACATTCCAACCAAAGATATTTGTGTCGACTAACTCAGGGGTGTCAAACTCAATTGCACAGGGGGCCAAAATCCAAAACACACTTTAGGTCGCAAGGGCCGAACAGGATAAACATTTATTGAACACACTAAAACTAAACTTTTAAAACTTTAAAACTTTTAAAACTTAACTTTTTTGAACATAAATATGAATAAAAACAGACAGGAATATTATTCAGGAATAAATCAACTCAAAACTTAAATAACATATAATATTTTGCTCTCCATAAAAATGTATCCTGTCTAAATTATACAAATTAGAAATAAACGTTAAAAGAACAAACATTCAAATTTCTTTACTCTTATGTAATTTTATATAAAAAATAAACTTAAATTTTAAATATCCCAAAAGATTTTGCTCTCCATAAAAATATATCCTGTCAAAATTATACAATTTCAAATATGAACATGCTGCATAACAAAACCTGGAATTTTAAATAAAATTTGTTCTTTTCAGCAATAACAAATCAAATCATTCAGTTGTCTTTGCTCATATGTCATTTTATCAGAGCTGGACACCTGGCATCTTTTTTTTGGCAACAAGTTTGTTTATGTTTGGTGTGAGGTTCTGTGTTGTGGAGATTCTCAGGATGGACTGCAGGTGTTCATCAGTGAGGCGACTCCTGTGTGCTGTTTTGTTAGTCTTCATCACTGAGAAGAGCTTCTCACACAGATATGTGCTACCAAACATGCACAAGGTTCGAGCCGCATGTAGACGGAGCTGGAGCATTTCTGCGGGAATGGAGTGAATAAACTGTGCGGGCCCTGCAATATCGTACTTTGCCTTCAGTGTGCCATTACACTGCAGCTCAATCACCTCCATCTGAATCTGCACAGGTGCAGTTTCCACATCGACAGCAAATGGGTTGCGAAACAACTCAAAATTCTTTTTTTGTTCTTCAAAGTCACCAAAGCGCCGTGCGAACTCAGTGCGCAGTGCGCTCAGTTTATCAGCAAAGTGCGTATTTGGGAACACCGTTGTGCCGACTTGGTTCAACATTACTTGGCAACAGGGAAAGTGGGGCAAGTTGCAGTGGTGCATTTGTGTCTCCCATAAAAGCAGCTTCACTTGAAATCACTTTGTGATTTTGCACGGGTAAAAACGTCTGCTGAAGTGTCAGATTCTTCTTTAACTCTTCTGATTTCTGTATCTTCTGTATTGCATTCAGGTCTTTCAGGTTATCCTGATGTTTTGTCTCATAGTGCCGTCTTAGATTAAATTCTGTAATTACAGCCACATTAGATCCACAAATGAGACACTCGGGTTTACCGGCAATGTCAGTAAACATATACTCAGCTTCCCATCGGTTTTTAAAGGCTCTTATTTTCAGAATCAACTTTTCTCTTCGGCATCGTGTGGGCTAGCTTCGCAATAACTTGCAGCATCATAAGCTAGACTTGATTAACGCGGTAAGTGTTCGGCAAGGCAGCAGAAGCGCTGCATTATGGGATCTGTAGTTTATTGTGTTACCAGCGCTTCATATCCCAGGGCCTTTAATAACAATAATACAGTATATAAAATGATCTCGCGGGCCGGATATAATTACACGCCGGGCCGGATGTGGCCCGCGGGCCTTGAGTTTGACACATATGGACTAATTAGAACTTGAAAAGATATATTTTTTTGAATGTGATCGCGCAATTCAGATCGAGTTGACGCCAACTACAGTACATCGAGCCCGCGTGCTATTGTGGTTTTGCCTGCGTGCCTCAATAAGTCACCCTCTCCTCGCTCTTACTTTTTTTCCATTCATCTAATGAATACAATGAGTATGGCTTTACAAAAACAATCATTGATGGCGAATAAAGTATCCATTATTCATAAAGCTTCAATTGGTGATCTGTCTTTCTGCGTTAACCGCATATTTTTTCATACGTCTCAAACCAAGGGGATGCAAAGGTAAAATGAATCGGGAAGCACGCGTACATACTCAGTGAACCCCCTTACGGGAATCGAACCTCAGACGTCGGCACTAGAGGCGTGTGGTTTATCTATTTGAGCGTATGTAGATCGGGGTATATATGTATATATATATATACTAGCAGAATACCCGCGCTTCGCAGCGGAGAAGTAGTGTGTTAAAGAAGGTACGAAAAAGAAAAGGAAAAATTTTAAAAATAACGTAACATGATTGTTAATGTAATTGTTTTGTCATTGATATGAGTGTTGTTCTCATATCTATCTATCTATATATATATATATATATATCTACAGTATCTATATATATATATATGTTGTTCTCATATCTATCTATATATATATATCTCTATCTGTCTATCTATATATATATACTCGCGCTTGGCAGCGGAGAAGTAGTGTGTTAAAGAAGGAAAGAGAAAGAAAAGGAAACATTTTGAAAATAACGTAACATCATTGTCAATGTAATTGTTTTGTCACTGTTATGAGTGTCGCTGTGATGTATATATATATATATATATAGCAAAATACCCGCGCTTCGCAGCAATGTCATGTGTTTAAGAAGTTATGAAAAAGAAAAGGAAACATTTTAAAAATAATGTAACATGATTGTCAAAGTAATTGTTTTGTGTATTTGGCGGCAGCGTCACAAGTTGTTTTCGTAGCTGCATCAGAAAATGTACCACGACGTCTGACACGCCTCCTTTTTACTGTTTTCTCAAAGCTTGGATTGCTGCTGTCATATATATACACACACACATACATACATATATATATATATATACACATATATATACACATACATATCTTCATATCTACATATCTATATATACATATCTACATATACACATATATATATATACATACATATCTACATCATATATACACACACATACATACATACACACACACAAATTATATATATGTGTGTATGTATGTATGTATATATATATATATGTATATATATATATATATATATATAATGTAGATAGGGGTGTGTGTGTGTATATATATATATATACACATACATACATATATATACACATATATATACTTGTGTGTATGTTTGTATGTGTCTATATGTGTGTGTATAGCTTTGGTCACTGAGTGCAAGGGAAAAATAATAAAATATAGTCTATAAGTTATTAAACAGTAAAACATTAACGCTTTAAGAAGTACAGGTACATTGAGCCCTACTGGAGTGGTTATGGGTAAACTACATTTTAAAGACTGTGTAACACAACAGGTAAGTAACTAACAGCAGCTAAAATATATATGGATCATCTCTCGGTAGTAGATCCCTTTTGAAAGGCGCTACACGACGGCTGTGGTATAGAAATTACATTTTCTATATGAACGTTCAAATTTGTGCCTCTGGTAATGTGCCTTACCGGCATTTAAAGAAAATTAGTTTTGTGTCCTCTGCACTGTTAAGAGAGAAAGGCTTTGGTTTGGGATAAAAGGTGTAAAGAAAGGACAGTTGCCTTTTCTTTTATATAGTATAGAGAGATGTGTTCGCTGACGTTATGATCGCCTTTTGGGGACAGTCGCGGTTGGTCTTGTGTAGACTGGTGAGACGTCCCTGCCATTAATCAGCTGTGATGGCACTGTCAGTCCTCCACTCGTGTGCGTGTCTTCATAATCCGAGGTGATGACCTCATAATCGATACGTGCAAAAGAAAGTGTGAATCGCCTTAATATTATTTTTCCGTGGTGTAGAAAAGGGGTCCCGTGTTTGCACTTGTCTGGGCTATAGCGCAGGGGGAGGATGAAAAATTAAAAGTGCTCACTTTGACTTAAGGCAGAAGCGAGTCAGTGTCTCAAAGGCGGCACAGCTATGCGCACGCGCTGGCTGCTCGACTTTTGCTGGGCAGGAGACCACAGTTTTTGCAGACACGTTCATGATATCAAAAGTCTCAGCGCTCTTTGGAGGTCATTCATATATCTATACTAATAAAAGGCAAAGCCCTCACTCACTCACTCACTGACTCACTCACTCACTCACTGACTTATCACTAATTCTCCAACTTCCCGTGTGGGTGGAAGGCTGAAATTTGGCAGGTTCATTCCTTACAGCTTCCTTACAAAAGTTGGGCAGGTTTTATATCGAAATTCTACGCGTAATGGTCATAACTGGAAGCAGTTTTCTCCATTTACTGTAATGGAGATGAGCTTCAACGCCGTGCGGAGTTTCGTGTGACATCATCACGCCTCCCGTAATCACGCAGTACATAGAAAACCAGGAAGACCTCAAAAAGCGCCAAGAAAACATGCATTATATAATTGAGAAGGCAGCTAAACAATAAGAAGCGGCGAGTGACATATACAACCATATTCATGAGTTCTGCTACTTCGGAAACAAAGCACGATGTAAACCTACACTTTAAATTAAGTTCATAGACAGGCTGCCGCTGGCATTTGTAATTTAGTGCCTGCCCATATAAGGCCGTCCGTCAGCGGCAATCCAATAGCAAACTGCCACGGGTAAATATTCACGGGTGAAGGACTGTGCTTATGGAGAGGAAGATGAGATGGTCAGGGTGGTGTTTGACACAAACTCAGCGAAACTGCGAGAGAAAGTTTTAAGTGCCAGGACTAAGGTAACATTAAATAAAGCTATGGACATAGCACGAGATGGCACCAGCACAGCTGGGAACCTTCGATGCATGTACACCGAGCGGCTCACGTGAACTGACGAGTGCACAGATAAAAGCAACAGTTCCAAAGAGAGCTGAAAAACCGAATTACACAATTGAAAAGGCAGCAAAAAATATGAAGCGTCTGATAAGCATATTCATAAATGCAGCTACTGTGGAAACAAAGCACACGGTGGAAAAAGTCAATGTCCCACTAAAGGAAGACAGTGTAAAAAAAACCCGTGCATGCAGTGTGTCAGGTCTCAGATAAAGAAGAAGACGAGCTGTTTATTGATGCAGTAAGAAACGAATCGATGAATGAAACCTGTCATCTTTACAACGATTGACAAACACGGAATGTAACTTGAACACAACACATCCTACAAATACGAACCTGATTGAAAGAAATAATGATAATCAAATCCTTGATGACAGCAACACTCACTAACACTCACAAAACAAATACTGTATATTGACAGTCATGTTACGTTATTTTAAAATGTTCCCTTTTCTTTTTCTACCTTTTTTAACACACTACTTCTCCGCTGCAATACGCGGGTATATATATATGTATATATATATACCGATCTACATACTCGAATAATGGATACTTTATTCGCCATCAATGATTGTTTTGGTAAAGCCATACTCAGTGTATTCATTAGATGAACGGTAAAAAAGTAAGAGCGAGGGGAGGATGACTCATTGACGCATGCAGGCTGTAGTGCGCGTCAACTCTATCTGAATTGCGCGATCACATTTGAAAAAATATGTCTTTTCAAGTTCTATTTAGTCCATATGTGTCAAACTCAAGGGCATGGCCACATCCGCCCGGCGTAATTATATCCGCCCGCGAGATCATTTTATATACTGTATTATTGTTATTAAAGCCGGGTATATGAAGCTGGTAACACAATAAACTACAGATCCCATAATGTAGCACTTCAGCTGCCTTGCCAACACTTACCGCTTACTAGAGTTATTGCGCACTGAGTTTGCACGGCGCTTTGGTGACTTTGAAGAACAAAAAAAGTCCGTCTACATGCGGCTCGAACCTTGTGCATGTTTGGTAGCACATATCTGTGTGAGAAGCTCTTCTCAGTGATAAAGACTAACAAAACAGCACACAGGAGTCGCCTCACTGATGAGCACCTGCAATCCATCCTGAGAATCTCCACAACACAGAACCTCACACCAAACAGAAACGAACTTGTGGCCAAAAAAAGATGCCAGGCGTCCAGCTCTAAAATGACATATGAGCAACGACAACTGAATGATTTGATTTGTTATTGCACATAAGAGCGGAGTCAACTGCTTTAACAAACAGCGTATTGCACTGATATGAAATAGCTGTGTGTGTATATATGTAGATATGTATGTATATGTATATATATGTTTATATATGTGTGTGTGTATGTATGTATATATATATATATGTTTATGTGTGTGTGTAAATATATATATATATATATATATATATATGACAACAACACTCATCACTCACAACAGTGACAAAACAATTACATTGACAATCAGGTTACGTTATTTTCAAAATGTTTCCTTTTCTTTTCATTGCTTCTTAACACAGTATTTATGCTCTGGTAGCGGTATTTTGCTACTTATATATATATAGCAAAATCCCTACGCAGCGAGAAGTAGTGTGTTAAAGAAGTAATGAAAAGAAAAAGGAAACATTTTAATAATAACATAACATGATTGACATTGTCATGAGTGTTGCTGTCATATATATGCCTGCCTAAATAAGTCACCCTCGCTTTGCTCTTACTTTATTTACCGCTCATTTAATCATGGCTATTGGCGAAAAAATTATAAAATGGAAGGAGGATGGCTTTACCAAAACAATTATTGATGGCTTAATCGATTATTCATAAAGCTTGAATTGGTGATGTTTTTCTGTGTTAACCTCATATTTTTCAGACTTCTTCTCAAACTAAGGTGGTGCGAGGGTTAAATGAATCGGGATGCGCTTGATCAATGTAATCCGTGTACCAGGAAATCATGCATTGATTAAAAGCTCCCTTTGCTTGTAATGCAAAGTGTGATTAAACGCATTATTTTTTAACGCTTATGGAGCACATGCATCAAAGCTTCTCAGCTGTGCTTGTGCTAAGAAAAGGAAAGATTTTAAAAATAACGTAACACAATTGTCAATGTGACCTTTTGTAAGTAGTGCCTGGAGGATTCAGTGTGGAGAAACTCGAGAGATAGCGTGTGTATTAACTTGTGGATTTTTCTGTGAGTATTTGGTGGCAGTCTGACGAAGTTGCTTCGAAAGACGGCATTAGCCGCGGAGCTCAGCTCAGACCGAAATTAGATGAATGGGAGGGGAGATGATGACGTGACTCCCCCACCCGCCTTTAACTGTCAATCCCCACAAACACAGTCTCGAATTTGCATAAGCACACCCCTTCACCTACAATTTTAACTTAGTTACAAAGTGATCAAAACTCTCGCTTATATCCTGCGCCCTCTCATTAAACTTGTATCCCGCATTACCTGTGGCATGTGAAACGCCAGCGGTAGCCTGTCTATGAACTTAATTTAAAGTTTAGGTTTACACCTTTCTTTCTTTCCGAGGCAGCAACACTCATGAATATGATAGTATATGTCACTCGCTCGCTTCTTATTGTTTTTCGCTGCCTTCTCAATTATATAATGCATGTTTTCTTAAGCGCTTTTTGGAGGTCTTCCTGGTTTTCTACGCACTGCATTGACAATCAGTTCACGTGATTACGTGGGAGGCGTGATGATGTCACACGAAACTCCGCCCCCCCACATCATTCCAGCTCAACTCCATTACAGTTAATGGAGAAAAATACCTTCCAGTTATGACCATTAGGCTTAGAATTTCGAAATGAAACCTGCCCAACTTTTGTAAGTAAGCTGTAAGGAATGAGCCTGCCAAATTTCAGCCTTCTACCTACACGGGAAGTTGGAGAATTAGTGATGAGTCAGTGAGTGAGGGCTTTGCCTTTTATTAGTATAGATATATATACAGTAATCCCTCGCTATATCGCGCTTTGACTTTCGCGGTTTCACTCTATCGCTGATTTTAAATGTAAGCACATCTAAATATATATCACAGATTTTTTGCTGGTTCGCGGATTTCTGCAGACAGTGGGTCTTTTAATTTATGCTACACGCTTCCTCAGTTTGTTTGCCCAGTTGATTTCATACAAGGGACGCTATTGGCGGATGGCTTAGAAGCTACCCAATCAGAGCACGTATTACATATTAACTAAAACTCCTCAATTCTATAAGATATGCCTCCTGCACGGTGCTCGATTGTTTGCTTGTCTCTGCCTCTATCTCACCCTCTCTGACATTCTCTGCGCCTGACGGAGGGGGTGTGAGCAGAGGTGCTGTTTGCACAGAAGCTGTTTGCCTAGTGGATACGGACGATCCTCTAAGAAATGCCGCTTTATCGAGGTGCGTCCAAAAGCACACTTATTGATTTTTGATTGTTTGCTTTAATCTCGCTCTCTCTCTCTCTCTCTCTCTGCTCTCTGCACTTGACGGAGGAGATGTGAGCAGAGGGGCTTTTTGCACAGAGGCTGTTTGCTTAGAAGATAGGGACGCTCCTGTAAAAAATGCTGAAAGGCTACCTTCGCATTGATCCCTTCATTGCCGCTGCTTTATCGCGGTGCTTGCATACTTAAAAGCGCAACAGCCCTATTGATTTTTCATTGTTTACTTTACTCTCTCTCTGACGTTTTCCGCTCCTTACGCGCACTTTGAAGAGGAAGATATGTTTGCATTCTTTTAATTGTGAGAAAGAACTGTCATCTCTGTCTTGTCATGGAGCACAGTTTAAACTTTTGACTAAAGGGTGTTATTTCATGTCTAGAGGGCTCTAATAATGTTACAAAACGTATTTAGAAGGTCGTAAACAGGTTTTCTATGCTCTAACTGCTAAAATATTAGATTTATAAATAAAGAATCCTACTCGTGGAAATTCATTTATCTGTCTGGAGCGGATTAACCGCTTATAAACAAGGGTTTACTGTATAACTGTGCGGAGAATATTTATAAACAGTGTGGGAGAGTTTCTAAGGGCTTAAAATATATAAAAATAATCATACAAACATATGGTTTCTACTTCTGATTTTCACCTATCGGGGGGTTCTGGAACGCAACCCCCGCGATCGAGGAGGGATTACTGTATATATATATATATATATATATATATATATACCAAGCTTCAGCGGAGAAGTAGTGTGTTAAAGAAGTTATGAAAAAGAAAAGGGAACATTTTAAAAATAACGTAACATGAGTGTCAATATACAGTAATTGTTTTGTGAGTGTTAGGAGTGTTGCTGTCATCAAGGAATTGATTATCATTATTTCTTTCAATCAGGTTCGTATTTGTAGGATGTGTTGTGTTCAAGTTCCATTCCGTGTTTGTCAATCGTTGTAAAGATAACAGGTTTCATTCATCGATTCGTTTCTTACTGCATCAATAAACAGCTCGTCTTCCTCTTTATCTGAGACGTGACACACTGCATGCACGCGTTTTTTTTTACACTGTGTTCCTTTAGCGGGACATTGACTTTTTCCACTGTGTGCTTTGTTTCCACAGTAGCTACACTTATGAATATGCTTGTATGTATCACATGCTTCATATTTTTTGCTGCCTTCTCAATTGTGTAATTCGGTTTTTGTTCAGCACTCTTTGGAACTGTTGCTTTTGTCTGTGCACTGCGTCATTTCACATGAGCCGTTCGGTGTACATGCATCGAAGGTTTCCAGCTGTGCTGGTGCGATGTCCACGGCAGTATTTAATGTTAGCTAAGACCCGACACTTAAAAGTTTCTTTCGCAGTTTCGCCGAGTTTGTGCCAAACACCACCCTGACCATCTCATCTTCCTCTGCATAAGCACAGTCCTTCACCCGTGAATATTTAGCGGCAGTGTTTCTATTGGATTGCTGCTGATGGACGGCCTTATATGGGCAGGCACTAAATTACGTGGGAGACGTAACTCCGCCTCCCACGGGCATCAAGCAGAAGTCTATTATAGTATATGGATGAAAAAACAGGTTCCAGTTATGACCATTAAGTGTAGAATTTCGAAATGAAACCTGCCCAACTTTTGTAAGTAAGCTGTAAGGAATGACCCTGCCAAATTTCAGCCTTCTACCTACACGGGAAGTTGGAGAATTAGTGATGAGTCTGTCAGTGAGTGAGTGAGTGAGTCAGTGAGGGCTTTGCCTTTTATTAGTATAGACTAGCCAACATAATCAGGCCGGTTTTTTAATGCTTTTTAAGCACAGGGAGAAAATTAACATTTGAAAAATCGGTAATGTAATAAATCAGCAAGAAAAGCAAAATTGTAACAATGCACGGATCGAACCAACACACAATCATCCGGGACTGAAAACTGGCGGACCACCCCAGATGTACCTGTGACTGATGTAGACGTTTCATTGCTCTGTCTGGTTTTGGCTGCTTTTCTTTATATAATCCATCAAGACACTCGACCACGGTAGTAGCGAGGTGGGTGTGTACAAAGGGTTGGGACGCAACCAGTGGGAGCGTATGAGTCACACTTAGTGGGAATTCCACGGTTTGCAGCCCGAATGGGGTTCAACAACTTACCCACGCCTCTCTGCGCCGGCTAGACACACGCTTAATCTCATGCATAATTATTTATTGAATGCTAAACACTTCTGGAAAGACACGGTTGTCTAAAACGGGTTGGTGTGAGAATACAACAGTGTTTAATGAAAAGATGGAACTCTGGAGAGAGCAAAATACAACACAATAGTGAACCCGCGGCATAACAAACACCGCATAATTATTTATTGATGGTTGAACACTTCTGGAAAGACACAGTTGTCTAAAAAGGGAGGGTTTGAGGATACAACAGAAAGTGAATGAAAAGGTGGAACTCTGGAGAGAGCAACATATAATTGTCCGTGAGTGAAGAAGACGCATGTTTGTCACGGATGCGAATTGCTGTATGTAGCTTGTAAAACAGTTTGCTATGGTGCACGCGGTCATGCGTCGTAACCGAAAACTTGTTTTTTAAAGACTGCTTACTTCATTGTGTTTTAACCTCAGTTGTAAAGGAATGTTTTAAGGATCCCATGGGATACCCCTCGCAAACTGTTTTACACGCTGCATATGTCTACTCACCTCCGCGAGAAACATGCCTCTATGAACAGTCAAGGTTGGCTCGGAGGTACATGAGGCCTCTACGACAGACGAATATAAATGACGCGGTTCTTTCTGTGTCGTCGTGCCCGAGTTGATGGGCGTGGCTCTGCGAGTTGTCGTCTTATCCAGTGGTCTTGGAGTTGGTGTGCGTGGCTCCTCCCTGCATGTGCCATAGGTGTCTTACTTGTTGGCGGCTTTGTGAATCCACTCCCCTTCTGGCGTGCTTTCCATGGGCGTCTTGCCTTAGTGAATTATATATATAGATAAAAGTAGAAGATAATCTGTCTCAGAAAAGGTATTTATGATGGTTAGGAAAAAATTTTAAATTGTTTGAATGATGGATTAATCAGTCAAAAAACAGCATGTTTTTTCATAAGAGAATAGAAAAATAGTACATAACACTGGGTACTGGAAAAAGTGAGCAATTTGTTTAAAATCAATGGATAAAAGGATGGAACAAAAAATAGATGCGCATTTTTAGCATAATTGGTTTTCTTGCAAAAGTATGATTTAAGTTTTATTATGGTGGAGAATATGTAAGCGACATGCTCTACTCTGAGGGGCATTGGGGCCATGAGCATTCCAGGATATATAACGTTCAGATTAGAACTGATGACTAGAATAGAATACAATTTGATAAAGTAGTTAAGTAAAAGAGCATCTAGGATGTATGTGTTGTACTATAATACAGGGTTGTATATTAGTATGCCAAGTACAGCTCCAAGATGTTCCCATGCCTTCTAAAACTGAGGAACTTAAACATCTACCCCCGTCTCCACTGTACAAAAAAACAAAATTGAAATGTATACTTTTCTTAAAGTGGTGAAAACCAGCTCCCTGTTCAAGTAACAATACAGAGAAACAGCATATCAAGGCAGTGCACATACAAGAACAATATGAGTGAACCATCCTGGTAACTAGCAACTGATGAGTACATACACTTTCTTAGAACTGAGATTCAAATAAGCACAAAAAATCAAACAATAATCAAAAATATATAATAAGAATGAGAAGCTGGAGATAAAGTCTTTTACAAGGCAAACACTTCATGTGTTGAGTATGACAAAAGGAGGTTTTTAAGAGTGTGGGATGTAAAAGGAAAGCCGCTGCACTTGATTATCTGGATAATGGGGTTGAAAGATGTACTTTTCCTGATGTTAAATGAGATCATTACAGATGATTTTAGCAAACTTACCAAAGGCTTGCTATACACAAACTCTATCTGTAAATTGGAGTAGTTTACCATTCATAGCCCAAGGTTTTCCAAATGACAGAGGAGCTGAATGGTAGATTTTCAGAGTTGTCATGACTTTTCCATGTCTGCATCCAATGCAGGGAACCATTTCAAAAGCTGTTGTTTTTGGTAAGAGTTACCGTGGTCATATAAAACATTGGATGTAAATGTCCACTTTTTCATATTTTGTGTCTTTTGTGTTGAGTTACTAGTTACCCCACTGCTGCAGTGGTTTTTGATGCACTGTCGCTAGTAAAGCACCTTCATTTTTTTTTAACATTTTGAAACTATGCTCCTCCACCTTTTCTGATGTTTCTGCATTTTAATTTACTCCAGTCGTCAAGTTCAATAAAATATTTCTTTGTTGTTAGTATTACTGCTTTGAAATATTCCTGTTATAAGCTTTATTTTTCACCCTTCACTTTAATGTGTAGGACAAGAAGTACTGGTAAAGCACAGGCATAATTGTGCAGAATTAAGGAACCATATTTATGTGCATATGTTAATTCCATAGCCAAACCACACCAGTTTCATTCTACCGTGTTTCCCCAAAAATAAGACAGGGTCTTGTATTAATTTTTACTCCAAAAGATGCACTAGGGCTTATTTTCAGGGGATGTCTTATATTTATTCATGTACAAAAATATGCATTTATCCAAATTCAGTCATGTCATCTTCTTCTGGAATATTGTCATAACTCTCCACATTCAAACCTTGAATTTCAGCCTGATTTTCTTGCTCCTCCAGCCTCTTTTAGGATCCTCCAGGGTCGTTGTGTGTTTGATGAATGGTTCGATGTGGTGAAGCAAAATGCAGACATACAAATGCATTCATGGTGCTTTTATATTCAAGAGTCGCATATTCCCCAAAGTAATGACACAATACATTTTAAAAGTCTCACATACCATCTCCTGTGCATCCCATCTTTTTTTTGCGCCTTTACAATATACCATCACAATGTACAGCGGCTTATTTGAGCCACAGAGAAAAAAAATAAGGACATAATGAAAATGTCTATTTTGTGAATAAAGTGAAAATGTCGGCTTTAACCTTGTAGTTTACTTTATCATTAAAGCAGACTGTTGTAAACGTCATCTTAAAACCATCCCAGTTATTAAATTGCTATGCGCTTCTAAGGATTCCTCCTGAACTGACAGCAGCATCGCCCCACAGAACACATTACATTTATGATATTCCAGCTCTCTGCACATTTAGAATTCTTAGATTTATACTTGATATCACTTTCATGATGAAATGCATTAAAATATTTATGTTACATTTTACAGATAAATTGTTAACTTTGTTTAAATAATGAATACTGCTAATAGTTACACTTATGGGGTGGCACGGTTGCAGAGCGGTAGCGCTGCTGTCTCACAGGGAGTCACGTCCCTTGTGTTCCCCGCCTGGAGTTTGCATGTTTCCACAGTGTGCTCAGTTTTCCATCCAAAGACATGAAGGTATGGGGATTTGGTGAAGCTACAATGATGGCAAGTGTATGAGTGTGCTTGTGTTCACCTTGCGATAAGCTGATGCCTCATCCAGGGATTTTGTTTTTGTGTTGTGCTGATGCTGCTGGAATGGACGCATCCCTGAATCGATGGGTGTAATCATTACACATCTTTTTTCAGAGATATTGTGGCGTGGTGTCCTCAGAATTTAACAGATGTTTCAGGCACATGCGTCACATCTTGTGAAGTACAAACCTGGCCTTAGTCTTGGTCTTCGTCTTAATCGAATTGGACGTCCAGTCCATGTTGGCCCCGAAATTGAGCTATGATTTTTATCTTTTGGCCAGAGCAGACTCAGCAGCGCGCTTTGAGTGATAGGAAACAAGTGGCTGCTTCACATGACTTAACTGAGATGAAAACAACAGGTGAGTGATTACACTGCACGTCTTGCACAAAAACAGAACAAGGGCATGAGCATGTGGCACTGCTGACAGGAACCTCAAAGAACTCTGTTAATCTCACAGGGGTGTGGAAATCAAATTTGTTTCTACTTGTCCACGGAGACGAGTAAACTTAGAAAATCCACTTGTCCGACAGTTAAATTCACTTGCCCATAAACAAATAACAAAAGTGAAATATAGTTTATTTTTTCTGATCTCTTTTATTGATACCAAAACTGCCTTCCATTTTATAACTGAAAAAAGTTCTTTCTGGGAGTAGTATTTTGCCACCTTGCTCTAGAACATTATAGAAAAGATTCCCTTATTTTAACTGGCTAATAAACAATGCCTTAATTATAGCTACACTAGTTATTTTTTCATATATTACAGTTACATAACAGAACACTGTCCTGATTCATTTTCTGCCATGTTCTTCAGCTTTTGTCTTGCAATATCTTCTCCCCCAAGAATCTTACTATCTCAGACAGCATGAGCTGAATGCTGTTCATTTCTACTTGAGCTGAACTGCATGGTTCCTGGACTAATGGTCCTGCAGAATTGGATGCTGATGACTTCAGGTTTTTTATGAGTGATGTGCCTGTTGCCAGGTGACAGCCAGAATTCCACAGCTGGTTGTGGGTCAAACTCTTCTAAAGAAGCAGTATTGATCAGTCTAGCATAACGCTCAACCTCCGAGCATTCAGCTTTAGAAAAAGCTTTTTCAATTGAACCAACTTTTTTCTTACTTTTAGACTCATGTCTCTATCTGACGTACTAAACCCCCAGTTCCTATCCTTTTTCTTTCTGCACATAACTAATCGCCACACGATAAACGTATTTGTGAAATTAAGTTATAAGTGTAGACCTCTGAATGGATGGCATAATTAAACATGTATTGTGAAAATTGTTTTTAAAGTTCTGAAAACTCTGAGGTCTAGGTTTATAACTAGTTTTAATTTTACAAAGACGTTTATCGTGTGGCGATTGGTTATATGGAGAAAGACAAAGGATAGGAACTGTGGGTTTAGTACGTAAGACAGACACAGCAAACATGCAATAAAGAAAGCTTGCTCAGAAAAACATCCATTGAATTCTGCGTTCGTGTCTCCGACCTCCAGATCACGAACCCAACATTTACACAATATTTCAGTTAAACCTGTGCGATACCCATTCAAATATCCAGTTTTTTGGAGCCTCGTCACACCTCCTATAAACTTCTCTACACTGAACGTAGACCTGAGGACCCCTTAATGAAAGGGAGCAGCACTACAGCCACGCCACCCATGTCTAATACATGCTTTAATGCATTTCATCGTGAAAAAGATATCAAGTATTTATCTTAATATTCTGAATGTTCATTGAGCAGGAATATCATGAAGTCAATGTGCGTCGATTGCTTCCGGCGCTTCCTCAGTGCAAGAGGAAGTCAGTTTAAGAAGCTCGCAGAGATTAACAACTGGGTTAGGGAACACTTAATATAAAGCATTTAATTTGCTACATTAATTTATGACGGGGTTTGACAAAATCTAGTAAATGAAACATTCATTTTAAGATGAAATTTAGTTTGCAAAATTCTAATGATAAAATAAACTCCGAGAATAAAGTTGAAATGTCGACTTTAATCTTGATGTAAATGTCGAGAATAAAGTCAACATGTCAACTTTTAATCTCGACATTTACATTTTTTGTCTTCACTGTGTCCGTATTTTTTTCACCGTGGCCTCAATACGCTCCCGTAGGTTTTTCAGGGCCTGTTGTGCCAGTTTTAATCAAGCAGTGTTCCATTTCTCATCCGTGATGCTACTTGTTTCAGTTTCAGCAACACGCATACAGCGAGAACAACGTGTTTACCGCAGTGCAATTATGGGTTACGCAGGTAATTCCTAATGACGTATTCGAAATTCCGCAAGATGGTACATTTCCAAAGAAGTAAATATTACCGATGTTGTTGGGAAAAAATAATCGCTGCCTAGCTTAAGATTTTTATTGATATTTCATAACATTTGGAAACCGTTAGAATGTTTTCTTCTTTATTTTTAATAAACTGACAGCGCAAAACCAACTTGTTTTATATGAAAAATTCTCTAATCAAAAACTATCTATATTACAGCTCATCAAAATTGATGTCACACAATAAATTTCTTAACTCCTCAATTAATCACAACCTACGTGAAATCGCAAATTTCAGGAAAGATTAACTGCCTAACAAGCTTTATGTGGCAAAAACAATTGCATTGTAGGTGAAATGACTGCATTTTTATGTAGAAAAAATGAATTTTATCAATAATATATAAAAGTTATCAATTATAATGAAAAATCATCAAATTACACCGTAATGTCGGCATGAAAAAAATGACCGCATCTCCAAGCGTGTAAATAGTAGGGTAAAATACTTATGTAAGATCACAAGAGTGATTCCCCTTTGAAAAATCAGCTGTCATTTTGTAAACAATATTGAATACCAATTTGAGACATGAAGATCATGCCTAAGTAGACTGTTTCCGCACAAAGTACATACCCAAATGTTTAAAATTTGAAAATAGTGGTAAAAATGTGCCCTGCACAGCACATATAATTCTTTTTTCTCCAGAAAATTGCACTTGTCCGCGGACAACTGAAACCAGAAAAACACGCTTGTCCGGCGGTCAATTTACCTGTGTTGGATGAGTCGAGCGTTGGATTTCCGCACCCCTGACATTGCACAGGCTGCTTTGTTTCCTTTGTACAGCAAACGATTGACCAAGCATCAAGTACAGGATAAGATCTTCACTGAAAAACATAGTTATACTCACTTTTATGCCTAGAAGAGGAACTATACCCTCAACCAGCACTGACAGTGAGGCAGTTTGCACATGCCAGTGACAAGCTCAACAACTTCAGGATACAGAATGCAATTCAGACAAAGCTGACACCCTTCTGTGCATACTTACACTCCAATCGCAAAACACAGTCATACACACTGTTTGGCCAAGAAAACAACAGGAACTGAGATCTTTGCTCAGCTTCAGGCCAAAAGCAAGAGCTATTTTACTGACAAAGAACAACCAACGATGAGACGGTAGTACACTGCTACACATACCAAAGTCAGAGATCAGCCTCATCCTCCACAGGAAGTGCAAGAAGAAATGGTTACAGCTCCTTATCTTATAAATCCATAGTAGTCCCTATTGAAAAATGTCCTAGGACATGGTGTATAAGTGTTGAGGATGGGAAAAAAACACCACCCTACACACATGCCTGACAGTTTCAATAATTTATCATGTACGTACCCGTTCAGAAGAAGTGCTTAACACTAGAATCCCTGAAGCATACGTTTTTTTTCCGTTGTCCCTAACCTCCGTAAATTTTCCTGACATATGCCAAGAAACTCCTTATTACTATGCTAGTAGCCCGCTTTTGTTTTGCAGATGTGTGGATTAGCACAACACAGCCTGCTACATTCCTTACCCCCCCATTCAGTCAGATGAAGACATCCTGCTGCAATCCTCACATTTCAAGTCTGTGTTGAAGTGTTTATTTGGCAATGCATTTGTAAGGAATTATATAGGTAATGAAATACCGTGATTTAAAATACATGCAATTCATGTGTGTTCTGTGTCTACAACGATCTGTATAAATATTGAATGACAGAGGAAATGAGAGGCAAGAAATTCTGAACACACTTTTTGAAACATTAAATGCTTTCATGTGTTATAGTAATTTTGATGCGAAGTGTAGGATGTATGAAGACTGAAGCTCAAATATCCAATAAACACTTTCACAAAAGGTGTAACAAAACAAGTATAGTTTTAGTCAAAAATAAAACTGAAAAAAAAGAAATTGTTCAATTGACATGTGCTGAAGCCCAACCATGTATACAGTACATGTTTCATTTTCAACCAGTTATCACAGTGGGTAAGGCTCATCTGTTTTGGATCTGCCTATATGGCTTAGTGGATCAGCTACTGCTTAGTAACCTCGAAGTAATTGGTTCAGACCCCATGTCATCTCTACTTTTATTCCCTTGAGTAGTGAGCTGCTGTTATTATTATCCTGTAAGAAAAACATTTGATGTGAGTCTGTAACATCCTGTGTAAATTTAGGATACTTGTGAAAGATGTTTCTTTTCCTTGCACACGGACATTCACATAAACATGTCATTTGAATGATTTTTTAATCAGTTTTATTCTTGGATTCTTGAATAAAAAAATAATTCAAAAGACATGTTGAAATAAATGTCTGTGTGCGAAGAAAAGTAACTAACATCCACCATAGACACTGTGGTCTCTTTGTTCAACAAGACACCAAGAAGAAATGATTGAGCTGCATTTGTGTGTCTGCTTTTATCCGTTCAGCTCTAACTTTTACAAGTACCATACATTTACACAGTATGTTGCAGACACTTCAAATATAAGTTTTTATTATATAAAGTAACAATAATAGCAGCTTGCTACTCAAAGGGGTAAATGCAGGGATTGATGCGGGATTAGCATTCTGCTAATTCACACATTTGCGAAACAAAAGTGGGCTAGCACAATGATAAGGAGCTATGAGCTTCTTGGCGTATGTCAGGAAAATTTAAGGAGTTCAGGGACAATGAAAAAAATCATAAACTTTAGGGATTCTACTGTTAAGCAAAACTTTTCATGGCCTCTATAGTAAACACAGACATCTCTGCTACTTTGCCTTAAAAAGTGCAGGATTTCTTTAACACAAGCAGTCCTTACACCTGAATCTTTACAAGTAGAAGGCAAGTGGAACAAAAAGAAATACCTGTACTACAAGTGCAGACAGGAGCAAGACGTTAAAAGATTATTCCTCACCTCTTTTATACGAGACCAACACTGTTATAATGCATAGTTCATTTGATAAGCACTTCCAAACTACTAAAAGACAATACAACTTCCTCAAGAAGTGTTAAGATGCCACTATTTACAACATATACCACAGGTTTTTTTTTTCTTTGTTGATAATACCTCAGGATATGGTGCCTGCGTGTTCAGAACTTACAATCATCCATCCATCCATCTATTATCCAAGCCGCCATATCCTAACTACAGGGTGACAGGGGTCTGCTGGAGCCAATCCCAGCCAACGCAGGGTGCAAGGCAGGAAACAAAATCCCAGGCAGGGTGCCAGCCCACTGCAGCCACCTGAAACAAATTTAGTTATTTACTTAAAAGAAGACAAACGTTTATTTTTATTTGAAAATTTGAGGTCCGTGTGTTCCACTAGTTATATGTAATAATGCATCCACATTAGGTATAACTAAGTACGACTATTGAGAACAAAAGTGACTTAATAATGGTGAATGAATATATTTTATTAAACAGCAGTATAACAGAACAACTAGAAACAACCTATGCAGCAGCAGTATGATAACAGTATGTATTCTGTACTCAAATAATGAGTCTAAAGTCTTGATTTAAAAGCTTAGACCAATAGAGATTCTCTAATACTAGTAGGAAGATTGTTCTGGATGTTGTTTGCCACATAATTAATGTGCTTGCCTCATATATTTGTTTTATTTATCTTCAGAACGTTAAGGTGGCCTGCATCTTGAAATGGCAGTATATGCCCAGGTCTGTGGGCATCAATAAATTCTATGAAGAAAAGTTAAGCTTAATCATTTATGACTTTAGATATAATAAAGAAGATTTTAAAATTATTATAATTAACTATATTGGCTCCTAATTTAATTGGAAGCTAGTGATGTAAGATAGGAACTTAAACAGCATGGCCATAATACTTATTTACAGTTAAATCCTTGCTGTCATAATTTGAATTAACTGTAGTGAAAAATTCAGTATGAATTCAGTAACAGTATGACCATTAAACATTATAGTCAGTTTTGTTTGAGAAGAATGAAAGAAATGTTTTTTCTGGATTCTGCAGTTCAAGAATACACCTTAATTTTACAATATTTTAAACCTACAGGCAGGTGTTTTGAAAGTATACATTTATGGTAAATGAAAGGTAAACTGCTTGTGAAAGACAACAACAGATTCAGCTAAGCTAAAATTCAAGCTTTTTTAGCACAGAGTAATTTGTATTTTAATTGTAAAATATTGAAGATGGAAAACTAAACTGTTTAGGAGTACTTTAAAAGAGAAATGTTAAGTGAAAATTAACATTTAATCACGTATATAATTGTGTTAATTATATTGTTTAATTATATTGCTTCGCTTGCCTACCCTCGAGTTTGTTTTACTGGATATACAATTTAAAGAGATTGCTATTTTCTTGGGAATTGTTACATATGCATTATTTTCACTCTTACTTTAAAACTTTTGTAAGAGCAATACTTGTCCTTTATTTCCGACCCCGGGCGTGGTTAAATCTCTTCTTTTGCAGAACGTATAATGCTGCTCGTGTTTTGATGGGGGGGCGGCTGGATGCACACTAAGGAGATGACTTCGGATCATCTGCATGTTCTGATTTTCGTGCTGCGCATCGATCATTTAAAAGCCTGTACAGCAGCCATCCTTTAGCTACTTCGTGTCTCTGCCGCGTGCTTTGAGAGGGGATGGGGGCATTTGAACGCACGCTAAGGAGAAGCGGTTGGATCATCTGCTGGCTTGCTGCTGCTTGTTGCACTGTGTGTCTGTCATTTAAAAGCCTGTACAATAGCTGTACTTCTGCCATTTCACGTCTCTGTCACTTGCATTGTGAAGGTGAGTTTGTTGGGTTTAGCTGAACACACACTAAGGAGAAGCGGTCGGATCATCTGCTGGCTTGCTGCTGCTGCTCCTGGCGAATTGCATGTTGTGCTTGTCATTGTTTTAAGAGCTGGGAGCCCATGAAGTGTGTCTGCCAAATGCTTTCCAACAACTGCTAGGTTAGATGTCAATGAATTTGTTTTAAATATTGCCTTACTGCCTTGTCTTGCGTGACGTTAAAGTGTCTCTTGCGGGACATCAAATTTTCTCTCGCAATGTCTCATCTCCCTACTTTCCCTTCCAAGATTTTTTTTTATAATAGAGAGATGTTTATGTTAAAGTGTTAGGTAAAAGTTACTTTCATGTAATTTAAAAAAATCAGTATTATGTGTTTTTTTTTTTTGTTTATTCATATTTGAGCATTTAACCATGGGTACAGTATATATGCTCTAGAGTCAAGAGTGTAAGTGCCTGCCTTGAACACTGTTGTATTCATGAACAAACATCCTGCTGCTTTTATAGCTGCTTTATAAAGATCTTCTTTCTGGAACTACTAAATAATGAGCTGAAAGAAAGTACTGTTTATTATACCAGGCATGGACTACTGCTTGCTAGAGGGGCCTATATTCAACCAGTCAGTCTGTATTGTGTGTTGTGTAAGGAAGGACATGTGACAGATCTTACTTTAATGTCTCATCCTTTATTTAAATGATGCTTCTTAAATATTCTGTAAAGTAGACATAATGGCAAATAAACGAAGTAAGCATTAACTCAGATGATTTGGGTATCTAAGCATAAGCAGATAAGGAAAAGACTTTAGCTAATTAAAGCAAAAATAAAATGAATATTATCTTCTTAGAGAATACTCATGTTCAAATTCTATCAAATTTAATTAGTTTATTAGAGTCCTTAGTAACAGTTACAAACTTCTATATCACTAACAAATAGTTGTTTCCATGTTCTCCCTTTATTGATGTGCAGTTTCCCTCCATGGTCCAAAGACATACTGTTTAGTTTATTAGTAGTTCCTAACTGAATTACTGAGTATGTGTGTGGTGTGTGTATGGGAGTGTGCATGTGCTTTCTAATGGATTGGCATCCTAGTAACACCAGGTTTCTGACTTATACCAATTGTGCCATTTTAGACTCCACAGCCTCACTACACTACATACAAAACCACACATTAGAACATTGTAGACTTGATGGATTAGAACTTTGGTAGAGTTGATGGATTCCATACCGAATGCCTGCCCATGAAAAAGACATATAACCAAGTCATGACTCTACTTTGTATTATTTTTCAGGTGGCTTCCTCAGGAGACCAGTGAGAGCTTAAAAAGATATCAGAATTCCTTGATGAACAGTGACCTTACATTATGTCCAGTTGGGATAAATACAGAAAGCTACAGAATTTATGAGGCTTGCTCGTGTGGATCTGTTCCTGTTGTAGAAGATATCATGACCCCTGGAAATTGCGGAAATTCAGCTCTAAACCAAAATCCTCCACTGCAGTTACTAAAGTTAATGAAAGCACCATTCATTTTTCTTAAAGATTGGAGAACACTCCCTGAGGTGTTTGAAAAAGAGAAAAAGATGAGTTTACAAGCAAAAAATATCAGAAGGAAGAAGCTTGTAGAATGGTACAATAATTTCAAACACAATCTAAAGGAACTTTTTACTGAGAAACTTGAACAGACTGTTTTCTTGAAGGATTCAAGGTGATCTTTGTAGAGTAAGGACACAATCAAGAATTTAATAATTGGGTATATTAAATTACTGCTGAAATCTTTCTGTGAGAAAATGCATATATTTTTTCTTTTCCTTTGAGTCTTGTAGTACTGTCAGATTCAACGGTTTCTGCTAAACATCATGTACAAGAAAAGTCTTATAGACAGGTTATCAGGGGTTTGTCAGTATTTTCTTTTTATAAGGCATAAGTCAACTTTTTAACTTGCAAGGAAGGCATTTTAAGTTGTGTTACCACTAATGAACAATGACCTACCAGTATTATATACACTGGGGTATAACTGTGTAAATTTCAACTTAGAATTATATATTTGTATTAAAGTTAGTTTAATACTACATTCAGTGTATGTTTGTGTTATCTTAAATGAAAAGATACAAATAACTTTGCATGTAATACGAATTTTTATATTCGTAGTTTGTACACTTTGGATTTAAAGTGAGTGTGTGTATATAATATGAAGGCAACACTTTTTCACAGACAGGCACCTTTTCTACTAATGCAGTGTTTGTCATTGTGTAGAACTTGTTATAGCTTTTTGTTTTACAACATGCTATTTATAATTCACAGTATTTATAAGAGTTGCTGTAAAACAAGATGGAATAAAGAACAAAATAATTTCTATATGAATCTCACAACTAAGAAATCTTGGCTCATGGTCCAACTATACTCGTAGTTGGTAATGATGTGTATTTGTGTTTGTGTGCACATATACACAGTACCCTCCATCATATTTGGGACAAAGATGTACTTTTTCTGCAGTTTCTCTGCTCTACAGTTTAAAATTACAAATCAAACCATTCAGACGTGATTCAGGTGCATTTTGCAGAAAAGAACACACTGGTGAGCTCCGAAATCATAAAGGGACTGGTAGGCCAAGGAAGATCTCCACTGCTGATGACAGAACAATCCTCAGCATGGTAAAGAAAAAGCCCCAAATTCCTGGCCAACAGATCAAAAACAGTCTTAAGGATCCAGATATGTATGTGTCAGAGACTACTATCCACAGAAGACTTAATGAACAGAAGGGCCACATGGCAAGGTGCAAACCACCACTTAGCCACAAAAATAGGATGTGAAAAAGTCCTGAAAAGAGCTTGCAAATTTTTGGAAAAAGGTCTTGTGAACAGATGAGACAAAGATAAAACTGTATCAGAGTGATGGCATGAGATGAAACGAAACTGCCCAACATCCGAAGCATACCACTTCATCTGTTAAACATGGTGGTGGGTGTGTTATGACTTGGTCATTTATGCCTGTCACAGCCAGTGCTTTTTAAAGGATAAACCTTAGTTAAAATTCCTTACTGTGAATTGTGAATTTATTTTTTTTCAGTATTGTTTATTTTGTGCAATTTCATGTAATTAAAAACAAGATGTATTTGCTTTCTTTTCTTCAGTTTATATCTGTTTAAGCATATTTATTATGAAGTGCTCTCAAACATATATGACTTTCCTGACTATTTATGCTATAAAGGTTTATAGTAATGTTTTATGCTTTTAGATTAGCACATTATTTATTGATTACTGAGCATAGAGACCTACAGTATGTCTATTGTGAATTGGATTTGTGCTTCACTGCGGTGGGTTGGCGCCCTGCCCGGGATTGGTTCCTGCCTTGCGCCCTGTGTTGGCTGGGATTGGCTCCAGCAGACCCCCGTGACCCTGTGTTCGGATTCAACGGGTTGGAAAATGGATGGATGGATTTGTGCTTCAGTGCAGACTTGTTTTGAGGTACCATATTCATTAGAAATGAGCGATTTTTAAGAAATGACTTGGATTCATATTTTTGCATTTTAAAATAATGTCATATGTATTATCACATTATATGTATGTTAGGGTTTTTTATTTACCATTTAAAAAACAAAATGATGATGCTGTCAAAGATGAAACACATCAAAAAATAATTTCTCTGTTTTTATTAGGCAATAGAAAAATCATACAAGTTCTTCTGAGTCCTTTTACCAGGCTTTATACAGTACTTAACAAAGGTAACTACTTATTGGATCCTTTTATTTTGTAGTCTTGTTAGTTATAAGACCTTATAAACCTTTATGTGTAATTATATGTTTTTATTTGGCTTGCAGCAATTACACAATGAAGCATTATGGTTAAAACAGAATCTGTTTCTAACCATGCATTTCTCTTTTATTTAAAGGTAGCTTTGAATGGCAAAACATACATACTGTATACTGTACATGTGTACAGAATGTTGTATTGTAAACACAGTATGTTATTTCTGCTTCTCTCAAGGCTAATTTTTGTTTCTGTATCTTTACATGACAGCTGGGAAAAACTTTATTATTGTATGCCTTTTTATATAAGAACTTCATATTTTTACCTTGAAGTTGCAACAATGCCATTTTTGTTGCTCGTTGTAAAAGATAGACATACTAAGATTGTGATGTTGCAGCCATGTTCACCACTTAATTGCTGTGTTTTGCAGGTGAGACACAAATTCTATGTTGTATTATCTAAATATACAAGCATTTTTGGTAAAGAAAATTTCTGATCAGGTAAGTGTCCTTTTATGCAGAGCATTTCACAATGGATGTCATTTTCCAAATGTTCACATTTTCAACTAGTTAAAAATTTCAGGCATTAAATAGACCTAACCTGCTGGCTTCAGGAGCTTGCTGTTTTTATCTATTGCAACTTCTACTGTTAGTTAATTTTATTCTGTAGCCCTTATTTATTAAAAATGTTTTTCAGGATTTAAAAAAAATCGGTGTAATTTTCTCATTTTACTATTTATTTCGAGTCTTTCACAATTTCCACACCTCTTGATTAATCTGAAAATTCCATCTATTAGTTAACAAGACACAGAATTTAAGTATCCAACCATGTAGTAAGGCATTGGAAGGCATGTTAGTGGGATTGAGGAGGTCTTCAAAGTACTCCCCCCCACTGACCCACAATGTCCTGAGTCGAAGTCAGCAGCGCACCATCCCCACCATATACAGTGTTGACACTGCACTGCTTCCCCCTCCTGAGATGCTGGATGGTGGACCAGAATCTCCTCGAAGCCATCTGAAAGTCGTTCTCCATGGCCTCCCCAAACTCCTCCCACGCCCGAGTTTTTGCCTCAACAACCACCGAAGCCGCATTCCACTTGCCCTGCCGGTACCTATTAGCTGCCTCCAGAGTCCCCACAGGACAAAAGGGTCCTGTAGGATTCCTTCTTCAGCTTGACGTTATCCCTCACCACCAGTGTCCACCAACGAGTTCAGGGGATTGTCACCATGACAGGCACCGACCACTTACGGCCACAACTCCGGTCAGCTGCCTCAACAATAGAGGCACGGAACGTGGCCTATTCGGACTCAATGTCCCCCACCTCCCTCGGGATGTGGTTGAAGTTCTGCCGGAGGTGGGATTTGAAGCTACTTCTGACAGGGGACTCTGCCAGACGTTCCCAGCAGACCCTCACAATACGTTTGGGCATACCAGGCCTGACCAGCATCCTCCCCCACCATCGAAGTCAACTCACCACCAGGAGTCGCATAGACATTGGGGACAGTGCCTCTGGATTGGCAGACTGGGGTGGTGGTCCCCTTCTTTAAGCAGGGGGACCGGAAGGTGTGTTTCAACTACAGAGGGATCACACTCCTCAGCCTCCCTGGAAAGGTCTATTCTGGGGTTCTGGAGAGGAGGGTCCGTCGGATAATCAAACCTCGGATTCAGGTGAACAGTGTGGTATTCGTCCCGGTCGTGGAACACCCTTAACAGGATCCTGGAGGGTGCATGGGAGTTTGCCCAACCAGCCTACATGTGTTTTGTTGACTCGGAAAAGGCGTTCGACCATGTCCCTTGAGGAATCCTGTGGGGGGGGTGCTCTGGGAGTATGGGGTAACAGACCCCCTGATAACGGCTGTTCGGTCCCTGTACAACCGGTGTCAGAGCTTGGTCCGCATTGCCGGCAGTAAGTCGAACCTGTTTCCAGTGAGAGTTGGACTCTGCCACAGCTGCCCTTTGTCACCAGTTCTGTTCATAACTTTTATAGACAGAATTTCTAGGCGCAGCCAGGGCATTGAGGGGGTCCAGTTTGGTGGACTCAGGATTGGGTCACTGCTTTTTGCAGATGATGTTGTCCTGTTTGCTTCATCAGGCCGTGATCTTCAGCTCTCTCTGGAGCAGTTCGCAGCTGAGTGTGAAGCGGCTGGGATGGGAATCAGCACCTCCAAATCTGAGACCATGGTCCCCAGCCGGAAAAGGGTGGAGTGCCCTCTCAGGGTTGGGAGCGAGATCCTGCTCCAAGTGGAGGAGTTCAAGTATCTCAGGTCTTGTTCACAATTGAGGGAAGAATGGAGCGTGAGATCGACAGGCAGATCGGTGCGGCGTCTGCAGTGATGCGAGCTCTGCATCAGTCTGTCATGGTGAAAAAGGAGTTGAGCCGTAAGGCAAAGCTCTCAATTTACCAGATGATCTACGTTCCTACCCTAACCTATTGTCATGAGTTGTGGGTAGTGACCGAAAGAACGAGATTGCGAATACAAGTGGCTGAAATGATTTTTCTCTGCAGGGTGTCTGGGCTTTCCCTTAAAGATAGGGTGAGAAGCTCAATCATCTGGGAGGGGCTCAGAGTAGAGCCACTGCTCCTCCGCATCGAGAGTAGTCAGATGAGTTGTTTAGGGCATCTGATCAGGATGCCTCCTGGACGCCTCCCTGGTTGAAGTGTTCTGGGTACGTCCAACTGGGAGGAGGCCCCGGGGAAGACCCAGGACACACTGGAGGGACTATGTCTCCCGGCTGGCTTGGGAACGCCTCGGGATTCCCCCGGAAGAGCTAGAAGAAGTGGCCGAGGAGAGGGAAGTCTGGGCCTCTCTGCTTAAGCTGCTGCCCCCACAACCCGATCTCGGATAAGCAGAAGAGGATGGATGGATGGAACCTTGTAGTAAAAGTTATGAGGTAATTTATGTCATCATATATGGCTATTGTGAATACTTCTTTGTTATCTCCGAAAATTAACTATAATCCAGGAGATTCTTACGGCACATACAGCTATACTTTTTATGCTTGTTCTGTGGTTTTGTTGTAATTAGGATAGACGGTTGTTGCCCCAGAGCCTTTGGGAGACAGATGGTACCACAGACAGTATTTACCTGGTGCTGAAACCTATAACAGATTTCACCGGGGCATCACATTTAAAAAAATTACCTTTCCCTGCAAGGAAAGTTATTACTTTTCTAAAAGCAGGGAAGAAAATCTGATATCCGCTAAAAGTCAGTAGTGCGCCTTAGAACAACACAGACTTGTAGCTAAAGGGTGATCTTGGGAAGCTGATTAGATTTTAGATGACTTGTAACAGGATAGTATGAAAACACAATATCTTGATTATAGTGATGAAAATGATCTCGATTTACTGTATTATTTCAGTATCAATAAAATGTTTACTTTTTTTGAAGTTCTATTACACTGTTTATTTCACCATGTTTTATATTGAAAGAAGTATTTTCTTGAATCTCAAAGCCTATTATCTGTTGTTTTTGATGGTTACATTTGGTGCCATAAATAACCAGTTAACCATAAAAAAATAAAATGATCACCATTATATACTTTTTGGAATTTCAGCTGTCATTGTATTAACATTAAAATAACAGCCCTATGCCATATATAACATATGAAGTGTAGGTTTTAACAGTAACACAAGCATATGGAAGCAAATCAAATGAGAAGCATTGCTTATGTGACTTTTGTATCCCTAATAAAGAAAAATTGGGCTGCTTGTGTAACATTCTGTCTGTATGCATCTTGGTTTACTTGAAACGGAAATGTAAAAAAACCCAGCATATTTACTTAATCTGATTGAATGTGTGCCGTCAGATATCATTTTCCTCATTCTTCAGTCAGTGTTGTATAGACTGCTTGCTGGTTAAATGCTCAAGCATGTTGTGTGTAGATCTCCATCCCCAAAAATCCATATCAGTCTAATTAAAAACTCGTATAGTCAGAGTAAAGAGCAGTATAATGTATCTGCGCATACTTTTCATACTGAAACATGTTTTTTTAACATAAAAAAGTATTGGTAATTGAGTGTATATGTGGGTATGCCTCCTATTCATTGAAACACTGGTTAGTGCTCTACCCCCTCAAATAGGTTCAAGTAACAAGTTTTCATCTTCCTGCTTTATCCAATGAAAACACAACTTCTCTCTCTCTCACTCACACTGCTGCTGAACAGACAGAGAACAAGACATGACTTTTTCCTCTCTTCTATCCCGGTTTCAAAATCACTGGCTTTAAATATGCATACCTTGTCAAACCTGCTTAATCCACTGTAGAGTCGTGGGAGTCTGGAGCCAGCTTGAATTTACAAATCAGGATGAACTGCATGTCATATTCTTTTATTATTAAAGTAATAGGTTCACATGTTACACACAATGTACATACACATCCATACACAAAGACGTTATCTGTAACACACTAATACATTGACATAAAATCACATTTCCTGTTTTCTTTTTTATATATAGGTTTGAATATTTTGTGGTAGCATGTGTTTTTTACTTTGATATGTTCACACATTTTCCACTATTTTTACCATAACAATGAAACTTTTTTCTTCAAAATCCAGACTGCAAAGAAAATGTATCCAATATACTGGATGAACCTTTTTTTTGTCCACTCCCATATTCAGCCTCGTTGCCAGTGTTAAAATTTTGTTGTTAATGGCTATACGTACACAGTTTGGAGAAGTTCTCATTTCTATGTTATATAGGAAATAGAAAGAAATCTGCACTTTTTGAGAGTCAAACTGCAGCAGAGGTATAGCAACTGCTCCACCAAATCTGAACTAAAAAAGTAGTTATTTTTACCATCTACTTTTGGTGAACTGTTTAAATTGCTTGCTGATTTTAATCAGATGTTTATATTGATAAATTAGTTAATGAGAAGTAATGAGATTGATAAACTGGGGTGTTTGTATCTCTGACAAAAGGCTCACAGTTTCCAAGTTGTACATCATCAGGTGTGATGGCGAATCAGAAACTCAGAGTAAGATGTGAGAGTTACCTGCATGATTTGAACTGTCTCATCTTGGATGTACGTAGAATTAATGTACCAGCAGTTGCAGTGCTCTCGGTACCTGTCTAAGCAGATGAGAGGTGTCCCATGTTGATGCTGCTTTTCTGCACACACACTACAGGAACCACAATTTCTAGGTGGGTTTCCATTCTAAAGAAGAACTGTAAAGGAGGCATTGCACATTCTCACTGGTAAGGTATGTGTGTACCAGCCCCTGTAATAAATGTGAAGGATGTTATCCTGGAAGCAGCTGTTGTCATTGCATTGTTGGTTTAGTTTCTTTTCTTGGCACAATGTTTTTTATGTCATACACCCATTTCATCCAGTTTCTTTGTCACTTGCCTGCATAATTTCTTATTATAAAAAGAAGCTGCCAAGTTGAGCATCATCATAAGAGGCTATACTATGTTTGTTTGCCCTTAGTAGGTCATAAGTGAAATGACTCATTTGAAAGTAAATTTGCAATAAAATTCATTGTTTCGCTTTGCAAACAAACAAACTGGTGAATCAAATTGCATTTGGTATTTAATGAAATTTGTGCCAAAGGGGTTTTCATGCATTAATTCTGCGTATGTATTCTTGTCATTTAATATTTATATATAAAGATCTCTAGTCAAAAAATAAAAACACAACTCTGGACTCATTTCCTGTCACTGGTAGACATTTTTCTGAGCAATGAGGTGTGTTTGTACTGGTAAGAGGATGCCCACTTTCCCAATTATGACTTGGAAATTAAACTCGAAGTGCCAGGGAGCATTAATAGCTGCGAATATCAAGAAACAGGAAATTACATTTGCTAGGTAATGGCAGGAGGAAATGTAAGCAGCTTACTGTTAAGGAAACACAGTAAAATGCATGATTGTGAAGTCGGGTATTTCTTTGTGAGGAAAATATGAAGTCAAATTTAAAAAAAAAAGCCCCATACCATCACAATGATGTGAACAAGACGCACAAATAAAATGCATTTAACAGGTACCAGCATTACACAACTGCAGAAAAAAATACAGGAAAACATTGACTTGTGCTTGAGTCTTTAGGAATGAATATACAGTACCTTGTTTTCTGCCACAAACAATTTTGGTTAGTTTCACAATTGACTAATCACCAGCAAAATTAATTTTAGTGTAATTTACACAAAGCTATATGTAAATTGAAATTTCAAGGTTTTCTCTCATCACTGCTGACTCTTATGACCAGTACATAGAAATAATGTTCACTATTTATAAAGTCAAAACAGCAAAGATTTAATACAAGATATACATCTGCATGATTGTTGGTGCAACTTCACCAGTGACTCATCGAAAGAGTTTCAGTTATCCAGCCCCAATCACGTAACCTTGTGGATAATACTGAAATGCCATCAGCTAATGAACATCTTCATTGGCAAATCCTCGTGTCTCCTTCTGCCAGGCGGTGAACATTTGTATTGTTAACAGAAACATTAACAACAGAAGCTTAAAATTGCTTACAACTAGATAAAAAAGAATGAAGGCAGTGATAATGTGATCTGTGAACAGTTTGAACGATAATGAATCAAGAAAATTACGTTTTTTGCTTTTGCTGAACTAAATGCTTTTTGCAAAACTTAAAAAAAAATCATGAATTTAATAGACTCATTATTGTATGGGATTGGTAGATCCATCCAGTCTTGGGTGAAAGGTTATTTTTAAAGCTCTTTTCAGTTCAGCTTAATTGTTTTTAATCAAAGATTTGAGTTAATTAAAAATTGTACACAATGAATACTTGGCAGAGTACTTTGCTTAGATTGTCTTTTTTATAGTGAACCTAATCTAATAGTGCAATTATAGAATTGTTGATGGGTCTGAATTCATTGTTGAAATTGCAGAGAAAGAAAACTACTCTGTGTGTGTGTGCCTGAAAGCTTTATTTCCTTTATCTAGCATTATGTTTTTGCAACAAAATTGTTTTCTGGAGCATTTAATAATACAGCCAGAACAGTGCAGCACAAACCAGCCACGTGAGTGCTGTTGCATGACTGAATATGATACAAGTTTCCACTTTCTATTTTCAAATGTGCATGTTATGTGTGTCAGCTTAAAATGTTCTGAGCTTTTCTGTAATAATAAATTATTTATGTTTTGTCAAGATGCATAGTCCTCCCTGTTGCAACTTTCTAATTTGAGAATGTATTTATTTATTTATAAATTTAAGAATATTCCTTCATGTATCAAGTTGCTGTTGACTGCATTGTATATCTTAGGTAAGATAGAAAGAGTTTACAAGGGAGACTTGATTAAAAAGTAAACTATAATGTGGATTTATAAAGTAACAAGTCATTAATGTCGTGGTGTACATTAATTTAACATTTTCAATTAGTTTCCTACATTTCATTTTATTTTTTTCTATTTCCTCCCTTGATGTCAATTCTGGTGTATTTCACTTTTATAAGGACATCATCTCCCTTCAATAGATTCTCAGTGTTCCTTGTAGAAGCCATGTCTAAGAATGGTATCACTAAAAACAACTGGTATACGCCATTCTCCTCCTTTTTAAATACTGATGTGAGAACCAGAAACCATTTGGATCATCTTGTTTACTGATGAGTACAAAAATTGTCTATGCTAACCAGGTAATCCATTATAAAGTAGCTGTTATCAGTCTGTAAGCATTTTATTAACTATGCTGTTAGCAAATTTATTATTAAAAACAAAAAGACTCTTGAAATATGTTACGGAATCTTTTATAGTTTTGTAGATGTTTAGAAAGGCCTCTAACATGCAGAATGTTAAAAGATGATTATAATATATACCTAAAATCAAGTATTGTCATATAATAAATGAGTTTAAAATTCTTCCACTTCTTCCTCTTTTTGCACTTTAATGTGGGGTCGACGTTCTTATGAACCTTCTTCATACGCTCAATTCTGCACCTCATTCTCAATTAAACTTCTTTTAGTTTATCCATCTACCTCTGCTTTGTCTTCCCTTGCTTTTTGTTCCTCTGTACTTCCATTCCCATCACTCTTTTGCCCACATATTCTTTGTCTCTCCTCATCATATGTTCATACCACTTCAAACTACTTTCCAGTACTTAGACATCTCTCCCACTTTTTCAGTTTCAGTGTCACTTTTGTTGTACCTCCGATTCTCTCATTTCTTATTCTGTCCTTTTTTGTAACTCAAACATCTCAACATTCTTATTTCAGCCAAATCTAACTTCTTCACCTACGCTCACTGGCCATGTCTCAGCTCCATACATTATTGCTAAGCTTACACCTGTCTTAAAAACCTTACCTTTAACGTTTGCCTTAATTCTTCAATCACATAAAACACCTGATAACATCTTCCAACTGTTCCATCCATACTGTACTCTATGAGTTATCATGTAATCTAATTTTACATCTTGGGCTTCCACTGATTCTGGGTATTTAAATGTAGTCACTCTTTTCAGTAGCTGTCCCTGAAGGCTAACTTCTGAATCCTGATCATCATTAAACCTCATATATCCTGCCTTCTTCATATTTATCTTTATACTTCTATCTTCCAAAGCCCTTCTCCATTCTTCCAACTGCCTCTCCACCAGTGGCGGCTGGTGAAAAAAATCTGTGTAGGGGTACAGCTTTTGGGGGGACAAACTAAAGCAGCACTTATCTAGTATACAGTGCCTTTCATATCTATCTATCTATCTATCTATCTATCTATCTATCTATCTATCTATCTATCTATCTATCTATCTATTGTGGACTGGGACCCGGACACAGGCAGACGGACAACATAGTTCCACCACACACTGTTTATTTACAATATATTTACAAATCTTTTGTGCACTCACACACCCCAGTACCTCCTGCACCGATTCCCCCAATGTCCAGGCCTCACTCTTTGAGTGCCTTTCTCTTGGCCGCCTCCCGTCCTCTCTCCAGCTCTGTCCTCTTCCACCCGACATCCACTGCTGACTGGAGGGAGACGGCCCCTTATATGGGAACCCGGATGGGCTCCAGCTACTTCCCGCATCAGTCATGGCCACACCCAGTGTGGCGGAAGTGCCGCTGCACACCCGGAAGCCGTCCGGGTGTCCCCCATTCTCTTCCCCCAGCACTTCCTGGTGTGGCGGAAGTGCTGGGCTCCAGGGTTCCTCAAGCACCTGGGCGCCGCCTGGCCCCCAATACAACCAGGGTGATCGCCCTCTTGCGGTCTGGAGGAGGCACAAGCCCTCCTCTGGTCCTCCTGGGCGTCCCGGCCTATCTACTCTATCTATCTATCTATCTATCTATCTATCTATCTATCTATCTATCTATCTATCTATCTGATCATTCCACATGCTCTCATGGTTCTCATCATAGTGCTAATGCACATCTTGGCCTGTCCAGTACCAGACCTATAGGGAGAATCCAGGCTAAAATGTATGAAGCCCAATCTGATGCCAGTTGTTCCAGTCCTACTGTGCTCTATGCATTAGTCAGTGATATCCACAGTCCACTTATTCTTTCCATAACTTGTCCTATAGTTGAGGAATGGAACTGGTGCACCTGCCACTCAAATATTATAATACACCTGTCTCTAAATTGGCTAGTCCTCTGCCAATTTGCCCAGTTCTCCTTTCTGCTAAACCCACACCATAATGTCAACACCCCACCTCCATAATCTTCCAATAATGTGGACTTCTGTCTGTCCTAAAACACATCCATAGCATAAGTCCAATCCAAATCTTATTCTGCCTCGGCTAATAAACTGCCCAGTCCTTGGCCATTTCCACTGTATTCCATAAATCCACAACATAGAATAACTAGTCCTGTGATTTTTGTCAAGTTTTTCATCCCAGTTTATCATTTACCTCACCCACAGAGTCATTCCCACCATATTTTATTTCTGTACTTGCTGCCAGTCTTCTACTACAACCACAGGGCCAAGCCCAAGCAAAATCTTATTCTGCTTTTATATTAATTTATCTTTATGAAGATAAATTTTGCTCTCCCGTCCTTCAGGCCTGAAAATTTCTCAATTTCTTTCTGGATAAATTGAGTTATTTCACTAAGTCTGCCAAAGAATAGCCTATTGTCGAGCAGTGTTTCCCTTTATTTCTATAGTGACACACTTTTCTGTAACCAAAATCATCCCAAACCACACCACTATTCTAATAACCACAAAGACATATATGTTTCATTTATTATTCTGGACAGGATGTGTTGATTTTTGCTCAACAATTTCTAATGCCAATCCTGTAACCCTCATCTAGCTGTTTAGCAATACTAAGCCTACCAAAAAAATTAGCCTCATGCTATTGTCTGGATGACTGTGGTTATTTTCATGCCACTTGCATTTTTCAGAAATATATTTTAGATCTCAAACCTCCTTGTTGTCCGCAACACTTCAACACTTTGAAACATCAAACAGAGAAAGCAAAAAAAAGCATTACTTACACCACACCCAATTAGCCAATGCCTTTTGTCATAACAGGAGCTGGAAAAAGTCCATGTATAAGCTCATCATTAAATTCTTAAGTCAGGTTGGTCCAGTCCAAACTCTTTCTTCAAGTGAACGATTTATGAAGGAGTGTTTTGTTAAAGAAATGCCCTCAAAAGTTGTGCTTGCTCATCTGTAGTTACATAACATTAAAGTTGGGTGTGAACTGTGAACTATTGACATCAACATGACATAGTGTGTCAATGATTGTCTAATAACATTAGATTAAAAAACCTAAAACAATACCAATTCCCTGCCAATAAATGGAGAAAGCAATCAAATTAACGACAGCCTCAGGTTACCTGCTTGCCAAAAGGTCAAGGGCTTACATAGACTTTAATTTGGCTGGCGTCCTTTTTAGTGGAAGTTGACATGTGCCGACACCAGGCACGTTGTGCAAATAAACCTTTATTTCATAATAATTTCACATTTCCTAAATAATTTGAGTAGAGTTTTTAAAATATTTTGGTTTGACAAATTTCCCAGCGCCCTGCATTACAAAACACGACTGCCTCCAAATTTTCTTTTCTGGTGCTACACATGTCATCAACTAAAAGCATGCACCAGGGGGATTGGTCTTTTACCCCATGACTCAACACATTCATAACCAGATCAAACTGTTAAGAACATAAAGAAAATACCTGATGCAGGCATGCTTTAACTGGGATCTTGTCTAAAAAGTTTAAAATGTTATTCATTAATGGACTGCATATCCAAAATGCCAAAATATAGTCCAACACATTGAATGGAGTCTTTTTGTCTGCCATACTGGAATTCTTCCAGAAAGAATTTTCTGTGACATGAAATAGGTCAGGATAAAAGAGAAAAAAAACAATGTTTTTTATGTAGCACTCATTACAGCCCTTGTGACAGATAGGGGGCGCTATCGCTCCCTTGAACCCCTGTCCACGACTCCAGACACCAGGTAAAAGTCCAATACTTGACTTTATTAAATTGCCACAGTGCACAAAGCACCCTCTCCTCCACTATACTCATATACAAACCAATAACTACAATAATAAACAATCCTCCACTCCCAGACGCGTTGCCACCCTTCCACCCAGCTGAGCTCGCTGTCTGGGAGCTCCCACAGTCCTTTTAAATACCCCGACCCGGAAGCATTCCAATCCCCAGTTCATGTGACTCTCAATCACTTCCGGGTCAGGTGGAAGTCCCTTCTTTTCATCCCAGAAGCACGTCGCTCTTCCTCTGACGCACCTCCGGGTTGTAGGGCACGAAGAAGTCTTCGGTCCTCCCTGCAGCTCCCTCTTGCGGCCCCTGTGGTATCCAGCAGTGTCTTGTATAAAAACTACATGTCCCATGACCCCCTGTTGGTCTTCGGGGCACCTCCATACTGCAGGGAGGGCTCCATCTGGCGGCCTGGGGTTATTGGCTGGGATGACAAGCCGGCCACATCTCACACCCTTTAATCAACTCTAGTATATAATAATAATAATAATACATTCTTTGCATTAATATAACACGTTTCTCACTACTCAAAGTGCATTACATTATGAGTGGGGAACCACTTCAGCCTCCACTAATGTGTAGCACCCTCCTGAATGATGCGACTGCAGTCATTTTTGCACCAGTACTCTCACCACACATTTGGTGTTAGGTGCAGAAGTGATGAGAGAGAGAGAGAATTAGTGACAGAGGGTGATTAAGGGGCTAGAATGACAAGGCCATGGAGAGCAATATTGCCTGGACATCGGGATACACCCTGCTCTATACAAAGGATGCCCAGGGATCGTTTGACACTCAAGACCTCAGTTTTACATCTCATCTGAGGGACAGCTCCATTTTTACAACACAGTGTCCTCATCACTGCACTAGGGCACATTAGAGTCCACATTCAGAGCACAGGGTAAGAGCCCCCTACTAGCTTCTCCAACACCTCTTCCAGCTGCAACCCAAGCTTTCTTAGATGGTTTCCCATCCAAGTACTGGCTGAGCCCGAACATGCTTAGCTTCAGGTGGATGTACACAAATACATACTGTTATTATATTTATTAAGCATTTACCATGCTAGAGGACATCTAAAACAATTTGTTCAAGAATCTTATAAATAAATGAATTAAGTCTTTTAGATGTAAAATGTGATCAATTTCTTCACATCAAGCTAATATTTTACAGAATACATCATTCCCGATAAATGCTCACACCCAATGGGCGATTCTAAAGTATGTTTGAGTGAGTTTGTGAGTGTTCCCTCAGATAACTGGTGCTCCACCCAGGGTTGTTTGCTGCCTTGTTCCATGAGCTGCCTGAATAGATTCCAGTGCGTCCATGTGTGGAGCTCAAAGTTTAGCTTTTGCAATGAACTCTTTGAATTGGTTACATCTCTTCAGACAGCTGTCACACTCTGTAGGGCTCTTTGCAATGTGAATTGAAACACGGCTCAGATAAGTAAGTAAGTAAGTTTTTTGAAGAAAAAAGCTCCCATTACTGTTGTTTCCCTTAATAACCCTACTCTGCATATATTCTATTTAACTAACAAAATATCTGCACTACTTCTGAAACTATAAATCGTCTACATACAGTAACTTGAAGATTTAGTAGATCTAAAATATTATTATCATTTTGGTTAGAAGTCAATAATGTAAACATGTTGAACGTCACTTTAGGAAAGAGTTTCAAGGGGTGTGATTTAGGACCTCAGCAAGCATATCAGTACTATCCAAAGCACAGATATCCAGTGTGACTCTGAAGAAGTCCATTACCCTGCCAGTGCTCTGGTAGGAAAAATATTAAAGTAAGTGTTAGGCACTTTTTTTGTTTTCACTACTTAACTTACCAGCTGACAGGCTTATTGAATTCTGTCATTCAAACTTGTTGCTTGAGTTATGCAATATGTGCTATGTAAAAGAAGGTTTCTTGTGCTCTTTGAGCATTGCAGGCAGCTGTCACAGACTGTTTTATTATGTGATTTTGCAATAACATATGCCTAACGTTGACTTATTCTTAGTTTGTTTTTCTTGTGCTCTTTATGGGCACTGTAATGCTTAAATAACTTAAAACTGTACTCTTTTAAAAGCTTTAATTCTTACTCTGTTTCATACTTAAAGACAGAACAGGCAGGGAAACATCAGTTCTCAGGAATCAAGTGGAACACCGCAATATAGCCATTTTTTTAAGACAGCATGTGAGTGCTCTGTCAGTACAATACAGTCAGGTCATCTTTGGAATTAGTCTCACAATCCTTCAGATGGCCTTCCGCTCAACCCACTGAGACTGATAAAGAGAAGCCAGTGAAGATTTGTTCTCATCTTCGGCACAACAGATAAAGGGTGATCCAAAATACAGGGAAGAGTCTCTTTAAAAGTTTTATTTCCTATGAAAGGCTAGAAATATCTGGCACTATGCAGTTTTGTGTCAAATTTTAACTTTTAGCAGAATTTTCTAATCGTTTCTGTCTCCCTTAAAGAAGGGAACTGCCAGGGAAAGTTATTAGCATTTGTGTTAGCTGAAGAGATGGGCTGTTTGGTGAGGATACATGTTCTGAACTGATGGTTGCCCTTTACTCACATCCTATGGACATTCCTGATAAATCCTGTCCCTATGCAGATGAATATTGCTCTGTGTTTCATGCAGTCTACACAGATATCGTATGATGAACAGAGTACAAATGGGACAAGGTCAGCTTTTCATATGATGGCTTACTTTGTATCTTATTGTTTCTTTTTCTTGTTAAGGAAAAAAGAAAAATGTAAGGGATCTAAATCTTAAAATGCAACAGAAGTCTGTTAAATTAAAAGCAGTAACTCATTACTAATTATGAAAGTAGCTGAAATGACAACTGAAGCCATTGTAGCCTTGCAGTTTATGAGTTTGACACCACTGATTTAGACAATAAAGAAGCTCAGTAAATTCAGATTTTCATTGTTGCAAACTTGGTACTAGTTTTTTTTGGTTATTGAATAGTGTGGCTAGAAGGTCTTCCTCAAAATCCCAGGATCATGGACTCAACTTCCCATTCAGTCACTGTCTGAATAACACTTTCTGATGTTTCTGATATAAATGTGAGCAGCACTGGAGCACCACGAGGACCAGTCCTGTCTCCTTTTCACTCCAACTCTATACACCTCAAACTGTAATTTTAACATAGATTAGATAGAGATTTACATATGAGTCTGCTTTTATGGGGTGTATTGATACAGTGGATGAGACAGAGTATGAGTCAGGTGGAGAACTTTGTTTCTTAGTACAAATTGTCTGCATCTTAACATCAGCAAAACCAAGAATAACTGGTTATTGACTTTTGCCACACCAAAGAGCCTCTATGTCCGTTCACTATTCAAGGAGAGGATATAGAGGTGGTACACTCCTACAGGTACTTGGGGTACACATTAATGACAGGTTGGACTGGTCTCAGAACACAGAGGAACTACATATGAAAGGTTAGAACAGTCTGTTTTTTCTTAGGAGTCTGAGAGAATTATAACAAAATGAGTGGCAGTATGAATAATAGTGCACATTCTCTCTCTGGAACACTAACACTGAGGACTTTTAGCAAACAAATTATTCATCAGAAGTATGTCAAGAAATGCTACCGGGGCTCTGTTATACCAACAGCAATATGCCTGCATAATGCCTCACTGGGACTGGGATTGTCAGGTCAGAAGTTTTCTTTCTTTTTAGTAATTCTGTTGTGTATTCAGACAGTATTATGAGTGTGTGTATATATATATATATATATATATATATATATATATATATATATATATATATGTAATAGATTAGGTTTTCTCACTTGTACCCTCAGACTATACGTCAGACACCAGGTAAAATCCAATGATGATATTTTATTATAATAATAAAGTGCACAAAGCACGCTCCTCTCCACAATTCTTCAATAACAACAACTATAACAATAAACCAATCCTCCACTCCCAGACGCTTAGCCACCCTGCCTCCCAACTCAGCTCGCCGTCTAGGAGCTCCCACAGTCCTTTTATACTCCCTGACCCGGAGGTGTTCCTGCCCAACAGTCCACAAGTCCTTATTCCTTCCGGTCAGGGTAAATAGTCCTTTCTTTTCAACCCGAAGCCCGCCGCCTTCCTATGACGAACTTCCGGGTCATAGGGCACAAAGAACTCTTCAGTCCTCCCTGCAGCTCCCTCTCGTGGCCCCCATGGCATCCAGCAGGGCGGTGCATAAAAACTCCATTGTCCGTGATGCCCTGCTGGTCTTCTGGGAACCTCCATGCTGCAAGGAGGGCTCCACCTGGCGGCTTGGGGGTATTGGCCAGGATAAACAGCTGGCCATCCTCCACAGTATTCCCCCCCAGCGACGAATTATAAAGATTCGGAGCGCCTGCCCCGAGAGGGAAGTCTTCCTCCAAGAGGACATTCCGGTTGAGCCTTGATTAATCTGAATATCTTGGTCCCTGGAGAACCTAGAGGGAATATTATTCCAGTTTGATATCTTGTCCCCCTCTCTCCAAGGACAGTATCGCCAAATGTGGCCCAACCTTCGGCATCCGTAGCACTGCCTCCGTCCTCCTGGTATTCTCCCCCTGCGGGACTGAAAACAATTAGGAAATGTTAGGTCCGCCTTGTTTTGCTGGGAGTGAAACCCCTGCCGCTCTAATGGTGCTTTCTCTCTTTCTTTGTCAGGAGACCCCGCTTTATTTTCGGATCTCCTGCTTGATCTGGGGCTTGTCCACAGTCTGAGTCTCTACTAGATGAAGAGAGACCCTTTACTGTCTGCACCCCTTTTACTTTATAAATTACCGGTGGTCTTTAGGCTGTCTCGCCCGAGTCAGCACTGTGTAGCTGCCCCGATCGATTAGCCCTTCCGCTGGCCACTCGGTTATCATACTGGCCTCTCTTGTAGGGCACGCATCCACTTGGCACCCGCTATGGATTAAACGCGGGCCCATGTCACTCTGGCCCCTATTTCATTATATACGGTACCGGCTTTACCTACCTGTACCGCCAAATCAATTAAGACAGGTGGCTCCCGAGACAATCGCCGCAGGTACTCATTTAATTTGTTCATAGGCTTTTCAGCCGCTCCTCTCAAGTCTGCAACGATCGTCTGGATTGTTTGCACCACCTGTAAAAAACTGTGCTCGGGCTGAAGCAACTTCTCCAGCTCGTGCACGTCCAAAAATTTATTCAATACAACCGGAGGCACGCTCAAGCCATCATTAGCCTTACCCTCCTGCTGGGAGCCAATAAACACGGCCGCTCCTGGCACGTGCTTCGACAGGTCCCGCAAGGGAGCCTGGGATTTGGAGTTCTTTTCGGAGGACCGCGGTGCCGCTTTTGGCTGACTGCGATCAGTCTGCATCAATTTGTCGACGGACCGATCAGTCATTTCCCGGACCTCCTTACTTTTTGTAGGAGAGCGGTGCTTCACTCGTCTCCCTTTTCCCTTTCGGAAAAACCAAGTCCGTCTTTTCTTGGGCGAAGCCACAAACAGCTGAAAATGGAACGTCACCTTCCTGGAATCCTTCGTGGTAGGTCACGTGTCCCTTGCTGGCACCCGTAATGCGGAAGTCCTTCGGGTTGCTTCTTTGCCTGAACGAGCGCGCCATCGCCTTCGGGTTTGTCTTCTGCCTCCCGCAGAGCCTTCGGATGGACATCTGGGAGGTATGTACATGGGACATCATGTGTTAAATTAAAAGATTGTAAAGTACATTCCCAGCACATACCTCGTCGGAGACGTCTTCCTCCGGAAATCTCTCCCGAAACTCGTAGCTGCTCCATGGCTCGTCTTGAGCGCAGGCAATGTCGAGCGCTAGACCTCCGCTGTTGCTGGCGCTCTGCTTGGTCTTCTTCTTCCCCATTACGGACTTAAAGATAGGGTTAGTGGCGATTTTTCTGCGTGTCTTGACGCTGCCTTCTTGGGGTATTCTGTCCACAGTATATATTTTTTTTTGAATTCAGGTCCTCTGCCAAACTGACGGCCAGAGAATCCTGCCGACTACGCCAACTGTAATAGATTAGGGTTTTCTCGCACCCTTGTACCCTCAGACTATACGTCAGACACCAGGTAAAATCCAATGATGATATTTTATTATAATAATAAAGTGCACAAAGCACGCTCCTCTCCACAATTCTTCAATAACAACAACTATAACAATAAACCAATCCTCCACTCCCAGACGCTTAGCCACCCTGCCTCCCAACTCAGCTCGCCGTCTAGGAGCTCCCACAGTCCTTTTATACTCCCTGACCCGGAGGTGTTCCTGCCCAACAGTCCACAAGTCCTTATTCCTTCCGGGTCAGGGTAAATAGTCCTTTTCTTTTCAACCCGGAAGCCCGTCGCTCTTCCTATGACGAACTTCCGGGTCATAGGGCACAAAGAACTCTTCAGTCCTCCCTGCAGCTCCCTCTCGTGGCCCCCATGGCATCCAGCAGGGCGGTGCATAAAAACTCCATTGTCCGTGATGCCCTGCTGGTCTTCTGGGAACCTCCATGCTGCAAGGAGGGCTCCACCTGGCGGCTTGGGGGTATTGGCCAGGATAAACAGCCGGCCATCCTCCACAATATATATATATATATATATATATATACATTAATACATATATATGTATATACACAGTATATACAGTCGGTACGGAAAGTATTCAGACCCCCTTCAATTTTTCACTCTTTGTTATATTGCAGTCATTTGCTAAAATCATTTAAATACATTTTTTTGTACAACACAGCACCCCATATTGATAGATAAAAAAAAGAATTTTTGAAATTGTTGCAGATTTATTAAAAAAGAAAACTGAAATATCACATGGTCCTAAGTATTCAGACCCTTTGCTCAGTATTTAGTAGAAGCACCCTTTTGAGCTAATACAGCCATGAGTCTTCTTGGGACAGATCCAACAAGTTTTTCACATCTGGATTTGGGGATCCCTGGGTTCGCTTCCCGGGTCCTCCCTGCGTGGAGTTTGCATGTTCTCCCCGTGTCTGCGTGGGTTTCCTCCGGGCGCTCCGGTTTCCTCCCACAATCCAAAGACATGCAGGTTAAGTGGATTGGCGATTTTAAATTGGCCCTAGTGTGTGTTTGTGTGTGTCCTGCGGTGGGTTGGCACCCTGCTCAGGATTGGTTCCTGCCTTGTGCCCTGTGTTGGCTGGGATTGGCTCCAGTAGACCCCTGTGACCCTGTATTCGGATTCAGCGGGTTAGAAGATGGATGGATGGATGGATTTTAGCAAATGGCTGCAATATTACAAAGAGTGAAAAATTGAAGGGGGTCTGAATACTTTCCGTACCCACTGTGTGTATATATATATATATATATATATATATATATATATATATATATATATATATATACATTTATTATTTTATGCATTTATTTATTTAAAGAACTTCTGTAAAAAGCCTAATTTCCTCCTGGGGACAAATAAAGTTCTATCTATATTTTCAGTCAGGCTTTCGTACACAGCACAGCACTGAGACAGCTCTTCTCAAAGTAGTCAATGATCTTCTCTGGTCTGCAGATTGTGGTTTCCTTAATAATCTTTCTTTTCTTTCATTTGCACTGTTAATCATGAAATCCCTATGTCACATCTCTCTGTTGTAGGCATCTCTGGCTTAGCCCTTCAATGGATCACATCATATCTTTCTAATAGGCAAGAGTTTGTCACACTTGGCTGATATAAATCCTCCACCTTACCTGTGTCACATGGTGTCCCTCAGGGTTCAGTCCTTGGGCCATTACTTTTTCTACTCTATATCCATCCTTTGGGTCAGATTTTTCACAGACATGGTCTTAACTTCCACTGTTACGCAGACAATATACAGATATCTTAGTACAGACTCCCCTACAGATTCACCTCCCAGCACACTCACTGACTGCATCACTGATCTTAAGCTATAGATAGAAAATAACTTTCTCAAACTTAATGCCAATAAAACTGAAGTGTTACTGGTATGCCCAAAATCCCAACTTTCTAAGGCATCCAATTTCTCTATTTCTGTTGATGGTACACTTGTCAAACTTGCTCCTGTTGTCAGAAATCTTGGTGTTTTGTTTGATTCATCACTTAACTTTGAGCTACACATTAGGTCTCTTTCCAAAATTTCATTCTATTATCTCTGTAACATTGCCCGCCTCCGTCCATTTCTGTGTTTTAATGATGCTCAGACTCTGGTTCATTGTTTCATAATGTCTCGTACTGATTACTGTAATTCCCTCTTCATTGGCCTCCCCGCAAAATCTATACAGAATATTCAGAACTCCGCAGCTAGAGTCCTCACCCACACAAAGCGTTTTGCTCACATCTTTCTTGTTCTCTCCCAACTTCACTGGTTACCATATCCATCAAAGATTAAATTCAGGATTCTGCTTCTCACTTTCAAAGCCCTACATAACCTTGCCCCCCTCTGCCTCACTCAGCTATTAGCTCCTTACACTTCTTGTTGATCTCTCAGGTCCTCGAGCAGTAATCTCCTTACTGTCCCACGCACCAGACTCTCCACCCTGGGAGGCAGGTCCTTCAGTGCTATGGCCCCTCAACTCTGGAACTTTCTTCATCAGTCTCTCCAAGATTGCTCCTCTTTCTACAGTTTTAAATCACAACTGAAAACTTTCCTTTTATACATACTTTTTTCATCTGTGTAATTTTTTTTTTTTATTTTGTATGTAAAGCGACCTTGGGTTTGTGAAAGGCGCTCAATAAATGTAACATTATTATTATTATTATTATTATTATTATTATTATCTATATATCTTGCATGTTCTTCCTGTGTCTACATTGGTTTTATCTGAGTAACCCAAAGATTGCAAGTTAGGTAGAGTGATAAGTGTCCTCTTTGATGTACAGTAGTTCTATTGCTTCCAGTATACACTCTGAAACCCCACAACCTTCGAATTGACAAAGCAGATTCAAAGAAAAGATGAATAGATGTTAGTTTGATTTCTTGTTTTTACCTGTTTCTGTACTCAGTCTGTAAGTCTACGGTACTGGACATAATAAACATAGTTAATGCTGTATTGTGATGATCTGGTCCACAGGGGTGCATTTACTCTGTGATTAAACAACTTTCCAGTAAGACATACAAATGAGACAGGCCATATACTGAATTGAGAGCCAAGATACTGCCTATATGATCAGATGAGGTATCAATGATTAGTCAGCTTGTTGAGAGATCAAACATAATAAAGGTTATAAACGAGTGGAAACCCTTCAGTACTTCAGACTTCTTTGATTAGCTAATATCTGAGTAGTCCCACTGTTTCATTCAGACATTTCAAAAGCAGTCTCTGTGTATAAAGGTAATCTTACCCCTTTCCCAGGGTGAGCAGTGTGGCATCACTCATGGTGGCATTTTTGACAACTTCATTTTCAGAACATTCCAGTTATCAAGATCCATACTTTCTATTCCATCCTCCACTTTTTTTCTGTCTCCATCTCCAGTCTGTTTTCTGGTCTTATGTTACCTCTCAGTCTTTTATATCTATTTCACTCTTTGTCCTTTGGGATGAAAATGTTCCGCCACTATATGCCATTTTGCACAAAGCTGTCTGTAAGACCTTTCTTATTCAGTCTGTCTGGAAATGTACTCTTCTAATTTTTACTCTTCTTGACTGGGACCTGATTCTCAATAACATGAGTTCTGCATTTAAACACCCCAATCATCAATACACACTGAATTTAAATGTAGACATAATTTGTACTTGAGATCCTGTAAAAGTCTCATTATGAGTCTTTCTGATGATTCCCACTATTCTTTTAACATAACATTTAACATAACATCATTTTGGTAACCTGTGAATACAGTTCCTATTTATCTGTCCTCTTTTGCAAAATCCTCTTTACTTCTTAAGCGTTCATTCTCATGGACGTTTCTGCTCTCTCTGTCTCAGTTTCCTTTTTCCAGCAGAAACTATAATGTTTGGGTAAAATTTCCACAAAATTAAAGTTAGTCTTTTGAATTCAATACCCATATTCTCCCCCCTATTGTTTTGGAAATACTTCTTTTTCAACCTTATATTGGTTGAATTATGTGCTGTAAGAAATAAGGGTGTAGCTGGCTCCATTCTTGAAATTGAAAGTCTTTTGTGCAACTTGCATGAAGTTGTTTGGATAGGAGCCTTGACCTCTTGACTATTTGGATTCTGTATCTCATTGCTCTTTCTACTATTTCTGACCTCATTTGTGAGAAAGTGTTGTAACTGGGGGGTGGCACAGTGGTGCAGTGGCAGCGCTGCTGCCTCACAGTAAGGAGACCTGGGTTCGCTTCCTGGGTCCTCCCTGCGTGGAGTTTGCATGTTCTCTCCGTGTCTGCGTGGGTTTCCTCACACAGTCCAAAGACATGCAGGCTAGATGCATTGGTGATCCTAAATTGTCCCTGGTGTGTGCTTGGTGTGTGGGTGTGTGTGCCCTGTAGTGGGTTAGCACCCTGCCCGGGGTTTTTTCCTGCCTTACGCCCTGTGCTGGCTGGGATTGGCTTTAACAGACCCCCGTGACCCTGTGTTAGGATATAGCGGGTTGGACAATGACTGACTGTCACTGGTGCCCTTGATGAAGTGATTTACTATTTAATTTGAAAAAAAATCATTCTGTAGTAATTTTATTTGTGCCTTTGAAATGAGGTCCACACGTAGCTTCCTCTGCTCGAGACTACAGAGGTTTATTTGTCAGAGCCTTTTGACATTGGACATATCCTTAAGTTACATATGGTATGCATTTGGTTGCACTTATCAGAAGTCTAGAGCTGCTGCACCATTTTTGCATGTGAACTGTACACAGTACTCCAGATACGGCCTCACTAGCGTAGAAAGCATTTGAATGCAATATTTCTTGGTTTCTATTAAACTGTCATGTGTATTTATCTAGCTTTGTGATTCATCTAAAACTGAATATGTCAGATTCCCATAGATGACACAAATGAACACATCAAAATGTATAAATAAGAAATGGAGGCTAAGAATAAACATTATTATTTCTGAATTAGTTGTATACATTGTGGGCTAATCATGGCTGTCTACCAAGCTATATATTATTTGGGCAATGTTTATAGCACAGTATGTGTCATCTCAAGTCATAGTGCTCAATAATATTTATATATTTCTGTAAATCTGACTTAATAGAAGCCAAACGTTGTCAAAACCTGCTATTAATCTATTTTAAACATTTAAGTCATTGGTAATGACTATAATTAGCTGATAAAATTCATCATGATTTTACTGTGTGTTAACAAGTTCAGGTTTCGTGGGTGTGTAAAACTACTTACTGTAATGTCCTACAATTTAAAATATCACCTGTGTTTTTTGGACACCTTGTACATGTGGTAACTTTCATGATGCAGATGTGCTGTAAGCATTGTTTTGTTCTATTATATTTGGTCATTGTCTGCGTGGAATTTATATGTTCTGTTGTTGTTCCTGTGGACTTTCTCCCACATCAAAAACGTATGCAGCTTAGGTTTACTGGTGACACCGTGCTGGCCCTAAGTAAATGTTTTGCATTTAGTATTGTATGGGCATTCCATCTGGATTCGGTCCCTGCCTTGTATTCACTATTGCTCAGCCTCCCTACATTTTTGTTGTGGAAATGTGGATGAAGAGAGTAAGTGGCTGAACTGACCATCAATGCAAAAAGGGTAGTGCTGTTCACTATTTAGAATATCTTCATAAATAACTCCAGGGCCCCTCCTCAGCATCCTCCAGTAATATAGGATTATACTTGCATGGGAATTTTATACTGCCTGTCTAAGTTATTTTTTAAATAAAGCTGTTCAATTGATATACTTCTTATCCTTTCTTTGCAAAAAAAACATAAATGTATACATATCAACCATTTTCATCATTAACATCAATCCAGTTTATGAAACTATTTATTTTATCAAGCATGTTAAGCAGGAACCAATCCACAGTGTGTAGCAGAGCTTATTCATACCATACTGTAAATTCAGTCATACCAAAATAATTTAAAGGTGATAATTGACCCAACATGTATGTCTTTATAATACCGGAGGAAACTGGCTTACTGAAGCATGTGCAAATTCCAGATAGAGTGGCTGCTTGCATCCTTAGAAATTCCCAGGTTAGTCCTTCCATGATTATTTATTTGTTCATATATGCCATAGTGATCCAGCAATTCCCCATACTTATAGCATTTACATTATACATCCCAGGTAAGGGGCAGGGTTCTGTATAGGAGCAAAAAATGTTTTATTCTTTTTTTTGTGTGTTGAGCATCTTTAGTCAACAGCCACATTCCTTTTATGTATGTATTTTATGGGAAAACAGCCAAGCCAAATAAGGAAACAGCAAGGACCTAATTATATATGCTATTGCGTTGTTTTTGCACTACTTTGGAAAGCTGAAGAAATGTCAGTTTCCTTGAAAAGCATGTCTGAATCCCCACAGCTCTGGCCAGATTGTGCCTGTCAAATTATTAGAAGAAAACTGCAGCAAGTGAAGCAGGTAACAAACGGTTGTGCCTCGCGCTATCTGCACTCAGCAGTCTCCTTGGGGATGCAGATGAAAAATAGTTTCTTTATTTCAAAGTTCATAAAATGTGCATACTTTCAAAATATTTAACCTAAAAAAATATACATCCACCAAATAATTGTGGTCATTCAGATCTCTTGTAATTGGTTTACTTGTAGTTGTATGTGGTTTTACAGCATCATTATAATAAGGATAAATTAAAATGCAGAACTTGATTTTAAATAAAGGAAAATTCAAATTAGCATAAATGTCAGTGCATATGCCTGAGGACGCCTTGACTTTTTGTGTGTCTTGTCTGTCTGTTTTATTGCCTCCCTTCACATATATGCCAGCCCAGGAAATTTCTAGGAATTGTAGTAGGTGTCAAACAAAGAGAGAACAAAACAAGAAAAGATTTGTGTTACCCCATTAAATGTCCAAGTTGGCTGAATACAAAGCAATTGCTATATAATTAAATAAACCAGTATAGACGACATGTGTTTTCTTGAAGCCTGTAGGTGACTGTTTTGGGAGGAGATTAATTCTGGAAGTCAGGCTCCTAAATATGAAGAAGGATTTCCTGTGGTGAGGAGTTTATGAAGCCGAAGGGGTACAGCTGACAGTGTTCTGGCAGGAAGTGATGTCAGTTGTCTAATTCTAAAGCAAATGGAAACTGTGCTAATGGCAGTGTTACATCCAAGACCTTCATTGTATTTTTAGTTGGACCAAACTTGTGACACACACCTGATGCTCACATGTGTGAGATTGGCCTTAACAGGGCCGTTTTACTATTTTTTTTTTTTTTAGAAATGCTATTTTATTTTCAAAAATTAGAACCTTACAATGGCTTGCTACTCAGTTAAATAACTAACAGTAATTTAAAAGATACAGCCATTTACTTCAAAATGAGTATAAAGTATAAAGAAGAGAAAGAGAAAAAGAAGAGAGACAAAAGTAAAAGCAAAATCTAACTTTTAGATATGGTAAAACCATTCACAATATGTGAGAATCAAATATAGACTGAGCATAGTTATTCTAAAATAACATTAATGAATTCTTGCCATGTTTTTAAAACGTTTTGCACATATCCTCTGAGATAGAAATTGATTTTCCTTCATTTGTAATGTAAAATATTCTGTAAATAATATATTAATAGTTTATAATACAGAATATCGCTGACCCAATGACTTGTAAAAGGTTGGTTGGAATTCTTCGAGTTAAGCTAAGTCAGCGTGCTTGTAGTGTGATATCAACTATTACAATCAATTTGTTCCTATGCACTTTAAGTCTATCCTGGACTACACCAAATATACAGTAGCTGTTAATGGATTAGGAGTGATTGTTACACCAAGGAGTCTGATAAATATTAAAACATTTTGTCCAAAATGATGTTAATTGGGTGCATTCTTAAATCATATTCCCTACTGATGCTAGAGCTCGATGGCAAAGCTCACAAGGTAAATCTTGTCCTGGCTACATTTTGAAGAATTTTAAACAAGATAAGTGTGATCAATGAAAGGTTTTAGGTTGAATTCTCGAGTGTCTTGCGTATGTAGAGCTAGATTGCATTCTATGCATGGCTGATTTCCACTCCGTTTCTTAGATGCCAATTGAAATGTCCCTCTACTAAAATTCTGTAATATCTTCAATGGGTAAATTCTTGGAAATATTTGTATTTATTGTTTAAATTCACTCTGAGTCTTCATCAGAACTAACCAGTATGGTTTCTGGGATTGATATGGGTGTAAACTGTGGAAGGTTTCATAGACTTATTTTTACAAAATGTCTAATTTGCATATAATGCAAGAAGCGTGCAGCTGAAAGTTAAATTTGAAGTCTAGTTGTTCATATGATGCAAGTTGTCTATATTAAAATCTCTGGGTGTATTGATAACCTAGTATTGTCTATAACTTAAACACTATGTTTGTTTCAACAGCTGGAAAAAGGTGACTATTTTGTATAGGAGCAACGGAAAAGAGATTTTCTACCCTGAAATGTACCCTACATTTCTTCCATATTTTAAGTATTTGGTAGACAACTGGATTGTATGTTAATTGACTATAATTAGTATTAAATGGAACATAAAGCAAGGTATACAAAGAAGATATAGTACTATATTTGTTTTCCTTTGCAAGCCAGACTAGGGTGAATTCATGACTTTCTGCTGAGTTCCAATATTTTATTGTACATATGTTTGATGCCCAGTAGTAAAATTGAAAATTAGGTAGTGCCATGCCATCATCTGCTTTAGATATTTGTAGAGTCACATTTTTAATGCTTGGCCATTTAAAATTCCAGAGGAACGATGCAATAACTGAGACTAATTTCTTAAAGAATGACTTGTTTATATATAATTGGATACTATGAAAAATATACAGCAGCTTAGACAAGATGTTCATTTTGACAGTATTAATTATTCCTTCTAAGGTGACATGGACCATGTACCACATTGCTTTGATATTAGAAACTAGTAGCTATCCAGTCTAATGTGATGTGCTAGAGAATTCACTGGGAAAAGCACACTTTTATTCAGATTCATTTTGAAAACGGAAATCTTGTGAAATTCTCCTAACATGTGTAAGATTAATGGTAGAGACGATTGTAGGTTTGATATACAGTATAAAGCACCATATTGTCTGCATATAATGAGATTTTCTGTTCGAGTTCTTCTATAATCCCTTTTATCTATAATCCAGTTCAACTCTATCAAAGTCTTTCTCTGCATCCAAAGACAGTAAAACTTCTAGTAAATCAAAATTTCTGGATGGGTATATTACATTAAATGTGCACAAAAGGTTTCAGGCTGACTTTGTGTCCTTCCCACATATAAGCAGAGCCGTGTAACTAAGCATATAATCTGTTAAGTGCCGATTAAACATCACTTTCTAAGTGTTGTGTCAAACGTAGCAAAGAGGCACAGGATCAAATATGGTGTCACATAACTGTCACCACATATCTGCTTTAGGTGACAGGAGAAATAGTTACAAGCTGATTAGATATCAGGGTGTCACTGCCAAGAAAATCACTTCTCTTGGCTTGTGCATTCATGTGTTCATTTCATCAGGTGATACAGAGAATGATACAACGCATACTTCTGCTGAAGGCTGAGCTCTCAAATAAAATCAAATCTTTCATTTTTATATATTAATCATTTTTTGTTTTACTGGTTTCGAAGAATCAAGCACAAATACAGTATTTATATACTGCCTGTCAAAAGTTTGGACACACTCAGAAGTATTCATGTTTTTGATAGAAACTGATACCTTTAGTTATCAAGATACCATTAAGTTGATTTTAAAATGGAGCCAAGACATAATTAGTGTTTTTAAAGGCTATTACTGTTTAAAAATGACTGATTTTTAATTTAATGTTCACATATGACAGCAAACTCCATTTTTAGCATTTAGCATTTGTTCAGTGTTCTAATGGTCCACTCCCTTAGCTTATCTTTAAGTAGTTGTGTGTTAATTGGTTACTAGAGAAGCCTTTGCAATTGCATTATTACTTCTGAAACCTGTTATTCTGTTCACTTGGGTTGGAAGTTTCAGGCATTCCTATAGTTTGGTTCTGGGTACAAAAATATCCATCGTGAAACAGCTTTCTCAGGAAACATGTCAGTGTATTGTTTTTTCGCAGAACGAAGACTATTCCTTGTGAAAGATTGCCAAGGAATTGAAGATTTCATACAAAGTTGTCTATTACTCTCTTGAGGGAAGAGGGAGAACTGGATCAAACCAGTATAGAAAAGAAGGGGAAGGGCTAGATGTGCAACTGCATACAAGGGGAATGACATAAGAATCTGTAGCTTGAGAAACAAATGTCTTACTGGTCCTGAGTTAAATACATGCTAAATGCCAGTGGCTTCTGCACCAGAGAAAAGAAGACTTTTGGACACTAACCATAATACACAGCCATTTTCCATTCAATGTCTATATTATTTTGTCCCTTTTAATCTGTTCTACTTTTTTCTTTTTCAGATATGCCTTTTCCTTTGAAGCTCTGCCTCTTTGGCCAGCATCCCGGGGTCATCTCTTTACACTGTATAAATGATCTTGATAAGAATATAAATAGCAAGGTTAAGTTTGTAAATGTAGGAATGGCAGAAAAAGTTTAATGTAATAAAATGTAAAGTATTACATGGAGAAAGTAAAAATGTTAGATTTGAATACACAATGGGAGGTATGAATCTTGACTGCAAAACGGTGCGCATGCACAGAAATGTTGCATAAGAACGTTTCCACGTTCAAATCACGATGTATAAAACCTACACTTGGCGTAAAGCCACGCACTTTTCCACGGTACCTCATGCTAATTGATAATGTTCTGGACATAGTAAATTCGTCATTAGATACGGGGGTCTTCCCAGACTGTCTTAAGACTGCTGTTGTTAAACCCCTTCTTAAGAAACATAATCTTGACCCTCGCTCTTGAAAATTTTAGACCCATCTCTAACCTGCCTTTCTTAAGTAAAGTTCTAGAGAAGGCAGTCATTATGCAGTTAAATGACCACCTCAATAAACATGCTATTCTTGATAAATTTCAGTCGGGTTTTAGAACAAATCACAGCACAGAAACTGCACTTGTTATAGTAGTAAATGACTTGCGTGTAAATGCAGACAGAGGTAATTTATCTGTTCTCATCCTCTTAGATCTGAGTTCTGCATTTGACACCATTGATCACAACATTCTTAGAAATCGCCTTAGTCAATGGGTGGGCCTCTCTGGCACAGTCTTAAATTGGTTTGAATCCTACCTGACAGGGAGAAAATTTTTGTTAGTTGTGGGAATTACAACTCGAAGACACATGATATCCGATATGGTGTTCCACAAGGCTCTATCCTGGGTCCGCTGTTATTCTCAATCTACATGCTTCCTTTAGGTCAGATTATCTCAGGGCACAACGTGAGCTACCACAGCTATGCTGATGACACACAGCTGTACTTATCAATAGCTCCTGATGACCCTGATTCTATTGATTCACTAACAGAATGTCTGACTTGTATCTCAGAATGGATGAATAGTAATTTTCTCAAGTTAAATAAAGAGAAAACTGAAATCTTAGTGATCAGCAATAATGGATACAATGAGGCTATTAGAAATAAACTGGATACATTAGGATTAAAAGTTAAGACGGATGTAAAAAGCTTAGGGGTAATTGTTGACTGTAATCTGAATTTTAAATCGCATATTAATCAGATCATTAGGACAGCATTTTTTCACTTAAGAAACATAAGTAAAGTTAGACCGCTTATATCACTGAAAGATGCTGAGAAATTAGTTCACGCGTTTGTTTTCAGTCGACTAGATTACTGTAACGCACTCCTCTCAGGACTACACAAAAAAGACATAAATCGTTTGCAACTAGTGCAGAATGCAGCTGCTAGAATCCTAACTAGGAAAAGAAAATCCGAACACATTTCTCCAGTTTTCTGCGGTGGGTTGGCACCCTGCCCAGGATTGGTTCCTGCCTTGTGCCCTGTGTTGGCTGGGATTGGCTCCTGCAGACCCCCGTGACCCTATTCGGATTCAGCGAGTTAGGGAATGGATGGATGGATTTCTCCAGTTTTGATGTCACTACACTGGTTACCTGTGTCATTCAGGATTGACTTTAAAATTCTGCTTATGGTTTATAAAGCCTTAAATAATCTCGCCCCATCGTATATATCGGAATGTCTGACACCTTATATACCAAATCGTAACCTCAGATCCTCAAATGAGTGTCTCCTTACAATTCCAAAAACTAAACTTTTGGAAGTAGTGGTGCGCCGGCCTTCTGCTGCTGTGCACCTAAAATCTGGAATAGCCTGCCAATAGGAATTTGCCAGGCTGATACAGTAGAGCAGTTTAAAACACTGCTGAAAACATATTACTTTAACATGGCCTTTCTATAACTTCAATTTAACTTAATCCTGATACTCTATATGTTCAATTTCCTCATAATAACTATTCATGGTGGCTCTAAAATCTGTACTGACCCCTACTCTCTTTTTCTGTTTCTTTTTCCGGTTTCTTTGTGGTGGTGGCTCATGCGCCACCTCCACCTACTCAAAGCTTCATGATGCTCCAACAATGAGGGATGGATTAAAAGGCAGAAGTCTACATGACCATCATCATCAAGCCCTTCCGTGAGAACCCTAAATCCAAAGAGGACTGTTTCATTTATGTTAGGTAGAATGCCCAGAGGGGACTGGGCGGTCTCATGGTCTGGAATCCCTACAGATTTTATTTTTTCACCAGCCGTCTAGAGTTTTTTTGTTTTTTCTGTCCCCCCTGGCCATTGAACCTTACTCTTATTCAATGTTAATTAATGTTGATTTATTTTGTTTTCTTATTGTGTATTTTATTTTTCTATTCTTTATTATGTAAAGCACTTTGAGCTACTGTTTGTATGAAAATGTGCTATATAAATAAATGTTGTTGTTGTTGTACCCTGTCATACGCAAGTTCTCTGCTTGGTTTTGCAGACTGGCAGCACCCAGCGTCAAAGCAGTGCTACTGTTCCTGTGTGGTTACTCTTTATTTTCCTGCCACGGCTTTATAAATACACTGAAACTAACCGCATATTGTTTACTAGTGTAATGCTTCTGATTGTAATTAACTTGTAACAATATAATGGTCCATGGAATAGCCATAGTATTCCAAATACCATAACTGCTTTAGCGTTGTTACTCTCACTACACCATCTTCTTCTTCTTTTTCTTCTTTCAGCTGCTCCCTTTAAGGGTTTCCACAGCGGATCATCTTTTTCCATATTACTCTCACTGCACCACTCGGAATATTTATATCACTGTATGTGAGTGGGGAACCACAGCAGCAGCTGATCGGAAAGAGAATTATAGGTATACAGCATCAAGCACATGCTGCCTCAGCCACGGCAAAACATCTCAAAGCCTTTCCTGTACGGACCTCGCAGTTCAGAAACAGTTTCATCCCAAGAACTATAAACGCACTCAATCAATTGTTCCTTGTTGAACTGTTTGTACTTATAAGTACAATTACCTCACTCTAAACTTGCACTACAGTTATAATATTACACAACCTGCGCCACTTTATAAAGCGCGTATTTACATATGATGACGGTATCATTTGTAAGATGAAATGCAGCAAAATATGTTGATTATATTATACAGATAAAACTTTAACTTCATTTAAATAATCTGTATTGTTAATAATTAAACATGTGAGGACACAGTGCCGCAGCGCTAGCAAATTCACGTATTGTTTCTGCCTTGCACTGTATATTTGCTGAGGCTAGCGTGACACTGGAAGGATAGATGAATAGAATAATTAAACACGTACTATGAAGATATTTCAATGTTCTTTAAAAGTTTTGAAGAATTGTCGTTGTAGAGAAAAGCCAAGCAAAATGACACCTTTTATTGGCTAACTAAAAAGATTACAATATGCAAGCTTTCGAGGCAACTCAGGCCCCTTCTTCAGGCAACTTCCTTTTGTTGATTATACCACTGTTTAAATCAACAAATAGTATGCTTTTCCTTTGCCTCCACTTGGTATTCCCTGAAATTCTTATATTCCCCCCTGTGCTTTTCCCATTGTCTTTTCACAGAAGGCTGAGCTTAAGGGCGATTTATATTGATTTGCATATTCATAGAGGCGTAATTCTGGGAGGAGTTGGGGCGGGAAAGAAAGTGTGTGCACGAGCGTTACTTTTCACGCTGACCAGGATTTATGGAGCGGAAGAACGTGGAAGTTGGAGTACGCACAGATTCCTGCATCTGGATTTTTCTGTGCGTAAGCACATTTCGGCTTTTGTGCTTACATCATGTTATAGTGTGAATTCTACGCATGGCGTTATGCATGAGGCCCCAGGTCTCTTTCTACCTCCAGACAGAATGCAGAAGACATTAAGATCGCTAATAGGATGTCAGGTTACATATCATGATGTGTCGAGTATATGTCTAGAGAGGTTAAGGTTAAGTTATATAACTGAGGCCTCATCTAGAGTACTGTGGCAATTTTGGTCTCCATATTACAAAACAGACACAACAGCATTAGAGAAAGTCCATAAAAAGTGCAACTAGACTGATTGTACAAGTGAAAGATATGAGTAATGAGGAAAGACTGGAAGGGTTGAACCAGCTTAGTTTATGTAAATGGAAATTAAGATGTAAAATGAGTGACTTTCATAATATTATGAAGAGAATTTGTACAGTGGATTCCATATGTTACTTTAAAATCAATTCTTTAACAAGAATTACAATCACTGTTGGAAACTTGTGAATTTCAGATTTCACATGAACGTAAATTTTTCTCTGCACTGGTTACCATAAACGCATGGAATTACCGAGTAGTATAGTAAATAGCAGGACTTTGGGATATTCAAAACTCAACCTGATGTCATTTTGGGGTAAGTAGGTGAATAAGATTGATGAGCTTTTTGGGCCAAATGACCTGTTCTTGTAGATCAATACCATTAAGTGCTTCCACCTAGCATTCATATCAGAAGACATCTTGTAACATTTGAGAAAATACACAGATTGTTGTATGAGTGCTACTTGAGCAAGGCATTGATGAAGGGCTCTTATAACATTTACATTTTTTTTTAATATTCTTCAGAATAAAAATGTAATTTACTCAAATTCCGAATAAAATAAAGCATATATCCCTACCATACTATAATATACAGCTCACAAAAATTAAAGGAACACTTTTTTATTGGGCCTGGCATGAAATCAATTAAACCTGTCTGATAATTTTCTGGTTGGTTAAGCAGCTGAGGTCATTGTTAATCACTTTCAGCTGTATTGGTGTTCGTGGACTTAACGACAGGTGCACTAAAGTGGCAACAATTAGAAAACCCTCAAAACAGGACTGGTTTTACATGTGGAGGTCATTTCAAGTTTCTCCCTCTTGATCTTTTTTGGCTGGTTTTCCACTCGTGCTAGTTTTGGCTTGAGTAATTATCTCTACTGGCAGTATGAGGTGATTCCTTAACCCTACAGAAGTTGCACAGGTTGTCCAACTTCTCCAGGATGGCACATCCACACGTGCTGCAGCAAGAAGGTTTAATGTGTCTCCCAGCACAATCTCCAGAACATGGAGGAGATTTCAGGAGACTGGCTGTTATTCTCGGAGAGCTGGACAGGGCCGTAGAAGGTCCTCAACCCATCAGCAGGACCGATACCTGCTCCTTTGTGCAAGGCGGAACAGGCTGAGCACTGCTCGTGCCCTACAGAATGACCTCCAGAGGGCCACTGGTGTGAATGTCTCTACCCAAATAATCAGGAACAGACTTCATTAAGATGGCCTGAGGGCCCGACGTCCTGTAGTGGGCCCTGTGCTCACTGCCCAGCACCGTGGAGCTCGAAAACACCAGAATTGGCAAGTCCGCCACTGGCGCCCTGTACTTTTTACAGACGAGAGCAGGTTCACCCTGAGCAGCTGTGATAGGCGTGAAAGAGTCTGGAGAAGACAAGGAGAACGATATGCTGCCTGCAACGTCGTTCAACATGACAGGTTTGGTGGTGGGTCAGTGATGGTCTGGGGAGGCATATCCATGGAGGGACGCACAGACATCTACTGCGTAGGAAATGGTGCTCTGACTGCCATAAGGTATCGAGATGAAATCCTTGAACCCATTGTCAGACCCTACGCTGGTGCAGTAGGTCCTGGTTTCCTCCTAATGCACGACAATGCCCGGCCTCATGTGGCAAGAGTATGCAGGCAGTACCTGGAGGATGAAGGAATTGAAACAATTGAATGGCCTTCACGATCCCCTGACTTAAACCCAATAGAACATCTGTGGGACATTATGTTTCGGTCCATTAGGCGCCGCCAGGTTGCTCCTCAGACTGTACAACAGCTCAGGGATGCCCTCATACAGATCTGGGAGGAAATGCCACAAGACACCATCCGTCGTCTCATTAGGAGCATGCCCCGACGTTGTCAAGCATGCATACAAACTCGTGGGGGCCACACAAGATACTGAAAAGCATTTTGAGTAGCAGAAATTAAGTTTTTGAAAAAATGGAATAGCCTGCCACATCTTCATTTCACTCTGATTTTAGGGTGTCTACACAATTGAGCCCTCTGTAGGCAGAAAACTTTTATTTCCATTAAAAGACTTGGCATCCTTTTGTTCCTAAGACATTGCCCTGTCGTTATTTGTATAGATATCCAACTTCATATTGAGATCTGATGTATCTAATGTGTTTCTTTAAAGTGTTCCTTTAATTTTTGTGAGCAGTGTAGATTGACTGGGATTCTTTCAAATGATATAGATGAGATGAAGAACAAATAATACTGTATATTATAGATTATCACAACAGAGTATCTGAGAAGAATCTTGACAATATTGCAATGATATCTGCATAATGATGAGGGAAAAAAAATCTGATCAAAATGGCACCACAGCCTTGTTGGAAGATCTTCCCATAAGGAATATGACATATGAAGCAGGACAAAGAAAAAACACAACATACTGTATCAAGTGTTTGCCTGAAAGCCTTCTGAAAGCTTGCATTATTAAAATAGCAAAAAAACTTTTGTCAAAGCATCTTTAACATAAAGTTCACTGCACAGTGGGTGTGGCACAAAATTATTCAGCCCTTCACCAACCAATGAACAGGGATTCAGGTAGCACAGAAGCTAAAAGAAGACAACAATTTCCGGTTGGCCTCCCAAATTCACAGTACTTTCCCCTGATCTCTGAAACTACTGTAAACGCTAGGAATAAATATGGAGAGTCATTTCCTACCAGGTCTAAAGCAACTTAGACCAGTTGGCAGAAGCAAGAATAGAGACACAAAATATAAGATGAGATAGCATAAATGTGAGCAAAGCAGACAATCTGCCCCAAACAGTGAGTGAAAGTTAATACACAGTACAATTGCTACTGTTAAATTAACACTTTAAATGTTTTTATTGTCCTGCTCTTTCTTTAGAAAATGCAATTGAACTTTGTAGAATGAAGGCCATGGCTTTTTTTTCTCTGTGAAGCTACTTTTATGATCTCCCTTTGTAAAATTTATTTTATAAAGCAGCTTTCACATAGAACACAATTACAAGCAATTTCATACTTCTTTAATGTTCAGTCAGGAGACTGGTTTGCAGCAACTCTCCACTCCCCTCGTTTTTCCACCTTCCTTTTCATTTCTTGGTAGTTCCTGCATCCTACACCTTTTGTTATTTGCTCAAGATATTGCAAACTTGGTCTTCCTCTGCCTCTCTTCCCCTTCACCTGTCCTTCTGTTATCAATTTCAGGAGCCTTTTATAATTTCATGTTTTTCATAATTTCATAAATAACACATAATTCAAGTGATAAAGCACAGGGAAATAATGTAAGAATACAAAAGTTATATAAAATTAATCTGGCAGTAACTAGCAGAATTGTAGAACTGTGGAATTAAGTATCAGTATTGAAAGTATGGAGCATGAGCCATTTGGAGACTAAAATGAACACAGATAAGGCAAGAAACAAAAAAATGTGGGTTTTAGGCATAGTTTGAATGGTTCCTGAAGTGCTCATCCATTTTTTATTGTTATTTGAGGAAATGGCAGAGATAAACTTCATCTTGACAGCAAAAAGGGTAAGTGAAAATCTTTACCATATGGAATATTTAAAATAGTACCCTATCATAATGAAATGAACACCCCTTATTTACTACCTATTTTGTATGAAAAATTGAAGTGTTGATATTATATGTGTTTATACATCCTAATAAAATATCACTAACACATTTTGACTACCAGCTTTGAAATAAAATAAATTATTATTATTAGATTATAGGGAAATGGGTCACACAAAGTACAAATCAACATGAATGGGTTACTCTCCTGCTTGATACATAATGAACAGTAGGAATCCCTTTAGAACCCCAGTACAAAATAATGATGGATTTTTTTTTGTCATATGGACTTTGGGTTAGTTTATTTTTTGAAATGTTTTATATAAAACAGTCATTGTTGGATTGATTTCTAACTCCTTTTCAGTGTTCTCATATAACCACTCTCACTCCAGCCCCCACGTTGTTGTGTGGTTTTAAAATGGCACCATTGTTTTGCCTACCATTTCTTCTTGCACTTCTTTGTTCACCATCCACACTCTTTGTCACTTACATTTATTTTACCATGTATTCTTCCTTTTGTCAGTTAAGCCTTTGCCAAGACTCTGGATTCAATTTGTTCCTGGCTGTGAGAAGACTTTGTACCCATGTTCTGGGTTGATTCTGCTCAGAAACTAGCCATTACTTTTTACATAGCCCTAAAATTATTTAATGGTTGAAGAACAGCTCAAAAGTTTCTTCAGTAGAAACCAGGCTAAGCACTGTCCCTTCACCCTTGAGCCCTTGCTTCACCTGTTAGGATACATTCATGTTGTATGCCTTATAAATGCAAAATGGTCCTAATCCTAACATTCCAGGACTACACCCAACTACCTAGAAAGTTGTTTGTTTGTAACTGACTATTCTGATTTAAGAATAGATTGGGGCAAACATTTTCTTTTTACTAAGAAAAATAAGAAAAGGGAGAAGCATCCTTGGGCTCACATAACGTTAGTAAAGTGAAAGCACCAGAATAGAGTATGTAGAATCATAATCAACAAGTAAATATGGTAAGAAGGTCATATGCTAGCCATTTATACCCCTAACTAATGCTGTTTAACTAACGTCTTAAATAGAGATTTTGTGGTGATACCAAGGGTAACAACACCTTCTAATACTGAGTATTAATAAAAGCAATAGTCTGCCTACATGAAACACTGTTTAAAAGAAATAAACTGGCATCTAGATCCTTTGGTGTAGAGATACTAAACAGCAGTTAGATAGATGTAAAGGTGTACTTCATACAGCAAGAACAAGAGGGAAATGTAGTGGTCCCTGGTCTTTCTGTGAAAGTTTTTGTTTGAATTACCTGGAACTCTCATAAGCGTCTTTAATGGATTTCATCTTTGTTCAGCCCCTTCCTCAACACCAATTTGCCATGGTGTACACATCTCCTGACAACATAGCTTTGAGGGATCATTAAGGATTAACAAGCCCACACCACTCCAATCACTCTAACCATGCCTGGCCTGGCTAAGCCAAGTTCACAGCCCTAACCGGAAAGGTACATAAATTAATTTATTAATATCACATTAAATTGCACATACTTAATAGTTACTGGCATGAAAAAGCATTAAAAGAGAACAAGATGTGGTTCTCCTAGATGTCCAGTTGACTTATTGGGTGCCAAAGCAAAGGAGATTTTGATGATTGCTGTACACCTCTCAACTATACTCACAAGGGAATGGAAATCTACTTTGTCTTTGAGTGTTATGCATACTTCACTGCTTACAAACAGCTGTAATGATAAAAAAAAATACAAAAAATTCTACATTTCAAAGTATAATGAAAAGAGGTTGCTTACAAGGCATTGAAACCCTTAGATGCTTATTACTTACGTACTGAAGACATTTTTAAATTATTGTCATGAATGTGCTTTGTTCCAAAAATGTTTTCTACATTATCTTCAAGTTAAAGAGTATGTTCTTTGTAATGAACATTAGTTTCCTAAACCACCCATTAATTACTATAAATTCAATGCCTACACTTTACAGAGCAACTTCAAATCTGCAAATCACTAAATCACATCAAATGTTACAAAACAATTCACCAATGGGCTCTCTAAAACAGTTTTGCAAGGAAAGTTTTAGTTTTGCAATGACAAATATAAAACCATTCTTCAAAGAATCCTTCGTCTGATTCTTCCAAACATGGATTAATGCAATTTAGAATGCAAACCTGCAAATGTATAACACAAAATTCTTAAATTTGTTTAATCCCATTCAGGATTACAGAATGCTAGAGCCGGTCCTGGCAGCACTGGTGTACAAGACAGGAAACCTGCCTGGACAAGGGGACAATTCCTTACAAGGCCTATTTGTGCACTCACAACCCCACTCACACTCAACCCATTTGGTGTCCCCAGTTTTGCTGTAGTAACCTGCATGCCTTTGGCAATGTGTGGGGAACCAGACTACTTGGAGGGAAACCCACGTAGACGATGACCAGGTTAAGGATTCAAACCCTAAATGCTGGAACTGTGAGGGAAAATCACTAACCAATATCTCAGCCCACTGGCTTGTGCATATTTAGACTGGAAAGTCTACCCAGGATTGAAGGCACCTGCATTCTGGTCCAGAGAAATGCGACTAGGCTGATTCCAGGGATGCAGGGTATGAGTTATGAGGAAAGATTTAATGAGCTGAACATTTTAAGTTTAAGCAAAAAGAGATAAGGAGGAGGCATGACTGAAGTGTTTAAAATTATGAAGGGAATTAGTACAGTGGATTGTTTTAAAATGAGTTCATCAAGAACACAGAGACACAGTTAGGAACTTTTTAAGGGTAAATTTTGCACAAGCATTAGGAAATGTGTCTTCACACAGAGAACCAGGATTAAGTTACCAAGTAGTGTGGTGGACAGTAAGACTTCAAGGACCGTCAAAACTAGGCTTGATGTTATTTTGGAAGAATTAAGTGAATAGGAAAAACAAACTTTGTTGGTCTGAATGACATGTTCTCATAAGACCTTTCTAATGTAAAAAAGGAGCTACTGAACACCAGCCTCTGTAATTTTCTTTTTGCTTCTCGCTCAGACTTTGAGGAATAACCATTATTACAATGCTGGCAAATGCCTTTGTAATTTAAAGGAATCCTTTTGAAATTATTCTAGATGGAATACTCATCCCCAAACACTGTCCTAATGTACTGACCCCAGTAACATTACCAGTTTTACTGATTTTATTCAAGCTGGAATAATCCTGCATTACTCTCCACTTTACGATCTCTACAGTATATATTGCTTCACGAGAAAGGGAAAAATAAAACCTTACTCAAACATGAGATTTCCAGGGCCTTTTATGGATATCACACTTTTTTGACTCTCTGAGCAATTTAAGATTTTGGTATACCTTAGACTTTTTTTCTTGTTTAGTGCTTTTATAAATTTGGTGGTCACTTTAATAGATGATCACACGGGTGCAATTTTAATATAGAAGCATGCAGGTATGGTCAGGAGGTGTTGTTTTTAGTCAGTCAACTGTTAGCACGGTGAAGGCACATGAAGTAATCAGCTTACACTGTCCTTTCATTTTTGGTACCAGACAAAGGTGGTTTTAGAATTTCAGTAACTGCAGCCCTAAGTGGGTTTTCATTCACTGCAGTCTCCAGAAGTTTCATAGAATGGAAGAGTAAAGAAAAAAACACCTGGTTACTATATAAGGAACGAACTGGCATCCAAGTCAGAATGGACTCTGTTCACTTGTCTGGCCAGGCGACCATTATCAAGAAAGGTCAGTGAGGTAGCTGTGATATTCTCCTTCTGTGCCAGGATGTGGACATGGAAGAATGCTGCAGCCACAACTACACTGGGGCTGGCATCCCAACAGCCCCAAAGGGAAACAATTAGGTAGCATCCTGTCTCCTGTTTAGGTCTGGGCACTACACCACAAGACAGTGGGGAAAATATCATCTGGAGTGACATATCCACCCCCGACATTTTTCAACATCTGTATCTCCACAGGCCTCCTCCATAGCCTGGAGAAGTGGCACATGCCTATATGGCTTGTGATCATACACTTTCCACCTCCATGATGAGAAGAATTCTTCAATTGGGTTTAAAAATGGAGAGTATGGTGGTTAGATACAGCAGAGACATTTGTTGATGGTTGTTAACCAATCTTGGACCACAGCAGACTGGAGGAAACTCACATTATTCCAGATGATGGCAAACCTGGACTGCTGTGGTCCTTTCTGATGGTCATCAGGAATCAGGATGTTGTGTAGGGTGTTGAGAATTAGTATGTGGTTGTTTTTGCATGGGCCAAGAATGGCATGGTGATGTAAGACCCCATTTTATCCCATGGCAGCACACATAGTAATGTTACCCCCTCGCTGCCCTGGAACACTGAAAATGGCACATTGCCCTATGAAATCTCTTCCCCTGCACCTTGTTCTGTTCAAAATGAAGCCAAACTTGTCAGCACAGATGTACTCATGATGCACTCTGGTAGCATCTAGCTCCATGATTCTCTGAAACAGACAAGGCAAGAGCATTACAGAACACTCTAAACAGATTTGGAGCAGTCAATACTGTATGGTGTAACAATGCACTGTTACTGTATACAGTATAACAACAATGACAAAAAGAGCTAGGAAAAACCTGCACAAACTTATAGCACTGTCCTTTTACTCTACCAGCGTTCCTCTCAAATGGCACTCTGTACAGCTGCTTCATTCTCATTTGATGACATTGAAGGAAACAGGACAATACTGACAAACTGACCTATCTGATATTACTGAAGGTGGTGATGTCTGAGAGAATATGATTCTGAAGGTCCCTCATTTGAATGCTGTTGTTTGCCAAGACCATATTCACAATATTCTCCTCTTGCTGTGGTGTAAAGAGCCAGTTTCTTTCACCAGCAAGTGGCCATCTTTCAATTCTGCATAACCATGATGTGAATGATTAAGGTGCAAGATGTTTTGCAGCCCAAAATGAAATGTTGTACATTTAATGTAATTTTTATGTCTAGACAATATACATTATAGATCTACCATGAATACTGTAGTACTACTGTATGTAGTGATGTAGAAAAATATTATACCACCATAAAGTCTGTAGGTTTCTTACCTGTTTTCATTTCTGAATGTTTGGATGACACCAGTTACTGTGAAGCGGCTAAGGTTTGGTTGGACTCTTTGCCCAGCCTCCCTCATACTCAAACCATGGCTGACCACATGATCAACCAGGGTGGCACATATTTCTTTAGTTATGGACCTTCTTTGTCTTCTTCCTCGCCCACATCTTCCTCTTACCCTCACACCTCTTCCTCTCTGAGTAATATTTGCCTCCATTGTTGTCCAAAGCAGGACAGCGAACCTGTTGCTGATGCTCTGCTATCTAAGTGGAGAAATTAGCTGTGAGTGTTCTCACAAATGAGAATCGGGTGTAGCCAGTTATCCAATGAGTACTGCATTTTGATTGGCTGTGTTTTCCAATGAACATACAACATGGTTCTGTTTTGTAAACTGTGTGTAATGTTTTGTAAAATGTGTTTTCAAATTGCTGAGTGCTAAGCATAGAATGAGCATATTGTTTTGCAGTGTTGGTAAAGTGATTTGGTACATAAGGTTATTGTTTCTGTGATCGTGCCTCAGGTTCCACTTTTTGTGTGTAAGCAATCAGAAAACACTGTAATGTAAAAGTGGTCTTACTTGCATATATTGCAACTACAGGTCTTTTACCCTATCAATGTTGCACTGGAACAGAGGAAGATAGATAGACAAAACTACAGTACAGTAAGGCTGCTTCATACACTTGCTGTAACATTAGAGAACATGATGAGGGGTGCTCAGGCCCACATTTTGAATTCCTAAGAAAATGTTGTCATCTATTATCTGTTTTTGTATTTTTCTCAAACTGATAAGAGTTGTTGGAATTATCATTTTTGCTGGTTCTCTGTAAGTATATGTCACCCTCCACCACTGACTGGATGTCTTTCCTTTCTGTAACAATAAAGTAAAACTGGTTTCTCATCATGAAGTGTTTTTTTCTCAATGACGGGACACAACATTGACACTGTCCCACAAGTGTGAATGGGAGTTAGCTAAAGGGCTTGGATAATGACAATTCCACCCCAGTCCAGGGAGTGGCGATGTGCACTGACTTTCTCTCTTGATCTTCTGTAGACCATTCACAGGAAATCCCACAGGGTTCCAGGGCCCATGAAGACGCCACTTCCGGTTTTGGCAGCTATAAAGATGTCACATTTGGTTCTAATGCCCATGAAGACACCACTTCCGGTACAGGCACCCATGATGACACCACTTCTGGTCTTGGCCTTTAAAGCCATTTTGCAGCCAGGGCATATTATATGGGTGGCTGCGCCAAACCTTTTTGATGTCTCTTGTCAATACATGTTACAACACATCATACTAGTGACAACAAAACAAGAGTACACTACAGTAATGTGACTTGCCTGTTTTGTTTTTCTGAATGTTGTAATGTTGGATGCAACCGAGAAATGGCTTAGATTTGGCTGGGCCTACTTCGCAACTTCTCACATAGTCATACCATAAACCAGAACATTCTCAATAACTGCTGCCCTTATCTCACCTGTAATGAGATGTTCCTGTGTTCTTCATACCCCTTGATCTACTCCTCTCACCACCTCTTCCTATTCCTTTTCCATGGGATCTTTGCTGGTTTTTGAGCTTCATTTTACCAAACCAAGAGCTTACCTGAGTCCCCTTTTTATGTAAGCATTGACATTGTATCACCGTTTCCTCTTAGCCTGATTTGACAGTTGTGAGAATTAATGTTGTTTGTGTTGCACTGAAGGCATGAGAAATCTTTGTTTTGAGAGGCAGTGCATTCTGTGAAACAGCATGAGGTTAACTTGAGGTGGTTTGCAGTGACACTTCTGTTTAGGATTATGAAAAGAGTATTTAGCGGATATTTAAATCTGTGTGTGTGTGGAAATTATGTCTAAGGTTGTGCAAAAGGTGTCATTAATATGGTAACAGAGGTTAAGCTTTGACGTGTTGTGTTCAGGGTATCAGTTTTAGTGTCTTTGATTTGCCTGTAATCTGGTTCCAATAACGTGACAGTAACTTCATTTCACTCCAATGGCTTGCACAGTCTCAGATCTCAATCCAATGGAACACCTTTGAGATGAGGTGGAACAGAAAGTCTGCAGTTTGATTAATGAACAAAAAATTCTATAAGAAATCTAAGATTCCATGGATCATCATGGAAAAAAAAACTACAAAGAATGATCCAAGCACCTGAGTGCATATATATATGAAAGGTCAAAATGTTGGTAACAGTACATACTATTCATGTGTGGGTTTTGTTCAATGTAGAAAATTGAGTAGAGATAGAAATGGACAGGAACGATACTTTGAATATAATATTAAAGTATTATATTAATTTTTTGTTGCCTAAAATCTAAATAAAGACATTTCAACACAGACATGTTTTGCAACCATTTCCAAAGTTTTTCAGTGGTCTGAAGCAGTGTTTCTTATTAGGGCATAATGAGCTCCTAGAATAAAGAGCAACATTATCATGATATGAGCAACATTTATTTACAGTATATTCAATTAGGTGATTGGTGGTCCAAATATTTTTAATGAATTTTTATTGAATTACTTACTCAACTAGCAAGTACTTTTCAAACATTAGATGTCTTTGCTCATTAAAGGAGCACCTAAATTCTCTAAATGCTCCAGTATGTGGTCACAATGGCTTCCTTTATATTATAGGTTTTGGAAGACTTGATAACATTTTATGTCTAAATGAACGCAAAAGGAGCAGACACTTTTTCAGGGCTGTCGCCAAAATGAAGAATGTTTAAATCACCATAAAATTAAACAAAATGCAAATGCTCAAATCTAAAGACATAACATGTGCTTTTATTTTCTAATAATGTCAGTACTGTCTTGTGAATATTTGAAAGAATGTCAACAAATGAAAAGCGGAGAAATAAAAAAGCAGAAATGGAAAAGACTAAAATCTAAAATAAAGTGAATAAGACTCAAATAAAATATGCATGTTAATACCTACCTAGAAACATCATACTTACATATTTGCTGTACTAAAATAATAATATCTGTATAAATATTATTTAATCCCTTTGTGAATTACAGTTCCTTCTAGGAAATGAAGATATAATGCTAAAGAGCACTGGAAACACAAAATCTGTATAGCACAGGTATCAACTGTAAGTGAGAAAGTATACTTTAACATCATTTAAATCTAAAAGACATACATAGCAGGAGTAGGACACCTATAGACTAGCAGGATAAGTTGGTTTCATACTATATATGAATAACAAGTTTCAGTTAGAGTGAAGATGTACATTGATTACCTGTGCTAATCACACCAAGAACAGCTAAATGTATTGTTGATTCACAAGTGCATATAGGAACTTGTAAAATTCATATTTCCAACTTGTTTTCTTGGCACGGAACAGTGGGCAAGGGTTAGTAATGTAAAGTATTTGTACTCACCTTCACTTACACCTTGAATTATACTTCATATCGGAAGGCGCTATATAAATAAATGTTGTTGTTGTTACTCCAGCATCCAAATTTAGTCAAAAATACAACGGTTAAGTAATTTTAAATTGGAATACTCAACATACTAACATTTACTGTAGGCCTATTAAAATACTGTATAATAAAATAGGTAAGTTGTTTTAATTTGCTTATTATGCTACTTCATAGGAGATCCATCCATCCATCCATTATCCAACCCGCTATAGGAGATCATTCATATTAAAAAAAAAAGTTAATAATCAAGTTGGCAGAGAATATAAATGATATTCTGCAGGAAATGACAGATGAAAGGACAATCGAGAAAAGGGGAAATAGTACTAAAAAACACATTGACAGGAAAATGATGAAAATTAAGAATGAAATGAAATATATTTTTGTTGCACAAAGAAAATGAACGTAGACACCAAGAATTCAGTTTCTCAAGCTAACATGGCAAAGTGAAGTACTGCTTCCCCACAATCAAAAACACATTCTCCTAATATCTGCACAGTTTGCAAATCTGATGCACCCATTTTGCAAAACTCTACACACACTTTTCAGCCGAACAGCTAAGACTTCAGTTTGACCAAAATCACCTCAGTCACCAATCAACATTCAGTTTGCGAAAGAACCAAACATACATCACCTGTACAAACAAAGTTAACCACAATCATCTGGTCTCTTCTATATAAAAGCATGCAAACACCACACAGTGACTTGGAGAAAAATCCAAGACCACTTTCATCCACCATGGCATGAGCATGCAAGAAGCTGAGCAGTGAGTCCAGCTCAATTTGAGCCATTACATTGTAGCTGCAGTCAAAGGAATTTTCGCACTGGTAAGTCTGAATATACAGTTACACAATTACAGTTTTCTGTTTCCAGCAGACTATATCGACTGAGTAATTACACACTGCAGAATTCACACAAGACCATTACGTGGTGGAAAATATGCCTTTTTGGGATGGAGCAAGATATAGAAATTATCAACATAGTATTGGCAAATATTGGCATCAAACGGAGAGAAATACAAACACTAATCATAGAGGACAATGGCATATTCCACAACATAAGGACTGTTTCTACATTATATGACAACATGGGCATAATGCATCTTTGGTTTGTGATCTTGATTTTATATGGTAGTGTAAACACTATTTAGTGTAACAATTCAATTTTAAATGTCTCATTATTGCATATATATGGAATATATTTGGATTTTTGTTACATTTGTAACCATTCTTTTTTGCCATTAGATGTAGTATCTTTTATTTCCTACAGCATATTCAAAGTTGAAGCAATATAATGGTTTTAGTGTTTGACTGCATGATTTAGTTTTGAGGACTGCATGAAGGTTTTCCAGCAAAAAGTGATTTTTTTTTTCCTTGTGTGTTTACACTTTTTTGGGATATGGTATTGATATTGGCGTAGTGTATATAGTTTTGGGGACATTGTCCTGTATTCTGGGAAAAGTGTATATCCAGATGGGAAAAACTGTTAACATCTCGTGTTGAACAGCTGGAGAAAATGGTGAGTTCAACAGACAAACGGACAATCACCCTTGAAAATGAACATAAATCTCTTTAGATTAAACTTTTGGAAGACACAGTAAGGAGAAAACATCTTAAGTGGCCGAGGTGTCCCAGGAGGTTTCATAAAGTGCTCAGGGAAGTCCCACAGACTTCTTGTTATAATTCACTAGAGGAAACCTACTCAAAACTCTTATGAAAGCACACATAACTCAAAGGGAAAGCAATGCCTTTATTATCCAAAGGCAAAAAAAAATTATATGGAACAGTGTAGAGCATTTTAAAGAATCTGGCAAGAAATAATCAATGTTACTATTAAATAATTTTGCTAGCTTCTACCTTTTATTTTACCTGTGATGTTATAATTCATATGTGGATTTATTTTAAAGTGGGTCTTTTCTCAAACAGCTATACTGTATAAATTGGTTAAGAGCAGGGTTTTAAGATTTAATGTATTTTGACTCTCTCTATGAAATGTTGCATTGATTATATTTTATGTTGGGCTGTGATTTGTATAGTAATATAATTTTATAGTATATGCATGTGTTTGATTGTTTGGTTATAACTCTTACTATAGTGCACATATTTTGAAATATAAAAATGAATTAAAAAAGAAACATGCAAAGCTAGTTTTGGTATATTTATAAATCTTCTCATTAGTGATTATTATATACAGCATCCATCAATTTGGCAATGCAGAATAAGTCATTTTGAATGCCTGATACTCCAAACTTTATGTAAGAGCTTTTCGAAAACCCAGTTCTATTTTTCTTTGCTGATTTCACCATGGCTTGAAGTGTATACTACGGAGTGTTAATATTCAAAATTCAAGCATATATGTCTGCCCGTACGTTATTTAATTTCAGACTGTGTCAGAACATGAATTGGCGTCAACTGAAAATACAAAAGCAGTTCTTATGGAATGTTGGACTGTTTTGATCCTGCCTTAAAGGATACATGGTTCACCTACTACAGAAAAAGCATAGGAGAAATATTTGCACTCAACCCTGGTAAACACGAAAAGGTAGGCAGGCTTAAGTCCTGTTTAAGCAAGCAGATCAAAAGAAAAAGAAAGAAAGACAGCAAGACTTTAATAGTTGCCACAGGATCGTTTTTAGTGTGATATGAATACTACTGCTTCCATCTCACTCAAAAGTATCAGAGTAACTGGTTCAGTCAAACAACAGAAAGACTATAAACTGGTATTAATGTGAGGCTGGTAAAGGAGTTGTGAGATCTGTGGGCAAATGTCTGCACTTTGATCAATAGTGCAACACCAGCAGAAATACTGTATGTATGGTCAGTCATTAAATGATAGCCGATGCCTTCCAGATTGTTGTCATAGACTACACTGAAACAGAAACAAAAAAAGTTATCAAGAGAATTCTGCCTTAAAATACTTAAATCCAGTAAATCGTATACTACAAAGGTTTGTCTTCGAAACAATGGCGGAGTTGTTCGAAGTTTGAAATCCACCATTGTATTGCAAGCAACTCTTGTCTTACCAGGTACAATTAGAATAGTCAGTTTAGGACTGGTATTTTGTCAGTTAAAAATAAATGTACATGAAAAAAGTACCCTATTTCAGTTATATATTTTAGATATTAAGAATTATTATACTTAATATAATTGTCTGTTCCTCTGATAGTCTTAAAAGTAGATAAATCAAATCTCAAATGACAAAAGCACATAAAAATGTGTACTTTGTCATCACTTGTATAAAAGTGTAACAAGTAAGTCAACAACATGTCTATGTGCCACAATAACCACACCCTTGATTCAGTAACTTTTAGCACCATATGTTGAAGTAATCTTTTTCCTCTATGAGTTTCTTAGTTTCTTGATCAGTTTTTAACTGTACAGTACATCACAGTGATCACACTGGATAAATGTTGGCCAACACTGCTTCATTTTAATGATGTGTAATGGAGCTGCAGATGAATGAAAATAATATAATAGTGAAATATAACTCCAGAGACATAATAAGATCCAAATAATCATACAGAATCATTATGATTTGATCTCTGATATTCAAAAATACCAAAAGGAATCACAGGAAAAATGATTACATTCACAATGAATACTTAACAATTTCTAAACCAAAGCACCTAATATGTGCAGCAAAGACACAAAAACCCACCTTAATTCCCTCTAAAAAATCATGTGGAATCAAAGAGTCTAATGCATTTCTAAAAAATGAAATAGATATTTTTATATCCAAGAAGGCTCTCCAAATTGAGCAGTGCCTGCCCGAAGACCTCAATCTGTCACAATGTTCTCTTTGTTCCACATATGCCCTACATTCAAGAAATACATGTTCATCTCTTTTTGGGTAAGTACACTTCTTCCAAATCCATTTGCCATGCTTATTAATTCTGAATAAAGAAGCAATAAGTAATAAGGATGAAATCAATTCAGAATTGAAAACCGATGTCTCATCTAACCTTTTCTGATATACACTTAAAACAAGGGAATATACACAGCAGCACCTCTATGTAACATATCAAAATTGCTACTTTGCACATATTCAATAACCATTCATTCCACGGATAAATAATCAGTGTTCAACTTTATCTCTTTGTGCAGTCTTAAATCAACCTCCTACATAGGGAAAAAAAAACATGAAGGTTTGGCAGGGGCGAGCATACCATTACCATACATCATATTAAATAGGACCAGGTTCTGTGCCAATTAATTAGCCCATCCACTCCAAACTAACTATAAGGCGACTGTGGTCTCCCAACACTCTATTTTTTCATAGGTGGGTGTCTATCATTATGCCCTCTCAAGTGATCCTGGTAAATTATAGTTTACTGTCACCTCCATAAATATAATGGTAAATAACTTGTTAGTAATGCTGAAATCAGATTTAAGCTAATAATACCACAACACAACCTCAGTGATTGAGCTTGAACTATATTTAGATGCTTTAAGACTACTGATGATGCTGAGCCATATGCCATAGAGCCATAATCAAATACAGATCAACCCACAGGAATATTAATTTGTTTATCTTATCTTCTTCCTGTACCCCAGTCACATCCAGATAAATACTAGAAAAGATTAAAGATCTTTAGCATTTTCTCCTCACGTAATTTCCATGCTAACCTTGCATTCCAGATTCCAACCCATACTAGAAGATCCAGACCAAAATCCCTGAAATTGATATAGTAGCAATTCCTAATCATAAGCTGATTGACTTGATTGATCAAGTGCACTTGATCAGAAGCACCTGTCTCTGTCTTCTCGATCAATATGGAAACTGCAAGAGTGCACATACTTCTCCACTTATGACTATTACATGCTGTCCTTATTTTTTGCTGAATAATTAATCTTACATTAAAATCTATTACATGTTTTTGAGGCATGTGGCTAGATTTATCTCATTTTTGAACTTGTACAAGCCCAGATGATTATTAAGTTCTGGCCTTATATGTAAAACCATAGAACTGAAAGAGGGAATACTTATTTTCTTCTTCACATCTCTCTCTCTCTCTCTCTATATATATATATATATATATATATATATATATATATATATATATATAGATAGATAGATAGATAGATAGATAGATAGATAGATAGATAGATAGATAGATAGATAGATGTATATAGAGGTGTGTTTACAGTTGTGTGTATGGAAAAAGACATATAGGTTATGACTGTTGCAATAGTTTTAATAACTCAATATCTTTAAGAAGACAAATAATACTATAATACAATAATTAATAAATATATAATAATAGAAGCATAAATTCTGTGTTTCGCATACTCACAAATGTAAACCTACTTATTCCTACCCCGTATATTTGTATACGTACACACATACACACCATATATCTACATATATTTACATACATTGTGGAACCGACCCGGACACAGACAGGCGGACATGTTGTTAAATACCACCACACGTTTATTATTTACACTATTTACAAAGATTATGTCACTCAGATACAGTCCCGTGCAGACCACAAACCCCAATATACAGTCCTGGCCACTAATGCCTTCTCTTTGGGCCGCCTCCACACTCTCCTCGTGCCTCGTCCTACTTCCACCCGACTCTAGCCTCGAATGAAGGGAGACGGCCCCTTTTATACATAACCTGGATGAGCTCCAGGTGCTTCCGACACTCCCCCGTTGGCCACGCCCCAGTGTGATGGAAGTGCCGGCTGTTCTCCCGGCAGCTCTCCGGGTATCCTCCTTATTCTTCCCCCCAGCACTTCCTGGTGTGGCGGAAGTGCTGAGGTAACAGGTCCCCAAGGCATTTGGGCGCCTCCTGGCGGTGACCACGAGCCCCTACAGGGTGGGGCTTCCATGCCCTGAACCGTGGCCCCCAGAGCAACCACGAAGGTTTCAGGGTGAGCCTTGACCCTCTTCCGGTTCCTCACGGCGTCCCGGTTGGGTCGTTGCCCCTGGCATCCCTGACAACATATATATATATATATATATATATATATATATATATATATATATATATATATATATATATATATATATATATATATATATATATATATATATATATATATATATATGCTGTGTATCCAAGGACAGATCCCAAGGCCACAGGCTCCTGGGCCTGACAAGCCATTTGGCATCCTCCCACAACAGAACCAACCTGCAGACACATCGAATAAAAGTGAGTTATTCAACCAATTATTAATGTTTATGTTTATTGGACATCAAACAGAATTGAATAACTACATTATACTGACTGAGTGCATAGCACATACCACTTTTACTCTACTATAACTTGTGTGGTGATTAGCATTCTTTATATGAGGAACTGCCAACTGGGGAAAAGACAATCTGTTTTATCTGACATACACATTATTTGTATTCCATAATAAAATACAAATACAATAAAACCTTGTGACAACATACCTTGCAATATTAAGAACTGCAAAAAAAAACCAAAAAAACTAGTGAGCATAAAAATCCACAGTCACTGGTTTGCGTAAACTGTTCTTGCTAAAGCCAAACGAACAGTGCAGCACCAGAGTTTGCTGATGCACAAAATATAGCACTGCCAGTTGGGTAACTCACAGACTGCATTATAAACATATACTGTAGCACTGAAGCTGGCAGTGAGGCATACCTGAACTGATTCTGTAGGGCTACAAACAATAAAGTTGTGGCTATCATTATCTCTGCATGGTTCAGGGTGTCCAGAGTTCACAAGGGCCCAGAGAGACTTCTGGAATGGCATTATTGGCCATAAACTCACTTTTCAGGGTGCACAAAATTCTTACCACTACACTTGGGGTCAGCCTCTAAGACTCAGCTGGTTTAATTTCCATGAGGGCCCCTGGGCCTGGACCAAACAGGCCCACACAAGGATCCATGCAAGTACAGTATATGTCCTCACCTAGTAAGACAACAGTTCTTGGACTTCACAGTGGATTAAAAACCTTGAAACGGCTTTGCCATTGCTTCAAATGCAAAACTACAGTATAGTATATGGCAGGGATCCTCAAATTTGTTTTTTGGTCTAACTCAATTTCTTAATTAGAAACCTGTTAATAGAACTGGTAATTTAATTCTATGGCTTTCATTTTGCCACTTCAGGGGCTTCTTATGTTATATTTTTTTCTTTTCTGAAGATATCCTCCAAAAAATTAGTGCAGTTGAGCAAATCTGTAACATTCAGTCTTTTACTTTTTTCTCATTTTCTTTTCTTTCCAAATATTATATTGCAACATATGTTGAGCACAAATAGATGCAAATGGGACCAAGTCACATGGTGAACTGATGTTCCTTTGTCATTTGCAACTTTGCATTGTTAGCCGGGAAAGCACACAACAAGCAGTTAAAAACAGAATGCTCCTGCTTAAGACTAAAAGAACCTTAACAATCTTAAGAAGCATGTTAACTAAAATAATGCGTGAGCAATAATTTTTGAAGCAGCAATAGATGGTTTCTAATTAGGAAATTGAATTGGAACAAAAACTTGGGGCCCACTAGACTGTACTTGAGGACCCCGATGATATGCTTTATGGCATATGCATTATAGTGTTTAATTATTCCTTGAGCTAATTATATCTGATAACTATTCTTTGCTGTTTTCACTGTAGTGTTCAGTAACAATCTACCAGTCATTAGGACTGAAAGAAAATGTGCTTAGCATTTCACATACCTATATTATACATACATATACTGTATATACAGTGACCATATACATATACAGTATATACTATATATATGTGTATTATGTGTATTACACAATGATCTAAATGAACTCTTATACGATTTCAAGCATTTAGAGTATTAATTATTTTACCTATCAGCCTCTAGCCGCGTTATGTTCTATTATTCCGGCAGCGCTCCTGTTCTCCCTTCACAAAGACAATAAAGGACACTAGGAGGCATGGTGTATCCATTTTTTGTAAATTCGTAAAAACTATTTTTTACGTGCTTTCCAGACGCGTTCGACCCTAAATCCTTCCGACGCCCCTCAATTTTTTTTTTCGAAAAAGCAAAATAGTGTCACGACTCCAGCACCTCTACTACGTGATAAACTGGCTGTCTCGAATCCAATCGAGGCCAATGAAGACATGCCGTATGCGATAAGAATCTAAAATAGCCACAAGTCCCCAAGCACCCCTTGCTAAATATAGACGGGGTCGTGTCTAGTCTCCTGTCCGTAGCCTTGCAAACATGCGCACTGTATTCGCAACATCTTTGTCTCGTGGCGTCTTGATTTGCTCTGAAACTCATAAATGATATCCTATTACAGACCTCCGTACATTTGTTAACACACTACGCTTTAATCCAGGGAATACTTTTTTTATATCTAAATGCTATACACTAGAAGTAACCTAGGTATTTTGTGATTGGAAATTAGTCATGATTGACGGGAATGGGCTAATTTTCCCATTTCCGATTGGATGAGAGACATGCCTATTGTGCTCGCTGACTTCCGTCACCTCCTACCACCGTCCCACCCATTTTCGGGGACTTCAGGGGTAGCTCTCGGTCCGTTCCTGAGAAGCAGCGGGGCTATACGATGCCGGAGCGGGCGGGGACAGCCACTGTCTTTTACAGCAGCTGCGGAGTTTAATCGAAACAAAAGCTGCTGCGGATTTTAATAAGGGGTTCTTCTTTGTTATTTTCCATTAAAACCAACAGCTTGAAGGTCAGGACAGTTATTTAAAAGAATAGACAAATGATGCCTTTCAAGATTTGCTGACGATTCCCATCTAGCCAGGAGCACAGTGTACTCGCGCGCTTCGCTCATTCTTAGGGAACCTACCTCGGAGCTTGCGATCAGCGCTCTACAGTGCTGTTGCATCAACAAGGAGAAGGGATTGGCTTCTAAAAGACATGGCTTATCTTGCCACACACACACGTGAAGAACTGCTGTAATTTATTTACCCAGAAGCGACTCTTCTCAGCATGGTCCGTTCTGGCTGATAGCTGGCACAGAGGATGCGATTAGTAGCCTAACGAAGCACCCTTGAGCATTTCTCACTCTTTTACCATACGCCGATAAAGTTGAAATTTGTTATAAACGATTTGGTCAGGAAAGGGCGAGGTGGAGAGATTCAACATGTCAACTCCAACCAGATTTAAAAAGGACAAAGAAATCATCGCCGAGTACGAAAGTCAAGTGAAAGGTAAGGCTCAACAAAACTGGGGGGTGCGTGATGGTTTGAGTCTGGTCGTTTTCGCTGGTTTCTCTGTTCCTTACCCTGAAATTTAGAACGAAAGAAGCAAGAAAGAGAAAAGAAGAAATTGGCTGGACAAGGCGCTTTTCTGTGGTGACGTTTTATGCTATTCATGATGAATGAATGAAAAGATCAGAAAGCGCCCCTGGTTACAATGCCCTGAGCAGTTTGGCTACTAGAGGAACTTTTTCATTCTTTCTTGACATTAGACCATTTCAAATATTAGAGCATTTATTATGGTTTCCTTTTAAAATATTGAAACATCTCCATTAGATTTACCTATGAAATGTAAACGCATGAATGGCAAAGCACATGTAGTTGCTCCCAGGCAAAAATCAGATCAGACTTACTGAAATTCTAGATACTAGCAATCCGCAGATTTCATACATTGTAGCACTTAGACTGCCGTGACTCAGTGTTGCCTTCTTGTGTAGCGGGTTCGTCACGTGTACAAAGTCCTAGTAGCAGACCGGCGAATGTGCTTTAAAACCTTTCGTGAAATATTTATACCAACAAGCAGTTAGTGAAAACCACCTCTCCTAAGTGGCCTGGCTTCTTCCAGTGCGAAAAAGGTAAATCCCAAAGGAGCACTTGGATTTTTCGTTTTTTTCTTTTCGAAAGCACTCTGTGGGTCACGCAGCAGGCTGCTGTCCTCACGCCGATGTCCAAAAGCCGACGTTCCCGTCATTTAAGACGTGCAGTTTTTTTTTGCACGTTGTCCTGCCGATCTGTCCATAATACTAAACTGTCGATTTTTGGATAGTGCCGTCGCCCGTATCGCATTTTCTGCCACCGATTCTAGTGTCAGTAACGTAAATAATGCTGCTATGTTTCTTGTTTGTTGTTTCTTAGTATTTGTAGCTATTTATTATTATTTAGCACTTTTTAATTATAATGCAGTGTTGCCGCTTTCGTTTTCTTTCTTCTTAAACGTCATGACTGACAATTCTTAAATTATCTTTTCCTCAGTTTTACTAATCCGGATGGACTGTAGAATACAGTTAGCATAGCACTTTAACTTCATTTTTGTTAATACCTCTACTATTTGCTGTAACCAGTTTAATCGCAAACACCACTTTGTTTTAGAAAACAACAGTGCATGTTGTTAAAGTTGTATTTCTGTTGTTACTGTAGTACTTGTAATAATCTTATTAATTGGTTAGCGTCCTATTGATGGTGTGGTGGCACAATGGTGAATGCTGCACTCTCTTCATCTCCAGAGTTCTCGGTTTATCCTGCTTGAGTACCACTGGTGTAGTTTGCACTTTGTCCTCGTGTTTGCTGGTTTTTGCTCACAGCACTTAGACTGTTATCCCAATATCTGAAAGATGGATGACTAGAAAAACTTGTCACTCCAAATTTATCCTTTGTGAGAGTTGCCTGAGATCTATGGTTCTCACCTTCTGCCAGCATGGGGAAGATTCTGGCTTCCAATGACCATGAACTGTAAAAGCAATTTTGAAAATGGTGTATTATTGGTATGCACTCTCCACTGTACATAATATAGTCCCAGTGATCATAACAAAAATACATATAAAGCAGTATCATAGCATCACAATTAAACAGTGAGTTTACATGTGCTTTAACAACACAGTTATTCACAGAAACCGGTTCTAAATAGGCCATGTACAGTATACCGTTTTTCTCGTTAGAGAAACCAGGATATTAGTCTTTGAGAAACCAAGGATAACGCATGTAGATTTCTCCATGATTACCCAGTTAAGTGGCCATGTAAACCCTTAACCGGGTGGCAGTTCATGCAATCGGTGCATGTCCATTGCACTCTGTTAGTCTGCACATGTCTGTGCTTCATGCACATCCAGCAATCCCAGGTAGAAAATGGTGGAAGCATCCACAAATATACACTTTCTGAGGCAAAAGCTTGGGCGATTGCATTATTCCTTCATGTGGTTGAAATAAGCTGTCTCAACATTTTAGAAATTTCTTAATTTATGTTGATGAGCTGAACATGCAGTGCTAAGCTCAGAAGCACAATCTCAGAAGACACAAGCTCCATGCCTATTTTCAGATTCATGGCTGTAGATGATGGGCAATCTTTTTTTCAGTGCATTTTTATGACATTGGAGGGTTTTGCCAAGGAAAGCTTCATATGTGGACTCAAATATGTAAATGGGAGTTTTTTTAATAAACAGGTTTCTGCCTTAAACAGGTTATTCATCTTATCCTGACTCACTGGCAATTAAAAAAAACTTTGTGTAAACTTTGTATAAATGTGTGTGTGTGGATATCATTTTACATCATGCACCTCGGCCAACATCCATATCACCTGCACTTCAAAACCAGAAATCCACCTGAAGCAAAGCATGTTAGCGCCTGGCCAGTACTTGGGTGGGAGACGTTGGTAAAGTCTTACCCTGTTGTCTGTGAGTGCATCCCATTGCCCCAGGTTTCTGAAGAAAATGGTGTCATCTTTCAGATGAGATGTAAAACCAAGTTCCTGACTGTCTGTGATCATGAAAGATCCCTAGTCATCTTTTGAAAAAAGTAGAGTCTTTGCTGACTTCCTGGCTAAATTGCCCATTTTGGTGCCCTAATCATTCATGGCCTCTGGTGGCTAACTATCTCTCTCACCCCTTCGTCACCTAATGTGTGGTGAGCATACTGGCAAAAGAATAGCTGCCGTGACATCATCCAGGTGGATGCTGCGTATTGTTGGTGGTTGAAGTGGTTCCTTAATGTCTATGTAGAACTCTTTGAGTAGTTTCAACGCGCTATTTAAATGTTATAAAATTTTTATTATTATTTACACGCCTAGCGCAGACTCTGGCATGCCAGTAATCCTTTCAGTAGATAGAGATGATTTTTATTTATTCATTGATGTTATTTCTTTTATTTTTATTAATTTTATAATTAATCACATTACACTGAATGAGACACAGAATCATTATGGATACAATCACTGCATGTAATGGATTTGTTTTGAATCACGTTCAACACTTCTCATGGGTAATTTTTAAAAGCTGGTTAATAGGTAATTACTTCTTTCCCCCTAAAAATGTAAACTTAATAGTTCTTTCACTACATATGATTATTATCAGTGAGTTTTCAAGAGGAGATAAAAAATAGGTATTATGGGTTTCATTAAAGCGTTGTCTCATTCCTTTGTAGCAAACTGTGCTACCCATCTGTTTTCCAGAATTTCTGGTTTAACTTAGGGTGAAAAAATGTTAATTTCATTCAAAACCACATCCTAAATGGACTGCCAGTACACATGCAGAACACTTCAATGCTGTGTTAACTTAAAAAAGTGTGAACTCTTACGAGCCTTCTAAGCTCTTGAAGCTGCAGTTGAAGTTTATAATCAAGGGTACCTCAGTCATGGTAAAGCTTCATCAGTACGAATATGGTATTGGCTCATTTAATTATCTGTAGTTATTTCAGTGTTCACCTTGGGTATACACTTTGGTGAGAAAATTATTTTTTTAAATGACGATCATACATACAGCTTTCCACTGTGTCTTGTAGGTATTATTTAAAGTTAACTATTTTTCATAAAATATAAAGACGTGAAATCTTATGATAGAGGACACAATGACCCCTTGCATTTAATATTTTGATGTTGCTTTAGTTACTTGTGTGTATACTTTTGACATATATGGCATATGTAAGTTTGTTCACTTTCCTAGTTTATTTAAGATTTAAAAATAATTTCTTGGGTTTTTGATTGAGTATTGTTGTGTACAACACCCTAGTACTACATGGCAATACACATAAACCTTTGCTAAAAAAAATAGAAAAAAGTAAGGGTATTGGTTGAAAACCAGTACAGGTATAGGGCTACTTTATTTGCTGAATGTTCATTGTTTCCCTTTACAAGGGAGCTTTCTCTTCTAGGAGGAAAAAAAACTGCCTGGTTAGCATTAATTAGTTTCAGACACCGTGGATATAAAACATGAGTTAATATCACTGTTTAACTATAATTCTGCTCATTTTATTTTACATTTCAAGTCTTTAAATAATGTAGGCATACAACACATGTTTTCCCATGCATGGTGAAAACTTTTGCATAATCCGTTTAAATATTTACAGCAGCAGGCACAATTTCACTGTAAGTGTACATACTACTTAACAAATGTAGAGAAGATGTGCAGTGTCAGGTTGAATGGATCCGGCAATATAATACATCCTGTTTTATTTTTAGATGTTGTAAATGGGATATATTATAAGCAAATGGGTAAATGTTAGGTACAGTTTTTATTGGTTCATAATCCTTTAGCAGTTCATTTGACTGACCAATATACCTTTTTACCCTTTATCTTCCTGTATAATATGCTACCATGGCTGTCCATTTGTCTGTCCAGGTTTTTAAATCACCTGTAGCTCGCAAACCATTTGACCTATTGACCTGAACTTTGGTGCACATATACTATGTGATGTCTACTATCCGCTTTCGGGGTGATTATTGACCTCCAAGGTTATCCATCCATCCATTATCCAACTGCTATATCCTAACTACAGGGTCAAGCGGGTCTGCTGGAGCCAATCCCAGCCAACATAGGGTACAAGGCAGGGAACAAATCCCAAGCAGGGCACACACCCACACACCAAGCACACACTAGGGACAATTTAGGATCGCCAGTACACCTAACCTGCATGTCTTTGGACTGTGGGAGGAAACCGGAGTACCCGGAGGAAATCCACGCAGACACGGGGAGAACATGCAAACTCCACACAGGGAGGACCCAGGAAGCGAACCTGGGTCTCCTAACTGCGAGGCAGCAGTGCTACAACTGTGCCACTGTACCACCCTCCAAGGTTATTCCTCTTTTAATTTTTATTTTATTTTATTGTAGAATCAACTCTCGGCAGCGGCCAACAGCCGTTCTCATCCATCCCACCTTCACCGTCACTTGCCCTACCTCTTCATATCTTAAACCATTTTTGAGGCAGATTGAAGACTAAAGTGCCTGCTTAAGTGAAAAATTAAAAAAAAAGGAATTAATTAATTGCAACAGAAACACTGACTTAATCAGTTTTAACGCGAAAAGATGCAGATGAAAGAAGAGAAGAAGCGGACCGCTCGGGCGGAGAAATGAAGAGCTGCTCAGGAAGCAGCAAGCACATCAACCTCTGAGTAAATGAATGCTAAACTTACAGAGAAATAGTGTGAAAACTATGAATGTCAAGTGTATTCACTACACATTATCGTGCAATACGCCGTTACTGGCAACTTATAATGCTCTTTATTATACAATCCTGTGCAGAGTCTGAGCAGTAAATAGTAAGGCACCAGTGGTGAACTAATTGCCCATCCACGAGAAGATGCAATAAAACACATCTACACACACACACTTATACTGGGGCTCAGTAGAATCTTTGGTTGACCCCACAGTATGCCCTTGGACACTATTGAGAAAAGTGGGGTCCCTCTAGTAAGCTTCAATAGATGTCTCAAAATGAATCAGACTTCATAGAGGGGTACCACAGCACAGAACATGATGTTCTTTCAAACAGGAATACATAATATACCATGTTACCCTAAAGATTAAAATGCACTAGGTGGTCAAAAACATAGTCTCTAATCCAGTTTTTAGCTTTCACAATTAATATTGTAGTTTTTTAAAGTTAACTGCATATTATATTTTTCATAGTGAACACTTACTCTGTTACAGTTCAGAATGACAAACTTTGTATTATGATACAATAAAAGCAGTCAATTCAGACTGTATAGGAAAGAGTAATCATAAAGCAGTATGATATATTAAATGGGAGTATGAGACATTTTGCAGAAAATTGACAATTTTTTTTTGAAAGAGAGTTACAGAGTGAGGTCCAGGGGAAAGCAGCCATTGTGCAGAATAGGCATTCATGTAGACAGAAATGGAATAAAGGCTTGTTAAATACTCAAAAATGGATTATATGACCTTACAGTTATTTCTAAAAACACTTGCAGTTTAGCTTAATTGTTACTTTTTTTCAGTTTTGTTTTTTTTTGAAAAATAATTTTCTAGCAGACCCTGGCACCCCTCAGCCATACAATTGGAAAAACAGGCTTGAGAATAGATTGTTAAAATTTATGATAGTGTTTCTACAGTAGGAGAATAGTTTTAGTACATTAGAATTAATTAATAAGTGCCACACACTTGTTTTTGATCTCTGCTTTAACCTTTATGCATTTAATTGAATATTCATACAAATTATGCTTAGTTAGATATGCAAGACTTTTCCATAACTCCACGGCATCTAATTTTCAATTTTTCTTTAGCTCACAAAGTCCCATGGTACATCTTCCTTATTGAATGAAAACATTTTAGAAAAACAGAAGTTTTTAATTGAGCAGATACCTACAAAAATGAAATGTCAAGGTCTGACAAACCTTAATGCTATTTGTGAAGATGCACATCATGCTTTTTGCCCTCAGGTTTTTGTGCTCTATATTATTTCAGCTGTCGGAGGTGCATATATGTGATAGAATCTTCTTTTTTTTGCTGCGTGTTTGCTCTAAAGGGCAGTGTTCTTTTTGTTACACAGTTTTATGCTCCTCTCTCCCCGATCATGTTTGTTCATTGGTATCACTGCATTGTAGTTTTTGATCAGAATTTAGTTCTTTTTAAAATGTAATATATGCTAGTTTTACTTTCTGTCTATACATACATTGTAATGTGTTCAAATGTGAGTTATTTTTTTTTTTTATCATTTTATAATGTAAACGTCAAAAAGAAAAAAAAGTACTACTGGTATTTCACATTTTTGAATTTGTTTTGTCTGCTTCGTGGCTTCTTCACAATGTTCTTTTTATTCCTCTAGTTGCCCATTAATAATGACATATGTTTCTCAGTAATTTGAAGCACATTCTTCTGTGTTGCTTGGCTGTCCTTTCTTTTGTTCTGCCCCAGATGGTTTTGAAGGGTGTTGAGGTCTGGACTACAAAAAGGTCACTCCATTGTTTCACCTCCCCCTCCACCACTGTCTTATTCTCTTCTCAGTCAATACTTAAGAATTGCTGCTCTTTCAAGTGTGGGGCTTTTAAAATATGCAGTCGTATTCCCGGTATTGTTTTTCTGTCTAACCAGAGCTATATTACAAATGCTAGGGTAATGACACTATATTTTAAAGATGTTACTAGTGATCATCAGTTGTACCCACAGTTGCATTATCATATTATACTTCTCAAATTCCTTTTTAGTATATTAAAGTAAGAGATTTGAATGTTTTTATTTATATCAATGATCGTTTGATAACTGCTGTATGTAGCATTCTAATTATTGATCAGTACAGCAGTGAATGAATTGATTTTTATGTAATTTATTAAAAATAATGTTTGTAGATATATAAAATATTGTTGTAATTGTTTCTTAGAGTTATTGTTTATTAGTATAAAGTCTAAGTTTTCAAGTGAACCTGAACTGTTATTACCTTCACTTTACTGAAAATATCAACATAATTTAACTGACTATATGTACTGTATCTGCAGGTATTGCGTTTAAGACTAGTTTTATCTTTTATTTACGTGAACAATGCATATATTGTATTGACTTGTGACACCACATTCCTCTTTAATATAGGAATACAGAAAAATTCTAAAATAAAAAAAAAACATTATTCTTCCTTAAGATGAATTTTCGTTCTTGTACCTGATGCTGCTGTCTCTGTGACCCTGCAGTTGGATAAAATAGTTTTCAAAAAGGGGTCGGTCGATAGTTTTACAATTATTTAACAAGTTACCTAGTTCAGTAGACATACAGTATGTGAGGGTGGCAGATCTGCTGGCTCAAAGTGTTTGAGTTGCTTTGATTCTCAGCTGGGTTGCCTTCAGTTTGTTTGCTTTCCTCTGTTCATGTGAGTTTCCTCTGGGGACACCAGTTTTCTCCCACACTTCAAAACATGCTGTAAGGCTGATTGATGATTCTAAATCAACCTGGTGCAAATACGTGTGAATGTGTGCCTCTGGGTGTTTTTCAAAGGCCTGGTGTCTTACTCAGACATGGATCCTGTCCTGCACCTGTTGATGTGGTGGTAAGCTGTGGTTGCTTTAAACACAAAGAAGGAGGTTTGAAAAACATATGGACAGAACAGACATTTCTTGAAATATGAGAGCCTGATTGCAGATGCTGAAATGGATCCTTTTGAAAGAGTTCAACGACAGAGATTTAGAAGCCATTTAGTGAACTGTTTTGTTCATTAAATGTCTTAAAATGGTTGAATGCTACATTCTGCCCAAGAAGGATCACAGCATTTTTTTTAGTTATTGCAGAATGGGGAAAAAAGAAGTGGGTCAAAGTGCTGTGAGGCAGTTTTCTTTGGAAGTGGTAATTTGGTCATCGTGTTGCATAGGCCTGTTTGAGGTGCTGTAAGCATTATTTTAAGCAGCACATTATATAATATATGTAAAAAACAAAATGATGTTATTTAGTCCTTTAACTGTTAATTGTGTCAAAATGTCTTTATTCATTTGAAAAAAAGTACAGGCAGTGATCTCCTTTAATCCTATAAATACTAGGATCTGGCCTTATTTTATCGAGATGTCTTCAGAACATCTGGGTACTGGTGATATTCTTTTACACTTTATCAGTCTCAGGCTCTTTTCCTGTTAGAAGGTCTTATTTTCTCGGCCTGCCTGCTGGTCTTTTTCAGTCTGAAACAAACACACCAGATTTTAAATGAGCAGTGGAAGGACAGGGACAGTACACTAACCGTAACCATGGATACCTGGCTAGTGGCCAGTGAGCTTTGTGTTACTCAGCGGCTAGCAGGCAGCTGCATCTTCAAGTAATTTCTCTGTGTGAAAGCAGGCTAACTCCACATGGTAGAATCAGGAGAGTGAATGTAAGTACATTATGAGTGCTCTGCATTCCCTGGTCAATGTACAGAGTTTTTCTGTGATGACCTCCTTTTTATTAGAAACTGAAGCTGTCAAGGTGATTAAGGACTTTTTTTTTCTTAGATTAAGTGGCAGACATGTGCGTGATTCATTAGTCTGTAACTTCCTTTATGAATTTATATAGATCATAAACAATATGAAACAACAACAGAAAGCCTCGAGTTTTTCTCCAAGATATAGTCATGCATTCTTACTTAGAATTCTTGTGTGAACGTACCATTATCATTGCTGCTTGTTAATTACAAAGATTTTCCATCAGTCATTAATCTTGAGATAAAACACATTCAGACTTGATGGTGTTTGTTTGCATTTTAGTAAATGATCTGGATTTTCTTTGTGCCTCTCAAATATCCTCTGAAATTTCGAATCTATTTTGAATGGGCACTTCATTATTTTGTAGATGTAATTAGTATTTTCTTTATCCTGTCATGTTGTTCTGAAAGAAATCTATGCTATTTTGTCTTTTTATGTTTATTTTAATAAACAAATGTAGTCTTATTATTTTATATAATTAGGATCTGACTGTCATGAGCCAGAACTGGATTAAATGTGTTAGATTTGGGTGTCAAGCTCAGTTTACTAAGGGCCAAAAATAACACTTTTTATACTCAATGTGTGCTGGAATATATCAACAGGTCAACATCACAGTTTGTTTTCAAACAAGACACACAAGTAACACTCTCTTGAAACTGTCTTCCCACTTGACCAGCTTTTCTTTTCATGGATATTGCAGCAGGTTATGATAGCTACCTGCAGCCAACAAACAGAAATCAGCATTGAATGAAAAAATTATGTCACCGCATAAAGTCAAGTGAGATTGACTTGACATGTGATCCAGACACAGGTGAGAATTTGTAGCTCAAGCAAAGTACATTCTTTTACACCTGCATTAAAGGAATACTCCAGCCAAAAATGAGATTTTTTGTTAATACCCATGTACTGTATTTATAGTTATGGCCAGGAAAAAAATCATATTTTCATTTAGAATGGTGTTAAAAAAGGTTTCTGATAAAATATAAGTCAGCGGCAACCAACATTGAACAACAGCACACAAAATCAAATCACCTTTGAACAAATTTCAAATTATTTTCATCACATAATCCACGTGTAAAGTCATGCAGTCGTATGTTCATAATGTTCCAAACTCATGTATTTTACCAAAATATTATTAAATAAGATACTTCTGCAAAATGCTCTGTTAATCTAAAAAAGATCACGAATTTAATTTGTAGACCCGTCATTGCATTTATATTCATATCCACAACTGGAGTACAGTACCTGGGAATTATTTAGTGCAGGCTGTAAAACGTCTTGGGTCAATTGACCGTTTGCTTGTTGGAATATCTCAAATATGCACAAGTATGAGGCATATCCTCTTTTTTCACTTTTAATCTTTGTTTTTCTTTAACATTTAATCTTTAGTTGTACATGTATCTTAGGGACTAGTCACTTTTGCATAAAATGCAATTAATAAACTATTATTGCTTGCACTCCAGACAGAATGGGAATAGGGAGGCTGGTGTATAGTTTAAATTTTTGTTTGTGTTTGAGAGCATTCTGTTTTAGTTCACAAGAACATTTTCCAGAAGTGACTCAGTTGATTGAGCTGCCATGTGGGACATCCTGAGACTTTGTCAGATCTCCCCGAAGTCGTTAGATATCATGGCCGGCCTTTAAACTGGTACTGTGAGTGCATTGCAGAGTTGAGGCAGAACCTCTGTTTTTCCCAGTTGATTCTAGAGTTTGTCAGAGGTATGTTCTTGCTTCTACTCTATTCAATGCATGCATGAACTGGGTGTTGGGCAGGGCTGTGGAGTCCATGGCTGTGTTGCATCTATTGATGAAGAGAGATTCACAGATTTTGACTTTGACGACGATGCTGTGGTCTTTGTGGAGTCGATGTAGGCTCCCGAGAGACTGAGCTAGGAGTCTGAGTGTCTGGGCTTGCAAATGTTGTGGATAAAAAACAAGATCCAGGCCTTTAATGACCTCTTGGGCACAGCCATCATCATTATGTCTGTCTGTGGAGGAATGTCAACCTCATAGAGAGGTATACTTGTTTCGACAGTGACATTTATGTCTCTGGTGACTTTTTCTATGAAGTCAGTAGATGGATTGGGAGGACGTGTGGGTTCATGAGGTCACTGGAAAGGGGTGTGTGGCACTCCCGATATCTCTTCAAAAGGACGAAGGTCCAAGTCTTTAGAGTCCTGGTGCTCCATGTTCTGCTATATGGTTGGGAGAGATGGATGCTATCTAGCGACCTGAGACGAAGACTGAACTGCTTTGGTGCTGCATCTCTTTGGAGAATTCTTGGATACCACTGGTCTGACTTTGTATCAAATGAGCGGTTGCACATGGAGTCCCGAATGAGGCACATTACCTGCATTTGTGAGTGAGCATCAGGTACGGCACTACGACCATCTGGCACAATTTCCTGAGGGTTCCTCATTGCTGAGGACCGAAGAGGCTGGATCAGGTCAAGGGGATGCCCACGTAACACCTGGCTGTGTCAGATAGATGGTCATTTCCAGAGGATAGGACTGGACTGCATGTTAGCCTAGGTGGTTGCCAACCAGGATCCCAAGCTGTTTGGTCATGTGCTGGTTGCAGCAACGCACTGTACCAATGCATGCTCCCCAAACTAATCTGACCTGACTCATTTAACAATATTTTAGTAAAAGTACATGTGTTTGGAGGATGGATGTTTTGCTACTATTTGCTGTTGTCCAACGTTGGTCATTATTGACATATTTTGTATCAGAAACTCTTTTATCACCATTCTGTATGAAAAAATTAGATGAAAAGATTTCTTGGCCAACACTACAAATTACATGGGTTAAGCAAAGCATAAAAAAATTACATTTTTAGTGGAGTATTTCTTTAATATATGTCACAATCAGATGACACTCTTAACAAAATTAACATATAGAATGTAAAAGCACTGGTGAGGGATCACACAGACCACAATCAAAGTTGGTAAGAAACAGATAGTGATGACATTTAAGACAAGAAGAAATGCCAGTAAGTTTTGTAAACACTCAGTGGAAAAGACAATTATGTCAGGCAGCGACAGCAGTCAGGTAAGCCTCAGAAAGGTGGCCAGCCCTGACACCTGTTCAGATTTAATAAGTGAGCACAGTGGCAGCAGTGGTGCGCATGAAGTCCAGCTACCATCTTTTAATGAGACTTTCACATCTTTGGCATCATGTTAAATACTAATAAATACAGTTATATGTGGCAGAGTGGCATATCCACCTCTTTTCACTCTTTCTCATGAGATTATGAGCAGCCAGGTGTAAATGTATTCCAGTTATATACAGATACATTCCATATATGGAATGCAGGTTAAAAGGGGGTATTTGAGAAAACTAACAGTTGCATATTTTGAATATTGAACAGGCCGCTGCAAAAAAATGAAAGGCCTTGGGTTTAGCACTTCTGGGCTAGATAATAGATGGATTGTTTTATATACTGATAAATATTGGAGAATATTAGTAGACACTATTATATTTCAAATGAAGTAGTTTATATGCACCTCTTAACAACTTGCAAGGTTTTTATACTGTTTAATAATTTATGTTTTTTTATTAACATTCAAATTTTTATTTGAAAAGAAAAGTCAGAGCATGAATCCATTGCTAACAATCCCCTTGGGTCTTTGCTAGTCAAATCTCCTTCAGATCTCCAATATAGCTATACTATAAGAACCAAAGGACAGAGGCCTTAGATAAGAATCTTAATCCTGGCTGAAATTTCTGCCATTGAATATATGTACTTTTTGGAAACCAAAAAGTAACTAGCTATTTACAGTGTTTTTTTCACCTCAAATACTTGTCTTTATTGTATTGGGAATGTACTATCATACGTTATCTTAATCTCCATGGGAACTATTTAACATTCTCTAGCTTTATTGTATTGGGACTGTTTAAGATTATATCCTAGGTTTATTGTATTTGTACTGTACTTGCAAAAGATATCTCAATTTTAACTTTTTCTACACTGCTGCTGGGGGGTTGTTTTGTTCTATACATGCTCAGTTTTTTGGACTGGGACTTTGTTAAGTGTGGTCTGCCTCACACAGGGAGGCAAAATGGGGTGGGGGGGTAGCACATTGCTATTTTTTATTTATCCTTTCTGCCCCAATAACCATACGTGCCAACATAACAATAGGCTTCATAGCAATAACACCGGGCAATAATATGAAATTTAAGTCAAAGCTATCATATGTAACAAAGTACTACCTCAACTTAAAATGTCATTAAAAGTTCAGAAGCAATGTTTTTATAACCAAACATTGAACTTTGTGAGCTGGAATGTCAAACGTCTCAATGAAAAAGAAAGTATTCTCTCACTTAAAAGGTTTAAATGCCAAGATAGTATTTTTACAGGAGACTGGTCTTGTAAGTAAGGACCAGTTTCAGTTGCAAAGGGAGTGGATTGGCAACTTCACTGCAGCTATACAAAGAAAACTAGGGGTGTGGTAATCTTAATACACAGAACTATTCCATTTGTAGTGTCAGATGTAGTATCTGATCCTAAAGGGTGATATGTTATGAGGTGGGCAGTTTTTTTTAATACTAAAGTGATTCTGATAAATATCTATGCACCTAACGTGGATGATAGAGATTTCATCCAAAATGTATTCACATGCATTCCTAATGTTGAACACTAATACAATTATAATACCCAGAGAATTTAACTGGATAGGTCTTCAGCTACAGTGGTGATAACATCCAATACTGAAAAAATAATTGCACAGTTTATAATGGATTACACCCATGGAGGGTTATAAATCCTAACCTAATTGCATATTCCTTCTTCTCTCAAATTCATCATAGTTACTCCAGAATGGATTATTTCTTCCTAAACAATAATTTTTTGCCCATTATCAAATCTTGTAAGTACAGCGCTATTGTTATATCCGACCATGCCCCTCTGATCATGGAGCTTAAATCACTATGCCCTGCACACTCATCTTGTAGCTGGTATCTTAACCTCCTGTCATTAACTATTGAAAACTGTACAGAATTTATATCCAAGCAAGTCGATTATTTTCTAGACACAAATGCATTCAGAATTGAGTCTCTTTACTACTAAAGAAATGGAGCAGCTCGTCTTTAAATTGTGACATCATTAATATGAACACTGAGAGAAGGCCTGTAAGATATTAGCCCAAACAAATCCACATGCAAGAAGTCTGCAACGCAATAACAATTACCAGTACAGACAGTGATAAAATCATTGACCATAAAAATATAACCTACACATTTTGAGAATACTATAGGTCCTTATATTCTACACAGTCTAAGGAAAGTAAGACACAATCTAATGAGTTTTTTTTGACTCATTACACATTCCACAGCTAGATGCTCTTAGTGCTGTGGAACTGGATAGACTGCTGACACTCTCAGAATTACTAAACACTATAAACTCTTTTCAAAGTGGGAAAGCAGCTGGTCCTGATGGGTACCCAGTGGAATTTTATAAACAATTTTCAAATAAATTATTTCCACCATTATTAACAATGTTTATAGAAACTAAAGACAACAAAATTCTCCCTCAGACTTTCCTTATTAATTACTGTGTTGCCTTAGAAGAATAAGGACTTAATACAGTGTAATCCATACAGACCAGTTTTACTCCTGAATAGTGACATTAAGATGCTCTCCAGAGTTCTAGCTAGAAGGAATGAGAAAGTGCTTCTTTCTGCAATATAACAAGACCAAACTGGATTTATTAAAGTCAGACCCTTAGTGTTTAATATAGTATATACACCCATTAAATCTAACACCCCAGATATCTTACTATCTTTGGATGCAGAAAAAGCATTTTATATGGTTGAATACCTATTCATCACATTGCACAAATCTGGGTTTGCCCCAAGCATATGTTCATGGATCAAACTACTCTGTACTAGTTCAAAAGCCACAGTTGGTATTAACAACAATATTTCAGACTACTTCAAACTAGAATGCAATACTTGACAAGGATGTCCCCTATCACTGTTTCTCTTTGTAGTCACCTTTGAACCAGTGTCTGTTTACTTTTGAAATGCAGAGATAAAGGGGATTTTCAGAGAAGTTCTTGAATAGAAAATATCACTATATGAAGTTGATATTGTACTGTATATATCTGATCCAAAGAATTCAGTGCTGCAGATTTTCAAAAGCTATCTGGACTTGAAATTGTTGTATCTTAGCAGGTCAGTGTAAATCTCAAGGGGTAAATATCACTGTGACTGTGCGGGTCTGCTCAGTCCTATTCAAAGGAGTGACATAACAAAGGAATGAAACCTCAGATATAAATTTCAAAGGAGTGACAACCATCCAACCAACCAACCAAGTGGTAGGTGGGGCGACAACGATTTTTTTGGCGAGCATACTTTCAGTTGTGTGTGATAGGTGACTCGTTATGTCACTCCAATAAAATGTCACTCCTTTAATACGGTATTTATGTCACTCCTTTGTTATGTCACTCCTATGAAGTGTCACTCCTTTGATACAGACCCAGGTCAGCTCCTTGCCCTCTCTTCGTTTTTGGGAGCCTCTTGAACCCGACACGATTGATAGTCATGACTGGGATGAGAGTGACAGATGAAGACAAAACACACAAGAAGCGTGTTGAAGGTGCTCAGTGCTTTTATTAAAAAAAAAAACATATCAAAATAGTGTCCAAAGTGCAGTGCTTCAACTGCCAATAAATAAATAAATAATCCTTAAAAATCAGTGAACATGTGGAGGTTAAAAGCCCATAAATAGAAAAATCCAACGAAAACAAAGTTAAAACCGTCTGGCAGGAATCTCATTTAAAATTCACAAGTCCTGGTGCCTTCCTTTAAAATTGATGCCTTTCTGGCGTATCCTATTTGGACCTCACAGCCCGAAGAGACATTGACCAGCAGGTGCAGACACCCATTTCTTCTGGCCTGTGTACACGCTGCCAATCCCAAAATGTCTGTGGGCAACCCCCGATCCCTGCTCAGCCCAAACTGCTGCCAATACAGGCTCAACACTGCACAGGCTTTCTGTACTTCCACCATTGCCATTGGCTCCACCCGGCAAAAGTACCTCCTGAGCATGATGGTCACTCCTGCTCCCAAGTTGTTCAACAGGAGCAACCCACAGCCACCTCCTGAGCAATGGCCATATGCTCCTCTTTGGGACTTCACTCCCATCTACCGTTCATTACACCGGCTTGTTTTCTCTCTCTTTTCCTCCTGCCTGGTTCTTTTCATGTCATTTAACTCCACTCTCTTTTCTTGTCTGTTTTTTCTTCCTTTTTTTTCATTTTGTCTTTTCTTGTTCCTTTCTGTTGCGCTGGCTCGTCCCATGGGCACAGTGTCTCAATCGCACACAGCAGGAAGCTGATGAAGCAATTGAGAAAGACTGCACCTTCACATGCAGGTGTGTCTCACTCGAGTTACTTCACCAACTCCCTCAACTGTGTGAGTGCGCCCACAGAGAACGAGCCAGCCAATGGATTACTTTATTAAAAACGCTTCAAACCTTTCCTGTATGGTTCAGAAAGAGTTTCATCCCAAGAGCTCTAAACGCACTCAATCAGTCCATCAACTGCTCCTTGTAGAACTGTCTGTACTTATGAGTACAATCACCTCACTGTAAACTTGCGATACAGTTATAATATTGCACAACCTGAGCCGCTTTATAAAGTGCATATTTACATATGATGACAATATCATTTTTAAGATGAAATGCAGCAAAATATGTTTATCATATTATACAGATAAAACTTTAACTTCATTTAAATAATCTATATTATTAATAATTAAAGGACATGGTGTTGCTACACTATCAAGCATCTGGCGCTACGTTCACGGATTGTTCCTGCCTTGCACTGTATGTTTCACTGGGACTAGCGTGAAGGATAGAATAATTAAACATGTACTACGAAGATATTTCAGTGTTCCTTAAAAGTTTTGAAGAATCGCATTATAAGCTTACAGATGGCTTAACATCCATTGCAGAGCTGATTGTGTGGTGAATGGGTATTTGGAGAAAGAAAAGTAAGGACAGGAATTGGAGGTTAATACTTTTGAAAGAAAGAGTACTGCAAGGGCGGCCTTAGGCATGTGCAAACTGTGCTCCGGCACAGGACCGCCAAATCCCAGGGGCCGCCACGCCAATATATATCTATACTAATAAAAAGCAAAGTCCTTACTGACTGACTGACTCACTCACTGACTCATCACTAATTCTCCAACTTCCCGTGTAGGTAGAAGGCTGAAATTTGGCAGGCTCATTCCTTACAGCTTACTTACAAAAGTTAGCCAGGTTTCATTTCAAAATTGTACGTGTAATGGTCATAACTAGAACCTACTTACGTACATATATACGACCATAGCCTGCATCTCTGTCGCCGTGTGAGGAGGAGTTGCGTCCCTCATCGTCACGCCTCCCACGTAATTGAGTGCCTTCCCATATAAGGCTGTCCATCAGCATTACACAATTGAGAAGGCAGCTAAAGAATATGAAGCGAGTGACGAATACAAGCATATTTATAAATGCAGCTACTGCGGAAACAAAGCATGGTGTAAACCTTAAGTTTAAATTAAGTTCATAGACACGCTGCTGCTGGCGTTTGTCATGCCTACGACAAATACGATATTTGCGAGATCCAAGTTTACTGAGAGGACGCAGGGTATAAACGAGACTTTTGATCACTTTGTAACAGAGTTAAAATTGATGGTGAAGGACTGTGCTTATGCAAACGAAGATGAGATGGTCAAGGATAGAATAGTGTTTGGCACAAACTCAGCGAAAGTGCGAGAGAAACTTTTAAGTGCCGGGTGTGAGCTAACATTAAATAAAGCCGTGGACATTGCAAGATCGCACGAGATAGCACAACCACAGCTGAGAAACTTTGATGCATGTACCCCGAGCGGCTCACGTGAACTGACTGTGAACGCAGTACGCACACAAAAAGCAAGACCTCCAAAGAGCGCTGAACAAAAAACACATTACACAATTGAGAAGGCAGCAAAAGAATATGAAGCGTGTGACGCATACAAGCATATTTGTAAGTGCAGGTACTGCGGAAACAAAGCACGTGGGGCTAAAGGAAGACAGTGTAAAAAATGTGGTAAACTGAACCACTTCGCTAAAGTTTGCAGGACTGGGAAAGGTAAACCCGTGCATGTAGTGTGTGATGTCTCAGACAAAGCGGAAGACGAGCTGTTTATTGATGCAGTAAGAAAGGAACAACCCTCTGAATCTGAACAAGCCTTTGTAGACATATCAATAGGAAAGCAAGGTGTAAAGCTTAAGTTTAAATTAGGTTCATAGACACGCTGCCGCTAAATATTCGCAGGCAAATCTACAACTTAATACCGGGAATGCCTGTTAAACATCTTAGATTCACGAGTACCGATTTGGGTAGTGAACACTTCGATGAATGAAACCTGTTATCTTTACAGCGGTTGACAAACACGGAATATAACTTGAACACAACACATCCTCCAAATACGAACCTGATTGAAAGAAATAATGATAATCAAATCCTTGATGACAGCAACACTCATAACAGTCACAAAACAATTACATTGACAATCATGTTACGTTATTTTTAAAATGTTTTCTTTTCTTTTTCATAATTTCTTTAACACTACTTCTCTGCTGCGAAGCGCGGGTATTTTTCTAGTTGAATATAAAACAGAAAGAGAAAATAACGATACAGCTAAAAACGCAGCAGCAAATTTTGGCAAAAGTTAAATGCTTGTGTCATGAGCATGAGGCGGCTATGCAGTGTCCACAATGGACGTGGCCATCCGCCGTGCATAAGATACCATATTGTAAGTTTACTCTTTTTAATGTCATAGATTTAGAGCTGCAGTAAATCAACATGTTATCTCATTCATTTTTTCGATCATGGAACTAAACTAATGCACACTAGCCTTTTTTTGCTTTGCATCGTAAAGCTACATGTCTGAGTTGAATTCCTGCCTTATGTTTGAATGTTGTAACAGGCAATTGCTGTCTGTAGCCCTGAACTTAAAAAATTGGGTTCAGAAAAGGAGTGGATGATTTTGTTACTATATTTATAATATTAACAGTATTTTTTGCAAGTACAAATTATATATCTTTAAGATAATTAAAAATAATTATGTTAATGAATATTAATCAGCTAAGGCTTTCATTTAGAGCACACCAGTTTATTTTAAAGACACAAACTATAGAACTCTAAACCTACAACAGGCTTGACTTTAGAATTTTGACTATTTTTAAAGTCCATGTTTCATTCCACTTTCTTGTTCATTATGGAGTTGTAACCTGTTAATGTCATAATCAATGGCAAGTCTGGGACAAACACTGCATTGGATGGAACATTATTGAAAAAAACTGCAGTGGGTTTGTTTAATATACAGTATATGCTGTTTTGTGGTACTGATGCCTTCTTTTCGTGTCATTTTAATGAATTTGTAATTCTTTGTAGGATAATTGGGATGTGGTGACTACTTGGGTCCTTTTTCATGTTTGTCATACTTACAGTATCTTTTTTCTCTTGAACATTGATTTCATTATTTCAAGATGGTATTCATCGTGCAGAGACTGGGATGAGACTCAAACCCAGTGACTGGTTATTGTGGGACAGCAGTATTAACCACCATACCTCCTCTTTTAGTATTAGGATATTGCTATATACAACCATTGCTCCTGTTAGTAGTGTTTGTGCTTATTAGTAACATATGAACTAAGATTCACAGAACAGGTTCAAAAGAAACAAAACTAAAACAGAGTAAGCTCTTAGTGTATGCATACATGTTTTTACTCACTAACCCATATTTTAAAGCAAAATGTATTGTTTAGTTTGCAGGTGTTCTGCTTTAAGTTTACTTTTATTCTTACTACTGTCACTTTATCTGTGTAAAGGATGTTTTATTTGTTTTATTGAGCTGAATGCCAAATGCAGAATCATTTGATTCATAATGTCAGTTACAAAGCATAGTGTCGAGAAAATATTATAAAGTAGGCATTTTCTACAATAATATGGAAGGATGCATACTGTAGTAGGAAAATCCTGACTTTTTTAAAGACGGCAAGTCGTTCTGGATTTTATATTTGCTGATGGATCAGTGAACCATTACATCACATGCATTAAATGTTCCCCTAAAGGTTACAGGACACATCCACACAACTAAGCAAATATGTTTTTTTTAAATTTCATCATCACAAGATGTTGTTCATTTCAGTGTAAATGCTTCATATACAGTATACACTGCTTCATATTTTGTACACCTGCTTGTGCTTCCTACACAGTTCTAATTTTTATTTTTATTAATGTGTTCTATTTTTCCTTTAATTTGGGTGTTCTCAGAATACCTTAAAAAGCATTTCCATCACCATTTTCACAGTTTTAACTCATGATCAGACTTGTTCCAAAAGCATCTTGAAACCTTATGTTACATTTTTAATCAATAGAAAATTTTGCCGGAAGAAAACTGGAGGATGCATTTGACATAATTTGTTTTGGGACAATATACCTTTTTTTTACCAGAGAGACAGAAAGATATTTCATCTCATGTCCCTTAGAGTGCCACAGGAAAAATTTGTTAATTATGCTGTAGCTCTGTTACATAGATATTGTTGTTGCATAATTTTATACATATGGTTGAAATGGAAATGAGACAGAACCAAACAAAAGAAATAGACAAAGAGCCAGTAGATGTTTAATAAAATCTGTGATGCATACATTCATATTTTTTTCAGCTTCTCTGATTATTTTCCCTATGTTTGCTATAGAGGACATCTTACAGAAACCCATTACCCACTCCCTGTTAAACCATAATTTTATTGTTTTGCAGTAATTTTTCTTGTCAGACCATTAACATATTTGGAAGCATGTAAGGCTACCACAACTCCTCCATTTTGCTTGCCATAGCTTTGAATTGATTAATCGGGTATAATTTCATATGTTTTGGCTGAGTTGGTTTGGGTAATTGCTAATGCTTTTTATTGAGTAACATCAGCTTTTTCAAAATCCCATCTCTCATAGAAACCATAAACCACAGGAATTTTACTATGTGCATGTGTGTATATGTTTTTATTGCACACTTTCATAAGAGTTGGAAAATAAATGAATAAATAAATTTAAACTGAACATCAAGAACGGAGTTATAGTACTACATTTGAACCTTAGATTTAACTGTGAATTAAAAAATCCGTGTGGCTGTTATGTTTTGTCCCTGTTATTGACATTGTCCTGAAATAAACTCATGCACTGTCTAGAGTAGATTCATTCTTGGTGTTTTTAACAGATAACTACTTCATAAACATCTTTCAATTATTTTCTAATTGATGTCTTCCAAAGGTGATTCTTATTAAATAGATATTAGGCTGTAACTGGCAGTCATTTAAGCACACAAACGATTGTACCCTATGTATTTGGAAGTATTTTAAAGAAGTGAAGTTCATTGTTATAATAAATAAATTGGCAATGAAGAAAGTTTCTTAGTAAGGACCATGTTTGAGCATTTGCTTGTATACTTTACTGTTGTTATGGTAGTAGGCCTAAATCAAGTAAAATGGTTAAACAGTCAATTTGAATTTCTCAATGGGATTAATAAAGTTGATCTAATCTTATCGATAATTGATGCTGTTTTCTTGCACAGTCATTTCTTTATTATCTTTAGGTAGAAAATACAGAAACAAAAGGCAACAAATTTGTTATTGGTGTGGTATGGGGGAGTATGATGTAGATAAAATTAACTTCTCTTTCCTTGGTCAAGTGAAGAAATTAAAATAGATAGATTATACAAATGAGCTTAGTTTTTTTAAAATATTGTTTTAAACTGGTTTATTTCTAAATATATAATAATTTATTAAAACACAGTGAAATCCTTGTTTTAAGATTGAGAAACAAAATTTACTACTCTTCATATAACACTTTTGTCAATTGTTTTTGTTGTTTTTGATTATTTGTTTAACCAAATAATAATCAAAGGTCTTACCAGTAATTTGTACAATTGAACAGCTTACATGTTATGCATGGGTTGTTTATGTCACTTGTGAGGAACAGATGGCATCTGTATGTTTATTTAATGATGGGAAAACCTTCATAAAACCCTGATGTAGCTTATTCCTGGAGTGATGTATGAAATAATTTCTAAATAAAAATTGTCTTTCTGCTGTGGGCATCACAAGCACAAGTTTTTCAAAAGTAAAAGTATACCTGCTATTGAATTTCTGCTGCTAACATCATTATATCTTTATTGGAAAATAATGAAAAAAATACATTAGAAAATGCATAGTTTTCATTTAGAATTACTTGCACTTTTTTTAGAATGAATCAGCTTACTTTTCAACATTTTGCTTCCCAAGTCTTTTAAATTAATTATTTCTGAGCATTCACTTGGCAATTGTAGCCAAGGAATAGCAGACTGTGCATCATTTTTAGATGTGTGGTCATCATACAGCTATTTTTAAATCATTTAAAACAGATTTTTACTGAACATTCTCTAAGGCAAACCCTGCAGTGAATAAGTAGTGTATATGAATATATGCCAGAAAGGAAAAGATTGCTGATTGCTGGAATTGATTGTATAAAGATCTTACAGGTTTATGGCTCATGCTTTTTCTTGAGTGACATTAATTAAAGCGCTTGTGGAAGAAGCAAAAAGCTGAATCTGTGCAAGGAGAACTGTGGTAATGTACACTTTTCATTTGGCTTAATTGGCTTAATTTGCACACAATCATTTGCCATCCTCTTTTTTATTTTAAATGAGGTAGCCCTTTCAAATTAAAAGAAAAAACCTGCACTGAATATATTCTGTGTGCTATTATTTTGTTCTGGTTTTGTCCAATCTAAGAGAACATTTTCTGTAAAACAAGTCAAGGAAATTAATGTAATAGGTTGCACTGTTCCATCACTATGTCTTTTTTATGTGGGACATTTTATCATGAGAATGTTCACAAGACTAAGCAAACCAGAATGCAGTATCATGGGCATGTGACAAATTCAGTGCATCTTTCATGAAACCACAAACATCTCAGCTGGTGAATTGGTTTTTAAAACTAATCTCTACACAGTTGGGAATTGTAACATTCAATTGAGTGGGCCATGCTGATCATGACATTGTTACTTTTCAAACATTAAAGATGTCATTACAGTTTAAAAATGTGTTAGGTTAAATGAAAATAGGTTGATATAGCTTGCACTGGTAGCATTGTTCCCAAGAACTCCTAATCATCAGCATGTTATTCATCTCCTAAATTGTTTAATAGTTATTGTATAATTTAAAACGCCTTTTAAAAGTATTCTAGTATTGTCTTTTGTCCTTATTACTATAGCCTCAAAAATGGCACAGTAGAACGTAGTTGTTTAATTAATGTAGTGGGTTGCACTGTCCCATCACTATAGGACACATAGTTGTTTTTAATGTGTAGTCTGTGGAAAACTGCTTTCCAACTTGTCTGCTGCACACTCTAAAGTCTCAAAACCAATTAATTGTATATTACAGGTATTTTTCATGGTTATGTTTAACTGGGAATGCTAAACAGTGCAAGCTTGAATTTGAAAATTATGTATTGTTTTACTCAAATTAAAGATTACATAAATAAATATGAACATAATGAAAAAAATACATGTGAATAAAAATGGCATTCTTAAAAGATGAATTTTGTGTGGGCTATGAGTTAAGACAGAATAAAGCTGTAATTCTCCAAGGTCCAACAGTGTGTTAAAAGCTTTGAGGGAGTCTCATTGCATAATGCACTTGTGAAGCATGTGTGACTTTTGTTTAATTGATGGTTTGTGGGAAGCAGAGTTTAAACCAGTCAGCTGCCTGATGCACTGAGTTACACTATAGTATACAGCACTTGCTTAGGGTTTCAAATTGTATTGCAGTACATGAGGGTTCATTAACAACTGTTTTCTTTTGCCTTGATTGATGTTATGTTTTGTTTTCTCTTAGAGATTCACTAGCTTGGTAGTTTTATTTTTCTGAGAAATACTTTTAATAACTGAATGTTTAAGGTCCATTTAATTGATATTAAAGGTGGAAGTAGCAATTATCCAGTGTCAATCCAGTATTACAAGTGTACATTATTCATGTGTTATCTGTGTTTTCTTGCTCTTTTTATGGCTTCTTTTTAGAATTAATACAGTCAATCATTTTTTGTAAATTATGTTCATGATATCATTTTTATTTATCTTTAGTTGCTTGTAATGGATTCTAAATAAGCATAATAATGTACAACGGATGACACCAAAAGCATGTGCCAACTCTCACTGGAAAAGGAAGATGTTTTATCACTGTTCTGTGTTTTGGGATATGAAAATATCCAGAGGCAGTTGGATGATTGCTTCAAGAGCATTAAAATTTCATATCTGTCAGTTTCAAAGATATTAAGTGGGAATTAATTGCTATGCATGGTGAATTCATATACTAAAGGAAAGTAAAGGGGGTGGGGAGTGAATAACACTACTGCATTTACAATGTAATATATTCTAAATGTAAGAATGTTTAAATGTATAGTTCAGACTCCTTTGAACAAAATGGTAGGCGGCAACAAATGTAGGTATTTGTTTAGAATACTATTATGTAAAAGCATACCAGCAAAAATAAGAAGCTGCAAGCATCTATGTAGGTAGCTAGGATTCTGTAGGTGAAAAGCAGCTAATGCCATATTCAAAATACCACCACTTGTCAATAATTTGGAATGTCAAGGACATCATCTATTAGCTACATTTACAGAGAAAACCCTGCTAATGTAGCCAAAACCATTTTACAGATAATTAGATACTGTGAATTGAATGAAAGTTTAAGTGCAAATCCCCTAGGAGATAGGATTTACATGTTAGTCTGGTCACTGCTCATGGAGTTTCCATGTTTCACTCCATCTGTGTTTTATCTCTCCAGATATTCCAGATAGGTTAGTTAATGGCCCCAATTTGCCCAGTTATGACCAAGTATTTGAGGCCTGTGATGGACTGGTAACTTGTACAAAAAGTATTTCTTGCCGTGCATCCAGTTCTGCAGGGATTTGCAGGGATTTCTCCTGGGTTAGATATAATTAGTTAAGAAATGGATTGGTGGAATTACTGTATTTGTTTTAATAGACCATAACTTAATTTGCATCAGAGCATGAATAAAAAAGTATGTATTACATTTATCAGTATTTACATTTTTAACGACAAGTTGTCTTGAATATTACTAATTCTACTAGATACTGAATCCAGAAGCAGCAGCAATTTTATCTATTTGTTTATATACTTAAATTAGAGGTTAATTCTGACCATTTACTGAATTTTGTCATTAATTTGGCAGCTTTTTATTGTCCTTTAGGGAAAAAAGTGTAGTTGTATAGCTTTATCAATTTAAAGCTGCGCTTGCATAAGATGTGAAACTCACATTTTATGATAGCCATGTCTGTCTGTCCTCATGAAACAACTTGTCTCCCAGTGCAGCAATTTTGTTGAAATTGGGCAACTTATTCTTTGAGAAAATTTATCAGAACAGTTCAATTTTTGCTGAGATATCTCAAATCAAGGTTATTATAGTTTTGCCTTTTTATATTAGTTTTTATTTCTACATTTTTTCTGACCTTATTTGGAAATTCAGTTTAGTTTTACTTTTCCTTCATTGCGTGTTTTTTATTTTAATTTTATTTTTATTTCACAAAGACATTTCTATTTTATTTATATATATATATATATATATATATATATATATATATATATATATATATATATCTATAGTAATAAAAGGCTAAGCCCTCACTGACTGACTGACTCACTGACTCACTCATCACTAATTCTCCAACTTCCCGTGTAGGTAGAAGGCTGAAATTTGGCAGGTTCATTCCTTAGAGGTCACTTACAAAAGTTAAGCAGGTTTAATTTAGAAATTCTACGCGTAACGGCCATAACTGAATCCTACTTACGTACATATATCTGTCCATAGCCTGCAGCTCGGTTGCCGTGTGAGGCAGAGTTGCGTCCCCCATCACCACGCCTCCCAGTAGTTGGCTGCCTGCCTATATTGCGTCCTCCATCCCCATGCCTCTCACGTAATTGACTGCCTGCCCATATAAGTCCATCCGTCAGCAGTAAGAAAGCAAGGTAAAGAAACGGAAAGAATATCTTATTTATAAACGGCACAGATATATTCACATGTACTTAACCTATATTACAACTATATACACATATAAATTAGACTCCCAGACACACACAATCCCCACACGTTCCCCAGTCCTTTATCTGAACTTTCTTTTAAAGGTTTATAATCACACGGCCTGGGAAGTCTGCAGTGAATCCAGCGACCAATCCTGATGTGTGCCGCGGACACGTTTACTTAATTTACATGTAAAGAAGCGGTCTCACCGGCTTGGCGACAGTTCCTTTATTGAAGAATGAAGTCCATCTCACCCGGGTGACTCGGCATTAGCGTCCATCCATGGCTGACGCCCGCTCCACAACAGACAAGTAAAGCCGTCAGCTCCGAATATCCCTTTTAGGTTAGCAGGCACGCCTTCTATGTGCACCCAACCATTCTTATTACGGAGTCTTCCTTGCTTTACCTCTGGTTATGTTATTTTTAAAATGTTTCCTTTTCTTTTTCATAACTTCATTACAAATTTACTTGTAAATTTACTCTGCTGCGAAGCACGGGTATTTTGCTATCTTACACATATACGTAAAAGGCAAAGTCCTCACTGACTCATCACTAATTCTCCCAATTTCTATATATGTGGGAAGCTGAAATTTTGCGTGCTCATTCTTTGCAGTGTACTTATAAAAGTTAGGTATGTTTCATGTCCTATTACAACACCCAAGGGGGGGAAATGGCTGTAACCCCTAAACTGTATATATAGATAGGGGAAACCTCTCCTTACTATTTCTGCTACCTCCAATTTTCCCATGCTCATCCTTTACACTGTACTTACAAACGCTAAGTATGTTTCATTTTGTGCTGTGCCCCGTAATGAACTTTTAAAAATAACGTCTTCTTTTTGGTGGTTTTCACCATTACGCCATAAGGAAGTTTAGGAACTGAGCTCTCCTTTTGGCGGTTTCATTCCTTATTTCCATTAAAAGAGGATTTATTTCACACACAAGGGCCACCCCCAGTCCCCCTTCCTTTTTCCACACGGCCGCTGTCTACACACCTACCACGTGGCTGGCTCCCTGCCTATATACATTAAGGACATCCCGTTCTCATGTGCCTCCTCACACGCTTCCTTACTGTCCTCAGCTGTTCGTGGCTCACTGCTCCCTTCTTCTTTACTCCACCGCTTCAAGCCTATTATTGTTCGCCTTGCTTCACGTCTGCCTGCTGGTGACTCCTGCCTTTTCAATCAACATTTTTAATCAACATGTATTTATATAGCACATTTTCATACAAAAAAATGTAGCTCAAAGTGCTTTACAAAATGAAGAATAGAAAAATAGAAGACACAATAAAAAATAAACATAAGTCAACATTAATTAACATAGAATAAGTAAGGTCCGATGGCCAGGGTGGACAGAAAAACAAAAAACTCCAAAAGCTGGAGAAAAAAATAAAATCTGTAGGGGTTCCAGACCAAGAGACCGCCCAGTCCCCTCTGGGCAATCTACCTAACATAAGTCAAACAGTCCTCTTTGTATTTAGGGTTTTCATGGAAGGACCTGATGATGATGGTCACTTAGACTTCTGGCTTTCAGTCCATCAATGTTGGTGCATCATGATGCTTTGAGTAGGTGGTGATGGCGCAGGCCGCCACCACAAAGAAAGCGGAAAAAGAAACAGAAGAGAGAGTAGTGGTTAGTACGGATTTTGGAGCCACTGTGAATAGTTATTATGATGAATTGAACATACAGAGTATCAGTATTAAGTTAAAGTGAAGTTATAAAAAGGCCATGTTAAAGTAATGTGTTTTCAGCAGTGTTTTAAAGTGCTCTACTGTATTTGCCTGGCGAATTCCTATTGGCAGGCTATTCCAGATTTTAGGTGCATAACAGCAGAAGGCCGCCTCACCACTTCTTTTAAGTTTAGCTTTTGGAATTATAAGAAGACACTGATTTGAAGATCTAAGGTTACGATTTGGAATATAATGTGTCAGGCATTCCGATATATAAGATGGAGCGAGATTATTTAAGGCTTTATAAACCATAAGCAGTATTTTAAAGTCAATCCTGAATGACACAGGCAACCAGTGTAGTGACATCAAAACTGGAGAAATGTGTTCGGATTTTCTTTTCCTAGTTAGGATTCTAGCAGCTGCATTCTGCACTCGTTGCAAGTGATTTATGTCTTTTTTGAGTAGTCCTGAGAGGAGTGCGTTACAGTAATCTAGACTACTGAAAACAAAAGCGTGAATTAATTTCTCAGCATCTTTCAATGATATAAGAGGTCTATCTTTTGCTATGTTTCTTAAGTGAAAAAATGCTGTCTTAGTGGTCTGATGAATATGTGTTTTTTACTACCGTCTTAACTTTTAATCCTAATGCATCAAGTTTATTTCTGATAACCTCATTGAATCCATTATTGCCAATTACTAAAATTTCAGTTTTCTCTTTGTTTAGTTTGAGAAAATTACTATTCATCTATTCAGAAATACCAGTAAGACATTGTGTTAGTGTATCGAAAGAGTCGGAGTCATTAGGTGCTATTGATAAGTACAGCTGTGTGTCATCAGCATAGCTGTGGTAACTCACATTGTAAACTGAGATAATCTGACCTAACGGAAGCATATAGATCGTTTACTCCACCGCTTTACTACGAAACTTACAACCACCAAAACTTTGTAATGGCACCAGGCTTTAGATTGAATCTCTGCACAAGAACCTCATTGAGGCAACTGTATTCACTGAAACAGGCTCAGAGAACACTGTATTTATTCCTCGCATCCCTCTCATACCCTCTGACCTCCCATTCCAATTCAAACGCCTCCAATTTCCAGTAAGGGTCTGCTTCGCTATGACAATAAATGAGTCACAGTGCCAGACTCTAAAAAAGGTCGGCATTGACTTGACACAAGATTGCTTCTCACATGGCCAACTGTACGTTGCATGCTCAAGAGTAAGCTCAGCAGACATTTTACAGCCTAAGGGCAGAACTGCAAGCGTTGTTTACAAAGAGATCCTTACATCCTAAAAATGTGTATTTCGCATACACAACATTTACAATCATACTCATCATTCTCAATACTAAAATAAGCCTATGACAATTACATTAACAATCACATTACGTTATTTTTAAAATGTTACCTTTTTTTCATATCTTCTTTAACACACTACTTCTCTGCTGAGAAGCGCGGGTATTTTGCTAGTATATATATATTAGTGTCACAATTAGACAGAACTGTACACTTAATGGGCTTGGATATGAGTTTAATGTTAGTAGAGGCTTACTACACTACATGGTTTGCTATCTAGTTCTGTTTTTGTCTGATAAAAACAAGCATAATCTAAACCGTATACTGAATATGAACAATTTTGTTCAGTTTTATAATTTTTTAAATATTTTCTAACTCATTTGTGCTGAACAGATGTGTGCTGACTGTTGGCATTTTTCATCTTTTTTTTTGTCTTGCCTAGAATGGTCTAATTTGTGATGAAATTTAGGTGAATTTTAATGTTTGAAGGTTTTTTACTCAAAATGTGTACAGCACACAATATACCCTGCTCCAAGACAATGTGCTTATAATTAATGCCTTCAATATTGCATTCAAAAAATCTCCTATACTTGGCTTTGTTATTTTCGACCAGCCATATTGATCTCTGATTCCATCCCAGGCCTGAAAAGATGTAAAAAATCAAAAAATAGATTCTACTGTGTTCTAACAGGTGTGATCATGAAAGTTATGGGGGCTTGGGAAGAACAGGGCTCTAAGGCATGAATCAGTGTGCAGAACCCACCTAGCTGTATTAAGGAAAACAAAGAAAAACAAGCATATAGTGTCAAGATTAGGGATAGTGAGACTTGAATAGCCCATGTATAAGAACAGTAAATCCTTAATGAGCAGAGTAATAGCAAGTAATAGGAGTATGGACAGCCACAAAATGACAGAAAAGATATCTGAGATCAGGAGTAATATACAGTATACATTTTCTAAGCCGACTTACAGGAATCCTGCAGCCTGTCCCAGCAGGTTTGGATGCAAGGCATGAAGAAGCCCTTTTATTCAATATGGCTAATGTTAAAAACATAAAGAGTGTGATATTTCAATTATCTTTTTTGAGAGTGAGAGGAAAATTAAAGAAAGGAGGGCAAATATTTTAAAACATAATTCTGCCACTGGATTATTTTCATAATATCAGGTATTTTGAGCTGTGAATGCAAACTAAAAAGAGCTAAATTAAATAAAGAATAAATACAAAAACACATTATTAGGTATTGCTTTTCACCATTTGGCAGACTCTCTTCACCTACCTACTTGTAGTTCAGTAGAGACAGTGCCAACTTAGGAATTTTACAAGGTATATGTCGCTTTGTTGTTAAACAAACATTTTAAAGTAAAAGTGATTGGTCAGCAGCAATATTCTGATCTGGTATGTTGACCTAGTTGGTCTCTCAATCAGTGCTGCTTTATTTTCAAAAAGAATTTCTCCTGCGTGAAGTGGCAGTTGAATTATTGTCAACAAAACACAGACATCTGAGAAATAAACTAAATCGTTACGCACTGATGATTTTTTTGTCCATACGGTAAAGGTTTTGTTGACAAGAAAATTTTGACTTCACGTATTTGAAATATATCTTGATACACAAGAAGTGCAAACAAATGCGGCAGCTCATCATAACGGACATCAGATTTGTGTAGCTTGGAATTTGGCTTAGTGTGTGCTGCTGAATTAATTGCTGGGTGCATACTGTATTTTGGGCTTAGTCAGAATTACAGCTAATCTGCCATCATTTATGAACAGACTGAAATTCTGTAAGGGACTATCTGTATCTAATACTTGTCTTTTGAGCCCCGGAGATCCAATGAACAGCAGCTTTGAAAGATGTTGAGCACATTCAAACAAAAATCATGACCTTGGTATGCTTCACTAACACTTGAACCATAATCTATCATGCTGTCCTTATCAGCACCTAAAGAACTGTCACTGTTATCACATAGTAAATCGCTTTGTATTTCATAAGCTTTACATGCTAATATTCAGTTTGCTGTGTCACGACAAATGCTGTGTGAACACTTGCACTCTGTCACTAGCTGCCATTCACTGGATGAATATATGCGGACGGCTCATGGTGGATGACTTTCTATTGTAGAGTTTAAAGGGTTAAAGGCTAATGGCAGGAGTATTTATTCAAAAACCAAATATAAAATTCTTATAAATATATTTTGACTAGCAAAATACCCGCACTTCGCAGTGGCGAAGTACTGCCTTAAAATTTTTATTAACAAGAAAAGTAAACATTTGTAAACTGAGGGAAAATATACCAATAATTATTTGTTAAGGATCTCTTTGCATGCCACGTTTTCAATTCGTCCATCAGGTTGCAATATGACCGAGCTGTGCGGTGAGCTTACTCTTGAGCATGCAATGTACAGTTGGCCATGTAAAAAGCAATCTTGCCTCAAATCTCACAGCTTGGATTGCTGCTGTCATAATCGGTTTGAGTTTCATGGTTTGTTTCAATTATATTAGTATTTGCAGGACTTGTTGTGTTGAAGTGACATTCAGTATCTGCCAAGCGTTGTAAGCATACAACCGGTTTAATCGATAATTTCTCATCCAGCTTTTGAGAGTTTAAACATTCATAAACATCAAAGTGTCCACAACTGAAATCGTCACCTGTGAATCTGAGATGTTTAAGAGGCATTGGCGGTTCACTTTCCATTTCGGTACACTTGAAAACGACAACCGAACAATTCAGCGGCAGCTATCAAGTCACATGCAGAACCATAGGTGAAGGGCTTAAGCATTTCACTCTTATAGTGCTCCTGTGTAGTATAATTATCTCCTGTACCGTCATCAGTCAACACCTTGAACCTGTCCCAGTCATTCAATACATAAGACGCAATATTCCTCCGGATATCAAGAGTGAGCCTGATATGGCCGTGCAATATATATTAAAGAGAATGTAAAAGGCAGGTGCCATCTCCGGGCATGGAAACCACTCGGTAAGTGACAGTTCTTTGATCGATGGTGATCACCTCGATAGACATATTAATGGGGGTACGGTTGGAACGATAAAGGAAATGGGTACCTGAACAATGTAAAGTAAGTCTAAAATACCTACACAATAAATATAATCGTAATAAACGAACAGTAAAACAGCGGAGAAGCCGTGGATTAAATAAAAAGGCTGCAGTTATCAGCAGGGAGACGTGAATCCCATGGCGAAGCAAGGAAGGGAATGTAGAGACCGGAGCGACAGACGGCCTTATATGGACAGGCTGCCAACAACGTGGGAGGTGTTGGGATGGGGGACCCAACCCCGCCTCATATGGTGACCGAGCTGCAGGCTATGGACGTATATATGTACGTAAGTAGGATTCAGTTAGCGTTGGGAACCCGCGTACCAAATTTCTTGAAGATTGGCCCATAAGTAACAAAGACCATTGGAAAGATGTGGCAGCCGAGAGTGGCGTCATACCACTGAAATAAATACGTACATTGGTTTCAGTTAGCGCAGGAAAGCTTCCTACCAAATTTCGTTAAGATGGGGCCATAAATAAGAAAGTTCAACATGGTGGACGTTGTCGACCGTTATGACCATTACGCGTAGAATTTCGAAATAAAACCTGCTTAACTTTTGTAAGTAAGCTGTAAGGAATGAGCCTGCCAAATTTCAGCCTTCTACCTACATGGGAAGTTGGAGAATTAGTGACGTTGGAAAGTTCAATATGGCGGCTGACAGTGGCGTCATACCACCGAAATAAGTATGTACATCGGTTTCGTTTAGCGCAGGGAAGCCGCCTACCAAATTTCGTGAAGATGGCGGACGTTGTCGACCGTTATGACTGTTACGTGTAGAATTTCGAAATGAAACCTGCTTAACTTTTGTAAATAAGCTGTAAGGAATAAGCCTGCCACATTTCAGCCTTCTACCTACACGGGAAGTTGAAGAATTAGTGATGAGTGAGTCAGTCAGTCAGTCAGTTTATTCATTCATTTTAGTTTATGAAAACGTTTTTTAGTAATAGTTTCAGTTTTGATTTTAATTTTCGTTAATTATAATAACCTTTTCTCAAATAGAGAGCTCTGTAATTTCAAAATCTATCAAAAAGCATTGGTGAATTTGCAGACTCATGTATCTTCAGAGAAATATTCTTTACACTTCAGTTATGGATTAGTTTATTATTTCAAATTTACCTTGAGAGTGGTTAATTCAACTTGTATATTTTTTATTTTTATATTTTTGCTAGTCTGACAGCTGCTCAGATACTCAGTACAAGTACATAAAAACTCATACACCACATTTCCTTCTGCATAAGGTGTTTTAAATGTAAACGTTAAAAATAAACAAAAAAACTGACGTGAGTTGAATAGAAATACTTGTAGAGTTAAATCTGGAAATGAATGAAAAAGGAAATAAATTATGTAAGGAGCACTCTATAAGGTTAGAGTGAACAAATGTGTATCTCGATACATTATGCTAAAAACAACATTATTGCGGCGTTATCTGAAGATTATTATGGTATAGAACAGACATTATAAACCTGCAGCTGAAGTTGTTTGAGCTATTTAATTACAAAATGAAAAATGCAGTTCTGCTAATTAACATAAGCATAGGATGGGTTTAGAAAGGGCAAAAGATCTGAGCTACAGGGCAATGAAACATGCACCATGCTATGGTGTGCAGTTTTAATAGTGCATGAAGAGGCAGACTATACCACAAATAGCAAAAACAGAGCAGAACTACAGCTTGAGCCATGCTGAAAGTGTTTCTTAACAGTAAAAGTATAACAAAGAGTGAGTTGGGGTTACTTTGCTTATTTGTTTCTTGAAACTGAAATAAAAAAACTTTTATTAGTTTCACATTTTGTATTCTCATTGTGCATTAAATCAGTTCTTTTTTATGTTCTTAGTTATTTGGAAAATTTTATTGAATTGTTGGGTTTTTACTAATATTAATAGCAAGGCAGGGAACTTAGTGCAGTTGCTTTTCTACTTGCATTGAGTAATATTGATTGTAATTTTATGCTAGTATTGGTCGTTTCCCATTTGTAGTTTTGTTTCTTTTGGTAATTTCACTTTATTGTTGATGTGTTGGTATTAGTAGCAAACTGAGTGGTATGGTATTGTTACTATAGTTGAGAAACAGGGGATAGTATTAACTGCACTAAATACATGTCATGGTGGTTATTGAAGTTTTTGTTTTTTGGGATCCCTTTTGTTATTAAAAAAAAAACTTTCATATTTTGAACAACACTTACTTATTTGTTTTATTCTACTATATAATAGACAGGGTGAATAATGTGCATTGCAGTGGTTATATAAGTGTTCTACACCATTTAGAAGTGTTTTACACTATTTAGAAGTGTTTTGCGCCATTTAGGTATAACCTCTTTAGATCTCTGATGCCCTTAGTGTTTTATATAATCCAGAATAGTTTTTGCCATTATAATCTGTTTTGCTAATACATTGTTTAACATAGTTATTAGACTTGGACTCTTAAATCTTTCTAAAAGGCATACTTTCTGGTTCAGTAATTTCACTCTGCCATTATATCTGATTTTGTTTGCTTTCTGTATTGCTTTGTATAATATATACCCAAGATTTTATATTTATTAATATTAAACTGTGTTACTCACATACCTGCACAAGCCTAGATATGGTCTTAGTCCTTAGTATCTGCAATTTAAATGTGTTATTTTTTATTCCCTAAATTATTTATCTAATTAAAAAGAATAATGTTAAAAAAATTTCCCTGTTTGTGACCTCAATAATTTCACAAAAGAGATCCTGAAACCATACACCATGGTTTTCTGCACCTGCGCCTATTTTGTTTAAGTATGTGCAGTACGTCATGAATTCCTGCCTACAGAACACAAGTACTTTGTTTGAAAATCAGTGGATAGGATCAAATACGCTTTAAATTTAATTGTATATTTATCTGAATAATTAGTAGTTAAAACAAAATACTAGAAATGTTTTTGTCAATGAGAGTAAACATTTGTATTCTTATGTTGTAGCTGCTCTTCAAAGGCATACAAAATAAATTGATTGGCTTTAAGTGTTTGCTTAACCTTTCTTAATTGCCTGAGGCATGCAGTAATACATCTTTTGTTATTAAGAAAGTTGTACCAAAGTATTTTTATTAAAATGTGATGTTATGATAACACTCCATCCAACAAACCATTCTGAGTATTCATTTTCCATTTAATTCCTAACTTGGCATTGTAGTGTTAGAAACAAATTACCATGTTTTAAACTACACCCTCAAAAATAGTAATTTTTCCCAATTACTGCTTGTTTCTATTTTAGGTATCAACTGTGAACCATTGTGCATTCAGTTTCTGATAACATAAATAGATGGAAAATACAAATTATCTCGATACATTCTACATTTAAGAGCTTGAGGTATATGAAGTTCTCATTTTAAGGATATGGGACAGAACATTAGTCCTTTTGTCACTCTGTCACATTCACATCTGAATGTCAGATGTGTATTATTATATGATTATTCAAATTGAATTTAAAATCTTGAATATCTCCAATTAGTATAACATTTACTAGATGTTTCTTTTTAGCATTCTAGGATTTTTTGAAGTGCTATGATATTTTCTCATATATCTTTCAGGTATACTCCACTTGGCAATGAGATTCTAACAGTGTTTAAACTAACATATTTTGCTGGTTAACGATTCTGTAAAAAAACGTATGGAATCATTTATTTGGTAGTGCTAAGTGTCTCACTAAGGAAGATACATATAGCCCCCAAACATTTTAAATCACATTTAAATGTATATTAAAGAAATAGTCATATTTAAGATTTAATATTTGCATCTTAACTTTTAGTTCAGATGACAACAGTATGTTGTTGCCAGTTGCATGTATTGTGTGCTAAATTGGGCAAGCACTATAGGCTTATTTACAAACATGCATGAAACCAAAACTCCTGCCCACATACACCTGATTGGCAGTGTTGAGGCAGTTGATTATTTAATGCTAGAGGATAATGCAGCAAGAACTGAAGCAGATTTCATATGTATATATTTGACCTATTTTATTTTACTGTGTTTCTTTTAATTTCATCTGCTATTTTTTGACATTTCAATGTATTCGAACAGCAGTGATAGAGTTGACCTTGACCTAAATGTTTAGCTATCCTATAGGATTCAGATTGTGCACTGTTTGTATCAAGGGCTTCAAAGTACCCCCAACTACAGTCTACAGGTCTGTTTTTCCAAGAATAACTATCATCATAAACAGTAATGTGATTTTTTTGTTCTACACGCACCCTGAACAGCAGGTTCTTTTCTTTCTTAGACCACTGCTACCATATAAAACAAAATCAATAGCACGGTAAAATCATTACATTTTACAGAAAAGTAGTACTTTACTTGCTTAATATTGGCTTAACTTAGAAACATTTACAGAATTCATTTCTAATGAGGAATAGTTTCATTTGCCCCAAATTACATCTAAAAACATCAAAACATATTAGGACAATAATATTTAGCTTGAATTGTACTGCAAATAAACAACTGTGAAGGCACAACAACAACATAATCAAGAAGGAGCTTCTGGTACAACCAGAACAAAAACAATTTTCTTGTCTACGCTCAGGTTTTGTCTCACTCCAGCTGTTTCCAGGTTGCTTGGTTTGGAAGAAATCTCCTAATGATGGATGGCACACGGACTTTCAAGAAGACAGCACTCAGATTTTAAACCTTTGTTTCAAGTAAACAGTAGCATGGTATGCTAGCTCTCCCTTTTTAATCCTTCATATTCAGATATCTACAAGATTTGCCCAGTAAACAATATAATACAGTTTATTCTTAAAAGGGTTCTGTTCAGCTGTTCATATAACATCTGGTATTTTAAATCCAAGCTGAAGTGCATATCTAATATATATGTATGTAAATATACTATATAAATGTAGGAAAAATCATGCATATGTCAGCATAATTATATAAAGCATAAATATCAAGTATTATTTGTAGCACACTCTGAACTTATTGTATATTAAAATGCTATATACTATTATATTGTGTTGTGCTACTTTTTATATGAAAAATATAGAGTATCAGATATACAATAAGGTCCAAATCATGTTCTTAAAATATAACCATAACATTTACTGTAATATTAAATTAATAAAAAATGCTATGTGTTTCCATACCAGCCAAAAAAAGAAAAATATATAACTAAAGTGGTCTCTAATGAATATGACTCATAAAATTATGCTCTTCTGACATGCATAGACAACTCCTATAACATTAACGCCACCTTGAAAAAATAAAAAAACAACACAGAAGAATAAATCATAACCATTAATTGGTCATTAATGTGGTCATTCTGAGAACAGGATTGTGGCTATGAAGTCAACTTCTAGGACCATTCTGAATGTGCAGTCTCCAAATAATTGTTGAAGTGACTGTTGAAATCTGGAAGTAGTATTGAAACTTTGTCGTATACCTTTAAAGAGTGTCCTTTGCAGATTCAGAAACAACAGTCCTTCTCCTTTTTCCCTCTGTTGACAGTGAAAATGATTTCTGTAGTTGATTGAGTCATTTTTAACAATATCCTGGACTCCCTGTCAATGCTAATAAGCTAGAACTGGAATTCATCCCAGTAGGGAATGTTTTATTACAGTCCTCCTCTGTTGGTGTTTCCAACCAAAGTATGACATGCATATTGATGTGCCTGTTCTAACACTGTTGTTTCACTGAGGTGCAACTTAACCAGCTATATGCTATGCATTACTCTGCATACATCATGCCACCCTTTTGCAGGCCCATTTAATCACCAAAATGTTTCCAAACATAAGAATGCTCTTTGCTGGATATTTTTTGAGTGGTATGCCATTCTTTAGATACCTGTGACAATGTTACTTATGAAAAGCCCTGCAGGTTATCAGTTCTAATACATTCATGCAGGCTGGTTGAGCTCTCACTATCACACTTCACTCAGCCTTGTCTACTTTCCCTCTGATTTTAACATATGACTTTTTGGTCTCTGATGACCTTTTTTGAATAGCATTATCCGTACGTGTGGTGTTGTCACGGATTCAGCAGTTGATTACATGAGAAGGCAGGTTTACATAATTTGTGGCCAATCAACATCTATAAATTGCATTCAGTAGATTAATCTTAATTTAGATAGTATTTTTGTTAATACTTTAAAAACTCAAATAAAGAGGTGCTTATCTGCAATCTGCATTAAGCTAAATAACATTTAAAACTATTCTGAATTTAAATTACAAACACACCTTTTTATTCTGAAAATTTCGCTAAAGGCAATAAAAAAGATGGGCCCAGTGATGACTAGCAATCCATTTAACTGTATCATGACTGTATAAGTGACTGTGGCTTTGGCCACTGCTATCTATTTTCATTATGCTTAGGGTATAAATAATAATGAATAATAGTGTGGCATCAGTCTGACTTTCTTTTAAAAATTAATTTACTGTAAATATCATTTAGAATACTTCCTATGTAGATGATGTGAAAAATACAGGATTGGGGAGTGTAAATGTGTAAAAACTCATCTTTGTTTATTGCCGTTTCATTTAGAACATTTCATTTTTTTTCCGTTCCCTTTTGTGGTTTCCTGTTTTTCGAAGATCTTCTTTTGTGACAGGGATTCCCATTCAAGATGTATTTCTTATTTTTATTGAAAACTATTTGTATGTTCTTTCTTTAATTTTAATTCTTAAGCATAAAAGAAATTCTAGGTAAAGACTAGTTCTAATACTTGTACAGTGTTTCTTTTTATTGCAGTCTTTGCACATTTAGATATGATATTGAATGTTTAAGGAACTTGGAAAAACAGTTTTGCTTCCTATTTCCTGTTTAACAGGTCCTCTGAGTATTTGGGCAGTGTGTGCTAATATGTTTGGAATAGGGATTTTTGTGTTAGGATGAAAAAAAACTCAAAGTATATAACCTTTTAAGAATATACTGTATATAATACTGAATTTTGGAAGTCTATGGAGTTTGTTTATGAGTGGGGGAAAGGCAAAAAGGCAGAGATTTTTGTTATTTATATATAATCGAAGTCTATTAATTTGAATCTAAAATACTGACTATTGCTTTACAACTATTTATTAAAAAATAGTAAAGTTCATGTACTGGTAAGTGAAGGACACACTTGTATGAATATGCAGTCAAACAAGTCAATTTATAGAGTACGTTTAACCAAACACATATGTATAAATAATGTAGAAAAAATGGAACACCCAGAGAATATCATATGTAAATATGGGGAAAATGTTCAAACTTCACACATAGAGCAGAGGTTTTGTTTCTTTCTTACAGCATTTAGGCTCAAGTTTGATGCTTGATTCAGGGGACTTCTGATTAGAATTTTATTGCGCTCCCTGTCCTTTAAGAATTCCTACAGGTGTTCCATGTTTTTTACCTAGCAGCCACATCTTTAAAAATGTAAAATAGGAAACAGTACAATGATGGCTTTCTTGCTAGTGTGGTATTTTTCACTCATGAACCTACATACAATGTCCAAGATTTGAATATATTCAAATGAAAGCCTCTTTTTAATAGGAGCATTCAATATGATTTATGGTTTAATTTGATTGTCCTAGTTTGCTTTACACTGAAATTACAGTATATTGAAATAGTTCTTTCCTTGTGCTTAAAGCTGTCAGAATAAATGCTGGTTTGCTTGGACCCTTGCCAGGAATTAGTGGAATCATAAAATGAAGGAAGGGATGGATGGCTTCTCCAACACAGACTATTTCTTGGTAAAGAAAGACCCTAGAGTTTAAGTTATCACTATTAATATTAAAAAGATACTTTTGTGTTTTATGTATTTAAATTGAGTTATTATATTCTGGATTTTTTTAGTTTGTTAAATCAGTGACACACAGAGGAACTTTTGAAAGCTTGAAGTGGAGAGCCTGAATTTGATGTTCAAACTAAAAATATATAACCATTGCTAAGTTAATAAAAGTCCAATTCCACTAATGTTATGTTTACGTCTTTCTTTAAAAAAGAAGTTAACCCATCAGAAATTTTATGGAATACTGTGTTTTTGGAAATTAAATTAATATGAATTAAGTATTTTTTAAAGTTTCCTAATATTTTGAGTTTTTGCCAAAATCTGTATGGCTTGACTCCATGTGGAATTCATTGAAGAACGAAGTAGGGAAATTTGACTCCATAAGTGGATCAGCCTTCTGGCATGCAGACTGCCTCACTTATATATTATGGCTAATGCAGCAACTTTAGTTTGGCTATGACCATATGTGTCTTTTTAAGACTGATGCCCTTTAATAAACTTCACCGAGCAGAAGTACAGCACGTTTCCTGTGGTGCCTTTCAAATGGCCTTGAAAGCCTTCCTGAAAAGCAAGCACATGGGGAAGCTAAAGGTTTTCTTGTCTTAATCCTAAGAGCAGAACAAAAGGCCAGTGTCTTGGGATCTTTGTTGTGGTGGTACTGGTACAGATGTATGTTGTGGTTCACATCAGTTTGTATTTAATGCTAAGACTAATTGTAACCCCTGTTTTGCTACCATTTATTCCTGAAGTGTTCAGTCATTAGGACCAAATTCACCACGTATTTTTTTTTTTGCTTTGAAAAAATACCTAGAAGCAAGTTTTATGTTTGATATACAGGTTTTAATAATTCAAACTGTTAATGACAATAAGCTTAATTAATGTATTTGTTGTTAATTAGCAATACTGATGGGGTATTGCAAAATATTTTTCTTCATTTGACTTTTTATAAAGCTCAATAGTTTACACTGTAAATTTTTTTCTTTTCATTTTGTATCAAATATATAACTACACACTACATATATACAATTACATGCCAGATTGGGGCAGTCTTGAATAAATGTCCAATTTCCTAAATCTGAATTTTAAGCCAACTGAATTTTATAGTGTTTCAGTCAACCTTATGAAGGAGCAATTCTCAATGAGGTTACCAAGGAGACCGATTAAATTTGTTTCTGCCAAGTGAAAAAAAATTTCTTTTGTCTGTTTTATTTGTATTTGGTATTATATTATTGTATTTTACCAACATGATGATATGTACATTGAAAGTGGAGGCTGATCTTGAAGTCTGTTTAGCAAACTGCTTGTCACAGGATTCATTGTATCCTAATTTTTATGTTCAATGCAGAAGTAACAACATAGTTCTTCTTCTGAACCAAGTTCTTAAGCACAGATTGTGTTTCCTGTCAAAGTTTTTGAAAATTATTTTCAGAAGACTTCTTTATAACATGTAAAATTCAGAAATAAATGCAAAAAGAATACTAAAAAAGTGGTAAATCAAAACTATAACTTAAAGAAAATGTAATGTATTGTATTTTCTGGTTAGTAGTAATCATTACAAGATAGGGCTTTATTAAAAATTATTTTACCGCAAGACAAATGAAACATTGTTTTCATTTTACAATGAGGGTAAATACAGGGAGAGCTAGATGGTTTCCTACAGCAGAACCAGATATCCATTTTCTTACTTGATTTTTCAATTCAGGATTGTGGAGAACCTATCCCAGCAACAATACTGTTTGTGCAAGGCGAGAACCAATCAAAAAACTTTTGGGTCAGGTTTTAGGAGTCTAGAGGTGTGAGGTAGCAGCACATACCACTTTGGTACTAAAGAGTGTTTCTTTTTTAATAACAGTACAACTTGTGGCTTTTAAGGTGATTTTTAAGTCTGCATTTGAATGTTACAACTCACGCACTTTGAGCATGGGAAAAGCACTATATAAATTTGGGTTGCGTGGTATACTGGTACTGAAAAAGTGCAGAAAAACTTAATTTTTAAAATAGTACAGTACCAGTAGTTTTGTACTTTTGGTACCAGGAGTAAACAGTGTGGACCACTAGGGGGCGTACGAGCCACCCTACCCGACACAGACAGGCACAGACACAAGTTCAGGTGCAACACACCTTTTTTCACATGGGAACAGCTTTCCCCTGCTTCCCACCCTTAAAGCACTGTTCTCCAGTAGATAACTACAGGTTCTTTTCTTTCTTTAGCCCTTTACTCGCTGCCAGTATACTTCTTCCTCTTCCACCCGAATATGGCCTCTGGAGTAGTGGCTGCTGACTCCTTTTATAAGACACTCGGAAAGTGCTCCAGATGCTTGTTGACTGGTGGAAGTGCTGCAAGGTAGGGCTCCAACAACGTCCAAGTGCCGTCTGGCAGTGGCTACGGGGCCAAGCAGGGTGGCGCTTCCAAGCTCCATACCTGTGGCCCTACAGCAGCTCAGAGTGGCTGCCCTCTAGTGTCCTGGGGAATGTAATGCCCAGAACACAGTTTCTTCTCCAGTCCTTAGTTACAGGAGCATCCCGGCCCGGCAAGGGTTCCGGCCATCCATCACAATGGTTAGTTTAAATGAATTTGTGCTCAGCTCTTTGTTTTTGTGCTCTTTAATGTGCTTGACACTCCATGGGCCATGCATTCAGCACCACCCATCCCTGCAGTCTTCGACACACTGGAGTGTCCACAGGGGATTCCCGCATTGACATGCACTGGGTAGGCATACAATTGTGTGGCATATCGGGGAGGGTGGAATGAGACGGTGATGGTGTAGAGTTATTCTTTATTTGCTTTGGAACTAATTCAGTTCCTGTTGTGACTGATAGGGGGTGGTATTGCTCCCTTGAACCCCTGTCCACGACTCCCAACACCAGGAAAAAATCCAATAGTTGACTTTATTCTCGCAGTACAGTGCATAAAGCACCCTCTCCTCCACAATACTCGTTCAATAACCAAATACAATAACAATAAACAATTCTCCGCTCCCAGACGCTGTTGCCCTTTTACCACCCAGCTCAGCTCACCGTCTGGGAGCTCCCACAGTCCTTTTATATATCGTGACCCAGAAGTGTTCCCAATCCCCATTCCATGTGATTCTCTATCACTTCCTGGGTCAGGTACAAGTCCTTCTTTTCACACTGGAAGCACGTTGCTCTTCCTATGACGTACTTCTGGGTTATAGGGCACAAATGATTCTTCGGTCCTCCCTGCAGCTCCCTCTTGCGTCCCCTGTGGTATCCAGCAGGGTCGTGTATAAAAACTATATAGTCCATGACTCTCTGCTGGTTTTCGGGGCACCTCCATACTGCAGGGAGGGCTTCATCTGGCGGCTTGGGGGTATTGGCCGGGATGTGCATTACACTGTAATTCTAGTTCTGCTTTGTAATCAATATTCAAAGATGTGTTGCAGCTGCACTCTGAAAATTTTGTGCTCTTACTACTATTTGTGTTGTATCGTTGAGAAAATTACATGACTTTCTTAAATAAGTGTTTTTTTCTGTTAAACAATTGCATATTATTTTGATTTTGCAAGTTTACTAACCACATTAATGCAAAACAGCTGTTATTAATGATATCAATTATACTATAAAATAAAAATAATGAGAAGCTGTGTTTAAAAATTACTGGAAAGAGAAAAAAAAAGTTCAGCACTGTTATAGCACAGAAAGCAGTTCATTATGATTTTTTCCTTAATTAGTCATACCCTTCCCCAACATGCAAACAGTGCAACAACACTATTTAGTAAATTTATTCTAATTATTTGTCATACATTTCTAACAATATACTGTATTTGCAAACTGAAATCCTCAGTTCCTTTCATGTATAGCATGAATCATTCCAGAATTTCAAATTTATGTTTTATAGTTAACAATAAAAGTTGTCCATTTTTATTTAAAGAAAATAACTTTGCTATAGGTCCACATCATTCTTAAAATTTTGAGATGTCTTTAGTTTGAAAACTTTTTTGAAAGTACTCTGCGGATTTTTTTTTTTTTTTAAAGATTTTCAAAGAAATTTAGAACAGTGTCTGCCATCTGCTTATTTTGTTTGTACTGCATTAGTGTTTGCAAAGCTAGCATGAAAAGGTTCCCTCCCAGTGGGAGCAGAATGAGTCATATTGTCAGGTCATTTCAGGTTCAAATGGTATTTAATAGTTCCAGTGTCTTCTTCTGCTTGCTGAACAGTGTGATACGTGGGTGATGTAGAGTCTTTGATTGCCTTGTTTTGGTGACACCTAGTGGATAGGAGCATGGGAAATTGATTGAAAAAGGTTAAAGGCCATAGGCATTCCCTTTTGTGGTGGCAGGAACTTTTTTTTATTTATTAACAAGTAACATATCTTATTCTATGATCTTGGTGTTGTGTGGTCCATAGGTTATCTTCACTCAGTATAATAATACAGTAAAAAATTTAGATCAATTTGTACAGATTTAATTTCTTGTTGAGTTTTCTGATGCCCAGTGTCAAAAAAGCCTAATAATATACTCTATGATTCAATGTTGTAAAACAATAGAAAATGAAAAATTTCAAGAGGGTGAATACTATAAAAAGTAATAAATGTAATACTCTGTACAGTATATGTGTGCCATTTATATAAAAATCCCTGGTTGTGATAATATATGAAATTTTAAATAAACATGATAATAGTTTACCTCATTAGCAAACAATATAAAAAGCAGAATTTGTAGATAAATTGAAAGTTCTGGTCAGTGAATGAGAACATGAAAAATAATTTCATAAATGTCTATTACTGGAAATGATTTGGATAAAATTCGAGGTTAAGGACTTGTTAAAATGTCTGTGTGTTTATGTTGGTGGCACAAAAAATAATAACCTTCTTAACAAATTCACTAATAACTACAGTACATGTAATGTCATGATGTAGGATAGGTTATGTACATTTAGTGACTTAATTTGCCCATCTGTGATTTTCATTCCTGTTGGGTTTTTGTTAATATAATAAGCACATTGGAGAGATATTTTTATTATATATTTTTATATATGTTATTATATATTTTATGTTATTTATTACATACTACTGTCTAATCTTTGTGTATGTCAACATGGACTACTATGAGTGAGGATGACTATTTCAACAGCTTTTAGCACTTTACTTCTAATCACAGCATTCATAGCTAAAAATGGATAACAATGCCCTAGTGCTAGAAGTAGACTACTATGTATTTGCAGTTCGTTAAAATTCTACTGAGCCATATCTAATCAGTCTGTTTCATTACAATAATGGACAATTGAAGTAAAACGGTAAGGGGATTGAAGACAAGGAGAAAAGCGAAACGCTTCAAAATACAGTACATGATTTATTACAGCAATGTCATAGAGGGAAAAGAAGATGTCAATACCCATATGCTTGATGAAATTCAAAAGTGAAACATTCAGCAAGGGCTTGGGAGAGAAGGTGGACTTTTCACAAATTATTTGGTAGCCAGAAAAGACCTCAAAGGAATTCAGTAAATTAGGGGTGTATTTAAGGTCAGAGGGTGCATCCACAGGCAGGGGAAAAACATCATAACCATGCTGGAATTATTTGTGGTAGATGGAATGTGTGGTGTGAGTTATGGATAGAAGTGGCTAGAGGCTCAAGGGAGAGGTAAAAAGAGAGGCAGCCCCTTCATCTTTGTGGATCATGAAGGTTTTTGATATAATCAAGTTGGTGAGAATAACAGTGGAGGAGCATGAATGCAACATATTTGTTATATATTAATTAATCCAAACCCTATCTAATGCATAAAAAGCCAGTGAAAGGTCCATTTTATACTGTGAAATGCCTTTTCAGTATTTAAGGCAAGCAGATCTGCTATCCATGAAAGTTGAGCGTAGCAATACCATTGATGACATGTAGAAGGCAATGCCTCTAGCTAGTAGCTTGGAAAACAGATTATCGGGAATATCTGTTAGACTTAGCCATGCTGGGTGTACAGTATTTCTATACTTGATTTGCATAAATTAAAGTTAAGATATTGATGACTCTAATGGTGGCTAGATGCCTTAAAAATACTGCCAGAGTTTCAAAATTTCTCATCAGATATCTAAAGCAAATGCGTTGGTGATGTTATCACCACATTTGAAGCCATGAATGCACTGACAATCCTCTGTATGTTTCTGCCATTATAGCTTAATTTAAAGGAATGCTCCACCTAGAAATTATTTTAATATGTTATTTACCCTATGTAGTTTGTAGTGCTGACTCACATATCCAGAGCAGAGATTAAAAAAAAAAGTTTATGATATAATTAAAACCAATGGTGACCAATACTGTAAAATGGCAAATGATGTGAAAAACATCAATGAGAAAAATATTATGTTACTCATGTCATATACAGTAATCCACATCTCAGATAGTCATATGCTCAATATGCATGCATTTTTTCCAAAAGTATTGTTAAATAGATACTTCTGGAAAGATCAGCATAAATAATTAACAGGAAACGCAAGTACCATTGAGATTTACTTCTTCAACTGAGGATCTGCCTTTCCCCTCATTCTTTAGTCAGGTGTCATGGATTCTGCTTTTCAGGCCCTATGCTATGGTAAAAATCAAACAGACTGTGGGGCTGGACTCTGAACTTCTTAAATTGTGTTAGCATTATGTGAGAGTTTTTATGAACTACTATTTGTGATGTCATGCCTTTCAGTTCAATGTGTTCTCATACTTTTCTGGTTGGAATTTTGGGAGAATTACATGGTTCGTTAAAATATGGTGTTACTGCAAAACTTTAGTTCTGGCTTAAAAGGCAACTCAGGCCCCTTCTTCAGGCAAGATGTAATACAGAAACTGGAGTTCCCTTTGTTTATATAGACACCAGGACAGATACAACATTGGAAAAACTTTTAAAGTTGTCTCAAAAGCTTGCATATTGTAATCTTTTTAGTCAATAAAAGGTGCCATTTTGCTTGACTTCTCACTACATTCATAATGGCTAACACAATACAACCCCCTAGTACTAATGGTTGATATAGTTAGAGGATCACATTACATTTTAAAAAACATGTTCTACCCAAACTCCTGTGCTGGCATTTCACCCCATCTTCAAAATAGTCTCTGCCATTTGCTTTTGTTTTTCTTTGGTTCTTTTTACCAGAATACAATATACAAATTGCAGTATTTTCATTTTTTTTTAATAAACTTTCCAATATAAGGTTCCACTGTGCAGTGTTTATTTGGTCTGATGATGTAAGGTTTAAATAAATAAAGCTCTTGATAAAATGGGAAATATGCAGTCTGTTTCTGGTTTTGAAAAATTAAACCTGATACAGCTGAAAAAAGTATTTTTAATGTATTTTTATGACTCCATATCCTGGCAGAAACTGAAGTTTTGCTTCTCAAGTATGGATTTTTTTAAGGACATCTGGTCTTCCATGACCAGGAAATCAGAAGATTGAAAGTAAGGGGCTTTTTTAGGAAGTCTAAAGAAAATAAAAGGTAATAATTTTCTAAAAATGCTGTATGCAATAAAATGCAATGACAGCACTTGCTTTCAAATGTACACTTTTACTGTATGTTATATATCTGTGCAGTCTTGATGTTGTAGATTATTTGGGTTACCTGCACTCAAAACATAATGGTGCCAATCAGAAAAATAATTGAAAATATTTTATTGTTATGTTTATTAAATGTTAAATTGTTTATAGAGCTCTATAAATTTAAATGAAGTGGTGCTCTCTTTAGCTGCACTCACATACTTCATATTGTGAAAAACTCCTACTTTCACCGCCAAGTCCATTTACACTTCATGAAACAACTTGCTCCCAAGTGAGTGATTTTTTTGAAATTAAACACACTTGGTCTTCAAGGAAATTTATAAGGAAAGTTCGGTTTTCATTGAGTTATCTTGAATACAGAGTGCTGTATATAGCTATGAGATTGTAAGACCTGTCATTGAAAAACATTGGTGAAGTTTCGAACTTGTCTGTCTTAAAACAGAGAAACATTTGATGCAACCTCTTCTTCTTGTTCTTGTTCTTGTTCTTGTTCTTCTTCTTCTTCTTCATCTTTATCTTTTCCCACTTCTATGAGGTTCCATGTGTTTGAGAAACCTCCTTACAGCTCGGCCCTGCACCTTCTTCCCAGCCAGACTCTTTTTTTTCTTTACCACGACTCTTTGGCCCACGTTTATTGACTGTTCTCAGCACATGTCCATACGACTTCAGCCTACTTTAATTTACTTTCTTATGCATCTCCCTCTTTTGCACTACTGATATCATTTATTATTCTGTCCTTTGTAACTCCACACATCCATCTCAACAGTCTCATTTCTGCCATATTCAACTTTTTCTCCTGCACTCCCTTTACTGCCTGTTTCTCAGCACCATGTATCCAAAACATTCTATGTAACTACAATAATGGATAAATTTACTTCTTCAAATGGGGTGACTTCATCTTGTGTATTTTGTATATTTTCTTTTTTTACTTGTCTGACAGCCACTGTTAAGTTAGTTACAAGTTAGTCAAACACCAGGAGAAGCATGTGCATGCAGGCTGCTGGTACACTAACTCCTCTTTCTACTATTCTTTACAATACGTTAACCATAAAAAGTAAAATAAAAACTCACTTATCACTTATCTAGAAATGAATGTAACAGAACAGGAGTTATGCAAGTGTCGCTCTGTAAGTGTAGAGAGTTGACAGATGTGTACTCAGTGTTTGCATTACAATAAAAATTTCACTGCTGCCTTATCTACATATTATAATAATACTAATTTTTTTGACTGTATAATTTATCAGCAAAAGTCCAGACCTGCTCTCCATCATGGTCCGTAGCAGCCAACAATTTTACCTTGAGACTTCAATTAAGATTTTAACTTTCCATTGGGTATGTCTTTTAAAAATGTTACATTTAAAAATTTTGAGCTACGATTAGTAATAGACCCCCCAAGACTAACAATTAACAACAGGGCATTAATAAATAATTTTTGTTTATTTTAAAATTTATTTAAAGCAATTATTTTAAAACAACATTACAATGTCATACTGCTCAATTAAATAATAGTATCATAACAAGTATCATATTAGGTATCATAACAGGTACAACTGTTTACTTCAAAATAAATCCAGAGAAAACAAAAGAAAGGTAGAAAAAAAGCAAGGATTCAACCCACACCCAAAAGAAAGAGAAAAAAAGTGAGACATGAGCCAAAAAAAAAACTAACTTATAGCATTTATGTTAGGGTCCGAGCCGCTTGCTGGAAAAATGTTTTGGTAAAGTTGATTATCTTTTTACTTTACTTTTGAAAAGAACACTGAACAGAAAGATTTTGCAGAGCTCCATCATGAAAAGAGCAAAAACTTTATAAAGAGAAAACATTATTGCTGGAATAGCAACATCTTTATATTGAAAATGTTTCATAAAGTAAGTTACAAATAAGAAACGTTGTAGTTTATGACTAACAAAAAAGCTCAGAAACTTGTCATGTTTTAGCAATTGCAACAGCACAAAAAGTAATTTTTCATGACAGAATTTCCCATCTGGCTAAATTTGACATTTGTAATTTACTAGATTGTGTGTGTGTGCAGGGCATCCCCAAATACTAGACTGGAACCTTGAAGAAAACACTAGCAAATGTCAGCTTGGAAGCATGCCACAAAAAATAACATAGCATTACTGTTTGATGCTATATTCATAGGGCTGTTGACCTTCACTGTAATTAAGTGTGTGGAAGGGTTCCTTTCATGTCTGCCTTATAGAGGCACTTTTCTGTATCTGGAGGATGATTTTGACAAAATGGTGTACAATATTGGGAAGCCTTCTGATATGCAGAATATACTCTGTTGAGAAAATCAATAAGGGCCAATCTGAATGAGACAGAAGCAAAGTAATGTAGGAAACCGGAGAACAAAAACCCTAAGGGTGTCATTTATGGAATGAAAAGAGGCTAAAGATCTATCAGAAGGCAGGATAATGCATAAAGATCAAATGTTTCCTGCATGGAAAACTTGACATTTGCTCTCCATCTGGCTATTTTACTGCTAAGATTCAGAAATTAAGTGTAAGTAGAGCTGTGTCATCAGTAATGGAAAATGTGTGTGACTTGACGAATAATTTATCAGTTCACATAGTTACATTGCACTGTGCAATTTGTTAAATGAAATTATAATTTGTAGGCCTCATATATCTCCATATTAAGCTTCTGCAGTAATTTTTATTTATATTATTTACTACTTAAGTTATTCATACTCTTATACCCAACCTTTTATTTAGACTGTACACTGTATATATACAGTGGAACCTCGGTTTGTGAGCATAATTCGTTCCAGAAACGAATTCGCAATCCAAAGCACTCGTATATCAAAATGAATTTCCCCATAAGAAATAATGGAAACTCAGATGATTCGTTCCACACCCCAAAACTGTTTATATAAAAATGATTAATACAAAATATAAGGTAAAAATACATAAAACAAATTAACCAACACTTTACCTTTGAAAAGAATCGTGGCTGGTGTGAGTGAGTTTCTAAACTGTTTTGGGATTCCATCCAGTGGGACGATAGGCGGAAGAGCATTCCGTAGCAACTGCAGGCTCCAAGCGCTGTAGCAGTTCACCATAAAAGGGAATCCGAAAAGATCACGGACATGCTATAAGCGCCTGCCGTTGATGGGTAATACAGGAACATTATAAATGCGCAGGGCACAGTATTACTTGGCCCCGACCCTGCCTGACTACTGTGTCTGTGTATAGTTAGTGGCAGATACCGCTACAATAAAGAACCTTGCTGTTCCTGTGTCAAGCTGAATAAAGCTGGTGTCGCTAAAGTACTGAGACTCAGCTTCGTGTTTTGGGGTGCAAGACAGGGACTCACACGTTACAACACACACACATGGTCACCATGGTATAGTAAACAGTATACGCTCATACGGATGTTGACTATATGAGTGAGGCACGCCGACACAGACGGAGAATGGGAGATGATTACCCACAATCCTGCAGCGAGAGAGAGAAGAACCATCAGTACAGTTGTTATCACGTGACGCTTGGCAGACAAAGCGTATACATACTACTTGTATTGCAAGACATCGCTTGTTTATCAAGTCAAAATCTATTAAAAATTTTAGCTCGTTTTGCAAAACACTAGCAAACCAAGTTACTCACAATCCAAGGTTCCACAGTATATATATATATATACAGTATATATATATATATATACAGTATATATATATATATATATATATATATATATATATATATATATATATATATATATATATGTGTGTGTGTGTGTGTGTGTTTATGTGTTTGACATAAATCAGTGAATGTATCCTCTTTGGGATGGAAACTGACCCAAAGAGAATGAGCTAATGAAGGTCTTCAGATCTTAGTTATCATTAATTCCAGATGTACTAATTAATTAATTAATTAATTAAGCAGTGGGAATTCTGATTTACAAAGAACCCCTTTCTACCAAAGGAGCCAAAAAGAGACCATGAAGGGCAATATACTATGGTGGTAGAAAAACTGCCTCAAACTAAAGTAATTCTGGTTATAACATATATGAAGTGTTTTGTCTATAAAAAATTTACAGCTAAAGTTTTTTGTTAATTCCAAACACAAGGTCTCAAAAATTGTTTGTTACAACCTGATTTAAGTATTATTAACAGATCATTAACAGCCAATACTAAAACTTTTAAAATTTCTGCAGTAATCTCATATTTTATTTAAGATCATAGCCTTTCAGACATGTAAAAATTTCTTTACCCATACATGAGACAATATTCCATATTTTCAGTCTTCTTATATAATACGCTACCGTGGCTGTTCGTTTGTCTGTCCAGGATTTTAAATCACCTGTAGCTCGCAAACCGTTTTCACCTATTGACTTGAAATTTGGTACACATATACTGCATGCCCTCTACTAGCTTTCGGGGTGATGATTTTTATTACTCTTTTTGTTTTTATTTTATTTTATTGTAGAATCAACTCTCGGCAGCCTGTTCTTATTCCCTACCACCTTTGCTAATCATTCTTGAGGCAGATTGAAGACTTAAGTGCCAGCTTAAGTGAAAAATTAAAGAAAACACACTAAGTAATTGCAATACAAACACTGACTTAATCTGTTTTAATGCGAAAAGATGCCGATGAAAGAAGAGAAGCGGACCGCTAGGGTGGAGAAAAGAAGAGCTGCTCAGGAAGCAGCAAGCGCATCAACCTCTGAGCAAACGAATACTAAACAGAGACAGAGAAAGAGTATGAAAACTAGGAATGCTCAAGTCAAGTGTATTCATTGCACATTATCATGCAGTACGCCGTTACTGGTATATTATAATTATTCACAAATTAGTCTTTCCCCGTTGATAACAACTTTCAGCCTTTGCTTCATCTTGTAAATAAGATGTTGTTGTTATTTTGGACCATATTCTTTTTATTCTGGAGCTTAATTTATTAGGTTATATTAGTACAACTCACCACTTGCAGATTAAACCAGTTAATGCTAGTGGATGAAGAATTCAGTAATTTCTGTACACTTCTAAGTTCATACCTAGGAGAAAACTTCAGGAAAAACTCCTAAGTATATTTAGGGACAAATCATTTTACAGTATATGACTTTAATAAAATTAGAAGTCATTTTTGAGCTTTTTAAGGCTTTCCATGGATAGACTAATTTGCCTAATGATTTGATTAATAAAAAATATCATTATAAACAGACCACAGGAGAAACAGAACAAATAATATATGTCATATCACTCACATTTTACCTAAAACATAAAAAATATATAAAACTAAAAACAATTTAATTTACGTTGTAAGGAATGGTGCAGAGAATTTGGCAAGAAGTTATACATTTTGTTCTAAAATAATATTTTACTAGTCAACACCCTCTGTTGTAGCTATAGCTAGCTACAGATTATGACTTAATGCTTTTTAATTTTCTTTCTTTTTTTAGTTTTTGTACTGTTTCTATCTTTTGATTGGGTTGTATTTTGAAATGTGGCATTTAAATTCAACAAAACTTGTTAAAAAGGACACTCTTCTAACACTAATATAAATATGCTCATATAGTAGTAAATAAATTGAGCTGCACCTTATTGATCTGCTTTTGTTTATATCAATACTAAAAATCCTGATTCCACCTGTATAAAAAATGGTAAAGAAGATAAACAGTTTGCACAGGCAAAAGTGTTTTTTTTAATTTGTTAATCTTTATGAAAGGCATTTTATCTTAAACAATTGGAAATATACAGTAACATGGACATGCAATGCAGTATTTATACCTTAGTAAATTAGTGTTTTTTAGCCTATTTCATGTCACTTCAAAAATCCTCTTTTAGAGGAAAATACAAACTGCTGCAAAAGCAAGCAACAGATATAAAATGCTATGGTGTATAGACAGATACACTAATTAGCATTTTAATGAGCTCATATACGTACCAGAAAGGAAGACTGACCCATTTAAACAAATGAACATGTCTAGTATTTCAGATATATTTATACACAAAGTAATTAAATTAGGTTAAGTCAGAAAATAAAAGTACTAATATGTTTGTCGTTATTTGGGTGCTTCAACAGAGTTTTAAGTACAGTTTATTGCTGTAGGTTGCAAAGGGCTTCTCAAACTAGCACCCTTTATTTAGCTTTCTCTAACCCGAAGACTTATCTATTTTGCTTACGGGAGAGAGAATTATCCCTGGGGCATCTCACTTTTGTCATCAAGTGCGTATCTCTGTGCACTTTCATCTCAAACCAAGGTCTCTTCTAAACTGTTCTGTGATATTTCTGACCACTCCTTTAGCCTACATTTAATTAAAATGAAACCACATCTGGCAGCAAAGTGCTAATTTCATCTTGATATATTTGCTTTGAAGGGTTAAGGGAACACCAATATTACGGTTAAATGTAATAGGTGTCAAATAAAAGGTTTGTCTAGGGGGCATAATATGGGTGGGAAGAGAATATCTTTTCAGCAATACCTGTTAATCTCTTGTGGCATTATGATTTACCATCTCATGAATTATCAAATAATAGACACTGGTTTATGAATTGCAAGGAAACTATTACATTTATTACTGAATTATTCCAAAACATAATGGCATCAAAGAACGATCTTTTCATTGATCAACACTATTCACTATTGTTAATGTTGTTGGCCAGTATGATAATTTTTTGTCAACAATTGTTTTGCAAGGTTTAAAATTTTCAAACACTGACAATTTCAAGATACATACTCCTGAACAATGTGAAAAAACCATACTTGTTAATAATCTCTGCTTAACTTAACAAAGACTATATATGTATAAGAGGAATGTGCCCCACATGATGTTAGGCCATCAATGGAGTTCTGAGGGAATTCAGGGTAGGATATTGCCCATTTTATATTTCAATTAACAATAAAGATTCAAATATAGTTAATAATTATGTGAAATTTTCTGATTATACTAAACTGGAGGTTTAACAGGATTAATTAAATTAATGTTTAATATTTTAAGATATTCAGTACTCGATAATTTAAAATTACACTATGGTATAGGAGTTTGTTTTAGAAAAAAGTATTTTATTCTTTATGTTTGAAACGTCTTCTATACATGTATCATGCTAATCTCTTGAATATGATTAATTTCAGATTATCAATAAGATATTTGTCTTCCTTCAAAATGGAGACTGCTTCACAAATCTAGTAATCACTTGTCACACACGCGCGCATGGGAGGCAGCTAAAGGGCTCGAGTGAAGGCAGTTCTGAGCCATGCCGGGATGTGGCAGAGCGCACTAACTCTCTTTCTCACTTCCCTGTAGACCTAACCCGGGAGGTTCCACCTGTCTCTCTGGACGTCACTTCTGGGACCGAGCCAATGGAGACAGACCTTGCCAGCTCCGGCCCCCCTGATGTCACATCCGGGACTAAACCAATGAACAATGAACACGTGCCCGACCCTTATGACCTCACTTCCTGTCTCCCCCTTTAAAAGCCTTCCCTTTTCCCTTCTGTGTCAGTCTTGTTTTGGACTCTGTTGTAAGCACTTCAGTGCTGGTATTAGAAAGAAAACAAAGTTGCAGCCAGGATACCAAATTACATGGGTGGCTGCCCCAAACCTTTTTCTGTCTTTGACTCGTTTTGTGACAGTGGCGTAGTCGGCAGGATGGAGAAGTCCCAGAAGAGAAGGGGACAGGACCTGCAAAACACCCAGGTGGGAGCGTATCGGGGCCGAGTATTCAGGCGGGGAGGGTGCCCCGTGGTTCGGCGAGACCCGGTGCGGGCTCCGCTCCCAGCACGCAGAACTAGGCCGTCTAGAGAGGCCAGGGAGTGTGCGGGTGGGGCTCACCGAATTGGGCTGCCCTGGGGGGGGGAGACAAGAGGGACTCAGTATGCTCTCTTGGGGGAGAGTGCCTGCCCCCCAGTGAAACCACAGCCCCTTTTACCACCTTGGGGTGCCCCAGACTGGCAGGTGAGTAAAATAACGAAGTGGAGGTTGGACCCTGAGAGGCCGACCAGTAAACAAGCCTGGTCCTTATGGGCAAAAGTATGGCAGTGGCTACGGCCCTTGGAAAACAAGCCCCACCAGGTCATTGAGCAGGTAGCGTGCTATCTGCTCCTGAAAGCACTTCCCCAGGGCTTCACCCAGCCGGTCTGGGGCGTGCAGTTTAAGAACATGTCTGAGCTCATAGAGCTTCTGGAAACACAGAGGGCGGCCTCACACTCTGGGAGAGCGGAACCGCCCTTCTGCCAAACTCAGCCGGGTATGTCCCAAGACCTAGCCCCTCCCTGTATAACCCGGAGCTTGCATCGGCGTCCGGCCGCTGGCACGCAAAACCGCTTGGAGGCGAGGAGGAATGCAGGTGGAGGGGAGGAGGGCTTGGTGTGCTCTGACAAACCCGCTGGCGGTCCCGCATACAGACGTGGTGATCGTTAACGGTTTAAAACTTCCGCTTGCTCGATTCCGCAGCAACATTTCCATTGTTGCCCGCCGCTTTGTGCTACCGCGACAATGGCTAAAATTCAAGACCAGTATAACCTGTTGTCCACGGGGAAACCCGCTGGTACAGCACCGCCGCTGTGTCATTAGCTACGGAGGATCAGTCCAGAAAGTAACCGTGGCAATCCTTCCTGATCCTCCGCACCCGGTGATACTAGGGCGGACTGGTCTGACATTAAAAGCGGTGAGACACATACCACTCCCGGGTTAAGTTGGGCCTCGTTATGGACGGAGATGAACCGTCTCAAGCTGCCTCCACGCCGTAATCAGCCGGCAGAGAGAGGTGAAGCAGCCGTCCTGGCTGACGTGGCAACTCCGGGCCGTCGCAGGCTGACACGCCATCCACCAACGCCGCGCGGAGCGGGAGGAAACCACGCCCATTGAGGTCGGCGCTGACCCTCTCTCCGTGTTGCGGTTTCAATTTAAAAGACGCCGGCTTCTTTCAAAAGGGAGCAATGGAATGACGACTCCCTGAAGTTTGTAAAAAATGCAGTGGTCCTTGTCAATGGCCAGCGCACTAGTCAGTCGATGCCACAGGGCCCCTACTTTGTGTTAGATAATGACCTCCTTTACCGTGTAGCAATGCATGACGGGCAGGAGACGAGGCTGCTGCTAGTGCCGCTGCACCTTCCGCGGCAGGTCTGCGAGCTAGCACACGCCCACCTCCTAGGTGGCCACCTGGGCACCGAAAAACTCTGGAGCGGATCAAGCCCGTTTTACTGGCCAGGAATTAATGAGGAGGTTCGCTTTTGCGCTTCCTGCCCGGAGTGTCAACTGCGACAGATTCCTAGGAGGGACCGTGCTCCTCTTGTTCCTATTCCCTTGATTGACGCTCCTTCCACAGAATCGGGTCGACCTGGTGGGACCTCTAGAGCCCTCAGCCCGAGGACACAAGTACATTTTAGTCCTCGTGGATTATGCTACACGATACCCGAAGCTGTTCCGCTGCGCCAGCTACCTCTAAAGCCATCGCACGGGAATTACTAGGGTATTCGCGTGGGGATCCCCAAAGAAGTCTTGACAGACCAGGGGACCCCTTCACCTCGGAGACGCTCAAGGAGACTGCCAGATTACTGAAAATAAAGCATTTAAAACCTCGTGTATCATCCTCAAACCGACGGATTAGTAGAGAGGTTTAATCAGACTCTCAAGCAAATGCTACGTAGGTGGTCAGCGAGGATGGAAGGAACTGGGATCAGCTCCTCCCCTCGTCCTTTTGCCTATCGGAAGTCCCACAAGCCTCCACGGGTTCTCCCCTTTGAACTACTGTATGGGCGACAACCTCGGGCATATTGGATATTTTGAAAGAAGGCTGGGAAGAAGAGGCTCTTCCCACCACTAACATACTGGAGTATATCGCGCAGTTACGCGATAGATTTGGAAAGATTCGCCTGTCCTTAAAAGTCACATGGAGGAGGCTCAAGCAGCACAGGTTCGCTACTACAACCGCTGCACGCCTCTTCGGGAGTTCCACCCGGAGATCGGGTCATGGTCCTAGTGCCTACCTCCCACTCTAAGTTGCTTGCCCACTGGCAGGGCCCCTACGGTTAAGGAGAGGAAGGGACTGGTCGACTATTTGGTGAGTCAACCCAATCGCCGGCCAAAGGAGCGGTATATCATGTGAACCTGCTGAAACCGTGGAAGGACAGGGACCCTGATCCCTCCTCCGCCAGCCCCGCCACTCTTCGCCACACACACGACCTTAACTTTGGCGCAGACTTGAGACCCAGGCAACGGCAGGAGCTGGAAACAGTTATCCGGACCGCTCGGAGGTAGTCAGTGAACACCCGGAAGGACCTCTCTGATTGAGCACAACATTGTGACAGAGCCCGGGTTGTTGTCCGAGAACGCCTGCACCGTCTTCCCGAGGCAAAAAGGCTGAAGTGGAACTGAGATCAAGCGCATGCTGGAACTAGGTGTAATTGAGGAGAGTTATAGTCCCTGGTCCAGCCCCATTGTGCTCGCCGGTAAGCCTGACGGAGTTGGAGGTTCTGCAATGACTTCCGCCGGCTTAACCAAGTCTCCCAATTTGATGCCTATCCAATGCCACGCTGGGACGACCTCCTCGAGAGGCTTGGACAGGCTCAATACCTGACCACACTTGACATGACAAAGGGTACTGGCAGGTTCCTTTAACGGACTCCGAAGGAAAAACGCGCTTAGTACCCCTAGCGGACACTGGCAGTATCGGTCCTTCCATTTGGGTTACACGGGCTCCAGCAACCTTTCAGCGCCTGGTGGACAAAGTGCTTCGCCTCATAACTCATACAGTGCTGCCTACCTAGATGACGTGGTCATCTATTCCAGCACATGGAAGGAACACCTACAGCATGTCCAAGCGGTATTACGGACACTTGGTGAGGCGGGCTCGGATTAATCCCAAGAAATGTTTCTTTGGATTAAGCGAGGCCAAATATTTAGGCTACCTGGTGGGTCGGGTACCGTAAGGCCACAGTGCTCCAAAATTGATGCCATTCTGAAATGGCCCGTCCATGAACCAAGCGGCAGGTCCAAGCCTTTCGGTTAGCCGGGTACTACCGCCGGTTTGTACCCGGTTTTGGAGAAAGCGGCGCCTTGACTGATTTAACAAAGAAGAGGGCCCCAACATTGTGGTATGGACTGCAAAACAGACGCTGCATTTGGTGACTTGAAGAAGGCCCTTACGCCCGCACCTATTTTGATGGCACCTAACTTTTCTTTGCCTTTCATCCTCCAGACGGACGCTTCGGACACAGGCCTGGGAGCCGTGCTGAGCCAAAGTGTCGATGGTGTCGAACACCCCGTCATGTTCCTGAGCCGGAAACTGTTGGACCGGGAGACCAGGTATGCGGCGGTGGAGAGGGAGGCTCTGGCGATTAAATGGGCGATCACTCAGCTGAGGTACTACCTGTTGGGCCGTGAGTTCACCCTTGTCACGGACCATGCACCTCTACAGTGGATGGCCCTGCACAAGGAGTCGAATCCGCGGGTCACCCGGTGGTTTCTTGACCTGCAGCCGTCCAAGTTTTCGCCGCTCATCGCCGGGTGCTCTCCATGCCAACGCCGATGCTCTCTCGGGTTTACGACCTCTCGGTTAAGGTCGCCCGACCACGGTCTGGGCTGAGGGGCCTTGTCACACACGCGCGCATGGGAGGCAGCTAAAGGGCTCGAGTGAAGGCAGTTCTGAGCCATGCCGGGATGTGGCAGAGCGCACTAACTCTCTTTCTCACTTCCCTGTAGACCTAACCCGGGAGGTTCCACCTGTCTCTCTGGACGTCACTTCTGGGACCGAGCCAATGGAGACAGACCTTGCCAGCTCCGGCCCCCCTGATGTCACATCCGGGACTAAACCAATGAACAATGAACACGTGCCCGACCCTTATGACCTCACTTCCTGTCTCCCCCTTTAAAAGCCTTCCCTTTTCCCTTCTGTGTCAGTCTTGTTTTGGACTCTGTTGTAAGCACTTCAGTGCTGGTATTAGAAAGAAAACAAAGTTGCAGCCAGGATACCAAATTACATGGGTGGCTGCCCCAAACCTTTTTCTGTCTTTGACTCGTTTTGTGACACACTAGATACTGTTGTTACATATTATGCTGCATTCAAGCATAATATGAGACACACAACACCTTATCCATCACTCAACATTTCTGATCACATATCTTCTACCACTGTACAATTGACTTTGTTGAGCTTTTTGACCACCGCAGTTACCTCAGAGAAATTAACTTAGCTCCACCCAATTCTTTCGCTCTGATTGAAAGTTGAAGAGTGTATTCACCTGTTTTAGTAGTTATTAAAACTGCTAATGCAACCTCTTGATGATATTCCCAGTCAAGGTCAGTATTTCTGTACCCCCTTGATTAGAATAATCTTGCTCACAATCCTAGTCAAGTGTTCCACATTCTCAGTTTACAGTAATCCCTCGCTATATCGCGCTTTGACTTTAGCGGTTTCGCTCTATCGCGGATTTTATATGAAAGCATAACTAAATATATAACGCGGATTTTTCGCTGCTTCGCGGGTTCTGCAGACAATGTGTCTTTTTTACTTCCTGTACATGCTTCCTCAGTTGGTTTGCCTAGTTGATTTCATACAAGGGACGCTATTGGCGAATGACTGAGAAGCTAACCAATCAGAGCACGCAGTTAAGTTCTCCTGACTGAGAAGCTAACCAATCAGATCACGCAGTTAAGTTCCTGCCTGCTGAATGCGGTGTTAACCAGGAAGTCTCGTCTCGCTCATTCAGCATCAACGTGTTTCGCTGTGTAAAGAGTTGTGCTCTTTTGTGTTTATCTTTGTGCATAGTCAAGCCCTTCATTATGGCTCCAAAACGATCTGCTACTGCTTCAGGGGCCGTGCCCAAGCGCAAACGAAAGATGTTAACGATTGCCGAAAAGGTAAACGTTTTGGATTTGTTGAAGGCTACGATTCTTTTTATTTAAAAAGTAGGAAAGGAATATAAGATCTACGGCCGCAGTGTCCTTTTAACCAGGGTGCAAAACAAGTTGTAAGTGGATGTAATAAGGCAGTAGTCTGGATGGATTCTGCTTTAGGGATTTGGATTGAAGACTGCCAGAAGAAGAACAACGGCAGTGCTACACAATCGCCTGAAGTGGCTCCTTTAAGGGCTGTAACACTCTCCTTTGTTGTGCAGTAAATTAAAACTCATTGTTATCGGACAAGTCATCGTGTCATTGTTGGTGAGTAACCATAATTAATTTTCTACTTACAGTACTTAGTACATGTACGACGCTTAGTGTCACTGTACACACATTTACTGTATACTATTTTTCTTGCATTGTACGTATTTATTGCTGGTGGCATGTCTATCGTAATTGCTGTAACATGTGATATCGGAGACACTCAATATCTTTAAAATAATATTTAGGTTTTACTGTGTATAAACAGTGTGTTTATATACATAATTTCAATGAATCTTACCTAATATCTAAGAGAATACAAAGGGATTATGCTGTATAACTCTGCGGGGAATATTTATAAACAGTGTGGGAGAGATTATAAGGGCTTAAAATATATAAAAATAACCATACAAACATATGGTTTCTACTTCGCGGATTTTCACCTATCGCGGGGTCTGGAACGCAACCCCCGCGATCGAGGAGGGATTACTGTATTCCTCAATCTTTTTGAATCTGCATTAAAGTCATCATATTCTTTTCAAACTCTTTTACACAAAAACTATTAATTTCTTCACCACTGTTCCTGCTTTATTCCTACTCTGTAAGTACAGTACATCTTGGTGATATTACTGCAAAACTTGTGCCAAAGTTTTCTTTCATTTACTTAACATTGTCATTCACTATTAGTATCCAGTGACGATTCCTGAAGTTGTTGCAATGAGTGTCACTGAGCACTGTTTGGCTTTTTGCATATACTGTACCTCTCTAATGATGTTGCATGGTACAATTTGATATTGAAGTTGTTGGATTCCACTTAAATAGTTGTATTGCAGTAACTGTGTTCTAGGTTTGTATATTTGCTAAATGTACATGGTTGCGAGTATGTTGTAGGAACCAGACATACAAAGTTCACACTATTGAACGATTAGAAAAAACTGAACCCTTTCAAAATTAAAAAAGAAAATGAAGTCTAAACCAATTTGGTAAGGAACCGAAAACCATTTGAATGTGCTCACTTCTTTTTTTGAATTATCCTGTGAAGCTACAGAAAGTACATATTAACATGCTTATGTATTGTTTTCATGTAGTTAATACAGTGTGCATTTTTTCCTAAATAATTTAGTAAGAGAGAGAATCCCTAGATGTTTGTTGCCCAGTGCTTGAGTGAGTTAAATGTTTTTCACTTGATAGTCCTTCATTCTTTGCATAAATAGGCAAGCTTTCCTTTTTGGTTCATTTTGTTTTCATGATTGTAAACTTCAGTGTTTGTTGACTTGGTAGATTTTTTTAACAGTAAAAACAATTTAGCAGCTTTAAATAATTATAAAAAAAAATTGTGGCCTATGGCATATGCGATCTGCAGGTTGAATATCAAGGAAGATGATTCATTATATACTTTATGTTTAAAATGTCATGATGTAATTGATGTGTAGTTTCAGCTTCCACTGCTGCTAGCAGTGACATTTTTTAGTAGAAAACATATTATTTTCACACTAGAATATTACTAATTATCTCTTGGTGGTGATAATATATTCACTGGCAATTGTTTAACTGAGATTAATTGAGCTGCTTTTTTCTCTATAACTAATGTGCCATGGAGTAGTTCAGAGAACATTCTAGAGTTTAAAAATATTTCTTTACAACATTTTATATTGCTTTGTCATTCTTGTTAAGTTATTGTTACACTAACAAATGTTCCTTTTTTAAAAAATGTACTGTATCTATTTGGCAGTCCTTTTTACATCATTTTTTTCAAGTAGCTGAGACTGGCAAAAAGCCAGCTCTCCTAACCTAAATGCAGATGACCTTTTTTTCTACATAATTTCCTGTGTTTGAATTTCCTGTATTTGTGTTGTACAGAAATATAAAAAAAAATAAAACTCCAAATTTTACATTGTGGAAGCAAAAGATACTGAGAAATCTAGTGTTACACACAACACTGCTTTTCTCCCTGAACAAAAATTCTCATACCCAAATAAACATGCACACACAACTTGAAAGAGCCATCTTCAGTGAAAAATATAGGCACTGTGGCTCATTACTTCGAGCACATTAGCAGCCCATGGGGATAGCAGAAATGCTTTACTGTAAGAGTTTAATTTTGTATCTGCTCTCTTGGGCTTGGTGGTATGGCATTGTTTTTATTGCTCTTGGAAATTGTTGATGTCACCTGTATGAGATGCCAGCTAGCTTTCCCTGTAACACAGTTTGTTTTTATAGTGCCAAGATCTATTAAACTGATTATGACCTTATGTGCTGTATATCCAAGATATATTTGTGCTTCATTATAAAGTGTATAAAATCTTCTGTTGAAGTGCATTTGAACTTTTTTATATCGATGTTGCCTAACAGTTAGTAACTGAATACATGTATATTTAGTATATAGCAATTTATACCATTTATGAAGTGGCATAGATTGGAAACAAGTAAAGTTTCAAGATAATAAAGCAATTATTATAAATAGCTTAAAGGCTTTAACATTCAGATCTCTTTGAGTAATTATTTAATGAAAGGGAGCTCAACTATCGGCTTAGGGATTTTTAAGAAGCATTAAGTTAAACAGAGATCTGATCTTAGATACAGTAAATGTGTTAGTAAACATAATGCAGATCTGCCATCTGTTATTTGCATTGTTCAGCAAGTGATTTGCAGCTTTCTTGAATCTTTGTGTTCATTTTAAGTGACATATGCCTAACCTCCAAGTTATGATCTTGGGTTTAATTTTGTTTTATATCACCTTAAGATTTTGCATAAAGGTGCAAAAAACTTTAGATTGATTTGCTATTATTATGCAATTTCCCTTTGTGTCTTACATTTGTTTTAGAGATTGTGTTTGCCTCTAAGCAGAGCTGATTAATCACTGGGCGCTATGCCCAGGGTTTACAAATCTCTTAAAGGCTTATAAGAAAGTTTTTGTCTATAAAGTCTAAGAAAAAAATAACTAAGTAAAACATAATACTTTAATTAAATGGAATATTTTTATTACTTATTTAAAAACATATTTAAAAAAACTGCTTGAATTATAGGTAGACAGATGTTTGGGACAATACAAATTTGAGAAAATGCGAGTGAGCACTCTGTTCTTAATGCCATGGATACTAAATAATCCAGTACTGATTTGAAGCTGTTCTTTTAATGCTGGCCATTTTGATTATTAAGAGTTTTTGTCAATAGTAGATTTTAGTGCTTAGCATTCAGATATAGAATAAAAAACAACTGGAGACATTTAATAAAATTTGAAAAAGCAAGGCTTTAATATAGAAGCTGCCACACTAAAATGAACGAGGAAGTGGAATACCATCAGTTCATAAGTAAGATTGAACAATCTGTGGCATTGTCATGTGTTTGTTTGTTCTTATAAAAAAAGAGTTATCTGCTTTACATGATTTTGCAGTATACTCATTTCAATGGGTGTTCTGTATATGAATCAGGAGTATGCTTGTTTGAAGTATGTTTGATGCCCACATTACCCCAAGGTGAATTCCAAGTTCTGTTATTTTGTCCAGTTGTTATCTTTAGTGAAAAAAAACATGTTTCTCTAGGGCAGAGAAAGTTAATAAGTCATTCATGTGTACATCTGGAAAGTGGCTTCAATTTTGTGGACTTTTGTGGAGAGTTTTGAGGATGTTTCTGTTACTGCTGCAGTAGTACTTTAAATTATTTTTGGTAATCCTTCTAAGAATTTAAACACCCTGTTTGGTTTAATTAATGGTTTGGTGGTAGTGAGTTCTCTATAAAATTCAGATAAAGAATGTATTGGTTCTAGATAGACTCATTACCATTGTAAACCTGTCTTGAAACATAAATTGAGAAATTCTCATAGAACACCAGATACAAACTAATTTCAGTGCAGAATCTTGCTTGATATTAAACAAATGCAAACTTTAAGTACTTGGGTAGGCAAAGTAAAAGGTCTAACTGGCACTCTTGTGACTTTCTCCATAAATTATTTATTCTTATTATTATGTATTTGGCAGACACATTTACCTCAGGCAACATGAAAGTTCAGTTTATGTTACAGTTGTTTATTTTGGTAAACTGCAGCTCAGGCAGCTTAAGTGATTTCGCTGTTGGTCAAACACTGAATTACAGGTATTGACAGAGTGGTGACCTTGTGGTTTAAATTTTAAAGCCCTGTCCATGATGCTGCACCTCCTAACATAATACATCTTACTCAATTCACCAAAAAATGTCTCATTCGCTAAGCTGAATTTCCATATTCGGTAAGTGCCTTTTCTAGAGTGATTTTTTTACTATGCAAATCATTCAGTTACATAGGAGATTCAGTCAGACACTAATGAAGAATTCTCTCTTTTTTATCTGTCCATGCTGACCTGCTTGGGTCTGATCAGGTTGTGTGTTATTTTGGCTTCGTACACAGCTGCTAGTGAGATTGCCATGGCCATTGTATTTCTTAGTATTGTTCCTGCTGGCTGAGAGTTTTTGCGTGTCATGAAATATTCACAGTACAATCAGGCTATTTTAAACTGTCCAATATTGGTTTCAAGTGTGTTATTTCCTATTGCGCTGTCATTGACTGGGATGTTATCAGCTGTCAGTTTATTTTCGTGCACATTTTTTCTGTTGTGTACATAGTGAATTTACTGTTATTTCCAAATGAGTTTGAATTTAAATGTGTTGATCACACTATTTAAATAACAAAATATTCACACATAAAAGGCAGAATAGTGATTAGCATCTCTAGGAGACTATTCAAATCACAGTCCTGTTACTTTGTGTGTGGGATTTTCTCCGGATACTCTAATTTTCCTAATATATCCCAATGGCCTGCTGTTAGGTTAAAGTAGCAACTCAATTGTTTTAGTGTGGGCGTATGTGTGATTGTGCCCTGTAAAGGACTAGCACTCAATTTAAGATTGCCTTCTGCTTTGCTCCAGTAGTATGGCCATTACTGCCAGGGTAATGCAGTGTGTTTAATTAAAGGATGATTAATAATGAATGTATTCATCAATTTCATAACACATGTATTGAATTGTTAGTGCTCTGTGCTCTTTACAGTAAAAACAGATTTACAGTATAGAAATGTATTCCCTTTCACTTTATTAGACAGACGCTATTCTTTACCTGTTTTATGGCTACTCATTATTACTAATGGTTTGTTAACATCAGGGCAAAATAAGAGGTTTTCAAAAGTCGCAGAGGTATAAGATACAAATCAGATTAGCCTTCTACAATGTTGCAGTGGTCACAGAATGATGTAGTAACATACTTCAGGTCTGCATTGTGCATTAGAAATAAAAATTGGAGAAGCACATAATGAATTAGCCTCGCAGTAAGGAGACCTGGGTTCGCTTCCCGGGTCCTCCCTGCGTGGAGTTTGCATGTTCTCCCTGTATCTGCATGGGTTTCCTCCGGGTGCTCCGGTTTCCTCCCACAGTCCAAAGACATGCAGGTTAGGTGCATTGGTGATCCTAACTTGTCCCTAGTGTGTGCTTGGTGTGTGTGTGTGTGCCCTGCGGTGGGCTGGCGCCCTGTCCAGAGATTTGTTACTGCCTTGCACCCTGTGCTGGCTGGGATTGGCTCAAGCTGACCCCCGTGACCCTGTGTTAGAATATAGCGAGTTGGACAATGACAGACTGACATAATGAATTAAGATAATGATGAAGTATTGGCAAATCTGGGAAGATGAAATGCTCAGTTTGAAAATCTTACCAACATATTTTTACCTAATAAATTACTGCAACTTGTTTTTTTAAAGTATAAATTGCAGTAGTCACATTTTCCCCCACATACTGCATAAAAAGTATTTATTCAAAGACAGTATGTAATGTATTTTGTTTGGTTATATGTATTTATTTATTAATTCCTTGTACTTTATTGCTTTAAACATTGCATTACGATGAATTAGTTACAGATCAGTAATATATACTGTACTACTTCTTATTCATACTAAATCACATATCCCAACCAACACATCTGTTGTATAGAGCAGAGATAAAATATGACTTAATTTGAATTAACCAATTGGTAGCCTGTGAAAGAACCAGTTTCAAAAGAGTTCTCTGGCTATAAACCATAAAGTAGTAGGGGAAATGTATACATTTAAAATAGAATGGATCTCTTGATGGGATGAGAGCAAACTGCGATGTAAATATAGGTTCTCCTTTATCACATTTCATGCATACTTTAGCCACTTGTTTTGATCTGGTGTCACCTCATTAGGTTCTCATTCACATTCAACCAATCACTTTTCAAGTTAGACTTTGACATCGTAAATGAGAGACCTAATGCTCAATAACAGAAACCTGAAGAGATCAAATTCCCCCATGCCCTACCTGTGGCTGTATCAAGATGCTATATAGGCTATATTCTAAGTTGAGGTATCCCTGAGTTATCCTCCAGATTTCATGAAAGTACAGCTATTTTTAGGAGATGCTAGAAGACACTAACCATCAAACATATCTACAGTACTGTCAGGTAGTTTATGTAAGAGGTTAGTAGCAGTTGTTCTAAGTTTTGCCTGGGTATTATTTGAAAAATCTGTTGTATATTTAAATTGGGGGAAAAATATTGTGTTTCAACTAAATACAATTAGTTATACCAATTCAATATGAAGGTCAGGTTACTACTACAGGTTAGCAGAGTATAGCTTCAAATGTGACAGACAAACAGTGTCAGGCAGATTGTTATGGTTGTGCAATAGTGGGAGACTACACTTGATAATCTGATAAAATCGTCATCTGCTAATAAGAATGGTCAGAATTGCCAACCACAAGTTCAATTAGCAGTACTTAATATTCTGTGTTCCAGGAAACATGGAGCATAGTCAGAAAAAAACAGTTTTGTTATACAGTAATTACATGATTTCACAGAGGAGAGCAAAGTTCTTGACTAACTATGATGCACTGAGAAAAGGAATACTGTCTTGAAAGTGGGTTACGTAGCTTTCTTTTTTCTTGAAGACATTTAAAAGCACAGAAGAACAATATGGCCCTGCAGCTTTTCTCTTTATAGTGAAACACAGATTTCAGCCTCTGTTCAGCATTGATTGCCTTGTGTGTTTTATCTCCTGTTGTGCAACTCAATTTATGAATGAATCTGCTGTTCATACAGCATCTTTGAGCTTCCTCTGTGGCCAGATGCTATCGGAGTCCCTCACCACATTTCCTGTCTTTTTCTTCTTTCTTGCTCATAAAATTCAGCACAAAATGGCAATGAATTCTTTTCCGTTCAGATTTTTTTTTACTTCATAAATTACAAAATTCAGGAAATAAGTCATTTATTTAATAAGACTAGAGCCCCAAGTTTAACTGTAGAATGCTTACATTTCAAAGAGTCCACACGAATAGCAGCTTTTTTTTTTTTGGCTTTGCACAATTTTTAAAGCGGGGTGTTATTCAAAGTCATTAGCAGCTGCAGCTGGGGTTGTTTCCCAAAGTGTCTTTGTAACGTGTAATGTGTGTCTCGTTGTTATCTAACATAGCTACGGTACCTACTAGCCTTTGGAAATAATTGCAGGTATATGGCATTAACCTATACTATCAGTTCAAATAACCATAGGTTGATGTTAAAAATTACATCAAGTATTTGTTTAAGTAACTGCCCTGGCCTGCACTGCGAGTTGAATACATTTTTTTAAAGAGTATGAAAGTCATAAATAGTATATAAATGAATTGAGTAGTAATGGATGGTTGACTGAAAAATGATTGGTGATTTTTTAATTAATTACTTGATAACTCACATTGTAATCACATTTCTTCATAAGGTGAGTAAAATGCTTAAATGTAATATCTTCGGGCATTATTATATCCAGGAATAGAATGAAAAGTTAAAGAATGCACCGGCTTGTTTTTAAAGAGACTGCAAGGTTAATTTTCTCTGTTCAAGGTTTTCTCATTGTTATTTAATGTTTTTACATTTAGTTTACTATTATACTGTGCATTCTATGGTATAATTAACTATTTTTGTGCTTAAAAATCTTTAAAAAAATGTATTTACATACAGCTTGTACAGTCCGGAATGGATTAATTATATTTACATACAGTCCTCTGGGGTAAATTACTTCGGGTCACGACCAAATCGGGTTGCGACCAGAGTTTTGGAACGAATTACAGTCGTGACCCGAGGTTCCACTGTATTTATAATATTTCATATTGTTAGTAAGACACCATCACAAGAATTTTAAGAAAAAAATGAAGCATGTTGTATTTGGCTGTCACTGATATGTGCTTAATATTATATTTGTTTTTGCCCTTTGTTTGTATAGTTTACATGCATTATGTATCTACATTTTGTATCTACACTTAAGAAATAATGTCAACCAAAAAAAATGGTCAAATTAGCCTGAAAACTAGCATACAGAACTGGAACATATGACTAAACGATAATTCAGAACCAGAGCATTGTTTTTTATAACTGTTAGAAAATATCACCACGCAAACTTAGTTTGTATAATGGATGGTAAGATGTTGATGATAGGGTATTGTGCTGTCCTGTTGCCCATTAAAGGCAGCAGGCAATTGACTATCATAACATGACATGTGTAGTTCTAATTAAGATTACTTTAAGAGTTGTCTCCTGATGACATATTTATCTGGATTCCCACCATTTGCAAATTCATTGTTTGCTAGCCTTATAAAGACTCACTACTGAAGATGAACTGATGCCAATCAAGGGTGCTTAGGCCTGAATAGACGTAACCTTGATTGTAAGATTTTAGTGGCTTACATTGCATTGAAGGTGGGAATGGAGTCTGATGGTTGGTGGCCCGAAATCAGTTCCATTATCCAGTTATTGGGATTAAATCACTGATGTAGAGTACTGTGTGAACCTGTTTAATTGCCCATCTTTCCTCTCCTGGGTTGTTTTTGTGGGTGTCCCAGATACTTTCTGTTTCATGTGACATCCTTCCTGTGAACAAGGCACATTCATAGTTCCAATGCCATATCTAAAAACTGCCCTTGCCCCTATTTCAGTCATATGGATGACAATCTCATCATTCAGACTTCCAAAAATGTCCCCATGATATGATCGTGTAATTATTATTTTGGTAATGTAGCACATGCAAGTAAGAATTTCACTATACTCTGTACACTTGTCAATAAACATCCCTATAATAATGTTTTTTGTTTTTTTTTTATGAGGAGCCTGATTAGCAGCCCTCTAGTGGCAGTGATAGCCATGATGGAGCTGCAAACCTAATTATGTATGTGGTCATGCTGGTCATGCTGATCTCCTTTTCAATGTGAGCCAACTTATTTTTGAAAAAAATTGTGATAGATAATATTCATTTATCCTTTTTTAACTTTTTAAAAAGCCCACTTACATGTACATGCATATTTACTGTATACAAATATGCATACCGTATCACAGACCTTTGCTTCCATATATATAAATATATATCAAGGGATGGCTGAGATTGCACTGGACTGCAACGGCACCTCAGATTCCCACAGGGCTATATGGGAATTGTTATTTGCTGGCTCAGCCTGCCAGGAGTTGCTGCAGAGCCCATCTTTAGGCTTCTGCCACACCTGGGAGTGATTCCAGACCTCCCTAATGATCCACCTGGCCAGCAGCCACTACTCCAGGAACCAGAGTCAGGAAGGAGAAAACAAATCTTGCAGGAGGAAAAGAGGAAGAGGAGAGACAGTAAAGAGGAAGAAGAAAAAAGATGATGACAAAGTCCTGTGATTTGTGCCTAGTTGGTATTTATGTACTGCGCTGCTGAAAGGAGCAAGAGAAAACACTTCCCCGCTTATAATAAACGTGTGCTGTGTTGTGAAACATGTGCCTGATGTCTGTATGTGTCGGGTTTGGGTAGCTGTTGCGCCCTCTGCAGGCCACAATATGTATAATATATATAAAGAATGCATTGTTACATATAATGTAAATAAACATGACACATTTGTGCATACCAGCTGATCGTATATAAATATTACTTTATTGACCCATGAGGCTAAATTTCCTTCCTTTATTAGAAACATGCTATATAGAGTCATAGTGCAAAACCATTTATATAATTTACTTTATTAAAATTAGAAATAGGTCATGAATTGTAAAGTGTTCTTGTAACACCTGTGTGAATACTCAGCTGTGTGAGCAGCAGGATTACAAAAAAGAGAGTAAATTTAGATTGTAAATATAGCTTTTGCAGATTGTCACCCTTTGATCTCCTGCAAGTTCCAACCCATGTAGCTTCAAAGCTGCCTTCCTTGAAGGCTTGTTTTGCTGCACCATTTATTACTAAATGAGGTCTATTTTTGTGGTTAAAGACAAAGATTAAAAGAAAAGCTCTTTGAAAAAACTAATTGTTTGTTACATTGAACATAGCACCAGACCAAAGTTTGTTTTTTTCAGCACTTGTATTTCCCTAATGCATTGATTTTAATTTTTAAAATGTGGCAGAGCAACAGGAAGGTAGTGGGCAAACAACAATTTTACTTTACTATTTGGTTCTGACTCTAGTTTCCCAAAGTGTAGTATAAACCATAATGATTTTTAGAATACTTGTTCACATGTATTCAACAAAATACTCTGAAAATAATAGTTTATGGCTGTGTATATAAAATAATCATAGAGAATACAATTCTGGGCATTAAATGTAATACTTTTAGCAGCAGGAATAAATAATCTGTCTTCATGAGTTTGAACAAAAATCACACATTTACGACAGTTTTGGAATGCTTAGAAATTTTGAGTTATCATTTGGTATGATACATGTCATGTGTTATAGTGGAACTGAGCTCACATGTCTCCATTACTCAAATGGAAGCACTGAGCACACAAAGAATATGAAATGGATGGTGGCACAGTTTACATGGTAACTTGGAGCATGTGGTTGTGAATCTGGTTCTAGGCACACTTTGATGGCTCAGAAAAGCCACATACTTCTGAAGTTTTAATTCTTATTCCATATCTTACAAAGAAATATGTGGTTCATTTGGTAGGTTCTGGACTACTGAGAGGTGTTATGGAGAGACAGTGGGTTGTACAAAGCATATTACACTAAGATACATAGGTTTTTAATACTTAAGCAGACTGTTTGACCAACATATTGGTCAAAACATATTTTGCATATTTTTGTTTTATCATATGTGCCACATATTTCTGATTAAACTATTCACTAAAACCATATTTGTTATTATTTTGCCCTTCAAGGATTTGCTTTTATATACATTTTGTGAATTGAAACATGTTAAAGCCAGTGGCTCACTTAGGCGAGTTTGGTAAAGAAGACTTCACTTTTCATTTTATTTTAAGACAGTTATAGACAATCCTGTCTGTCATCATATCTTACAGAATGATTAGAATTTCCAACTGAAATTCCACACCAAATGGACCCTCTTTGAAAAGCATCATGATGGACTTGCCTTCTATGTTGCATTTTAATGGTGTTTCTATGCTAATAAATCTTGTAATTATCTTAATTATCTTACTGTTTATGCTTGTGTTCCATATAATTTTCACTGTCACTCAGCTTTATGAATGCCATCCTTTGTACCATTTGTTGAAGCAACAAGTAATTTAATATCATTACTGATCTTTATAAGTTTCCCCCAAACCAAAAGATGCACCTATAGACAAGACTTAAAATAATTTATTTTAAGCTATTAAAACATAAATGATGCCATTTCCAAGCCTTTAAAGTGCATTTGGGTGAGCTATTTTATTTATCTCTCAGAATAAATTCTTGAATTATTTCCTTAACTGCTACTGTTAAATGCAGTTATATAGTGCTTAATACAATAATAATTACCAGACTTTATGATCTGATTTTTTTTTGTAATAGCTAGTACTGGTGGCATATTTAGAAGTATAGTACTTTTCATAAATCTTTTTACAGTTTATGATAACTGTGTCTGTATTTCAAATTGGTTAATATAGCACAAATGTATTGTGTTGCTTTTTGTCCATGAATCACCCTAGCAGTTTTTTAATCCAGTGTGATTGTTTCCTGGCACTGAATTATATTTTTCTGTGTATGCTTCCGTTTAACAGAGTGTTCCAGTTTTTTCATGCTCATTGTGTGTTTTTTCCTCTTTTGTTGGGACCTTTTGTAGCTTAACATGTTTTCTATAGCATTTAATGTAGGGTTAAACTGTCCATGGTGAAAGTATACTGTTATTAATATTTTTATGGCCATCCAGGTAGCCCATGTTAAATGAGTAAAAGACCCAGAGCAGACAGTTTGTTTTTGGATTTCTCTGTCACTTCTAAATGCAAAACCATGTTCACTCTTTAGTAGCAACTGGTTTGAAATTATAGAGCACTGTTGTTTGAAGGTTAGACAAAATAACAACAAAGTGCTAAAAACAGGTGGTGTTAGTTCTCTAAGCTTCAAATAAATTAGAGATATATTGTGGACTATGGGGTTTGTGAAGACTCAAATAACAACCAGAGAACTTAAGTTTACAACAGCAATTTTCTTAAGAAAAAGATACTCAATCAAGAGGGTAAAATAATTTAAAGACTAAGCCATCAGAGTTTACCCCTGACTGCTTCATGGAGTGGTTGGTCCATTTACGCACTACTGTATGTTTCTCTTGTTCTGACATCTAAACTTATTTATGTTGGCGGAACCTTAGTTCATCTACTGCTTCTCAACTCCAAGCTCTCTGGACCAAGGAAAGTAATGTTTAAGTTGTGGCCTCTACTGACCACAAACCATTCCGGGATCTTATGTAATATTAATCTCTGGTTTAGTATGGGAAGAACTCCTGCTAGTGGCAACAGGTGTTCTTGGAGGTTCTCTGAATAATAAAGAAGTTCCACCCCTCTTTGGCGACATCCCCTATTAAGGAGTATAAAGTATATAAAGCTTTAATATTTTGTTTTTCAGAAGTCAATATTAACAAGGTCAATTCAGAATTACTGGTATCTAGCCAATAGTGATGAGCAAGCTCCACAGTGTTTGCTTTGCCATGAGTTCCCCAAAATCACAGAAATGTTCCTGATATTCACTGAACTTGGCGAACTTCATTAAAGTCAGGGGGGAAGCAGTAGCTGAACTAGATTTTACTGGATTATAATGGTGCAATCACCTTTAAAGTGTCCCTGAGGGCTAGGAAAAAATGTCTGCCAATTATACTGGACTGATTATTGTGGCCAAAAAGGTGACCTGAACTGTGCGGCAGCAGTACCAACCACTGCATCACTGTGCCTTGGTGAGATCAAAGGACAAAAAACACAGTTAGAGATGCGCAATCATAAATTTATTCAAAACAAAGCCAAAATCATATTCAAAACTCAGAAAAAATAAGCAGACCTATTAAAGGCAGAACATTCAAAGTGGCATGTTGTGATTGAAGCCGCTGGCTTGTTCTGTTTTTTGAAGTCGCACTGAAGGCTCTCCAAACTGTCAGTGCTAATGCTTTACACTTTTTCTTCTATCAAAAAAGATAGACGTGTCTTGTAAATAGTAATAAACCTTTCGTTATCATTATTATTTCATAGAGTGTTTGAGGGGTGTCAGCTTCCTTCAAGGTTTGTTTATTATCTGCATGTGGCTAATTATTATGCACGCATATGCCATGTGCCTCTTTCTCATATATTGACATGGAACTCGAAGAACGACATGCACATTTGGCTACAAGCACAGATAACTCGTCCCACAGAGTCTGTAATGCGAAATGATCAGCATTTAATACCCGGTTGGTGTTCCCATCAATGTTGGCTGTTGCAACTCTGGAGGACGTCATACATGGCCTTGCAAATCATTATGAGTCATTGGTGTTAAAAAAAATGTTTTCCTAAACCTGCCAAATTATCAGTAAATAATTTGATAAACAAGGGCGAAAGCGAATGTAGCAAAAATGTGGCAAAATTCACTGATCAATGCTACTAGCCAACATTTTACTATTATATAAAGTAGGAAAATTGTGCCAGTCCTAATAATCATATTCAGTGGACAGTATGCAACTGGAAATGATGATAAGTAGTAACAGAGAAATTTGATTATTGGACATATGCAACAGATGGCACAAGCCATTACAAATGCTGAACTTTTAATAGGAATAAACAAAAGCCATTCATTAACAGGACAGTATATGAAATTATCTATCTTGACTTTTAGAAATCTTTTTTTAAGGTAGCCATTGACACATTAACCGTTAAGCCAAAAGCAGAAGACATCTGGGCAGATAATTACAATTGGTTTAAACCGAGAAACCAGTGTCTTAAATACTGAAGGAGTTAAGACTATTAAAAGGAGACATGATATACCAGCTGATGCTTTGAAAATCAGTTCTTCTGGAAACTGGACAAGAGTAAATTCTACACACTTTTGAATATATTTTTTATGCAGAAACATACAGAAAAATGAAAAAATGCTTAATAATGTAATACTTTCTGGATTTTGAAATCTGTACCCAGTGTTTTTTTGGAATATATTCTGTGAATAGGAAATGACCAGCTGTACTGAGCTAAATGGTTTATTCTGGTCAGCTGTGTGTTCATTTTCTGATTTAAAAGAAAATATTTCACAAGTCATAGAGCCAATTATTTAAAATAAATAAATTAAGAAGAAAGTATTAAAAGGAATTAATACTTTCCTATGTACTGTAAAATCACACTGTAAATATTTAAAATTTCTTTAAAAATGTTAAGAAAACACATTTTTCTTACTGTGTGCTGTTTAGTTTAAGTACACTGGACAGCAATGCAAGTGGTGTTGTAAAAATATTTGTGATTAATAATAATATAATAAACATAACCCAATTTGTGGCTACAGTATATTCAGTGTTGAGTTTACATGTCATCCCTGTGATAGAACTGGTCTCCTCCCACAGTTCAGATATATGGGATACACTGGGGTCCAGTCATGGGTTTGGTCATGCCTTGTGCTTCAAGCTTGAAATTGTCTGAATATCCATGACTCTGGGGATAAAGTATGTAAACAGATTGATATTAAGAAACAAGCTTTTACCACTGTACTATTTGTATTAGCCCTTGTCCTCGTGATACTGTAAATCATTTTCTCCAAAAAAAAATTTTTTAATTCTGCAACACAATTGCTTTTGTTCTTCTCCTGCTATATGTACTTTGCATAGTCTTATTGTGTCTACATAGGCTCTTGTTCAACTGTTCCAGTTTTCTTCCACAGCCCAAAGGCTTGTAGTCCAGTTTCTTTGACATTGTGCTGAACAAAGTGAATGAATGGAACGTCAGTTTTTCTTTCTATTATTACAACTTTGAAGCATGCTAAGATGTTGAAAATGTACAATATCCAAATTAATTAAAGCACTTTAGTTCTTAGTAGAACCTTACAAATAACGTATGTAACAGGAATTTTAGCAGCTGTTTGGTTTGCCTACAGACATACTCTTATGTAGCATCTTGTGAATGAATCATTGCTAGAATGACTGTTTCTTGTTTATAGTGTAACAAACAGATTCATTTTTATGTTAGAAAATGGTTCAGAGACTATTTTCATACTGTGAATGTACAAAATCCAGTTTATTCAGAAGGGAGCATGCTTTATAAATATGGAAATCTGATTTTTATGATGTTACATGTTGTAGAATGAATGCAAACTAACTGAGATTTATAGAAGCATCAACTACTGGAGTACACATTAAAACTTTAGTTTGAGTAAATTAATGAATGAATGATTGACACCTTATTTCCATGCAACATTATCACTATGATTTTGTCTCATTGTTGCAGCTAGAAATATAATAATAGTAATATCCTTTAGACAGCACAATATATGTCATCACTGCAACATTGTATACTTCACTGGAGAATGACATCATAGTGCTCATTATTTAATAAATACGTTAAACTGTATATGTAATGCCGTAGGAGTTTCTTATCTTGAACACAACTTTTAAATACGATACTGACATTTTGACATTTTATTATCAGTACAGAGTGTATCAGTGTGTACAATTTTATTAACTTTACATTTTTACATTGTTTTAGAAGTAATACTTTTTCTTTTTCATTATAAAAGTGGAATTTCAATCACAATTCATGTATAAGAGGATCAAATATTGTTTCTTATTTCTTTATGCAAAGACCAATTCTGATCTGGAGCTTGTCTTTTCCTTGGTCTACCCTGTTACAGGTAATATTTCTTCTTTTGTCTCTCTGACTTACAGTAAAATGTCCTAAGTTAAAATCATTTTAGCATTTTTTAGTGAAATGTAAATTCCACAAGTCATGTTCTTAAAGATATTAGACAAGTTTAAGCAAGAAAAAGTCAGATTTTGAAGGTATCATAATTTGAAACAGTACTTGTAACTGGATCTTTTTCTTTTTTGTCTATTCGCCTTCAAAAAGACTTCTGTAATTTCTAAAGAAACACATAAAGGGGTTCTTTTTTGTATTTTAAGATTGAAATCTGGGCATAATGCTTTCTGCCCCTTGATTACAGAGTTGCTTCCAGGCGAGGTGCTATTTGAGAAGTCATGAGGACAAAGAGACTGACTATTAAGTGGCTTAGCTCTCGGTTACCCTAATCATGTGTTTGTTTTTGTGACAGATGCTAAAGGTAACTGAGTCTTTAAGCTATAGTACATCAAAGGAAAATAATGCTGTTTGTTAGGAGAGGACATCTGGGAGTCTTTTTCCCCTATGTTGCTGTCGCTCATTTTTAAATGGAGAAAAAAAACAAAACTCGCCAACCTCCAAAACACTTCTTTATACTTAGTTTTCTTTGAGGTTTAACTTTTTCCTAAGTTGTCACATCTATTTTCTTGACAATAAGTTCTACATACAGTATTTATAAATGGTTGATTAAAAATTCCTTGTCAATATAAAAAATAGTTCTTGTATAATAAGAAAATGCTGTAACAGTTGTGGATGCTAGGGGTCGCTGTAGCCCTGTGAAGCCCAACAGACAGATGACCTGGACACACGTATAAAAGCACCAAGTATAATTTTTTGTGCACAATGCAACTCGCCACAATTCCCAAATATTATTAATCAACAATCACAATACAATAATCCTCTACTCCCAGCAACTCCGTCACACACCCTCCTAACTCCGGCTCAGCTTGCTGGGTCTCGAACAGTCCCTTATATATTCCTTGACCCGGAACTGCTCCTTCTCTTCTTCTGGGTCAAACGCCACATCATCAGTCCTCAAGCATCCCGGAAGTACTGTGGGCTTCCATCCTCGTGACTCCAAAGTACTTCCGGGTTGTAGAAAAAATGGGAGTCCCCAAGTCCTTTATGATCTCCACCTGGCGGCACCCACCGCACCCAACAGGGCTGAGAAAATGGACTCTATGTCCCATGATGCCCTAAGGGAATCCGGGGTACAATTACCATCTAGGGGAGCTGCCACCTAGCATCCTGGGGGAGGCAGTGTCCTGGAAAGGCTGCTCTTCTCCACTCTTCCCGTTCTGGGATGTCCTGGCCAGATTGAGCTGCTAGCTGTCTATCACACAGTATCTAACCTGTTAAAAAATAACATACAGTTTAAGAAAGATTGACCTGCATTCCAAACTCCTTTATTTTTTTTAATACGTAGGGTAGCAGATTAGAACACTGGTTAGCAGTGCTATTTCACAGATTCAAGTACATCGGTATAAGTCTTAACCTTAGTCAGGTTCTTTGTGGAGTTTACATGCTCTTTTCATGTACAATTTTTTTTTTTTGCCGTGCATTCTTTGTTTCTTCCCATATTCAATGAAGTATATGTTAATTTTGTAACTTGATGACAAATTGGCCTGGTGTGAGTGGAAGGACGGAGAGATGGATGGATAGATAAATGCTAGAGTCAGTTGTGCTGTTTTTGTGAAAATGGCATTACTATGAAATGTCTGCGTCCAAAATTTTTTGAAAGTATTTTTTTGAATATTAATGTCTATATTTAGAATTCTATTTTCATTTGAGCATTTATTAATCTGTCGGATTGTATTTTCCCCATGCAATGTAAATAGAAAAGACACATGAACTGTGATCTGCATTCTGATATCATTCAGATTATTCAAAGACCATTAGGCCTGTTACCGTGCTGCCCAGGTTGTGTGCACCCTGCATGAAAAAACTTGAAGATAAGTTTTCAAAGCTGAAATGTTTGTTTCCTCATCTATATTTATGTAGCATAACTGTTTAATGTCACCACCTTTTGCCTTGAGCAAACAGTGAATAAAAGGTGATTGGTAATTTAGCTTCCTGGCGAGAATGCATTTGTATGGGCAAATCTAGATAGATATTTTAGAATATATTCTTTTGGGCTATATTACATGTTTTTGCCCTTGCTGTTTGTTTTGAGTTTGTGTTATTTTCCAAGTATACTTTAACTATATTTGCTATGTATGTAATCTTTGCATAACACAGAGGGGAGTGGGCTTTATAAGAATAAACTGATTTGAATATTGATTTGAACATATGCTACATTGAGGTTACTTCTCATTCGCATTGGGCTAGATACAGATTATATTCAAATTTTAGTATTGACAGGAAAATTAGATTGGAACTAAAAATAATGAAATTATGTGAAATATATTATTAGTACGTGGTGGAAACAGTGCCTAAGGGCTGTCATTCAGAATCGCTTTAAATGGATAATTGGATGTTTCAGTTGTGGTGAAAAACTAAAGAATCAATATTGCCACACCCACCTTCAGCACAGAACACTGTTTCTTCAATTTTCTAACTTTATTTAGATGTCTTAAACTGATTTTTTGTTTATTTACCCTTATCACTGTAATTAGACACTGCGATTGAAATTCTTCATAACAATATGTGGCCTTGCAGTTTTTTTCTGTCAGAAGTGCATACTTTGTAAAAAGTTCATCTTACTGGTTCCATCACTATGGCAACAAGGTCAGAGAGCTTTTTCATGTGGCTTAGATGCTGAAAAGCTGATTACGTTAATTAAACCTTAATTATTAGGTGGTTTATAACTATCTAGGAAAAGCACTCAGTTGTTGCCTAAAGACTGGATACTGCTTAGCCAGTGTTCACAGATGTTTATGGGCAGATTTTCCTATTCATTCTAAATAAATATTGGCAGGCAGAAAGTTTACTCATATGTGTTTTGATCTAAAGTAGTATTTCTTGGCATGTGAAATGTTTTTTGCTAAACAGGAAGCTATATATATGGATAGTTTTTTTAAAAGCACAGTAAGCAAGAATGATTCTGACCTTTTGTCAAATTTTATTTGACAAGGCCTATATTTCCTTTTAATCATAGTCTTTTTGTCTATTTACTTTAATTACTTGAAAAAATAGCCTTCATCTTATCAAAATAGCATTGTCATACTAGAATGAACTGGTGTCAGTAGTCCATGGCAGCTCTTATCTCTGAAAGTTCCCACCCATTCAGTTTGACTGAGCATCGTAATTGAGAGGATACAGAGAACTGCAGCCAGCATGGAGAAGTAAAAGTCACTGGTGTTTGGTTTTAGAATCAAAAACATGATGGAAAGATAATTGGTAGAAGAATCTAAAGGAATTATCAGCTAAGCAAGGTAGTATGCTGAATAAAAATAAACAGATAGTAAAAGGCACACATAAAAATTTAAAGTTAAATATATCAAGAAAGGTCACAACACAAAAGAGAGTACTAAATAGGATAAGATGGGTCAGGCAGAAAATATCACAAGGTTCACAAATTAAAAGAAACATTGACTGAGGAAATGGCTTTACAATTCCATCCATTTTCCCACCCGCTGAATCTGAACACAGGGTCACGGGTCTGCTAGAGCCAATCCCAGCCAACACAGGGCAGGAACCAATCCTGGGCAGGGTGCCAACCCACCGCAGGACACACACAAACACACCAAGGCCAATTTAGAATCGCCAATCCACCTAACCGGCATGTGTTTGAACTGTGGGAGGAAACCGTAGTGCCCGGAGGAAACCCACGCAGACACGGGGAGAACATGCAAACTCCACACAGGGAACTGCGAGGCAGCAGCGCTACCACTGCGCCACCGTGCCACCCAGCTTGTACAATTGAACTGTTTAAATATACAGCATATAAAATGTAGTGTTCATTGGCCTATGGTGACAATAAAATAATAGATGTTTCAATGCAATAGCAGAGAGGAGGTGTGGCCCACAGCATGACCAGGCATTGTTCCAATCACGTGATCATGGGTGTCATTTTGGCCCTTCAGAGAAGCGATAGTGTCAGTTCATTAGAATTAAGGATGATGATAATGTTTTCTAATTAAATAAAATAAAATATTTAGGTAAATTTGCTTTCCTCTTTTGGACTCAAATATAGTATTAATATATTCAGAAGTATATAAATCTATATTACCAACACTTTTGTTCCCAAATTCACTCATTTATTTTCATCAGCAGTACTAAAATGTGTTTAGTTAGTGGTAAAGAAGATAATATATACATACTGTCAGAGTCGTAAATAATGTGGGATATTGGCAACACACAAACCATTAAGCCACAAAACTGCAGTCTTTAGGTTCTTTGATTGTTGCACTCTATCTACAAATCTGTTTTATAGTAATTTTTGCATTTGTGATCTTTCCTCTAATTGCTGTTGGATTGCCATTAACTAAATATAAGCCAAACCATGATTATCTGTTGTGAAAATGTATAGTTAGATGAAAAGCAGTGTCATAAATTCTTATGAAAGAAGCATTCACATAATGTTTCATAAACAATACAGATAACACAGTATGTGGAAAAAATCTCAAATGAAACCAGTATAAAAAGCCAGCACTAACTGATCTTATTGTGCCCATTCACATCTGCATAAAGGGCTGAAGACAACATAAGCAAACAAGGAAGTTATGACATATTTTTAACTAGGCAGCATGTGATAGAATGTTTAGTAAAACTTGCAGGGTAGCAAATACCAGAAACTTCCAAAGATATGTAAAAGAAAGTATAAAACAAATGGAGAAAACTTTTAATTATAAATCAGGGAAAGGTCAAAATCTGATTTTTTTTTTTTGCAGATATTAAAAAAAAAAAGCTAAAGTCTTTTGCAAAATTCAAAAACTTGGATGCCAGATACTGATTTGGGCAGTGCACAAAGATATTACAAGTGACTACAATACCCATCTAAGGCACCAGCAATGAAAATGTATGTGATAAACAATACGGCTGCAGCTGCCAGAATAGGTAAAAAATGGAGGGACTCATAAAAAAGACTGGCAATAACATAGCACAGGTGGCGTTGCCAAAAATATTGCCAAAATTTGGAAAAATTAAAGTAAGTAATTTAAAAAATATGCTTAATAATAGTACTCTGGTATAAATGACATAATATTTCTGCAGAATTTTAGAGACATTAACATTTTGATCCTAATGACCTAAACTTTGAATATAATAGTATCTACTTTTCTTCATGACACTTAGTAGTAAAACATTATAACAATCCCAAAATGACTTGGGATTGACTGTTTATTTTAGAGTCAGAGGATTTGAAGTGTACTTACAAGACAAGAACCAACCCTAAACATGAGACCAGTTCATCACCAGGGTCAATCATGTATGCATCCACACTCACACTTAAACAAGACTGGAATTACAAATCTATAGATTTATCGATAAATATTCAGCAAGCTTCAGTGTTATTAAAAAAAGTCTTACATTTCATCTGTTATTTGGGAACCTAGCTGAGACATCTTCATTGTGTGAGAAGAAAAACAACTTAGAAATAATGACAATATGCACATTCTACACACAATTTCTATATTTTTATTGTTTAATACTGTATTACATGAAATGAATTCTGAATTACTTTTTAATAGTAAAATACAACATTGAGTAGTATTTTGCATGGCTGCCTCCCAACTCTTTCACCTGGGTTTAAATCTTGGCCAAGTCTCTGTCTGCGTGTAGTTTGTATGTTTTCAGTGTGTCAGTGTGGAATTTCTAGGAAATTCCATTTTCCTATAGTAAATGGTAATGCTAAATTAGGTCAGTGTAAGCTAGTGTGGGTGTGCCATGTGACGGTGTCATGTCCAGGTTCATCCTTGACTTGTGTCTCTTGTTTCCAGAATAGGTTTCTGTAATGCTAAGGTCAAAAAAGGAGGCTAAAAAAACTGGTAGATGAAAGATCAATTATTGTGCCAGCGTGTTTTGATCGCTCACCTCCAAAACAAAGACCAACTGTTATTTTCGATTCTGTAAAAATAATTTTATGGTTTGGAGTGTGTATTTTAGAAAATTTGAATAAGGATAAACCTACATAAATATAAATGTGAGTGGAAGGAAGGCATCTGTTTACAGTCTAGACGAGCCGTTAGAAGGGTGTCTCACTTCCTTGCATCACTGAGTAAAATCTAAATAAATAAATAAATATGGTTAAGCTTGACACACACTTCCAGGAAACATACTCATAGTCATGACTGAAGCCAAACGCCCAGGCGGTCTGGTACTTGGCAAGGGATCATGTTCATGTACTAATAGTTTATTAACACGACCTTTAAGTAATTATGCAGGGAAAAGGGATGAATAATGTTAAGTTAAAAACCAGCTAGCTTGTTTTTGAAATATAATTGTTAATGGGTTTTTGCTGAGGTAAATGTAATGTCAACCTCCAGAAATTCAAGGCATGGGGACAGTGCAGTATGTGTTTTTTCTGACATGGTGTACTTTTTCCTCTGTTGCCGGCTGGAATATCATTTTGCTGTTGGTTTTGCTATTTGAAAGTAGGAAAAGCACACGATTAGCAATTATCTTGTGGCAACTGACTCCTTTTAGTAAGGAAACAACAATAAAAGAGAGAGGCACGTAATCATATATTTAAATCACACGGCAAACATCTTGATATCATTCCAGTCAAGACTGATGTTTTTTTTTACTCTCCAAAGGAAGTAAAGTCTTTGTCCTGTCTCCATGTGGACAGAGTATTTACAGTCTTGAAATGTTTAACGCTTGCAAAGAAACACTTAATTATTTTTCAGGATGCTTGCATGATGCTGGAATTATCATATCATTATGCACTCTAATATTGGTGAATGCTAAGTTAATCGTCCATCCATTTTCCAATTCTGCTATATATCAGAGTTTCTGGGAGCTGGAGCCAATCCTAGAAACATTTGATGTAATTGGGGAATTAACTGTAGATTAAATGCTAATCAATTGTAGGACTTGCTCATTCACACATTGACACTCTCATACTGCTCAGCTAAGACATGGAGGAAATAGAAGTACCCTGAGAAAATTGGCACTGACAAGAGCAGAAATAACAAACTTTACAAAGTGAGTGACCTGATCAAGAATTGAAACTTGACCCTTACCTCTGTAAGGCAGCAGTACTAACCATTGTGCTTTCATTTTTCTTTGAAAACATAATTTTTAATTTCTGTTTTTTTTTTTAACTATAGTCAGATTGGAATTCTCACAAAAAGATGAAGTGGATGAAGGGATATCATTCTTTATGAAACTTGATTTTCCATGACTCAATTGCACTTTTTTGGACTAGTCACATTCAGGGCCAAGATCCATCTTTGCATCCATTTGTACCTGATTAAGCTCTAAGTAGCCATAACCATGATTACAATAATACTAAAAAGATCAATAGCTTGGTACAAATTATTATAATAAGTAGTGATTTAAAAGCAAAATTAGTCACTTCTCTTAAGCTGTTTTTTATTTTTATAGTGTTTTTCTCTTTTTTTGTAATATTAACAGTAGCAGGAGCATTCTCAGAGAGCAGTTTTCTTAAAATAAAACAACTGTGTAGATACACTCAGGGAATTGACCTCAGGGTTCCTCTTAAACATCTTGATGAAAAGTATCATGTGTTGCTCATTGATAGTAACAGCTGACCTTAATTTTTTCCAAAATCAGAATTTTGTTTTTTGCTCTTCTATTGTATGTTTCATAGTGTCATGTTTAACATCTATTAACATAATCTATTCTGTTTGCACATAATTTCAGAATTGTTGTTTTTGTCTTGCATTTTAACATTTTCATACTGTTATGTAAGCCTGTTAGGAAGTTTGCAATATAATGTACAATTCAATATCTGTATTGAAATACATAGGAAGCTGTATAATTATCCCATCAGTTGACCTCTTATGTTTTGAGCTCAACTGCCAGATAGATATATAAACTGTGATTAGTTGCAAAGATGCAAAGGTGATCAAGAGACAGAACATAGGTGGTTCATAGTTACATCCTTATGTAAATTTATTTCTTTTTTATCTACCAAGAAATAATGTTTATATAAGTGAGTTTGTACTTTTGTGCTTGTGGTGTCAGCTGTGAAAGTGAAGGTCTGCATGTGCTGTAAAATTACAATCTTCCTGTTTTGGAGGTCTTTAGTATCCAGCTTTTTTATGTGCAGGATGTAGGCTGATAGTGAATGGGAACAGCTGAGATGCCAGAATGTGTTTTTAGTTTTTGGAAACGGCAGGCAGTTGTGTTCAGTAAGCAGTTTATTGATCAAACTGATGAATGAATTTTCCACTTAAGGCAGCTGTGTGAACACCATTATAGTTTTTTGAACACTATGTGATGAGACTGGGGACTGTGAATATGACACATTGCAATTGTTACCATGACAACTGCTAATATCTTTTTCTCCTTCATTTTTTCACCTCCTGATGTTTTGATGGCAAGGTGATAACCACCATTGTTTCATTTTTCTGAGGTATAGCTTCAGGATGTAAACCCAGTTTTATTTAACGATTCTGTTTTTTATATGATTTTTTCTCACCCTTAACCTGATGAATAATTTTAAACCAGTATTGTTACATCTGTAAATGTTTGGAACCTACAAAGATATTTTCAAGATAAAAATAAGTAAAACACAGAATTACTATAATAAATGAAAAAAAAAAATGAAAGTGCAACCTACCTGACTGAGTTGATATGGTTCTTAAATGCTTTCTGTGATTCCTTGGTCTTCTATGGTTAAAACCATTTTAATAACAAGCAACCTGAAAAATATTATTTTCAACCAGAGACTTGTTTGTACATCTGTTAACACCATCTACATATTCACATCTTTGGGTTAAAGTGGAACTTTTCTTCAAACAGCACACAACCACGTTAGTAGGGCTTCAATGGAGTTCATTAAATTAGCTGTAATCTAAGACTGGCTTGTATATATAAAAAATAGGTCAGTGTAAATGTGCAGTTTAGATTCCCAATATGCTGAGCAGAAGATAACTACTTTAGGGATTGTAGTTACTTGCCTGTCTTTTTCTTCTGCATTTTTAAAAGATTAATTTTTTGTGCAGCTTTAGGAAGAAGGCTTGCGCTGTCATTTTATTTCTTCTTCCATGTAAGTGATATACTTAAAGGTCATGTAAAAATAAGTATCTTATAAGTTGACAATAAAATGGCACAATAGACAGGAAAGTCCTTTAGGATTAAGAGTAATGCTTCCTGCTTTGACATGTCCTGTTTTACTGATCAGACTTGCTAGGGACAAACACTCTTTGAAGTCTACAAAGAAATAAAATGTGCATTTTAAAGAATGGGCATGCATCAATGACTTAGTCACTCAATGCTGATGACCTAGGACTATATTGGATTTCTTAATTCATTTTCTTTAACATAAAAGGGATTAATAATTGCACCTAGTTTAAAAGAATTTGATTTTTGTACAAGTAAGCTTAAAGTATTTTAAAAACCTTGTTGACAGATTTTTCCTTTCAGAGTATCTTGAATTTATTCATCTAAGTTTGCAAAGGCTATTTGAAATTCTTTATTGATGTCTGTGAATGCCAGCGATCTTTGTTGTTATTTTGTGCAACTGAACATTTTTTCTGCATTTTGATCAAAATTATGCAGGTAGTTTTTTTTAAAAGATGAGCAATGTACTGAGTTGAAAAAGTTCAAAACTAAATCCATCCATCCATCCATTATCCAACCCGCTATATCCTAACTACAGGGTCACGGGGGTCTGCTGAAGCTAATCCCAGCCAACACAGGGTGCAAGGCAGGAAACAAATCCCAGGCAGGGTGCCAGCCCACTCAAAACTAAATACTCCTATAAATTCATTTAGAAATCTGTAAGGTGTTTATGTCATAGTTATCTAAGTTTAGTCAGTGAGTGAGCAAACACGCACATACTTTTAAGAAAATACTCCAAATGTATTAATTATGGATATGGGCTCTTTTCCCTTAGATTTGGATGAATCTCATGTTTTATTTTGTTTAACCAGTATTTATTCTTATTAGTATGTAGGAAAAGGAACATGAAAATATACTATACTATGACATATTTGTTTACATACTGTGTGTATATACTGTGAGTATACATATGTATACTCACAACTGGAGTGTTAGGACATTGCCTGGGTTCTTCATGTGTTTGTATGGGGGTTTTCTCCAGGTATTTTTGTTTTCTCCTTAATTCCCAAAAATGTACGTGTTAGATTAAGGGACGACGCTATATTGGGTAGATAAAGTGGAGTGTGAGTGTATGTATGAGTGGGCTGTGCAGGGTTGATACACAATTGTAAAAAAATTATTTGTGCAATTATGTAATTGTGTTGTAGTATTTTTAAGGGACAGGTAATAGAGGAAAATTATTACTATGTACAGTACATCTCATGTATTGATTGTTCTACCTTCCATAACAATGAATATATGTGACAAAAACCACAGGATGATCAGATAGAACTAATCAGTTTTCAACTGCTGATGCTGTTACAAACAGATAATGTGCTATTATTTAACTGACAAAGTTTCCTGAGTCAGAAAATAGTGAAAATGGAAACAGTGGCTTGAAAACAGAATTTTGGAAGCTGTAGTATGTTACTGTGAAAGATGGATAACACTGAAAGGACTTTAAAATGCTGAAAAAGAAAGACATTGAAAAATATGTTAAATGTAAGACCTAGAGATAAAATTGTAAAGAGAAAAAGGCTAGTAAAGAGAAAAGGGTAAAACTGCTGAGATACACAATACAACTTAACCACACAACACATTATTATAGAGTATATACAATTTGTAAACTCTGCCTTTTATTCATGCCTGGGTATTTCAGTTATTGAAAAAAAATAATGGTGCACGGCAGACATCTGTGTTAACATGTTTTTTTCACATTTCTCCTGTTTTTTTGTTTTCCACATTGCAGTGTTGTCTGTGCTGTGACAGACTTAGTTAACTTCATCTGGATTTTTGTTGCTTCAATTTCTGCTGGGATAGACACCAATTCCTTATGTCCCAGGCAAAGACAACACAATAGAGATGTAGGACTGAAGGATGAAATTACTCAAAGAAAGCTTTGAAAGTAGATGGTTCAAAAATTGAGTCCCAGTATGTTCTTTGTTATCTGCCAAAATCTTATAAAAATAAACCTTAGTATTTAAAAAAATGCATCAGACAAAGATGATTTAGATAGTTTCAAATGATCAGAACATGTGAGTAGAGTAGAGAATTTTAAGTTCATGTGCTATAGCTCTTTGAATTTTGCCTACATGAAGCAAGAGGCAACTGTGGACAAGAGACGCATTTCAAATACACATTCAAATGCGCTATTTGCCAAGATGCAACTTCTGTAACCATTGGGATGTCTCATCAGAGATGCTTGAAATTTTGAATGAACTCTCAAACTGATTTTGAACCAGAACTTACACATATTATGGTATAATATCTTTCTATTGTCTGCTTGTTTCTTTTTCTTACTGAGTTGTATAGTACACAGTTGCTTTTATAACATGTTAGTTAATGTGAGCTTATTACGTTATTTGATCCCACATTTAAGATTTCTTAACTTTAGATGTTTCAAATATTGCACTACATTTGTTATTTCCCTTGCTTATTTGTCAATATAGTGCTCATACAGATACACACAAGCATTAAAAAACAAATGCAAAGACTCTGTGTACCTGTCAGAACCTTTTAATATGACTATGCAGATTTTCATATCCATTCTTTTCATTGGGTCAGCCCACTCATTTCCTTCAGACAAAATTTCCCAGCCTGTTTCTCCTTTTTTGTTTCTCTTTGTCTGGCTATGAACACCATTTCCTGCTAGTGATCCTTTAACTACATTCTAATTTTCCATTGACTGAAGTATTAGGGTTCTCTTTTTCATGCAGAGGTCAAAGCAAAACAATTGATGTCTCAAGACTATAAGGCCCACTTCCTTTATCAGAATAGGCAGTTCCAATATGAACTTAGAGAAAGCTTTGCCTTACTGAAAACTTACTGGTTTTAACCTCAGTTAGGCAAAGCAACATGTACTTATTCCTGGTGGATTAGATATGCTTTTATTTATCTAACTACAAAATTTTAAATAAGAATGGTTTAATTTCCAAAGACAGCTTTTATTAGTAAAGGAAGAGCAAAGCTCACCAACTTCAATAGCCAGATGTTTTTCAAAGAGACAGAATTCTGCAGCTGAACAATTCTTTTCAGTTATAATCCTTATTCTGAGAAGCAGACTGTCATTCTGTTAATGTCTGCTACAAAAGCGGAAAGCATATCTACTATAGGAATCATTTTAAGGTCTCAGTGATATAGCTAATTTTAGATAAAATGTTGAATATTATGATTTGATTTGTTGAGGACGGTAAGAAAAAAATGAAATATGATCAACTAAAGCAAAAACTAGTGCAGAAGGAAACTAGTTGATTTAATTGTTACAAATCATTTTACCTTTGGTTTTTAGTTCATTGATACTGTCAAGATTTAAGATAAATTAATTATGTATCTTTTCACCATCCATCCATTATCTAACCCGCTGAATCCGAATACAGGGTCACGGGGGTCTGCTGGAGCCAAACCCAGCCAACAAGGCGGGAACCAATCCTGGGCAGGGTGCCAACCCACCGCAGGACACACACAAACACACCCGGGCCAATTTAGAATCGCCAATCCACCAAACCGACATGTCTTTGGACTGTGGGAGGAAACCGGAGCGCCCAGAGGAAACCCACGCAGACACGGGGAGAACATGCAAACTCCACACAGGGAGGACCCGGGAAGCGAACCCGGGTCTCCTAACTGCGAGGCAGCAGCGCTACCACTGCACCACTGTGCCGCTCTTATCTTTTCACCATTACAGCTTAAATTATATATAACAGTTTATGTAAAATAGCTGTGGACATTAAGAATAGTGCATCATTATTATGTTGGTTGGACAGATTATTCAGAATGTATTAATAACGTTAATAACATTAAAGTCTTTAAACACTGTTATAAATGAATACTTTTTATGCATTCAAAGCACACAACTTTGAAAACATTAATAGCTATCACTGACATTCCCTCTTTTGCCATTGCAGGTGCTAACCTAGGTAAGTTTATATATACAGACACAATATATGAATATATGAAGTATGCCTTATAATGGACTCTGCCTTTTTAATTAACTTGTTGATTAGGTGGGCCTCTCTTGGAAGTGATATTACCAGCCCAGCACACCACAGTGTAGAAAATCGCACTGGCCATCACAAAGTTTTAGAATATGTGAAGGATGTCACTACTAACCTGAAAGGAGTGCAGTCATCTAAGAAAAACAAACCTGCTCTGCCCTTTCTTATGTTGTTCCTCTGTGTTGTGAAAACAGTCCAGTCTGTCACTGATGTGGACCCCAAGTACTTGTAAGAGTGTACCACCTCCACATCCATTACCTGAATAGTGCCTAAACATAGAGGCTCTTTGGTGAGATGAAAGTCAATAACCAGTTCCTTGGTTATGTTATTGTTAAGTTGCAGATAATTTCTTCTCCAACAAGAAACAAAGTTGTCCACATGACTCTTATACTCTGTCTCATCTCCCTTCTTAATATACCCGATTAAATGAAATTACTTTTTGTGACAGCCCCAAGGTGCATTTAAAGAAAAGTCAAATAATTCCAAATATGTTGTATACAGTGTTAAGTGATCAAGTAACAGGATCAAATTATTATTGCTCAAAGTACAGACGCATGAATTGTTATTGCACCTGTTAATGAATAGTACATTACATATTATATATTGTATTACATTAGTATATTGCACATTAACAATATAGCTTATTGCACATGTTCAATTAAAAATGATCTCAGACTGAGGAGATTCAGAGTTCAGAAAGTTTATGGCAGATGGGAAAAAGCTATTTTTTAGTCTGTTTGGGCATACACGGATTGACCTAAAGCGTCTGCCTGACGTGAGGAGCTCAAACAAAGAATTTCCAGGATGCGTTTTGTCCTTGAGAATGTTTTTGACCCTTCTCACACAGCGAGTCTTAGACAAGAGTTCGAGTGATTGCAGTTCAGTCCCAGTAATGGCCTCTGCTGTTTTTACGACCCGCTGCAGGGCTTCTTTAGCAGACTTGATGCAGCTATTGTACCAGGCCATCATATAGTTATTAGGATGCTCTCTATAGTGCATCTATAGAAATTAACCAGCAGCTTCTGGGGGAGGTCAGCTCTCCTTAGCTTCCTGAGAAAATAGAGGTGTTGCTGTGCTTTGCTTATTATAGCTAAGTTGTTGTCAGCTCAGGACAGGTCCTCTGAGATGGTGACTCCTAGAAACTTAAAGTTGGAAACTCTCTCCACAGCATCTGCATTGATTGTTATCGGACTGTGACAGGACCTAGTGTTAAAGGGTGGAATTTGACCATAATGGGATGCACAAGGTCACCAGCATTGCTTCGGTATGCTGTGACATTCAAATGACACTCAGTTGGTATTAAGAGGCCTTGCTGATTCATGCTGCTTATGTCATATTAAGACCCTATCTTCTACATGTCTCAACCGACATTAAAATTCTATTGTTAACACAACTTGTGTTCAGTCTCCAACAAAATAATCATATACCTACAATAGCCTCATCATCCTTAGATGACATAGCATGGTTTTCTGCTGCTGTGTCCCATTTGAGGCATTGTGTAAATGCACATAATGTTATAAAGAGATGCTCTTTGAATGTTTTATGGCCTTTCTACTAGCTTAAATTAGTTTGTCCATTTTTGTCTGACCTCTGCCATTAACAAAGAACTGCTGCTCACTGGATGCTTTTTTAAATGCTCCATTCTCCATAATTGCTAGAGAGTATTACACAGAAATCTCAGGAAGGCAGCAGTTTGTGAAATGCTGAAACCACAATGTGTGGCATTTATAGTGCAGTCATGCCATGGTCAGAGTTGCTAAGATCATGCATATTGCCAAATATAATGTTTGGTCAAACAATGACTAAAAACTTTGACCATGTGTGTATGTAGTATGAATTGAGCTGCTTGTTGAGGGAGTAGATTTACACATAGTGCTAAAAAGCAAGCATATCTAATAAAATAGCCACTTAGTGTACATTGTCAGACAACTTTAATTTGTTCAGTGTAACTAAATACAGGTGTATATGTGAGTGTGCTATGCTTTGTATTAGCATTCCTTCCAGGGCTGATTCTCATTTTTTGCCTTATTCTGGTAGGATAGATCCCATTTTGTCATGTAATGGTAATTGTGGAAAAAGTGATTTAAAACTGATTTCATAGTCATTCATGTAATATAAAAATAACCATTGTATTTAAAGTTTAATACATTATCCGAAATAAAGTTGTAAAAGAATTAAATGCAGCTTTCTTATCTTTGGCAAGAATACATGGCCTTGGCAATTCAATTTGCACAAGGCTTTTCTGACTGTTTTAATTTTGAAAAATAACATTTTTTCTTTAATGCAATATTTTTATTGTCAAATGAGGCTGAACCAGAGTTTAAATTTTTATTATGTTTGGATTGAAGAATTTATTTAATATTTTATTTGATTTTCTCTGATTCAGAGAAAGGGACCCATGCTTTTGTTTTCTTGGAAATTATAAGGGAAATGTGTAGACAAAGCAATTGTGATCACACTTTACCATAACATCATTATGCCCTTTAAATTGTTCTAATAAAGAATTTCAAAATAAGTTTCATTCATTCATTTATTCAATTCCAGACTTATGGCATTGTAAGTATTGATGTGATTATATGCAGACATCTGAGGAGAATACGATCTTCATTCAGGTGATAACTGTGCTAGGAATGCTGTGTGAATTTTTGCTGACAGATGGTTTTTTAATTTACTTTTGTAATAAGATACAGAATGATATTTTATAAAAGTATTGCTAACATCTAGTGAAGCACATGGGCATTTTCAGTTATTTTTCTGCTTAATAGTTTCTTGATGGTAACACAACCACATTGCATTTTGTTGATCGCATGGGTGCATCGACTATTAATAGGCACTTAAATTATGAAAAATGCTCAAAGTTAATCAAATTATTTGAAATTTTCATTCATTGGGATTAAACTGTAGCACCTATTGATTGAAGCAGCGTATTCTTCACTTCAAACTGTACAGTTGGCCATAAGCATCTTTTACCAGTTCTACTTAAAAGATTGCCTGAAGCTCCCAGGTCAGTCAAGAGAAATAGTCCCTTTGACATGTCATCAATTTTCTCCTTTGATCATCTTCCAGAGGTCATCTTTTACTACATGCCCCAACCAACTCAGCTGATTCTTTCGGATTCTAATAAATTAATCTCAGCTCAGCTTTCTTGCCTGAGTATCAAAAACATTTGGCTTCTTGTTTAATTACACAATTACAGGACTGATAACAGAACACAGGCCCAAGGTACTCAGATACCAAACAGACTTAAGCAACCTTGTGCTTAAACATGGTGTGTGTCTGTGTTCTTTTATATACACTGTAAAAAGAATAATGTTAAATTTACGGTAAAGTACTGGCAGCTAGGTTGCCAGAATTTTACCAAAAAAAAAAGTTGACAATATTTTTAGATCTATAAAAATGTTATTTTTACGATAAAAAACTGGCAGCTGGATTTTTTTTTAACTTTTGTTCACCAAGAACAATATGGTTAAAGTGGGTATGTTCTTATTCAAATAGCATAACTTCGGTGTTACCGAAACATCACTTTACCATTTTACATTTTACAGTTGTTTACCTAACAGTTTTACACTGTAAAATTAACAGAAATTTTTTTAATGTAACTGTAATGTATCAGTAAATGGTATGCATATTTCGAAGGTAGAAAAATACCCCTCTTACAGAATTTGGCTGTAAAAAATAATGAAATGTATTGTTTAAGGTATACATGTAATTTTCAGTAGAACAGAAGGTAACTTTCCTTTTTTTTACAAAAGGTATTTTGCTTTCACCATTTGCAGTATTTTTACAGTTACATTTACTGACTTTTTTTACAGTGTACATACAGAAAATCACTGGTGTCTGCAGATTCTATTTCTTTGGCTTTGCTTACCCATTATTACAAAAGTGTAACCCATTTTGCAACAGCAATGGTCTAATCCTGCCTATTTGTGACAATATGAAGTAAAAAAAAAACTCTTAGAGGTCTGTTGCTCAGCAGCGACAATTGAGACTGAGCAGTAACAGGTCTGTGAACCAGAAGTCCGGGGCTGCATGCTGGTACACTGAATGGATTACTGAGTGTCTGCCTGAAACTGAGAATCTTGGGTAAGCCATTGAACCCTATTCATGATGGGCACCAGGGCTTAAAGTTGTTCCCCACGAACCATGAATTCCCAGTAAGTGCAGGTCATAAGCTTACACTGATTAAGTTCCTGCCCTATGTACACATCACCCATTGCTACTACTGATTGTGTGATTTAGTGAGGTCCTTGGATCTAGTTTGCTGCGGTCGCTTGTGGCCACTGGTGGAGCACCAGGAAGGTTTTCCAAATTGATTATCTAGAAGAAGTAAAAGTCGTAAAAAGGTTTCTGTAGGTGAACCTGTGGAAGGATCATTACTGAGCCTTGAAGGTGTGAGATTGAAGGTCTGGCACTTCTGTCTAACCTTTTCCCAAGTCCTGCACAGGACAGGATGTGTTGTGGTGAGCTTAGTTGATTTTTGGTAATTGAAATTGTATGTTTATGGCAAATGGTAGCAAAAGTGTATTTTGAATATATTTACCTACCTAAACTCTTTTTTCCCATAGAATCAATGCTTATATTATACATGTATGTATAATATAATAGGATACCAGTGGCAGTGGCATGGTGGTGACTGCTGCTGTCTGCTGGATTCAGTAGAGATTAAATCATATGATGTGTCTTTGTTTGCACAGAGATTGCACCTTATCCCCATGCTGGTATGATCAAATGCTAAAAAAATATTGGTCTCAGGGTGAGTACGTATAGCCATGTCATGTGTGTGCCCTTTCATAGACTGGAAACCCATGAAGAGTTGTTTCCTGCCTAGGTTCTGACCCTCTGCATACCTGAAATAGATCAACTGTGTTTCAGAATACATGTGTTTGTTTATGTATAAATGAAAATGTAACCCACATTTATTCAAAAAATCATGACAGTTAACAAACCAAATAGACAATGATTAATTATTCACTGATTGCAAGAACTAGTCAATTTATATATCATTTACCTCCCAACTTTTTTGTTAGTTGAATATAAGGTTGCAAATGGAGTTGCAACTGTGTGGTGTTTGTTTCCATCCCTTTAGAAATACAGTATGTAGATTACTTTTAAAATATGCTTTCCAGTGTTTGTGCATCAAAGCTGAAAAGCTTTCTTTCTTAATGTGTTTAATAGACAAAGAATTATTTATGTTATTAAATAACTGCATAAAGTTATTGAATTTTTCAGAATTTAGAAATGCTGATTTATATCTATATCAGTATAATTGTAAAATATGTTTTACTACATTTAGTTTTATACTTTTGGAAACTACTAACATTGTGAATATATTTGAAAACTTTACCCACTGAAGACATTCTCTGCCTACATTTAGCTATTTTTGAAAAGAGGCACACCATTACTTACTGTCCACCAAAATTATAGACCATACAGAAGAATAATGTTTAATTTCTGAGACTATTTATAAGCATTCTTGTATTACAGAATTCTTTAAACAGAATTTAATGAATGTGGTACACAGTCAGCAGTTTGTTATAAAGTAAGATTTATGTATTCCTTAAATTTTAAGGAAGGTTTAACTTTAAATTTTTTAAAGCTTACAGCTGTAATCATTAGAATGCTAGATTTGAATTATTTTTCTAACATGTGGTTTAAAGTGTGTTTTTTTTCTCTTATAACAATTGAAGAATACTTTTACTTCTAAAATATGCACTGGAAATGTTTATAAACCTAAATATAAGTGAGAATTAGAAGAGTAAGCATCATCTGGTTCTTCAGATGTTGGAGTATAGCCAAGAGTATTTCACAGGGCACCAGGTGGCTAATCTTATGAAGTATTTTTGTGGAAAAATCAATAAATTAGACTTGAAATGACTCTTCTCTATTCTACAAATGATGTGACATATGCCTGCCACATAGCAGCTGATAACATTTACCACTCTTTCAAGCAATTATGGTTTAACCAAAAGTGAAGTTCCTAATTACAAATTAAGAAAAAGGCATGTTCTTGTAGAGATGTTTGAAGTTGTTTTAAAACCCTAAATATTAATTTAACAGTTTATAGTAAAGTGTACGTATTTTTCCCAATATGTAACTTAAGAATTATCCAGTAAAATATATATCCTTTACTTTTATGCTGATTTCTTTTTTTATACACTTTGGCCTGTGACCTCATAAATCAATGCTGGTCTATCACTAAGTCAATACTGGTTTAGTTTTCCAGAGCCTAATCCTCAGACATTGTCTGGTTTGAAACGTCATCCAGTTGCTCCAGGAATAAATTGCAACATGTTATATCCTCTACAGAGAAAGCCATCAGTTTCCATATTGAACATTTGAAAAACTGCAGGCAAAGTGAGCAGGAAGAGATTTATACTGAACATATACCTTCATCTGGGAAGTGCTTCTGGACCATTATATCATTACATTACATATAACATTACTGATCCAGCTGTCCTCATTTAAGAGCTTATGTGAAGCATAGTAGTAATAATAATAACTAGAAAAATACTTTGCAGCGGAGAAGTAGTGTGTTAAACAAGTAATGAAAAAGAAAATGGAAACATTTTGAAAATAACTTAACATGATTGTCAATGTAATTGTTTTGTCACTGTTATGAGTGTTGCTGTCATATATATGTATGTATATATATATATATATACACACACAAATATAAACATATATATATACATATACACATACATACATACATATATATATATACATATGTACATATATACACACATACATACACACACACACACACACACACACATATATATATATATACTAGCAAAATACCCGCGCTTCGCAGCGGAGAAGTAGTGTGTTAAAGAAATAATGAAAAAGAAAAGGAAACATTTTGAAAATAACGTAACATGATCGTCAATGTAATTGTTTTGTCACTGTTATGAGTGTTGCTATCATATATATATATATATATATATATTTATATATATATATATATATACATACATACATACACACACACATTATATATACAGTATATATATCTATATCTATATATATATCTAATATCTATATATATATATCTATATATATCTATATCTATATCTCTCTATATATATACACATACATACTGTACATACATGCACACACACACAACCACATTATATATATATATCTATATCTATCTATCTGTATATCTATATATCTATATCTATATATATATATAGCAAAATACCCGTGCTTCGCAGCAGCGAAGTACTGCCTTAAAAGTTTTATTAAGAAGAAAATTAAACCTTTTTAAACTGGGGGAAAATCTACCAATAATTATTTGTCTTTGTATACCACATTGTGAGTTCGGCCCTCCGGTTGTAATATGACCAAGCTGTGCGCTGAGCCTACTCTTGAGCATGCAATGTACAGTTGGCCATGTGAACAGTAATCTTGTTTCAAATCTCACAACTTGGATTGCTGCTGTCATAATCGGTTTGAGTTTCATGGTTTGTTTCAATTACGACAGTATTTGCAGGACTTGTGTTGAAGAGACATTCGGCATCTGTCAAGCGTTGTAAGTATACAACCAGTTTCATGGATAACTTCACATCCAGCTTTTGAGAGTTTAAACATTCATAAACATCAAAGTGTCCACTACTGAAATCGTCACCTGTCTATCTAAGATGTTTAAGAGGCATTGGCGGTTGTCCAAAGGTGTAAAATATTTGGCCATTTCGGTACACTTTAAAGCGACAACCAAACAATTCAGCGGCAGCCATCAACACATGCAGATACATAGGTGAAGGGCTTAAGCATTTCACGCTTATAGTGCTCCTGTGTAGTATAATTATCTCCTGTACCGTCATCAGTCCACACCTTGAACCTGTCCTAGTCATTCAATACATAAGACAAAATGGTTCTCCAGATATCAAGAGTGAGCCTGATATGGCCATGCAATATGTAACAAAGAGAATGGAAAAGATAGGTGCCATCTCCAGGCATGGAAACCACTCGGTAAGTGACAGTTCTTTGATCGATGGTGATCACCTCGATAGACATGTTAATGCGGTTGGAATGATAAAGGAAATAGGTACCTGAACAATATAAAGTAAGTCTAAAATACCTACACAATAACTATAATCGTAATAAATGAATAATAAAACAGCGGAAAAGCCGTGGATTAAATAAAAAGGCTGTAGTTATCAGCAGGGAGACGTGAATCCCGTGGCGAAGCAAGGAAGGGAATGTAGAGATTGGAGCGACAGACGGCCTTATATAGGCAGGCAGCCAACAACGTGGGAGGCGTTGGGATGGGGGACCCAATGCTGCCTCACACGGTGACTGAGCTGCAGGCTATGGACATATATATGTACGTAAGTAGGATTCAGTTAGCGTTGGGAACCCGCGTATCAAATTTCTTGAGGATGGGCCCATAAGTAACAAAGACCGTTAAAAATTTCAATATGGCGGCCGACAGTGGCATCATACCACCGAAATAAGTACCAAATTTCAGCCTTCTACCTACACAGGAATTTGGAGAATTAGTGACATTGGAAAGTTCAATATGGCGGCTGACAGTGGCGTCATACCACCAAAATAAGTATGTACATTGGTTTTCGGTTAGCGCAGGGAAGCCACCTACCAAATTTCATGAAGATGGGGCCATGAATAAGAAAGTTCAACATGGCGGACGTTGTTGACCGTTATGACCGTTATGCTATGCATAATTTGAAATGAAACCTGCTTAACTTTTGTAAGTAAGCTGTAAGGAATGAGCCTGCCAAATTTCAGCCTTCTACCTACACAGGAAGTTGGAGAATTAGTGACGTTTGGAAAATTCAATATGGTGGCCGACAGTGGCGTCATACCACCGAAATAAGTACGTACATCGGTTTTGGTTAGCGCAGGGAAGCAACCTACCAAATTTCGTGAAGATGGGGTCAGCCTTCTACCTACACGGGAAGTTGGAAAATTAGTGACGTTTGAAAGTTCAATATGGCGGCCGACAGTGGCGTCATACCATCGAAATAAGTATGCACATTGGTTTCGCTGAGCGCAGGGAAGCCCCCTACCAAATTTCGTGAAGATGGGGCCATAAATAAGAAAGTTCAACATGGCGGACGTTGTCGACCGTTATCGACCGTTATGACCGTTACGTGTAGAATTTCAAAATGAAACCTGCTTAACTTATGTAAGTAAGCTGTAAGGAATAAGCCTGCCAAATTTCAGCCTTCTACCTACACGGGAAGTGGAAGAATTTGTGATGAGTGAGTGAGTGAGTGAGTGAGTGAGTGAGTGAGTGAGTGAGTGAGGGCTTTGCCTTTTATTAGTATAGACTAGCAAAATACCCGCGCTTCGCAGCGGAGAAGTAGTGTGTTAAAGAAGCAATGAAAAGAAAAGGAAACATTTTGAAAATAACGTAACCTGATTGTCAATGTAATTTTTTTGTCACTGTTGTGAGTGATGAGTGTTGTTGTCATATATATATATATATATATATATATATATATATATATATATATATATATATATACACATATATACATATATATCTACATACATACACACACATATATACACACAAATACATATATATATATACACATACACACACACATATATAAACATATATATACATATACATACATATCTACATATATACACACACAGCTATTTCGTATCAGTGCAATACGCTGTTTGTTAAAACGGTTGACTCCCGCTCTTACGTGCAATAACAAATCAAACCATTCAGTTGTCTTTGCTCATATGTCATTTTAGAGCTGGACGCCTGGCATCTTTTTTTGGCCACAAGTTCGTTTCTGTTTGGTGTGAGGTTCTGTGTTGTGGAGATTCTCAGGATGGATTGCAGGTGCTAATCAGTGAGGCGACTCCTGTGTGCTGGTTTGTTAGTCTTTATCACTGAGAAGAGCTTCTCACACAGATATGTGCTACCAAACATGCACAAGGTTCGAGCCGCATGTAGACGGACTTTTTTTGTTCTTCAAAGTCACCAAAGCGCTGTGCAAACTCAGTGCGCAATAAGTGTTCGGCAAGGCAGCTGAAGCGCTGCATTATGGGATCTGTAGTTTATTGTGTTACCAGCGCTTCATATACCCGGGCCATTAATAGCAATAATACAGTATATAAAATGATCTCGCGGCCGGATATAATTACACGCCGGGCCGGATGTGGCCCGCGGCCCTTGAGTTTGACACATATGGACTGAATAGAACTTGAAAAGATATATTTTTTCAAATGTGATCGCGCAATTCAGATAGAGTTGACGCAAGACTACAGCCTGCATGCCTCAATGAGTCATCCTTCCTCGCTCTTACTTTTTACCGCTCATCTAATGAATACACTGAGTATGGCTTTACCAAAACAATCATTGATGGCGAATAAAGTATCCATTATTCGAGTATGTAGAGCGGGATATATATATATACATATATATATATCCGCGTATCGCAGCGGAGAAGTAGTGTGTTAAAAAGGTAGAAAAGAAAAGGGAACATTTTAAAAATAACGTAACATGACTGTCAATATACAGTATTTGTTTTGTGAGTGTTACTGAGTGTTGCTGTCATCAAGGATTTGATTATCATTATTTCTTTCAATCAGGTTCATATTTGTAGGATGTGTTGTGTTCAAGTTACATTCCGTGTTTGTCAATCGTTGTAAAGATGACAGGTTTCATTCATCGATTCGTTTCTTACTGCATCAATAAACAGCTCGTCTTCTTCTTTATCTCAGACCTGACACACTGCATGCACGGGTTTTTTTACACTGTCTTCCTTTAGCGGGACATTGACTTTTTCCACCGTGTGCTTTGTTTCCACAGTAGCTGCATTTATGAATATGCTTATCAGACGCTTCATATTTTTGCTGCCTTTTCAATTGTGTAATTCGGTTTTGTTCAGCCTTTGGAACTGTTGCTTTTATCTGTGCACTGCGTCAGTTCACGTGAGCCACTCGGTGTACTTGCATCGAAGGTTCCCAGCTGTGCTGGTGCCATCTCGTGCTATGTCCATAGCTTTATTTAATGTTACCTTAGTCCTGGCACTTAAAACTTTCTCTCGCAGTTTCGCTGAGTTTGTGCCAAACACCACGCTGACCATCTCATCTTCCTCTGCATAAGCACAGTCCTTAACCCGTGAATATTTAGTGGAGTTTGCTATTGGATTGCCGCTGACGGACGGCCTTATATGGGCAGGCACTAAATTACAAACGCCAGCGGCAGCCTGTCAATGAACTTAATTTAAAGTGTAGGTTTACATCGTGCTTTGTTTCAAGTAGCAGAACTCATCAATATGGTTGTATATGTCACTCGCTCGCTTCTTATTGTTTCGCTGCCTTCTCAATTATATGTTTTCTTCAGCGCTTTTTTGAGGTCTTCCTGATTTTCTATGTGCTGCGTGATTACGTGGGAGGCGTGATGATGTCACACGAAACTCCGCCCCCACGGCATTGAAGCTCATCTCCATTACAGTAAATGGAGAAAAACTGCTTCCAGTTATGACCATTACGCGTAGAATTTCGATATAAAACCTGCCCAACTTTTGTAAGGAAGCTGTAAGGAATGAACCTGCCAAATTTCAGCCTTCCACCCACACGGGAAGTTGGAGAATTAGTGATGAGTCAGTGAGTGAGTCAGTGAGTGAGTGAGTGAGTGAGGGCTTTGCCTTTTATTAGTATAGATATATATATATATATATATATACCCTTTGGGGTGTGAGCAGCTGTTGCTGGGGGTGCCAGAATCCATCGAGGAAGAAAAATGAAAAACAATATTTGTACAAAATCTTAATTTATCTGTCCATTCGTAAATAATTAAATGGGCATGCTATTTCGTATCAGTGCAATACGCTGCTTGTTAAAACGGATGACTCCCGCTCTTACGTGCACTTAGTGCTGCATGGGTATTATGAACTATCGTATCTGTTCAAGTTCTATTTAAATTTAAAATATAAGTAATTTTTATTTAGTTGACAGAAATATGTTTGGTAGGAATATAAGTTAAATTTAGTCATCATTGCATAAATTTTTCTTCACCATAGAAATTTAAAGACTAAATTCAACTTACATTCCTACCAAAGATATTTCTGTTGACTAAACAGAACCTACTTATATCCAAATAGAACTTGAAAAGATATATTTTTTCGAATCTGATTGCGCATTTTAGATCGACTTGACTTGCACTACATCGGGTCCGCGTGCTATTGTGCTCTCACCTGCCTGCCTCAATAAGTCACCGTCGCTTCGCTCATACTTTTTTACCGTTCATTTAATCATGGCTAGTCGCGAAAAAATAAAAAAATGGAAGGAGGATTACACTGAATATGGCTTTACCAAAACAATTATTGATGGCGAATAAAGTATCCATTATTCATAAAGCTTCAATTGGTGATCTGTTTTTCTGCGTTAACCTCATATTTTTTCATACTTCTCAAACCAAGGGGGTGCGAAATCAGGATTGTCCGTCACAGGGTTTACAAGTGTAAAATGAATCGGGAAGCACTGATATATATGTATGTGTGTGTGTATATATATAATATATGTGTGTGTATATATATATATATATATATATATATATATATTGAAATAGTTTTACTGTCGAATAATGCAAAGAGTACACGGCATGTGTTTCGCCCTAATTCTGGGCTCATCAGACGTACACACTCACTGCACCCCCTCTCCGGAACCGAACCTCGGACATCAGCACTAGAGGTGAAGGCCTCTTGTGTTGCGCCACGGCGTGTGGTTTGTTTATTTGACAGTATGTAGATTTGGGTATATATATATATAGTTGCCTGTGAAGGGCTCCCTGTTTAAATGCGGCTGCCAGTCGTGAACTGGGCCCTTCGTCGCACAGCATTATGATTTTTAATAAGGGAAACAAAATTACAAAAGAAAACCCTTGGATATTGATTTGATAGGAACGGCCTACTCGGAATCACTGTCCGAATCGTAATTATGTGGTGGTGTAGGACCATTTCTGCTTCTGTCTGTTCACAGTCCGTCTCGTTTTCACGACACTGTTGTTTCCTCTCACGATCTCTTCTCAACCTTTCTCCAATCTCGCAGGTTGCTTTGTGGCAATCCAAATAGTAAGGCAATATACACGGAGTAATGGTTATAAAAGGGGGATACATAGGTATCCAGGCACTTTAAAGCATAAATAGGGATCACTTCACTGACATGTGAGCAAGCCATGGTACAACTGTGAGACGCGCAGCACTCGCCGGCTACAACATAACAATAATAATTTCCGGAACGTGCTGTTACATTGTCATTCATTTTACCCACTGTCTTTCTTTCATTCATATGTTTTTTATCTTCGGCAATCTCATTCTCTAACCAGGCCTCAGGAGCTAACCAGCGTAACACTGTTCACTACCCCTTTCAATATTCCGGCACATTGTTGACATCCGTGAGTAACAACAATGTACTAAACTGGAAGGTGGTCTACGCATGCGTGGAATTCGCGGACAAACAAAGATCAAGATCTAAATGAAGATCTCTTTAGTTAATTTAAAGCACAATAATTTGTTTAGTTTGAATGTCTGTGTTTTGAGGTGTGACTAGAGTACTACAGTCTTCATTAGTATAAGCCTGGAGGAGATTCTTAATGCAATGTTTTAGCTGTCTCTGTTACTGCCATCTAGTGCTTCTTCTTCTAATTCATTTGCGGACAAACAAAGATCATGATCCAAATGAAGATTATATATATATAATATATATAAGATAACTCCTGTAGCCACAATAAATGCCTTTATTGAATAGACAAACCAGGGGTGAGCAAGTTCCTTTCTAATGCAGCCACAGCCGCGACACACATAAAAAACATCAATAATATCTCATAAACTTGCAATATTATTTAGGAAAATTGCAACATTTTACTCACCAAAAATTCGGATTATTTGTAAACAAAATACATCCTCCTCTCTTTCCTCAAAAACAGTTCAATTACTCTGTTGTACGGATTATCCGTGCGCTTCATTTCCATCAAAAAGTCCCTTTCTATCGCCATCGAAGCTAATGCTGAAAGTCGAACCTGCCCTGTCGTATTTCTGACATAAGTTTTAATTCACTTTAGGGCTGAAAATGTACGCTCGACAGAAACAGTGTACACGGGAATGGTCACCGCCAAATATACCAATGTGAACAGCTGCCCCATGCTCTCATTCAGATTTTTCTGATGAAGGAAGTCAAGGAGATCAGTGGGAGATTTTCCTGCAAAATCATCCATGGCATACATTACAGTCAGTTCTGTTTTTAGCTGAGACAAATCAAAAACCACTCCGTGGCTCTTGTGTTAAACTGGAGAAGGCTGCATGCGTGAAATTTTTCTTGTATTCCCGAAACTTCTGGGGCTCGAGGAGCATGACAAACATCAGGTTTTCGTGGTCTTGAAATCTGGTCTGTGTCTGGCAAATAATATTGTCCATAATCCTGCCATGGACTTGGCCGTAGTACACGCGAGCACACTCGGAGTACTTGTGGTGTGATCAGTGGCCTCGTAGAGTTCCTAATATTGGCTTCTATCCAATCAATGGGTCTGAATACGGTGACGTTGCCGTATGCCTGCTAGAGGGCCCTACTGACACCAACTTAAAATCTGATTGGTTAAAGCAACAGGTTAATCGACATTTATTCTGTGTTAGAGTTACTGCACAACGGATTGTAAAGGCCTCTCTGCCTGGCAACAAATGATGGCTGAAATGTGATTGGTTAAATGCTTTAATACGAAACATGCCTGGAAGCAGCACAACCATTGGAAAAGCTATGAAAGGAAGCGGACGGACTATTGAATTATTTAATAAGTATTCATGGACAAAATATAATTAACATCAGTTTGTGATTCAGATATTTTACTTATGAATATGCTAAGCCCAGTCCTTGACCGCAAATATTTACCTTATATGGGCAGGCACTCAATTACGTGGGAGGCGTGATGATGCGAGACGCAACTCCACCTCCCACAGCCATCGAGCTGCAATCTATTACAGTATATGGACAAAAAAAGGTTCCAGTTATGACCATTACGCGTATAATTTCAAAATGAAACCTGCCCAACTTTTCTTAATAAGCTGTAAGGAATGAGCCTGCCAAATTTCAGCCTTCTACCTACACGGGAAGTTGGAGAATTAGTGATGAGTGAGTCAGTCAGTCAGTCATTGAGGTCTTTGCCTTTTATTAGTATAGATAACAATATAAGGCACATTATCACTTTAGGGCACTTAAGGTACAGACTCTGACATTGTTTTACATGGTTAAACATCTCCCATTTGCACTGAATGTTTACATTTTGTTGCACTGACATTCATCCAGTCTGAAATTATGTTATGATATATTTATATGGAGTGCAATATGACTGTATTTAGACTACAAAACAAATCCCTTGTTAAAATAAAGATAATTCTGATTTCAATCTTTTTTCTTTTAACTTTTTTTCCACTCATTTTAACGCTTTATTTTTCTTTTTTGAATAACATGAACTGATAAATGGCTGAGAGGTATAATGCACAGTTTTCTACATCCAAGGCAAAACTGTAGAGTAGTACAAGTCATGTTTTTATAATTCTTACTTTTGTTATCAATGTGGTTATCAAAGCTCAGAGTGATCTCTTGATACATGCTGTTCTGCTTGTTTTCCTTATTTGATTTATACAAATCAGGACTTTAGACAGTTATAATTATATGATTGCAAAGACAATCATTTTTCCATCATTTTCATAGGAACAATACATTTTACTTGAAGACTTACTTTGTCAAAAGTCTCAAGTGTTGAGAGGTACCTTAGAATTTGGAGAGCAAAATTGTGTTGTCACCAAATATGATGTACTTGTATGTGAATCCAAAAAAATTTCAGATAATACTGAAGACGTGCTGTTACCAATATGTCTTTATTTTTAAAGAAAATTAGCACTTAAATACAACAAAGACCCAGTAGTTTCCTAATTCTGTTTTTCTCTAAACAAGTCAATTCAAGACAAACTGCTATGTGATGACAATCTTATCATTTGTTTTCTACTATGTATTTCTGAAAAGCATGGCAGCATAGTGGTTAGTGCTACTGCTATATATGTCTGTCATCCTAGGTTTGAATTCTGTCCCCAGTTATGTAGTGTGTGCATGACCTTCACATGTCATATGGGGCAGTTGGATTGCATTTTTGTAAACAGAATTTTTTAAAGAAAATGTAATGTTTCATTCTCACTTACACATCTTTTTTTCACTCTCCTCTTTAAGAGATCCGAGCCCAACTAGTGGAACAGCAAAAATGTATGGAGCAGCAGACAGAGATGAGAGTTCAGCTTCTGCAGGACCTGCAAGATTTCTTCCGTAAAAAGTCAGAAATTGAAATGGAATATTCACGAAATCTGGAGAAGCTGGCTGAAAGGTTCATGGCCAAGACTCGGAGCACTAAAGACCATCAGCAATATAAGTGAGTTTGAAAACTAATCTTTTTATTTAGTTGTCATTTAAAATGTAATGGATGGAAAACATAAACATTCTAAAAGAAAAACAATGGTGAACTGTACTATCTGCTATGGGTTCTATGCAGTTCAAAAGAGGATTTTATTTCAGATTAATTTTTCGTCTGAAATTATTTATTTTAATTGCAGCAGTTAGTAGGGGTGGAAGTTTCTTCTGTCTGCAAAATACAATATGATCAGAATTTTGGTGACACAATACAATTTTATATGCAGTATTTTGATTCCATTGTTCAATATGTTGCAAATCATTATTTCCATTTTTATTTAACTAAATTTAAATTTCAAATCCTTTCTCTGTAGGCAAGAATGTGAATCGTTGATAATAGAAGTATTGAATTAATCCATTCCCACTTAATTTGTGAAACTAATCTCAGGGATATCCACAATCTCAACAGTGTTTTTGGGCATGGTCAGTTATAGTATATAACACTTTGGCATGCTTATAAAACTGTATTTTTGTTGAGTGCTTTTGAGATAAGCACTTTGTAATATTAGCTCTGCAAGCACCAAACAAGATTGTTTCATAATTAAATTATGTCATTGATGTTTATAGTATATACTGAAAATGTCCATTGTATGTATGTTGATATTAAAATTATTATGTTTTCATACATGAACTAAGCTTGTTGGGCACTGATAAAAGTTTTCATGTTAATTAACCATGGGGCAGAATCATCATGTAACTTTTAGTATCCTCTTTTTTTAATGTTTTGAAGACATTACTTTTTTTTTTTTACTTTTGTTTATTGAGTTTTATTGTAGCTCAGGTAATGTTCACACATTATAGAGATTCACTTTGGCTAATCAGGATGAGACAAACAAAGCATTTTCAGGGTCTGTGTGCCCACTTTTGAGTGTAATGAGGGAATTCAAGTGAGATTTCTTGCCTGACAGTGCTAAGGTTACTAGCTTGTCATCTATGTGAATGAAGAAGCTATGTACATATGATGTAGTGCTGGGCGGTATACCGGTTCATACCAAAAACCGTTTTTTATTTTTTTTTGTGATATGGATTTTTCTTATACCGCAACACCGGTTTAAATTGCCTAAACGACATTCGGAACGTGGCGCAGCGGGAAACTGTTCAAGTGGGGACCTTTTTCACTGCTACACCGCTAAACACAGATTTGTTGCACTAGGACTCTTTTTCACTGCTACATCACCAAATAGTGGGCAGTAGCATAGGTGTGCTGCGCAGTGAAAATGGACAGAGAGCATTCTGAAACTGAACTAAAAGTAAAGTTGAACATGATGAACAGAAGAACTTTTGCCGAAAAAAAGGAGTCACGTTCGTCGCCTGGAGATAACTTTAGTTTTAAAAGGTCAGATAGATAGATAGATAGATAGATAGATAGATAGATAGATAGATAGATAGATAGATAGATAGATAGATACTTTATTAATCCCAAGGGGAAATTCACATAATCCAGCAGCAGTATACTGATACAAAGAAACAATATTAAATTAAATAGTAATAAAAATCAAAAAAATTAAAATAAAATTAATGTTAGCATTTACTCCCCCGGGTGAAATTGAAGAGTCGCATAGTGTGGGGGAGGAACGATCTCCTCAGTCTGTCAGTGGAGCAGGACAGTGACAAAAGTCTGTCACTGAAGCTACTCCTCTGTCTGGAGATGACACTGTTCAGTGGATGCAGTGGATTCTTCATGATTGACAGGAGTTTGCTTAGTGCCCGTCGCTCTGCCACAGATGTTAAACTGTCCAACTTTAATCCTACAATAGAGCCTGCCTTCTTAACAAGTTTGTCCAGGCGTAAGGCGTCTTTCATCTTTATGCTGCCACCCCAGCACACCACCGCGTAGAAGAGGGCACTCGCCACAACCGTCTGGTAGAACATCTGCAGCATCTTACTGCAGATGGATATATATATATATATATATATATATATATATATATATATATATATATATATATGTAAATACTGTTTCTATACTACTGGATAATACTACAAGCCAAGTTGTACTTGTTTTATTTGTTTTCAATACAGTGTAATGTACCTGGATACTGTGTAATAGTGTGACGACATGTTGACTTTATTCTCGTAATTTGTCATTAAAGTAGACCTTACTAAACTTCATTGTAAAATGAATATCTAATTTACTAGATTTTCTCAAACCCTGTCATAAGTTATATAGCACATTAAATGCTTTGTGTTAAGTGATTCTCAAACTGACTTCTTCTTGCACTAAGAGTAGGCGCCGGCAGCAATCGCCACACGGAATACATTAATTTCATGATATTCCTGCTCCCTGAACATTTAGAATGCTAAGATAAATACTTGATATAATTTTCATGGTAAAATGCATTAAAGCATACATTAATCATATGGGGGCACGGCGGCGTGCCTGCCTTGCATTTGCATGTTTTTCTGGTGGGTTTACTCGCCGTGCTTCAGTTTCCTTTCAAAGTCACGTAGGATGTGGGGTTTTGTTGTGCTATATTGACCCTGCTAGTATATGTTTTGCTTGTATTCATCCTGCGATGTGCTGGCGACTCGTTCAGAGATGGGCGCAACTCTGAATGGATGGCATAATTAAACATGTATAACAAAGATATTTTTAAAGTTCTGAACACTCCGTGGGCTAAGTTTATAACTAGTTTTAATTTCACAAAGACGTTTATTGTGTGGTGATTGGTTATGTGTTGAAAGGAAAAGGAAGGAAGGAAAAAGGAACCGGGATTTTGGTACATCAGATAGAGACAGCATGCATGCATGCAATAAAGATAGCCCGCTGAGAAGAACATGCATTGAATTCTGTGTTTGTGTCTCCGACCAGCAGATCAGAAACCCAACATTTGCACAATATTTAAGTTAAACCTGTGCAATACCTATTCATACATCCAGTTTTTTGGAGCCTCGTCACACCTGCCATAAAGTTCTCTACACTGAACATACACCTGGGGACCCCTTACTGCAAGAGAGCAGCACTACCGCCTCACTACTGTGCCTGTGTAATACCTGCTTTAATGCATTTCATCATGTAAATGATATCAAGTATTTATCTTAGCATTCTAAATTTTCAGAAAGCAGGAATATCATGAAGTCAGTTTAAGAAGCGTAGTGATTAACCACTGGGTTGGGGAACATAACACAAAGCATTTAATGTGCTGAATTAATTTATGATGGGGTAAATTAAGCAATTGATTAAACATTGATTTTAGGAAGAAGTTTAGTTTACGACATTCTACTTTAATTATGAAGTAAACTATGAGAATAAAGTGGAAATGTCGACTTTAATCTCAACATAAACGGCGAGAATAAAGTGGAAATGTTGACTTTGTTCTCGACATATAGTTTGTTTTTTTCTTCCCAGTATAGCTTAGCTTGAAGCAAGGTCCATATTAATACAGTTTGCCTGTCAATCAATCAATCAATCAACATTTATTTATATAGCACATATTCATACAAAAAAAATGTAGCTCAAAGTGCTTTACAAAATGAATAGAGAAATAGAAGACACAATAAAAGATAAACATAAGTCAACATTAATTAACATAGAATAAGAGTAAGGTCCGATGGCCAGGGTGGACAGAAAAAACAAAAAAAAAAAAACTCCAAAGGCTGGAGAAAAAAATAAAATCTGTAGGGGTTGATGGTTCAGTTGGTAAAGATGTCATCACCAAGTTGCACTTGTTTTATTTTAATTTGTTGAATACTGTGTAATTCACCTGGGCTTGAAGTCTTGACGTAATAGTGCAACTATCAGTAATAATACTATTATTTATTTTATTGTTATTATTTATTAGTTTAAATATTATGCAGTTTAATGATGATAAAGTTGTTTAAAATGTCACTTTAACGTGTCAGTGGACAGAGATTGTTAACATTAACAGAAAGTGTAGTTAGTTTACAAAAAATATTTACTATTTATTCCTTTTCTAAGACATATTCGGTGCAATAGAATTTTTGACAAGCACTTCTGGATATTTTACTAAGTCTAAATGCCTCATTGTATGGTTTAAAATATGTTGTCAAAATTATAGTTTGTTTTTGGAAAATTTGTTCAATAAAAAGGTTATATATTTTGACTGCATCTGTCATGCAATGTGATACCTTCTCCATTAGTGCCACCCCCTTAAAAACTATCACTTTATGGGGCAATTCAAAACTGTATTAATACTTGTGCGCACATTAAAATGTCTTTTTTTTGTACAATGTACAATACTCTTGACAATGGAATGGGTTATTCTTAGCCAGTAATTGCAGTGGAAAATGTGGTTAACATCCACTCATGCATGGGTAAAAAAATACCATTGAATAACATGAAACCGGGATAATTTAGAAAAATACCGTGATATAGAATTTTGGTCATACCGCCCACCCCCAATATGATGTAAGAATCAATAAAATACTTTACATTCTTTGTATCTGTATTTCCATAGATAATGCAACCCCCAACCCCCAAAATACTTGCCTTCAGTATACTGATGACATATAGTGATAAAAATAGTGTCACACTATAATATATCAATATTTTTCAATTTCCCTTACTCTACCATGTAGTCAGAGTCATTTAATTATCCCTGGTGTCCAGTAAAACTATTTACTTTTTTTATAATTTTAGAAAGAAGTATTTTTATTGGGGATGTTCTAAAAGTGCTACCTAATTTTGCTTTGAAGTGGTTTTATTTATTTGTATTTGTTTTATTGTTTTTTCCTTCCTGATCTTAAGGGAAAATCAAATGTTTGGTGGGATTTTAAGGAAGAAAGGGAAGTTGAGGTTGAGGGAAGAAAGATGTTTAAAATTCTTTGCATTCTGAATCTATTGTGAATGTGCAAAAAAAAAAAAATAAGACAGCAACTGTGACACAGAATTTCAAGACAGTATGTGAGACCTTTAAATGGGTGACACTTGTATTGCCTATGTGAGAAATGGATGGATCAAAGCACCACAAATAGATTTGTATGTCAGCATTTAAGTTTGATGATTTGCTTCACCATATCAAACCATTCACCAAACATCAAAGCACGCAGATTAATCCTGTTGGAGCTGCATGCCTGCCTTAACATGTTAATAGTAAACTACGATGTTGACGTCACGTACCAAAATTTGAACATATATGCCACCTATATTTTTGCTGGTACTGCAACTCACATGTTTTGCGTTAACTTCTGACGAGGTGCTCAGAGGACATGTCAAAAGCATGCATGTAAGCGTTCCAAACATGAAGAATAAACAGGCCCTAAATCTCCTTTTGCTTAAATGGAAGAGGCTCAACTTCTTTAATCTTTACTCATAAGTTACACCCTGCAGTCCTGGAATGAGCCTAGTTGTTCTTTTCTGGACTTTTTCTAATGCACTTTTTTTGTATCTTGAGACCAAAACTGTATGAAGTACAGTACTGAACTTTCAACTTCAGACCTCCTATTGTGTAGTCATATCTCACATGTGCAATACCTCACATTTACTTACAATAACTTTCTTCTGCCACAAATCTTGTTCACATTACTGCAAAGAAGCGCATTTTATTTATCACTTAGTATTTATTCCCTGTATCTTTAAGTGCTCCGACAGTCTTTGTGTTCTTTGGATAGATCCCTTAGAGATGGGGCCAACCTCACACCAGTGCTGCTAAGATCTCCCTCTGCCTTTATATTGAGGTGAGAAGGAGAATCCCAGCAGTGGTTCATCAAGTTTGTTTTAGCCTTTGAATTGAGACTATTGTCTTTTTTAATCTTTTGGTTTTGTGGGTTTGCACTCCTGAAATTGGGTTTATGATTTTGGTATACATGTGGGACTTGTTTGCTTTGGACTATTTTTTATGCAGATCCTAAAGAGACTTTGTTTGAGCTATCCCAGGATAACACTTTATAGTTACCCTCTCTATTTCCATATATTTGTATATTTCTGAAACATTTGTGATATTTTAAACTTTCAAAGTCAGCTGCACATTTTTGGCCTTGTGTAGGTCAAAACCTACAGGTAGGAGTTGAGGACTGGCTGCCTGAAGTAAGGCCGTAAATGAGTATTTTCTCTATGTGTCAATGCCTTGGTTATGTTCCATGTGTTTTGTGGATGGTGCCCCAGGAGGCATGGCCACCTGCTGATCACCTCTAGGAACTGCCCTCTACCTCATAAATCCAGAGGGTCTCCCATAGGTCCTGGCAGTTCATTGTGGAATGGGTAGAAATTGTGTTTTGCATTACCTTGTGCCTTTTTGCGAATTTCTTGACTTTTGAACCTGCGTTGTTTTTGATTTTATTTCTGGATTCTGTATTGGGACTGTGTTTACCTTGGATTGTGTTGCATTTTCAGGCAATTCCTATTTGTGCTCCTCAGAGCTTCTTCTGCTTACTCAGTATTTTGTTAAAAAATAAATCCTTTATTTTTTAAAGTTCTTGAATTTGCTCTGTTTTCTAGCCCGGGTTTGGCGATATTCTGTAGTGGGAATTTTTGAAGATGCTTTCTGGAACTGTTTGGGAATTGCGTGCCTTGAGACCCCTAGTTTATAACACCTTTCACCATTTTTGCCATGTTCACATCTCCCTATCGCAACAATCCTCCAGGAGAAAAGTGGAAAGGCTTTAAATTACAGCAGGTAATGACTTTGAACCAGAGAATACAGTAGGTTCTTCTGCAGAACTATTTGTGCGGGACAGATACAGCCCCTAGACGGATTATTTCCATCTATTCATGCATTTTTAGAAGCAGCTTAATTTACTGTTTGATTATCCAAGCTGCAATAATAAAGCAGGATTCAACACTGGATGGAGTGCTAGTCTATCATGGAACACACTCAAGCTTATGCTCTCACGTTCTTGCTTACAGACAGACAACTTATGTCTCACACTACCTGACTTTTTCTATACTGTAATTTTTAGTTGTAGACTTCATTTGCAAAATCTTAAAAAACCACAATATATTGCAATGCATGCTCATTACCATTTGTCTGCTACAAGTAAACAGTGTTTTAGACTGTGGTGATGAATGAGAGACTCATTGAACATTTAATTTCTGTTTATTTTCAGGCAGTGTTTCACTCCTTATTCTGGTCTACGTTCATTGTTCAGTGTTCATCAAAATGTAACTTTATTGTGCTTTTGTTCTACCATAGTAAATTTAGAATCATGACAAAAAGCTGTCAAGAAAAATACCTTCTCCCCATTCCTTCTCATATTATTTGGCACCTTTTGAAATAACGAAATTAAGCAACTGCAGTCTTAAAATTTGACATACTATACAACTAGAAGTCATTCGCATTTATGGCATAACATTCACCAATATTTCTTAACCTGCGTGTCTTTCCTATAATGAAGTAAAACCAGGGTATAACACAGGAAGAGCATGCATCCTCTTCACAGACAGTGACTGGAACAAAATACCGAAATCAGAAGCAGTGAGACACCAAAATTAAGTATGACAGCTTAAGATAAGCTAGTATTTTTTCATATGTGCATTGAGTTTAGTACTGACTACCTGCAGAGTTAATTCCTGTTAAATGGTTGTCAACACACAATGGAGTAGTTTCTTTGGGAATAATTTGACCATTGCACAGTGATAGTGACGTTGCTTTAAAAGGTGAATTCACTTTAATGAGGCAAGTGCTGGAGGAAGCAGGGAGATGTTGTGGCAATGAAAGGTCACACAACAGATTTCCACTTTGATGCTTTATAATGGGCTCATCTTCATGAAAATAAATATACTTAACTCTTGACTTTCCTTACATCTTTTAAGTCTCTTACTACAAAATCTCAAGATAACAATAACTCATGGATTAGTACAATTCCATTTAAAAAAATTTACAATATTCAGACCAAATAGTAAAGAAAACTGAAGCCAGCAGAAGAAGCTTTGCATAGTTTGTACAGCCTATACGTTTGGTGTTATTCATTTAAAATTATTTCTGTGTCTGTTTTCTTTATTTATTCCAAATTGTATCTGTCTGGATGAACAGTCTGCCAGTCATTCTCTAATCCACTTAGACCTGACCAGGGTTGCGGGAGTCTGCTGGAACCTATCCCAGCTAGCATACAGCACAAGAAAGGAAACAAACCTGCCAGTCCATCACTGGGCAAACATACACACACAAAGCACACACTAGGGCCAGTTTAGAATCACCAATTCACCTAACCTGCATGTTTTTGGACATTGGGAGGAAACTTGATTAAGCCGTCAGAAATTATTGCAAAAACCTCTAACTTCTATCAGCCTTAGGAATTAAGATGATGGGGCTGTTCTCTATCACTCCTAGTACTTAATTTCAAATCTCACTTCTGCCCTCTTTGCCTCTGGAAGTCTATATGGGCGTTCTTGGCAAATATTCATGTTCAGTAATAATGTCATGCTCTACCACAAAGGTCCGTCTGGGTTTCTCTCTCACCACATACGGGACAGACAGGATGACTGATTCTAGCTCCCATCGCTGTTGGGGATATTTTTCTGAGCGAAGAGTGAATGGGGCTGTCCAGTACATTATAAATCCATTTGCTCAGACGACAATTGGGTTTTTTACCATGCAGTCTACGAGTCCCTACGCCTTGCCAATGTGTCAATAATTTTGAATTTGAGTTGTGTACAGGGGCCATAACATGATCTCCCAGGTGGAATTCCCGAAGAGCTGTGCAGTGGTCATAATAATGGGCCTGTGCTCCTTGTGCCTTGCTCATATGTTCCTTTAGAGTTTTACTGAATCTCGTAATTGTGTGGTATACTCCGGGATATTGCTAGAAGGAGGTTTTCATCCCAGCCTTCCTTTAAGATATCCAGTATGCCCCAGAGTTGTCGCCCATATAGTAACTCAAACAGGGAGAAGCTTGTGGAGGCCTGGGAAACTTCCCGGTAGGCAAATAACATGAGGGGAAGTAACTGGTCCCAGTTTCTTCCATTCTCACTGACTACCTTAGTAGCATCTGATTGAGGGTCTTATTAAACCTCTCCAGTAAACCATTGGTTTGAGGGTGACATACTGAGGTATTTAAGTGGTTTATTTTGACTAACTTGGCCACTTCCCTGAACATCTCTCAGGTAAGTGTGTCCACTGGTCTGTCAAGACTTCTTTATAGCACTTTTATAGTGGGTTGACAGGAAGGAGTGTGTTTAAGGACTGGAACCAGAAGTGGGGTCTGGCGGGATTTCTTTCTGAGGTTCTGCAGAGGAGAACAGAGAGAATGTGTTAGTGTGCATCACCATTGTAAGAATGCACTGTTGCCCCGTGAAACCCAAAAGACAGCCGTAGACACGGTAAAAGCAATAAGAAGTTCTTTTTAATCACTCTTCTTTCTTCAAAGTGCCTTTTAAGCATCACAGCCACCATACACAAATAAACCAATAACAAATAGTACAATTTTCTCCTCCTCACCTCCCAGACAGCTCTGTCAACTACCTCCCAACTCCGGCTCGCTTGCTGGGTCGCCACCAGTCCTTTATATAGTTCTTGATCCAGAAGTGCTCCTACTCTTCCTCCTACGTGACTTGCCAGCACTTCCGGGTCAGATGGAGAATTCCAAGACTTTAATCAGCCCGGAAGTACTGTGGGGCTTCTGTCCTCCGGGCTGTAAGGGAAGCATGACTCCCCAGGTCCTTTAATGGCTCCCCCTGGCAGCACCCACGGCACCCAACAGGGCTGAGAAACTGGACTCCAAGTCTCAGGATGCCCTGTGGGAATCTGGGGCACTGCTACACTCCAGGGGAGCTGCCATCTAGCGTATTGTGAGAGGCAGTGTCCTGAAAAAGCTGCCTTCCCCCACCCTTCCACTTCAAGGGCATCCCGGCTGGGTTGAGCTGCTGGCTGTCCATCACACCACCCACTGGTCTGGTGCACTTATAAGTGTACATTTATTTAAGCCCATCGACTGCTTCCCATGCGCATGTGTGTGACAATTGCCAGTTCAAAAGTTTTTTCATCATAACTCGCACATTGATCACTTCCTTATCTAATACAAAGTAGCAATGCCACACTTAACACAACCTCTGGAACACATGTAGTCATCATTGTCATCTATCCGCGCAGCAATTATTTTTGAAAACAAATTACAGATAGTCTACTCCTTAAAGGAGCTGCAAGGGCAGTTTCTGCAGCAGAACAAGATGCAAATTAAAGAAATTTGTTCTGGAATATAGGTATAGTAGATCATAACATTATATTGTATATTGAGTTTCTTTGTACATAAACAGCATATTAAAATTAAAGTCAAATTATTTTTAGAGTATCACTGTAGTGATATTTCTTAAAAAGTAATTTTTGGAACATATAAGAAATCTAGCCGCCAACAAAATTTATGTTTTACCCCTAAATCAAAAAGCAAATTGGTCTTTAGTCAGTTTCTCTTTTTACACAAATAATACAGTATTTAAGAATTAACAGGCAATTTTGTATTAATCTGTATCCAGTGATGTTTTATCTTAAATAAGAAGCTACCTTACATTCCAATATCAATATATAACCACAGTGGATCATCCTTTAAGGTTGCCTGAAATTGACTGAGAAATTAGTCCTCATGGAAAACAATGACTAATGCTGCATTCTTTCATTGTTGAAAATAAACTCATACTATCTTAAATTATTAATCCTCCAGATCCCTTTCTCTTTAACAAAACCACAGTCAAACCGTATGAAAAATATTTTGCTGCCTTTTTCACAGAATCAAATACTCATTGTTTGATCTCTATTGCCTGGTCTATTTAGTAAACTTAATATCTCACTATTGTTGTTGGAGCATCTAGAAGAGATTTTATCTCTGGATGCCAGCAAAGGATTTTGGTAAAGTTGAATGAGACTACATATCTGCCACATTATTTAGGCTTGGGTTTGAGTTAAAGTAACTTCAGGGTTAACGTTACTGTTCAGAAGTTCAATAAGCTGAACGTTATAAATAATACAAACTTGAAACATTTTTTGTTTGTAAATCATGGTGTGAAAATACTATACTAAACAGGCCATTTTTAGAATTCCCATTGACTCATAGTTAGGTTGTTTGCTTAAAAGTTTGGGGGATTAGTGAAATTAAGAAGGGAAGCTCAGAACAATAAGGTCTCTTGTACATAGAACAATGCTGCTCTATATTTTTGACCCAGACTCTTCACTTTTAACATATGTTACACATTATGGATAATTTCCAGTAGAGTTCTGGGTTCAATGTAAACTTATGTAAAAGTATATTATTCCCTGTTTTGTCACTCCACATTTGATCTGTATTTTAATTGTGTCACATAAGTGTGTATATTTAGACATTGCTAGTATGCAAAATTTCAAAACACAACTTTTCCATTGGTCCAGTGTGCCTGTTATATGTGGTAAAAATCTGTGAAAAGAAAAGAAATACTTTTCAAATTTTCTCCAATGTTAACATTTCTTGTTTATGTAGCAAATCCTTCTTTTATGACGTTAGTTCCAACCATCATTTTGATTAATTTAGAATGAGGAAAAGCTCAGCTTCAAAAGTTGGCTGCTACCTAGATTATAAATGTTCGATTTCTGAAAGGTTTCTGTAGCAAATCAAAGATTTCCAAAATCTATATTAGTAGAGCTTATTGTGAAATGTGACACTGGTATCTCTCCCTCTCTTGTTCCCTAACCAGAGTCGGTAATTGTTTTGAAATTTGTGCAGCTAAACTTAGTGCAAATATGTTACTGACTAACTAACTAATAGTAGTCTTCAGCCTGATTAGGCACAGAAATTAAAAGATTGGTTTAAAGTTCGAAAATAAGATTAAATGTTCCAAAATGCATCACAAAGGGATAAGCTCTGGCTTGTAACCAAAAGACAAAGAGGATTATTTGTAATTGAAAAGTATTAATTTATAAACAAAAAGGAGACGAAAAGGCAGTCCTAAAGTGAACAAGTTCCAATGCACTAATCTATAATCAGAATCCAGAGATATTAGAAAAAATGATAGCAAACCAATTAAAAGCAGATGAATACCCATACTTACAAATTCTACTACATCTACTCTATTTATATAAAATCCTAAGCCTAAAAGTGCAACAGTGACGTTGTTGGTTATTATTTTAAAACCTACACATATATGTTTGGTATGATTCTTTTCAGAATTTATCGAATTAGAGTTTTAAATTAAAAACTAAAAAATATCAAGAACTCACTGTGGTATAGCAGGTCTGCAGCTTTTTTTTTTTTAAATCGTTAGCCGTGTCCATCTCTGTGGGCACGATTGCACGACCACAGGGAGTTGATGAGGTAATTGGGGTGACTCACACCTGCATGTGTGGGTGCGATCGTTCTACATTGCCTCATCGGCTTCCTTGCAGCGTGTGATTAAGGCGCTGCACCCACGGAGACATATATGGCTGGTACATGGGGAGAGTAAGGAAAAACAAACCTGAAAGGCAGTGAAGGGCAGATGATCCAAACATCTGGATGGAGAAGGCAGCACAAGCTGGGGCTCCGTGAGGGAGCGCAGGCTATGGTGCTCTAGGGGCTGCTTCGCCTCACTGAATAATTGAGTAGAGTGGGGCAAGCAGAACTAAAGACCACCCAATGGATCCAAGGGGTGACCAAGTGAGCACCAAGACGAGGGGTGAACCGACCTCGGACGGTCTGGCTGCGCAATGTGGAGGCAACCAAGACGGTTGAAAAGAGTTTGCGGCTGCTGAGTCTCCGCCGGCTCCTCGAGGGATGGGTGAGACGGGGAGACAGAAGGAGGTGGGCTGAGATCGTGTGAACAGCGAGACTGCATTTTAACCTCTATTTTAGTGGATTTATTTATTATGGATTTTATCCCCACTTTTCACTGGTTTTATGGATTTATGTGTATACTTTTTTTTTTTGTTGAGAACACTGCACCGTGCACACTTTTGGTTTTCTTTTGACTGTTTTTAATAAAAGCACTCAAGCACTTTCCACCCTCCTCTGGCTTCAGTGAGATTCGTCCTCATTTGTCAGCTCATCTCGGTCATAACTATCGATGGTGTTGGTTCAACAGATCCCCAGGGAGGTGGGGAACAGGGAGTCTGGAGGAGACCTCACGTCACGTGAGACAAGAATTTGTGCCAAGAGATTTAACCACACCCAGAGCCGGAAATAAAAGACAAAGAGTAGAACAGCTGCTGTATAGACTTTTAAATGTTCGAAGCGCTGTGCATGATGCAGCTGATCGAGCAAAGAGGAAGTAAAAAAAAAACTATTCATTTCCCATTGTATCACCATTTAAGAGGGGGTTTCAGAAGAGTGACCGTATCTCCTTGGGGTGCATTCAGCCCCCCTCTTCACAACGCGAGTGGCAGAGACACGAAATGGCTGGCGAGCAAAGCAAGCAGGGGGGAAACCCCTAGTAATTTCAATAAAATTATGCTAAGGCCTCATCCCAGGCTGAATATACAGCCAGGGAAGAGGGGTCAGCAGCAGTGATTTCATGGTGGCCTCCCTTGTGAAAAACCACCCACATAACACACGGAATGGAGGCAAATTTAAAAACACAGAACCTAATTACCAATATAAAAAAATACATAATAGTAATATGCAAAATAATTATTAATATTATATATAATAATAAATAACAAAGCAACATTAAAACATATACATTCTGCCTATAATATAACAGAATGACACATTTTGGTCATTTTCAAAGTTGGATAAATTGTTATTATTACTTATGTATTTTCGTGCCACCATTTAGTTTTTTTTACTGTTTTGGTTATTATTGCTTGGGGTGGGGGTCAGAAACCATGTTGCTATTAGCAACATTACCTCATTGCTGTCGTAGGATGCTCAGAAATAGTGCGCCAATCCAGGATTGCAAATTCTACTTAATGACTCTGTACTGTGGGTGTTTCTTTGACAATAAGTTTGCTTTCATTCTGGTTTTGGTCATTTGCTTCCTTTTGGGTTTTTTGACTCTTGACACCTTCCATGAGTTTCCTAATGTCTACTGATTTTCTTCATATTATTTTTTTCAAAATTCACTCTGATATGACATTTTTGTTGTTAGTCTTTGCTTTGTGATGCTTTTTACTTCTCCATTTTGTTTAAATGGTGCTGATATTTTGTGCATTGTTTTCCATGGGTGCCGCTATATGGTTTAAGTCTAAATGTACTTAATGGATATTGAAGTTTGCTATTCTGTAGAATTTGGGAAGATCTTATTTGATACAGCTTTTCATTTTAATTCCCAGAGTCAACTTAGGCCCTTCTCTTTTGATAAATGCTTCTTGTCACTATATATTTTAGGGAATAATTGCTAGACAACAAGACTTACTGTTGTGTCCCACACACAAATGGCCAAAGGGTGGTGTGATGACTCCAAAATGGTCAGGAAAGCAGGTCAGAATCTCCTCTGGTCTGGCCAGAGGAGGAGCACACAAAGTCAGTCTGAGACCTTCCAAGACTAGCTGGCTTCAGAATACACTGTGCAAAAATGTGTTTCCAAAAATAAAGTTAAAAAAAATATATTCTTCAATGTCCCAGTATATCAAAAATGACTAGAGTGATGATTGCAAACCTTTGCCCAGAAGACAAAAAAGGGCAAACAAAGAATTTAGAAGTAAAAGATTTATTTTACAGAATTGTTCTGCAACAAAAAAGCTCCATGGACCACAAGAGGCAAAAGGAGTTGCCTGAAAAGGCAAAGGCAATCCAAGTCAAACACATTCCCAATAATAGATTCAGAAATCATAAACCAAATACAGAACAGTATTATATCAAATAGCCAGTAAGTCCGAAGAATAAGCAGTAGCAAAAAGAAGACACTGACTAACCACATAGCACATAGATATGTACTGCAGAGGAACTGAAATTCCTATGATCCTTCATAGTCCCTTAATGGAGACTGGGGACCAACCCACAAAACACAAGGGACATGGCAGAAAATTGATCCACACAGAGAAACCAAGCAACAAAAATGACTTAATTATATAAATAACTAGCAGGAGTACCCGGCATTGCCCGGGAATGTATAAGCAGTGAACTTCCCAAATGAAAGAAACAGAACATACTGTAGAAATAGAGCACACAGTTTTGTGATTTACATTTAATTGTAAGTTCCTCCACTCTGGATTCTGTGTGCTGTGGCGTTTAACACGCCCGGGAATCTATAACCGATGAATTTCCCAAATGAAAGAAACAGAACATAGGAACAGAACAAACAGTGTTCTGATTCACATTTTATTGTAATAGGTAATATAAGTGGTCATTCCAGAGCCTTTGGAGCGTCTGTGTTGAACCGTGCTGAAACGCGGGTGTGTGAGCCGGTCAAGCACACTGGGTCGTTCACGTTTTACATCCATACGGCAGTTCCCTTTCACCTGATCAAAGCAGTCGAACTTCTCATACTTGGACACTTCTGCCATCTCTTGGCAATTTAAAGAAACATGGGTAAAGAGCAATACACAGAGACCAAAACTTCCGCTAGATGGCGCCACTGTGAACGTCTGTTGCAACGTGTGGCCATCTTGTGACGGTGACTTGTGCTGAATGTTGTGTCGGTGAAAAGGTGGCCTACGGTTAACGACGAACATTTTTCCCAACCAAACATACCCCATGATCTTCTCCTGGTCACAAAGGAGCCCCATCTCCAGTATGGTGCTGATTAGATGTCTAGTGCAGATTTGTATGGCAGACAAACAAACATACATACATCGTCTCTTCTTTATATATTAGATAAACAAAACAACAATAATAACATGTAATAGTTGTTGTTATGGCTGTATAATTATATTTTGAATATTTCTTTAAAAATATGCTCTACTTTCTTTTTCATTTTTCATGTTAAACTCTCACTACCAGGACTCTCAGGAAATGAATCCTAGGCTGTGACAATTTGCTGCACCATGCTTTCATTTTGTTGTACCATGCTTGTTTAAATGAAATAGATTAGTTCCATAAGCATAAAATAGAATGGGAAAATATGGCATGTCCTTTTGATGTCATATTATGTTTTCATGGGAAAGATGCTATCTAAATAAAATTAATTATTATTGTAATTATTAGCATTATTGTTATTATTTGTAACAAAGAGTGTGTGGCAGGTATAGTGTTAGTGTGTTAGTGTTAGTGTTAGTATCAGTGTTAGAATTAAATTCTTTTGACAGGAGTTGCGAATAGGTAAAGAAAAATATGTGAGTTATGTATAATAATCTTCATATGCACATTGTATTAATACTAGCAAGGGAAGTGGATTTTTGTTTAATTTCCAATTAATTTTAATGTAGCAGTTTTTTAGCATATTCTTACTAAATCAGAATTTGCTAATGTTACATTTTGTGTATGTTGTATACTGTGTTTTACCACTAATTAATAACTATTGGCTTTGATGCTGTTAATTATGTAAAATGTTGACATGTTCTTGTAATTTGACAGTACCACTCATATCTGAAGATGGGAGATAAGCCTATCTGACCCAGACCCCGCCAATGAACCCACTTCTTAATGAGGCAGTTTCAGAGATGAGGCTGTGTTTGATAACTGCATGCAAGAAATAAAAATAAGTAGGGAAGCTTCTGTCTATGTGTCGGGAGTTTTTTCAGTCATTTTGATTCATTTTTTTCTTATAGGGATGCATGAGTTTAATAATATATGTATGGCAGTGATTTGATATGTAGTTGCATTGTGATTTTTGAAAGCTTATGTATTAAGTCATTTTTTTAACTAAATTCTGTTTTTCAGAGTGACAGAGAGATGTTCTCTATTTAGAGTTAGACAGATTATTACTGTGTTCATACTGCACATAGAGGTAGTATAAGTAGTAATTATTTATCTGAGCTAGAGTAAGGATGTGAATAAAGTGAAAAGAATTTAATACTGGCACAAGGTTCATTCTGTAATACAGTACATATTACGGTACCACAGGTAGCAATAAACCTTTCTGAATAACAAGATCCTCTTGATAGATGTTGTAACAAATATTTTCTTTCGTGAGTCTTTCAGAATTAAGGAAAGAATTTAAGATCAATTATTCACTTGGATGATAATTTATTAAGACCTATCAACTTCTTTCTTAACAGAAAAGACCAAAATCTGTTGTCTCCTGTCAACTGTTGGTATTTACTACTGAATCAAGTGAGACGAGAAAGCAAGGACCATGCTACACTTAGTGACATCTACTTAAACAATGTCATCATGCGCTTCATGCAGATCAGTGAAGATTCCACCAGGCTCTTTAAAAAGGTGAGCATGAGTTAAAAATAGAGTGATGTTTACTTTGATAATATATAGAAAATTGCAGCAAAAAAAACATTTTTTGGCTTGCTGTACATTGTGACTAAACCCTTGTGACTAGACTTTTTTGTAATCAGTCTGTGCTGATGTGCTGCTGATTCTAAGTCTGTGCAGGTTGTCTGTAAATTTGTAAGCGTACATTTTTTTTTTAATGAGACCTTTGGTACTAAATGGCTTTGGAAAAATAAATATTGTAACAATGAATGTCTCACTTATTGATGAAACTTTCTTAGAAGGCAATATGAATGACATCTTTCAAAGAAGGTGTCAAAGGAAAACATTACAAGTAATAGTGTGTCACAATACTGTATTGCCAAAACAATGTACACTATATTGTATTCAGTAGTAATTTGTATTTAAGCAATCAAGAATGCATTACCATAATACATAAATTTGTGATAAAATTGAAGAGATTGTAAAGAACAATATAGCACACAGCAGAACAATAATATGTTTAATTGTGTTTTACATTTTATGGATTGGACTAAGAAAAGAGTCCAGTGTCTCCAATTTTAGCTGTAGTGTTGTGTTTATTGTGCTTGGCTCTACACTTTATTTATTTGTATGCTAAAAATAAATACTAGGGCTTGGTGTAAATCATTAGGAAGAAGTGATATACTGTAATTTATGCTGCCATCATAAAATGAGGAATTCTTGGATTCTCGTAAAGGTTTATACTCAATACATTTACAAATTTTGCAACACGGGGTTTTATGTTATGTTTTCTAGTTTACAAAGACTTTCTTGATTTTTTTTCAAATTACTTGAAAGGATGGGTTATTTTCTATAATAGTGTCAGGATATCCTGAGACTTGATTGCCATTTTCTGAATAAAGTCTACTAATGTCTCCTATTTAAATCCTGAAATAAAACTATTGTTCTTAAAAATATCATTAGAGACTGGCTGAAGAAAAGAGCAGTTTCAAATTTCTCAGAGTTGATTCCTGAGGAGGATTTATTATGCTTATTCAACATTAGTGCAAACGTTTGCTTACTTGCTGCTGCTGTTCATCACCAACTGTCTGCAGTGGTGTGTCTTATATTACTTAGCAAACCTTTGAAAAACTTGTTTATATTTTTTCATGCAGTTTTAAATATGTTTTTGTTGCATTGCCAGTTCTTCTCTTACTGCTCACAATGAAAATATCCTGTTTTTTCAGATGTTGTTTGGCAATCTTTACACAATATGTCTAGGTAAAATAAAGTCTGAAACTGGGGAATATAATTTGTGTTGCCTGGTGTAAACCACGCTTAAATCAATAACCAGTAATGTGAGCTCTGTCCAGAAGTAATGCATTAAAGTAGATAAAATACTATATTTTTCAAATGTTTAGCAATAGATGGTCAACTTCAAGAGGTTCATGAGTTATAAAAGCAAAAAAGTGAAATAAGGGACAACAAATTGATGAGGCCAATATAAAATTGTGTATGATGTCCTAAACTGTAGATTGTATGACATATATTACAGAAACGTTGCTTTAGAACTAGAGCTGTGACAATATTGAGCTTTTTTGTGTATTTGCTTTTTACTTAATATAAACCTCACTACTTCTTCTTCTTCTTCTTCTTCTTCTTCTTCTTCTTCTTCTTCTTCTTTCGGCTGCTCCCGTTAGGGGTTGCCACAGTGGATCATCTTCTTCCTTATCTTTCTGTCCTCTGTATCTTGTTCTGTTACACCCATAACCTGCATGTCCTCTCTCACCACATTCATAAACCTTGGCTTAGACCTTCCTCTTTTCCTCTTCCCTGGCAGCTCTATCCTTAGCATCCTTCTCCCAATATACCCAGCATCTCTTCTCTGCACATGTCCAAACCAATGCAATCTCGCCTTTCTGACTTTGTCTCCCAACCGTCCAACTTGAGCTGACCATCTAATTTACTCATTTCTAATCCTATCCATCCTTGTCACACCCAATGCAAATCTTATCATCTTTAACTCTGCTACCTCCAGCTCTGCCTCCTGCTTTCTGGTCAGTGCCACTGTCTCCAACCCATATAACATAGCTGGTCTCACTGCCGTCCTATAGACCTTCCCTTTCACTCTTGCTGATACCCATCTGTCACAAATTATTCCTGACACTCTTCTCCACCCATTCCACCCTGCATGCACTCTCTTTTTCGCCTATTACCCATTACTCTGTACTGTTGATCCCAAAAATTTAAACTCATCCACCTTTGCCAACTTTACTCCCTGCATCCTCACCATTCTACTGACCTCCTTCTCCTTTACATACATGTATTCTGTTTTGTTCCAACTGACCTTCATTCTTCCCCTCTCTAGAGCATATCTCCACCTCTCCAGGGTCTCCTCAACCTGCTCCCTACTATTGCTATAGATCACAATGTCATCAGCAAACGTCATAGTCCACGGGGACTCCTGTCTAATCTCGTCTGTCAACCTGTCCATCACCATTGCAAATAAGAAAGGGCTCAGAGCAGATCCCTGATGTAATCCCATCTCTAACTTGAATGCACCCGTCACTCCTACCACAGACATCAACACAGTCACACTTCCCTCATACATATCCTGTACAACTGTTACGTATTTCTCTGCCACTCCCAACTTCCTCTTACAATACCGCAGCTCCTCTCGAGGCACCCTGTCATATGCTTTCTCCAGGTCCACAAAGACGCAATGCAACTCCTTCTGGCCTTCTCTAAACTTCTCCATCAACATCCTCAGAGTAAATATTGCATCTGTGGTGCTCTTTCCTGGCATGAAACCATACTGCTGCTCACTAATCATCACCTCACCTTAACCTAGCTTCCACGACTCTTTCCCATAACTTCATGCTGTGGCACATCAATTTTATTCCCCTGTAGTTACTGCAGTTCTGCACATCCCTCTTATTCTTAAATATCGGCACCAGTACACTTCTTCTCCACTCCTCAGGCATCCTGTCACTTTCCAAGATTCCACTAAACAATCTGGTTAAAAACTCCACAGCCATCTCTCCTAAACACCTCTATGCTTCCATAGATATGTCATCTGGACCAACGGCCTTTCCATTTTTCATCCTCTTCATAGCTGTCCTTACTTCCTCCTTGCTACTCCGTTGTACTTTCTGATTCACTATCTCCACATCATCCAACCTCTTCTCTCTCTCATTCTCTTCATTCATCAGCCTCTCAAAGTACTCTTTTCATCTGCTCAACACACTCTCCTTACTTGTGAGTAGGTTTCCATCTTTATCCTTTATCACCCTAACCTGCTGCACATCTTTCCCAGCTTGGTCCCACTGTCTAGCCAATTGGTACAGGTCATTTTCTCCCTCCTTAGTGTCCAGCCTCTCTCTTCACCTTGTGCCTTATCTCCTTGTAGTCTTGTTTACTTTCTGCATATCTCTGACTATCCCACTTGTTCTTTGCCATCCTCTTCCTCTGTATACTCTCCTATATTTCCTCATTCCACCACTAGGTTTCCTTTTCCTCCTTCCTCTTTCCAGATGTCACGCCAAGCACTTTTCTTGCTGCCACCCTTACTACATCTGCTGTAGTTTCCCAGCTGTCTGGTAACTCTTCACTGCCACCCAGTGCCACTCTCACCGCCTCCCAAAACTCAACCTGACAGTCTTCTATTTTCAACTTCCACCATTTGATCCTTGACTCTGCCCTCACTCTCTTCCTCTTCTTGATCTCCAATGTCATCCTACAGACCACCATCCTATGCTGCTTAACTACACTTTCCCCTGCCACCACTTTGCAGTCTTCAATCTCCTTCAGATCAACCCTTCTGTATAGGATGTAATCTATCTGTGTGCATCTTCCTCCACTATTGTATGTAAACCTATGTTTCTCCCTCTTCTTAAAATACATATTCACCACAGCCATGTCCATCCTTTTGGCAAAATCCACTATCCTCTGACCTTCTTCATTCCTCTCATTGACACCATGCCTACCCATCACTTCCTCGTCTCTACTGCTCTCTTCACCAACATGCCAACTGAAATCCGCTCCAATCACCACTTTCTGTCCCTTGGGTACACCGTTGATCACTTCATCCAACTCACTCCAAAAATCTTCTTTCTCACCCATTTCTCACCCAACTTGCGGTGCATATGCACTAACAACATTCATCATCACACCTCCAATTTCCAGCTTCATAATCATTACGCTGCCTGACACTCTTTTCACCTCCAAAACACTCTTGACATACTGTTCCTTCAGAATAACTCCTACCCCATTTCTCCTCCCATCCACACCATGATAGAACAATTTGAATCCACCTCCAATCCACCTGATCTTACCTCCCTTCCATTTAGTCTCTTGAATGCACAATATAGCAACCTTCCTTTTCTCCAAAGCTCACTACTCAACAATATTATTGTGTGGAGATATGTCATCAGTTCATTACGTTACAATTCTGTATTATGACTGTTTAATGTGATAACCAGTAACAGCGCACTGCACGATAAAGTGCAATGAATGCATTTGATTTGAGCATTCATAGTTTTCATACTCTTTCTCTGTACATTTACAGTTTCGCTTGCTCAGTGGTTGATGCGCTTGCTGCCTCCTGAGCAGCTCTTTTTTTCTCCACCCTAGCGGCATCTTTTCACGTTAAAATGGATTAAGCCAGTGTTTGTGTTGCAATTGCTTAGTACGTTTTCTTTAATTTTTCACTTAAACTGGCACTTAAATCTTCAATCTGCCTCAAAAATGATTTAAGATATGAAGAGGTAGGGGAAGTGATGGCAAAGGTGGTAGGGGTGAGAACGGCACCCGTATGAAAGCACCACATGGCTGCCTTGCTGGCTGCTGCCGAGAGTTGATTCGACAGTAAAATAAAATAAAATTAAAAAAAGAAATAACCTTGGAGGTCAATCATCACCCTCAAAGTGGATAGTAGACATTATGTAGTATATTTGTACCAAATTTCAGGTCAATAGGTCAAGCGGTTTGCGAGCTACAGGTGATTTAAAATCCTGGACAGACAAACGAACAGCCATAGCGTAGGATATATAAAGATTATATGTAAAAATATTATCTAAGGAGTGCAGCGTACATACTGTAACTGCTCCTGAATGAGGTTAGTTGCAGAGGATTCCTTTTATGGACCATTTGGATGTTGCTGGCAGCTGAAAGTCTAACTGGTAGTGACAGAAGGGTCAGAAGGTTATGAGCCGGCTGTGCAAAAGAAAAGGGGAATTAAGCACTACAGATATGGTTGAGGGGTGGCACAGTGGCGCAGTGGTAACGCTGCTGCCTTGCAGTTAGGGGACCTGGGTTCGCTTCCCGTGTACTCCCTGCATGGAGTTTACATGTTCTGTGTCTGTGTGGGTTTCCTCCCACAGTCCAAAGACATGTGCATTGGCAATTCTAAATTGTCCCTAGTGTGTGTATGCGTGCCCAGCAGTGGGCTGGTGCCCTGTGTTGGCTGGGATTAGCTCCAGCAGACCCCTGTGACCCTGTAGTTAGGATATAGTGGGTCATGGATGGATGGATATGGTTGATCAAAAGGAATAGTTATTGTAATTGTTAACTGAGGTAAGAGATTTATGTAATGCAGGACAGGTGTCCCAGATTATGTTCTTAAGATGAACTGGTATGTTTTTGAATAAATAATATTTTCTATTAACTGATAAAAACAGCCTTTTAATTGTATAAAATTATATAGTTTAGAAATTTTAAAGAAATTTTGAGATACAACTCACAAAGTCTAATGTCTTGAAATTCTGTTAATTTAATCAAACTACATAAAGTACTTCTTCCTCACTAAATGATCAAGTGACACATTAGGTATGCATTAAGCACTGAAAAACAAGACTACAAGTCACCTCTTTTTGCCTGTCTGGTGTAGATCCACCTTTTCTGTTACCAGCTGGATTAAAAACCTAGTTGCAGCAGATGTATATAATTTGAGCCACTAATATAAATTTTAAAATAGAGAGATATTGTAATTAATATTGTGTAAACAGGATATATTAACATTAATATTAATAAAAAAATAATGCACACAATTTTGTGAGTTTTACTGGATTAAGTATCTTAAATAGAGTTTAAGAAGGCCATAAAACTGGCGTTACATGAAGCATTACATTAAATGTGGAATTGATCTTGATCGTTATTATACATAAATACTGACGAAAAAGCTTTGCATTGTAATTTTGATATTTTAAGTTTTAAACAGAAAATATCAGGAAAATTACGTATAGTGGATGAGTATAAGTATATTGATCATTTGGTGTTTTTTTTGTTTTAACTAAACTAATGATAGGGAGTAGACCTATGTGATACTGGTCTACTCTACTGAGGATCAGTTGTTTTATTTTTGCTTTGGTCATTGAAATCAATGCCTAAGTTGGCCCAGTCATGTTGTATTTGTAGCCTTTATTTACGTAAACCTTGCAAGTTGTACCACTTGCTCCTGAAATCATCAGTTGTGTACTTTAACATCTCCAGTGACTTGGTCATACAGTAGTACTCTATGACAAGCCATGACAAAAACAATCAGAAGAGCATTCAGTACATCCACAAAAACAAAATACAACATTAAAGGTAAAATATTCAGTGCTTTTTAAACAAGTCTTGCATAACTATGTCTCAGAGTGGGTGGAACAGTGGTGCAGTAGATGGCTCAAACATAATGAGTTTGAATATTAAGACTGTAGTCTATGTGGAATTTGCACATACACCTAATGTCTGCAGTGGCTTTCCTCCAGGCAGTCTGTGTTTTTCTTTATACATCGCCAAAGACATACTAATTATGCAAATTGGCGATTTGAAATTGGCTGTTGTTTAAGTAACAGAGTGTGTGTATGTGTATGTGTGCGTGTGTGTGTGTCTGTGTTTAAGCTATTAAACAGATGGGAACCATGTCATGGTCTGTTTCCTGCCCAGTACTAACAGGATAGGCTCTGGTTCACCCTTAACCCTGAACCAAGCAGGATTTAAAACATCATATTATGTTTCTTTTCACAGTTTCAATAGTATTGTGTGGTGTATTGAGCCCTGCTTACATAAGCTTTCTATGTACTAATAATGCATAGTTAATCGTGATTTTTTTTTGTTAAATTATGTATGGCAATTGGGAGAAACAGATTTCTTGTGTTAATTTTTAAGTGTTGAGGAACAGTCCATTATCTAAACCAGTAATCCAAAGTAGGATCTTAGATAGCTAGTGCTTATCCCAGAAGTATTGGGAACAAAACAAAAACCAACATTGAAAGGGTGTAGTCTATTCACAACAGGCAAATTAAGAGTAATCAATTAACAAAACACGTCTTTGGCATATAGAAGAAGAGGTAGAGTACTCACAGAATAACCTTAGTGAACACTAAGATAACTTGGAAACTGCACATAGTTAGTGAGCAAGCTAGGTTTGAATCCTTGTGTCCTGCAACTGAGTTAAAAGGAATGCCCTCTACATCACTGTACAGCTGACTTTCTCAATTAACTAAAGGTAAAGGCTTCATGCAATTGGAGATCATCATGAGATATACCAATGGCACATGGTTACCCATATGAGCCAGAATAATTTTGGCTGTTTTCATAGTGGACCACCAATATACCGTACACAAGCAGTGACATTTTTTAGATGTGCAGCATGTATAATGGTGAGTCTACACTAAATACACATTTTTATTTGCTTAAATAAAGTGAATTTACCTTTAACTTAAATGTAAGCCAGTGTTTTATGCCTTTACCCTAGGAACCCATTAACCCAAAATAAAAGTTAAGTGTGTGTATGGATTTTGTTATATCTACAGAATGTAGTGTAGTGCACTGACACAAAGGAGAGGTGCACAATATCTCTTTGCTAATGCAAAATCATAATTTTCTTTTTTAATTCTATCCCACTGGATATTTCCATTATGTTTTGTCAGATTGTTTTGCAAGTTCTCTACTATTTTTGGCTTTAAGCAATTGTTTCCCAGTAGTTTGTTCATTGTGATACCAATGAACTACCTCTTATCTTCATCTTTAATACCTTCTTGCTTTTGTTAGTTTCATTCAAAAAATTTTTTTTTTTTACTTTTGCTGGAGCCAGATTTTAAAGGGTCCTTTGTGTATAGTAAAATGCTTCACCAGAGTCTAAAACAAACATGATTGTGGTTTAATCACTGATTTAATCTGATTTTCACATATACACGGAATTTTAGTAAATAAATTATTTATTATTGCTTTGTTTTTACCGGGGTATTTTTGTTTAAATTACATTAAGAATTTTTTTGTGCTTGCATTTTATGCTTCTGAAATTTAATGGAATAAAGTAAGACTAGAAAATACAGTAGAAAAGAGGCTATCAATAACAGGCTGGCAGAACCAGGCCACTTCACGGTTAGGATATATGTGTTCACAGTTAAGGTAGCACTTTTGAAAATATATTCCATCTACCTCTGTGCAGTCATGCATACTATAACATTTGTGCAAGTGTTGATTTTTCCTTTCCTTGTAGGCGTATGAAATAGCTTGATTACTTAGTTCCAGGTTTCTAACACAAATGGTTTTGTAGGTGGTTTGCATTCTATTTGATGCTTTTGTATAGTTCTAAAAAAAGAAAAGCACTGACTAGATAAAGTTTGGAGCTTACCTGTGAGTTGCAAAATACCTTAGATAGCTAAAGAAAAGTAGAGAGAGAGAGAATGAAATCATGGGAGTCAGGAATTGAGAAGAGGAAGGGGAGCATCCGGTTTACTAAGAGATTGCATTAGCATTAAAGTAATGCATATTTGAACGGACAAAAGTTATGTTTCAGCTGTATGAAACTGATTTATATGAAAATAATTTCTTGTATGTGCAAAAGAGATTGGTGAAGAGGCAAAGCTGGTAAATGTGTGGCAAGGCTGGTTGCCAGCTCTTCTTTTTTCATTTTGTGTGGCTGAACTTGTTTAAATTATGTGATGAAGTGGAGCCTACAGATAGCTGGTTAATTAGTGTACAGAAATTTTGGATATATGTTAACAATTGGAATGATTTTTTAAATGCTGTCATTTATGTATTTTGCTTGTTAAATTAATGTTTTAAATTATTTTTCAAGTCAAATTTAATTCTAGTTAATGAAACAAAAGCCCTGGTAGAGGTGAGGATTTAGTATTGAAAAGTATGAAAAAAATAAACTAAAAGAAATCAAAACATCAAAGTGCAGTAAAGAAACAAAGACTCATCTCTTATGCAGAAATAAACAAAATTGTCAAATGTGCCAATGGTTATCAGTTTAGCTTCCTAGTCATTTTTAAACAAGCTTTAGCTGTCAGCCAGACAGTTGCAGGCACACTGTTACCATAGGAACTAAAATATCGTGTACTGCAGGCAACTTAAGTAACATATACTTGAATGCATTTTACCAGCAGCTGACAAACAATCATCGCTCATTCATGTAACTGACCGGCCTGTCATGGTGAATGAACCTGCATTAAAATGCAAAAAATGCTCTTTTAATTAATGTATTCTGTCCTGGGAGATGGGCCAAATTAAACTTGCATTCCATGGAACCATTTTGATGAGTAATTGCAGACGGTTTGATCTGAGTTCCAACAGGATTCAAAGAACTCATTGATTTCATAAAATACACAGGTCTAAGGTCATTTGTAAGGAGCATACATTCATTAAAATTGAAAATTTCAATAGGTGACATTGACAGAGATCTATATTTTTTTTCAAGTTTTGCTGTGAAGTGCTGGTAATGCACAAACTATTACAGTGGACATGTATTCATATTGACTAACACTGATTCAGACTATCAATGGAGAATAACACTGTTAGATGGTATAAAGATCTGTAAATATATCAGAAGTCCTGAACAACAAATGGGGACCCTAGAATTGGTGAGACAGTAAGAGAGTCACAAACCAGAAGATTACCCACAACAACCTTGGAAGGGATTCTGCAAGCTTTGCCAGAAGTGAGTCATGTAAACCCACTTTAAATCAACTTAAATCCAGTGCCAGAGGGCCTTTGATTCTAGAGTTACTGGTTGACCTGAGGAAAAGCTCAATGCCATCAGAAATGACTGTTGGAGAGTGAGAGAAAAAGAAAAAAGGTCTTGGGGTGGTGAAGTATATGAGAAAGATATGATACTTGGTGGTGTTCTGGTTATAGAGGATGTTTTTACATGATTGTCCTCTTTTTTTTAAACAGAGCACAATGAAATACAATTACATAAGAAAAAAGTTTATGAAAGTGATAAAAGCATGGTAAAAGTGCACCCAGCAAGCAATAGAAGCTTGCTCAGAAATGTTGTGTGCTTTCATTTTGATAGATGCAACAAAATAAATGTTTTTTTTCCCTTTTTCTTAGTAGTCCTTGTGTGCATTTGCGGGGGCTTGTATTGTTATATCTTTTGTATAATATTTCTATATTTTTGAGCTTCTGTAAAAGCTATGCTTGTCCTTGGGACAAATCTATATATCTAGTAAATATGTAATTTATTTATCTAGTGAAGAAGCTTTGCATGTGTTATCCTTCCTCTCCTCCCTCCACCAATATGAGTATGTTACAACACTGACAGCAAAATTTGTCATAGAGCAGTTTTTTTCATGCTTATTGTATTGGCGTTCATCAGTTATGTAGAGAAAATAATAAAACATTCTCGTATATATATATACTGTATATATATATATAGATTTTTCTTTACAATAGTTTTATAATGTATATTTGACCTTGGAAGTGAAACTGGAAGTTGTACTGACAATGACTCTTCTGAGGAAAGTCAACACTCAGCATCCCACTAGTTAAATTAATTCAGGTGTGGAAACAGTAAAAAACAGAAGAAACTATGTGATCATTTGATTCTACTTCATTATCATCATTAATAATCTATCTTAGAAATAATACATTTTGGCCAAATACAAGCCACATATTGAGCCATCTGTTGGTACAGTAATAGCAAACAACTTACAGCTTTTCAGATATCAAGTACTGTATCAGTCAGCCTGGTGCAAGTCATCATAAATATGAAAATGCCTACATATATTTAATTTATTCAGAATTGCATAGTTCCTGAAACTGTTAGTAAATTGTGTCATTCAGATTAGCATTGCTGCTGAGTAGTACAAAGAATTTTTAAAGATGGGCACATTGTTCAATAAATTATAAAAAAAAATCAGAATTCAGTCCCTAAAAGGAAACTAAATGCTGAGAAAAAATAGAAATGTTCAGTGTCAGACATCAAGAGAACTGTGCAATGAACTGTATTCTTTCCTCATGAATATGCATGTGGCAAATTACATTAAGATTTTTGAGTTTGCATAGATAGATAAACAGAATTTTTTTCTTCCCAAGGGGAAAGTAATCTTACACCCTATACCAAATGATTATTTAAAAATCTTTTGCTATATCATACTGTGGAACAGGCCCCAGACACAGACAGGTTTAAGCACCACCACATGTTTATTTACAACTAGTATTTACAGTACTAAGTGCACACACAAAACCCCCAAGACTTCCCAAAGTCTAGGCCTCATACTCAATACCTTTAGTCTTCAGGCCGCCTCCACTCCCTTTTATAATCACCCGGACATGCTCCAGGTGTTTCTCGGCAATCTTCCACCGACACACCCCAGTGCATCCCCGGAAGCACTCCGAGTGTCCCTGCTCCTCTTCCCCCCAGCACTTCCGGGTGTGGCAGAAGTGCTGAGGTCCAGGGCTCTCCTGGCATTGGGGCAGCCCCTGGTGGTGACCACGGGCCCCTACAGGACTGAGCTTCAATGCTCTCTACCCGTGGTCCCCAAAGCAGCCAGGGCGGCTCCCTCGTGGTCTGGAGGAGGCGCAAGCCCTCCTCCGGTCTTCCTGGACGTCCCAGCTGGGTACCACCCCCAGCCGTGTGGCACACATACATATGAACTGTGCTGCACACCAACACAAACAAGTACCTTGTACTTTAGATATACTGTATCCAAAAAAAAATATATTACTGTGAGTACCTTTTTCCTAGCTTAGCAGCACTTTCTAAGTAAAAGAATGTTTACATTTGACACAAACACAGATTCTATCACATTTAAGAAGTTATTTGTCAGATATTAGTGAAAAATTAACTGTCCTGCCTTTATTTTTTGAATAATAAGGTCTTATTTTGGAGTACTCCCCTCAGGTGGAGATTGTTGAAAAATGCCCTCAGGGTGTAAGGAGATGTGTGTGTGTGTATATATATATATTGGAGAGAGGATTATCAGGATACAGCATCTAGCACACACAGCCTCAGCCATGTGCACTTTCTATTTGAGCTGCTCCCATAGAGCAAACGCTTCAGAGCCTTTACTGTAGGGACCTCACGGTTCAGAAACAGTTTCATTTCAAGACCTCTAAATGCACTCAATCATTCCATCAAGTGTTTCCAGTAGAACTGTTTGTACTTATAAGTACAATTACCTCACTGTAAACTTGCACTACAGTTGTAATATTGCAAAATATAACGTGAGCCTCTTCATGAACCATTTCTCTATCTGCGCTATATGTACATGTATATTATACTTATGCTTTCATATTGTATATTTTTCATTGTTTTTTTATCATATTATTGTTATTATTATTATTATTATGTTATTTTATCATTTTATAGGAAAATAAGTTTATGGAGGATTTGTAAAATCTCATTGTACCATACAATAACAATAAAGGAATTCAATAGAAGAAAGTGTGTATTTACATATGATGATGACTGACTTCTAAGTCGATTTAGATTTCCAGGCATTGTCTTCTTGGAGTTCTTGAAATCATTTTTAAGATGAAATGCAATAGAGTATGTATATTACATTATACAGATGAATCTTTAATTTACAGTGCATCCGGAAAGTATTCACAGCGCATCAGTTTTTCTACATTTTGTTATGTTACAGCCTTATTCTAAAATGGATTAACTTCATTTTTTTCTTCAGAATTCTACACACAACACCCCATAATGACAACGTGAAAAAAGTTTACTTGAGGTTTTTGCAAATTTATTAAAAATTTTAAAATTGAGAAATCACATGTACAATGTCACAGTGCCAACCACCTTGACATTTTGATTCGGTATTCTTAAAGAAAGGACACTTAATTTTATTTACCTTGATTGGAAAAATCTGAAATTCATGGTAAGTTCCCTAGGAACCCTGAATGGAGGGAGGGGATTGAATTAGCCTATTAACTAATATGTCCACCACAGCCGCTGCCACTAGCCCACACCTCAGGCCAACGGGATCATCAGGCCGGAATGCACTCTGTGTGTTATCATGCAACCAGACCGACTGGCATAAAATATCTCTCTATTATTTAAGAAAATCTTGGGACGAGACAAGACTTTTTCAGAGAGATAAGACAAGACATTTTCAGAGAGATAATTTCACGTCTCACGAGACAAGACTTTGTGCCAAGAGATGACTTGAAAACAGGTCTAGGCGGGGGCAGAAATAAAAGACAAACAGTAGAAGAAGAAAAAGAGTAGAAGACAAAGTAGAACATCGTAAAGAGGTTCAAAAACGTTACACATAAAGAGCAGGTTAGAGATTATGAAAGTACTAAAATTCAAAAGTCTCAAAAAACTGATAGTAAAGATCGCATTAGCGCCAACAAACGGAAAGTATTACTCTGTGAAATAACAGAACAGTGAAAAGAGATTGAATATATGGACATAAGTGATATGACAGAGCTACTACAAATTTAGTTTCAAAGAAACCACAATTCGGTCAGGTTTATATTTATGATCACAGAGAAGCGATGAAACATAGAATCGAAAGAGTTAAATGATCGGATGTATTAGAAATTCTACAGCCAATAATAGATACAATCCATAAGTCCAAAAGTATCGCACTTTACACGAAATTATCTGAAAAACATGGACAAAGAAGTTTTCTTGGATTTCTATATGATTCAGAAAGATCACACTCACAGATATAATAAGCCAACATGTGACAAGTTGTCAGAGATAATAATTTTGAAAGACGGAGATATCACAGAGTTGATATTCGTGTTTATCCAAAAGCATAGCACGATTCGTCACAATTGGTAGATCTGGGAAATGATTAAGTGTGTAGGGCCGCACATGGGGTTGGCAAGCGAAGCGCTACTCTCCCACCACACCCATATTATATAAGGGTGCCCGCTTCGTTGTGTTGCTCATTCAGTCTTGTACCTTTCATATGCTTGGATGCTCAGGCAGAGGGTAACAGTCACATTATTTTCATTAGTGTAGTGAACAATCAGAAAAAAGAGCACTATGAAATTGCCTACAAGAATCAAGAAAAAATATTCTTTCTGGATGCACCTGGGGAATACGTAAAACCTTTTTAATTAATTTAAGATTGGCTAAAATTAGATCAAATTATAAAATTGCAATAGCTGTTGTGTCCTCTGGCATTGCTGCCACTTTATGGGGTGGGAGCACTTATTCAGCTTTTAAGTTGCCATTAAACCTAACTTACAGTAAAGTTCCTGTATGTAATGTCAAGAAAGGGATTCCTTTAGCTCAACTTTTAAACGATTGTGTGATTATTATTTAGGATGAGCGTATCTCTCACAAAAAGGGAATTGAAGCTCTGCAGAACGCTAAAAGATGTAAGAGACAATGAGAATTTAATAGGTTGAGTGACTGTTCTGTGATTTTCTGCAAACTCTTCCAGTAATTCAAAGAGGTACCATGGGATTAGGTGAGGTCATCCATAAAGTCATTGTTTATATGGAGTAGAATTCACAAATTAACTCTTACAATTAATATGAGAGCTCAGTTGAAGGGAGACTGTTTAGCTGGTGCATTTTCACTATTGCTTTTGAAAACAGGCAAAGGGCAAATAAAAAGACTCCTAATCGAGATATTGAAATTCAAAATAACATTGGAAACTTGGTCAACTCCATTGAAGAACTGGCTAAGAAACTTTACCCAGATATTATAAATTTACATAAAAAACTTATTTGTGGTTATAGGCATAGGCTGCCAACAAAAAGTTCCTCCAGTCATCTCTGTCCTCTGCCTTCCTCTCCAGCTGGCTCCAGTTGTAACCTGTTTTCTTCATATTCACATCAATTTCCCTATGTGATGTGTTCCTTGGCCTTCCCCTTTTTCGCTTGCCTTGAGGATTCCACTGTAATGCCTGCCGAGTTATGCTGGTCGCTGGTTTGTGGAGTGTATGGCCTATCCATCCCCAGTGACTTTTCTGCATATTGTCTCCTGCAGGTAGCTGGTTAGTCTTCTGCCAGAGGTCACTGTTGCTGATTGTTTTGTGCCAGTAAATCCATAGCAGCTTCCTTAGGCAGCTATTCATGAAACCTTGCACTCTCTTAACTATAGCTGCCGTGATTTTCCAAGTCTCTGTGCCATACAGCAGCACCACCTTAACATTTGAATTAAACAGTCTAACTTTAGTTTGGACTGAGAGTACCTGTGATTTCCATATGTTCTTTAACTGCACAAATGCTGTTCTTGCTTTTCCAGTTCTTGCTCTTACATCTGCATCTGTCACACCTTTGTTAGTGATACTTCCCAGATGGGTGAATGTTTGCACTTCTTCCAAAGCTTCCCCTTCTAGCATTGCCTGGTTCAGGTTGCTTCTATTGATCTTCAGGATCTTGGTGTTTCTCATGATTGTATTGAGCCCTACATGTGCTGAGGTAACTGCTACCTGGTTAGTTTTCACCTGCATCTGCTGCTGTGTGTGCGATAGTAGTGCCAGATCATCAGCGTAATCCAAATCTTCCAGTTGCATCCAGGGTGTCCACTGGATTCCTGTTTGCCTTTAAGCTGTGGATGTCCTCATAATCCAATCCATTGCCAGCAGGAAGAGAAATGGTGACAGCAGGCTACCTTGCCTTACCCCAGTTCACATCTTGAAAGCCTCCATAGGCTGCCCACAGGTGAGTCCCTCATATGCATTTCTAATAATATTAACAATCTTAACTGGTATTCCGTAATGCCTGAGGAGTTTCCAAAGAGTTTCTCTTTGTACACTATCAAAGGCCTTTTAGAAGGCCTAAGAATAAGAATTCCATTCCACAGACTGCTCAACAATAATACATAATGTTGTGATCTGGTTATAGACCAAGACCTTTCCTTACGGAAGCCTGCTTTCACATCATGCAGTTTGGCATCAGCTTGATATTTCATTCTATTTAAGATGATTCTATTGAAGATTTTCTCCGGTACTGATAGTAGTGAAATGCCTCTGTAGTTTGCACAGTTGCTGAAGTCGCCTTTCTTTGTAATTTTAATGATGTATCCTTCTTTCCAGTCTTGTGGAATTTGCTTATCTTCCTAGATTGTCTCAAAGAAAGGAAATAACATATCTAATGTGGTTAATATATCTGCCTTTAGTGCCCCTGCAGGGATGTCATCTGTTCCAGCTGGTTTTCCATTTCTTAGCTGTTTGATTGCTTACCTAATTTCTTCCCATGTTGGTTTATTGCAATTTATAGGCAGATCCATATCAGCTTCATCAACTTCGGGAAGATTTAGTGTTGCTGGTCTATTCAAACGTTCCTCAAAATGCTCCATCCACCTCTTTCGTTGTTGCTCGTCTCCAGTTATTGATTTTCCCTCTTTGTCTTTGACTGGTCTTTCAGACTTGTACCTTCCAGACAATTTCTTAGTGATGTCATAGAGTTCTTTCAGTTTGCCTTTTTTTGCTGCTTGGTCTGCTTTTGTTGTCAGACTCTCCATGTACTTCTGCTTATCAGCCCTGATGCTCTTCTTCACTTCTCTGTTTGCTTCTGCATATTCAGATTGAGCCTTTGCCTTCTCTATTTTTGTTTGGCTGTTGTTCACTGCTGCTTTCTTTTCTTTCCTTCCCTGGACCGTGTATGCTGTCAATTTAGTTCTATTCCTTTTGTTGCCGTTTCTTGATACCCAGTACTTCCTGGCATGCTGATATTACTGTCAATTTTATTTTATTCTACTTGGTCACAAGATTCTCTTCTGTTCCATCTTCCTGTACAACACAGGAAGCTCTGCAGTCTACTTTGACTTTACGCTGTTGGAAGATAAGTAACTAAATATAGGTAAACAACATTCAATATGGCTTTTATATAAGTAACATATAAATGTTTTTAATATGAAGACCATCACAAAATATAGTCACAAACAGAACTTTGAACAATATCTTGATGAGCTTGGTATGCCCTGCTGTTTTGTTGAAGGACATGTGTTTGTCAGATTTACCTCTTGTTGCATCCAAATGGTGCCATCTTTCGCCTTTACGCCTGGTGCAGCTACGTTGTTCTTATGTGTGAGTGGATGTTCTTGCGGGGAAGGCTTCTGTTCTTTTTCTCTGATGTAGAACCTGCATCCTTATCTGAGTTCACCTCTGTTATAGCATGTCTTCATTTGAAAACAGCAGTGTCAGATCGAGGGGAGCTTGAACGTGACTGAGAGAATAAAACGGTAATTCTAGGTAGCGCCAGCAATTGAACCAGCAACCTCTTGATTATAAGTCAGCAGTTCTTACTGCTGCACCTCCCCAAGTGTTTGTGTCAGTATTGTACCCTAACCTGATTTCTTTTTCTTCAGTTATATTATTGAACAAAAACGCACTTGTTTTGTTATACGTGTACCATTAGTGTTTATTTGATATTTGGACTTCAGTTTTCACACATTATACGCTACATGTCAAATTGCATTTCCTGTCATCCTGCATTTACACAGATCATTGTAGACATGGAACACAAATGAAATGCATGTGTTCCACATAACGATATATTATTGACCCCATTTAATTCCAGGCCCCTCACACCCAGATAAAGAGCTTTGAGCTGGGAGAACGTTTTGCCTGAGTTGAGCTGTGGTGGTGGGGGATGGGATAGCAGACTGCTTGCTGCTTGTGCTGATCGACACATTTGCAAAACAAAAGACGGTACTGAAGTGGTATGAAGGAATTCAGGGTGGCCCTGGATTGTGAGTTTTTCTGTAAGCTTCAGGGATTCTAGCGTTAAGAAATCCAACGTTGTACTTGTGTTGTGCTGTTAATGCTGCCATCCAGTTCTTTTTCAGTTTCAGTTGAAATGTCCCTAGAGGGAGGTGATGGTCTGTTGCCATATCTGCTCCTCTTCACAATCGCACATCCAGTAAAGATCTTCTAAATTTCTTGTTTATGCAGATGTGGTCTATCTGATTTTCTGTTGCGTGATCTGGTGATACCCAGGTTGCCTTGTGAATTTTCCTGTGAAAATGCTTCCACCAATGACCAGGCAATTTGACGCATACCAATCTGTAATCTCTCATCATTTTCGTTAATATCTCTCAGCCCGTGTCTCCCCATTATGTCTTCCTATCCCATATTATCAATTCAAAACTTAGTGTTGAAATTCCTCATAATAATGTTGACGTCTCTCTCTGGGCATTCCATCACCACTGTTTGCAGTCGATTATGAAAATCCTCCTTAGCAGTTTCCTCATTATTGTTAGTATGGACGTAGCACTGGGTTATGTTCATGTAGTTTTTCTTGTGCTTGATTCAAAAGGAGGCTGTAAGAATTCTTATGCCATGTGCTTCCCATCTCTTGAGAGCTTTTTGTGCTGTTCTAGATAACATCAATGCCAGTCCCTGGCAATGCCACACACAGAGAAAGAGCCGGACTATCGCCTTATTACCGCTAATTAAATAAATAATTATCTGCTTGACAAGCTACATGGTGATATAAAAACTTATTTTTCTATTGATTCTGTTTTAGATCATGAAGAAGCAGTTTATTATCCTATTGATTTTTTAAATTCCCTTAATCCTCCCAGAATGGCTCCTAATAAACTGTTCCTTAAAGTATGTACACCAATAGTGTTTTTATGAAATGTAGATGCTTAAAACTATGTAACTGTACCTGTTTGAGAGTGACTGCATTGTAATCCAATATTATAGAGGCCTCAATAATAATAACTGGGTGTGCAAAATGTGAAAAAGTATTTATTCCTCTGATTCCAATGATCCCCAGTAGCTATGCCTGATGCCTGATTTTGAAAGACTGCAATTCCCTATAAGAGTATGCTTTGCTTTAACTATAAACAAAGATCAAGGATAAATCCTATCAGTTGCTGGTATTGATTTGCGCAAGTCTTGGTTTTTGCACGGCCAGTTATGTGGCATGTTCAAGAGTCAGTCAGAGGGACAATTTATACATTTTGGCTCTGACAGGACAATCTAAAAATATGGTATTTAAAAGGGATTAGTTTAAATATTTTGAGAAATTTAATATAGTAACATTCATTTATCATTAAAACTGTATTTAATACATTTCTATGTGCAGCAAAGCGCACGGGTCCTACTAGTATTACAATGATTTATCTTCCAGTATGTTGAAATGTGATAGTAATTCAGAATAAGCAACACAGTAAACTAAAAGAATTTCTTAATAATGACAGCTTTTGCCTTAGAGTCTGACCCCTTCCTTGACTAATGTCTATTATTGTTTTTTCCATTGTATAATGTTCTTGAAAAACATCAGGTTGATGAAAGTGCTGTAATATAGATTGTTCTACCATTATTATATACATATGAATTTACTGTATCTAAAAACAAGGTACCACAACATAAATACTCTTTCAAATTGAATAGCTTTGAACATGACACACAGGAATAAAAAGTTGGAACACCAATTATCTTTATTTTTATGTTACAAAGTGCCCAAAGAACACTCATTAATGTACTTGTGCTAAATAATACTTTTATCTGTTTTCATCGTAATTGTAATTTTTCTTAAAGTTCCTGTAAAAACTTTGAGCTACAATACCCTATTTGTGCTATATAAGATGGAGTATAGTCTGTTTTTCTCTTTTATACAGCAATAGTATCTGCTAATTTAAAACAAATGATTTTATGGTGTGGATTTGTATTTGGAAAAACATAATATGAAGATGCCCTTCTGCTGCCTATGAACCCAAAAGGAAAAAGATAGAAGTTTCAAAGATGCTGCAGCAGGTGCAAGGCAAAAAAGTACACGAGAGGGATATCAGTTAGTTATACAGTTTAGAAAAGTGCAGCATGAAATAAAAACAAAATGGAAATCATATGAGTTACCCCAATTTAGGGGTGAAGCGGTTGTTGAACTGATTATACTAATGCATCATCAAAGTTAGAACAAAATTATCCATCCATCCATCCATCTAACCCGCTATATCCTAACTACATGGTCACGGGGGTCTGCTGGAGCCAATCCTAGCCAACACAGGGTGCAAAACAGGAAACAAACCCCAGGCAGGGTGCCAGCCCACCGCAGGGCAAGCACACACACACCAACCACACACTAGGAACAATTGAGGATAACCAATGCACCTAACCTGCATGTCTTTTGTGGGAGGAAACCCACGCAGACATGGGAAGAATATGCAAACTCCACGCAGGAAGCACCTGGTAAGCGAACCCGGGTCTCCTAACTGCGAGGCATCAGTGTTACCTACTGCACCACCGTGCCGCCCAGAATAAAATTATGGCATGAGAAATTAGTATTGAATCATTTTTTTGTTTCTTTGTGAGCTATAATGGTAGCTAATTAATAAGTACATGAGTAAATTTTCCAGTGGTATCATATGCCGTTTGCACTCTGGATGTTACACAAAGAAGATGTCAGATTGTTTATAAATATACATCAGCTAACAGAAAACCAAGATTTCACGTAAAGGCAAACCTCCAAAAAGCCTAGCTTTGATTGTTGTAAGTGGGGTGGGGAATCTGAAATCATCATTAGGTAATATGTGTTTCCACCTGTATCCCTTTGCAATAAGATTTTCAGATCCCTCTTCTTGCCTTGTTAGTTAATGCTTATGTACTTAGCCTGACTTAATGTTAGTGCCTGATATAATTATAGCTACATTACCAGAGGATGTATAAAAATACATATTTTAATCACAGGACTTATCTCTATATATCTGATAGAAGTCAAAACAATACATTTTATCCAGTATAGTTAGAGAAAGAGGAAAATATCTGAAGTTGTAGAGTGTTACGACACTTCTTCTTAATCATATAATAGTCTTTATAAGAAGAAAATATTGACATGCTTATTTTCCCTGAGAAATTAAGCTAAACATAACCTCAGAGAACAGAAGATGAACATTAAGAAACAGATGAGCAACTTAAGAAAGATTTAAACTTTGTGTGATTTTATGCTTTTCAGTATATGTTACATTTTGCTGAGAAACAGTTTTATCAGGATTATAACTGAGAAAACAGCTATCCAAAGCAAAATTTGTTTGTATTCAGTACCCAAACAATTAGAGTAAGTAAACAGTCCACTGGTCAGGTTTGCTCAGCTGCCTAATTCATGCTACACACCCAAAGCTAAAAGGGGCATTAGGTGCACTGCTGGAAATGACATACCAGTATATACTTTAATAGGAGCTAGCAAAAAGGCACTATAGCTTAATGTCCACAGTCCTTAGAGAGGAATGCCTAATTACAGAAATAATTCCTGGATGGACCTGGAGGTAAACACCTGGTAGAGTTTTAATTGGGGACCCCAGTAGCATTAAATGAACAGTACTTTTATGAAAAATCTTCAACATTTGCCCTAAATAAAGGTTGAAAATGGTCTACTTCCAAGTTAAGTAGGGGTGACATATTTTAAGAGTTTTTGTGTTATGTTTGTCACAAAATAGAAATTATGTAATACTTTGCTGTATCATACCATATTAATTTCTTTATTTTGAAACACTCTCCTATTGACATTATTCTTCTATCTGTCATACTCAGTGCATTGCATTCTTTGGTTCATGTCTTTCTTTTGTAATATTGAAATAAAATGTATGTTGTGATAATGCTAGCTGTTAGTGCTATTCTGTAGAATGTGATTTCATTGTCAGCTTTATTGATTTACATGGGGGTGACCAAAAATATTACTCAAGACCATAAATTATACATACAAACTGAAAACAACATGACATGTTGAATAATTTCTGTTGTGCAGTCTTGTATTTTTATTAATGTATTTGTTTTTCTTTTTTAGAGCAAAGAAATTGCTTTCCAGTTACAAGAAGATTTGATGAAGGTTCTCAATGAACTTTACACAGTAAGTAGCCATTGCATACACATTGCTCTTCTTAAGTTATTACAATAGTTATGTTTGTTTTATCGCTGGAGGAAACAAAATATTAGTTCAGTGGTGCTGCTTATGCTTGAACAGGCTACAATCAATTCTCATTAAGTAAAACATTTCTTTTAAAGATCAGTTACTATTTTTCCTAGTTGCTGACCCTGTTTTTTATTGATGGCCATTGGAAAATACAGTTTTACGGGAAACTGTCAAACTGGTGGACGGCACGGTGGAGTTTGCATGTTCTCCCCGTGTCTGCGTGGGTTTCTTTCCACAGTCCATAGACATGCAGGTTAGGTGGATTGGTGATTCTAAATTGACCTTAGTGTGTGCTTGATGTGTGTGCGTGCCCTGTGGTGGGCTGGTGCCCTGCCCAGGGTTTGTTTCCTGCCTTGTGCCCTGTATTGGCTGGGATTGGTTCCAGCAGACCCCCTTGACACTGTAGTTAGGATATAGCGGGTTGAATAATGGATGGATGTCAAACTGGTAATAAGTTGAATTATGGGAATCTGTACTAATAAAAGGCAAAGCCCTCACTGACTCACTCATCACTAATTCTCCACTTCCCATGTAGGTAGAAGGCTGAAATTTGGCAGGCTCATTCCTTACAGGTTACTTACAAAGTTTAAGCAGGTTTAATTTCGAAATTCTGCGTGTAACGGTCATAACTGAATCCTACTTACATACATATATATGTCCATAGCCTGCAGCTCGGTCACCGTGTGAGGCGGAGTTGCGTCCCCCATCCCCACGCCTCCCACATAGTTGGCTGCCTGCCTATATTGCGTTCCCCATCCCCACACCTCCCACGTAATTGGTTACCTGCCCATATGAAGCCATCCGTTGCTCCGGTCTCTTCATTCCCTTCCTTGCTTCGCAACGGTATTCATGTCTCCCTGCTGATAACTGCAGCCTTTTTATTTAATCCATGGCTTCTCCGCTGTTTTATTGTGCTGATAACTGCAGCGTTTTTATTTAATCCACGCTGTTTTATTGTTTGTTTATTACGCTTATAGTTATTGTGTAGGCATTTTAAACTTAGTTTACATTGTTCAGGTACCCATTTCTTTTACCGTTCCAACCGTACCCCCATTAACATGTCTATCGAAGTGATCACCATCGATCAAAGAACTGTCACTTACCGAGTGGTTTCCATGCCCGGAGATGCTGCCTCCCTTTTACATTCTCTGTGTTACATATTGCACGGCCATATCAGGCTCAATATCAGGAACATTGCGTCTTATGTATTGAATGACTGGGACAGGTTCAAGGTGTGGACTGATGACAGTACAGGAGATAATTATACTACACAGGAGCACTAGAAGAGTGAAATGCTTAAGCCCTTCACCTATGCTTCTGCATGTGAGTTGATGGCTGCCGCTGAATTGTTCGGTTATCGCTTTCAAGTGTACCGAAATGGCCAAATATTTTACACCTTTGGAGAACTGCCAATGCCTCTTAAACATCTTAGATTCACAGGTGACGATTTGAGTAGTGGACACTTTGATGTTTATGAATGTTTCAACTCTCAAAAGCTGGATGCGAAGTTATCGATGAAACCGGTTGTATGCTTGACAGATGCTGAATGTCACTTCAACACAAGTCCTGCAAATACTAACGTAATTGAAACAAACCATGAAACGATTATGAAAGCAGCAATCCAAGCTGTGAGAAAACAGTTAAAAGGAGGCGTGACAGATGTTGGGGTACATTTTCTGATGCAGCTAGACGGAAACAACTTCGTGACACTGCCGCTAAATACTCGCAGGCAAATCCACAACTTAATAGAGACGCTGCCGCTAAATACTTGCAGGCAAATCCACAAGTTCATAGAGACGTTGTCACTAAATACTTGCAGGCAAGTCCACAAGTTCATAGAGATGCTGTCGCTAAATATTCACAGGCAAATCCACAAGTTAATACTTTGTACCAGGAATGCCTGTTAAACATCTTAGATCCACGAGTAGCGATTTGCGTAGTGAACACTTCAATGAATGAAACCTGTTATCTTTACAACGGTTGACAAACACGGAATGTAACTTGAACACAACACGTTGTCCAAAAACAAACCTGATTGAAAGAAATAATGATAATCAAATCCTTGATGACAGCAACCCTCATAACAGTGACAAAACAATTACATTGACAATCATGTTACGTTATTTTTAAAATGTTTCCTTTTCTTTTTCATAACTTCTTTTACACACTACTTCTCCGCTGCGAAGCGTGAGTATTTTGCTAGTTTTGAGTATAAATGTAATTTCACCCTGTAGGCCATCCTGTAAAATGATAGCTTTTTCAATCAGATTTGAATATAATGCTTTGATCTGTAATCTTGTACCATTAGAAAGTTTTGAGAGGTTAAAGTAATATATACTGTAAATAAAAACAGGCCTAGTACCTGTATATGGGTCACTCAAAGCTAACTCATCAATATTCATGAGTAGGGCAGAGCCTCTAACTAAAAACACAACTGCAAAGCAAAAAAACGTAAAGATAGCTTTAGGATAAACTGAAGTTGAACAATTGCTTGAATTGAACTATAGTGATGACAATGTGAATTGGTCATCGGTTTTTGGCATTGAAAGTGAAGTTGATAAATGATACGGCACTGTACGACCAAACCACCATGATATGTCTGGTGAATTCAGTCACGTGAAGCATTAGCAGTACAGCACGTGACAGTTGCTACATGACAATAAGGCAAAGTAATTGCCATTGAGTGTAAGAACAAGCAAGACGTTAGCCCCCTAAGCACTTTTCACATTGCTCGTCCCAGGAGAAATGATTAAGTTACTAAGCCTTATGCTGTGGTAGCTTACAATAACACAAAGGGTGCACAGATTGTGCAGGTCAGGAACACAACATTCTACCCTTTGATGGGCTACCTTGAGAAAAGTACAGAAATAAACGCACTTCTACAGTCCTGATTAAATCAGGCTATGCAATGGTGATTGTCTAATCACCCAAAGGATGTGTACTCTATCTGCATCAGTACAGTAGTGTACACTAGACATACTTTTTGTGCAGTATTTATGCTGATATTTTAGTATTTACATGTTTCAGTTCCATGTAATAACAATTTTTCTTTTTCACTCATGAGTTTTTAGCTCATTTTTACTGGAGTAAACATAATGCTAAGGAGGCTACAACACTATAAAATAAAAATATTATTTACTTATGGTTAACAATATAATATTGCTAGTTATTAACATTTGTTGAATATGTCAGTTACCAGAATAGAACTGCATAATGTTGTAATTAATGCAACTTGGAACCTTGTGTTATTTCTTGGCCCTGTTCTCAATGAAGTATTCATGTTCTCCCAATGTTCAATGTGCATTTTTCTCCCACATCCCAAATGAGTGCAAGTTAGGTGTAGTGGCAACTCAGCATGTGTGTATGTGTGTGGTTGTCTGTGTGAGACTGCCCTGCAGTGTATTAAAGTTGATGTTGCCAGGTTACACTCTAAATCACAGTCTCCCCGTAATGAAAAAAATTGTTTTGAAAAATGGGCAGATGGTTTTTGAATGTATTAAAAAATGTTTGTTTACAGTTACACTTTGGAACTAATGGGATTTTATTTGGTACAGACCACACCAGTCAAAGCTTCCAGCTTCATTAAGTATAAGTAAAAGTAATCCATTCAAATATTAAGGACTCTACTTCCTGTTTTGCCCTTTGTTTTCAACCAGAAAGAACTATGCATATACTTACATAAATAATGTATTAACTTTATAAAACATTGAACTAGGTAATAACAATTTTTTTTTCAGATGAGCTTTGTTTTTACTTAATGTTGTCAACATTTGCCACAATGTGAAATGAGAACAATTAAATAATAAATATAATGAACCCGGTATTCTATTAGTCATTAAAATATGTCAGTATTATCTGAATTTTCAGTTCAGAAAAAATACAGTGGAATTTACCCATTAATAAATAATGGTTATAAACATTCCCTCATCTGGGGCCTCATGCATAATGCCATGTGTAGAATTTGCACTATAACATGACGTAAACACAAAAGCGTAAATGTGCTTACACACAAAAAAATCCGTGCTGTGCGAATGCCAGCTTCCGCGTTCTTCCACTACATAAATCCCGGTCAGAGTGAAAATTAACGCATGTGCATGCGCCTGCTACCCCACCCCAACGCCTCTGAGAATTACGCCTCTTTGAATATGCAAATCAATATAAATAGCTCTTAAGCTCAGTGTTTTGTGAAAAGGCATTGGTAAAAGCAAGAGGGAAAATAGAAGAATTTCAGCGAATACCAAGTGGAGTCAAGGAAAAACATGCTATTTGTTGGTTTAAACAGTGCTATAAACGACTAAAGGAAATTGATTGAGTGACATAGCTTGTCGGAGAATCTCAAAAGCTCAAGTTCATGAAGTCAGACAGTGCCCAAAATAAAAAAAGAAGTTGTCACATATCAAAGTCACCGTGAAAAGGCGATTCGTAGCCCACTGTCGAGTGTCATATGAAAGCTTATTAGGGTACAGAGAAAAAAACAAAGGCACACAGTGGGAAAAAAGCACAAAATGACATCTTTAATCTTGAAATTTCCACTTTAATCACGTAGTTTATTTTGTCTTTAAAGTAGAACATCATAAACTTCATCTAAAAATTGTGTAATTTACTAGTTTCTCAAATCCCATCGTAACTAAAGTAGCACGTTAAATGCTTTGTTTTGTATTTGATCTTCTATGTGCTCTATGTGTGTGAATCACTACGTGCTTCCGGGCTTTCTCATCCTCCAACAGGACACAGAATCCATTACATTTGTAATATTACAGCTCTCTGAATAATTAAAATACTGAGATGTATATGTGATATCATTTTCATGATGATAGGAGTTAAAGCATGTTATTAAACATGGGAACACGGTGGCACAGTGATTGTTCATGTCTCACGCAAGATGCTGGCCACGTCATGCGTGACCTTTGATGAAATACTTTATTGTAGCAGTACTATCTCTTTCAAACGTACTAACCTCCAATTCCTGTCCTTACTTTTCTTTCTCCAAATACCCAATCGCCACACAATCAGCTCTGTAATAGACGTTAAGCCATCTGTAAGCTTAGATCTCTGATTCTACAAAACTTTTAAGGAACATTGAAATATCTTCGTAGCACGTGTTTAATTATTCTATCCATCTATCCTTCTAGTGTTCCAGCAAGAATACAGCACGAGGCAGGAACAATCCATGAACGGAGCGCCTGCGCCTCACTAGTGCTGTGGCACCGTGTCCTCACATGTTTAATTATTAACAATATAGATTATTTAAATGAAGTTAAAGTTTTATCTGTATAATGTAATAAACATATTTTGCTGCATTTCATCTTAGAAATTATATCGTCATCGTCTGTAAATACGCGCTTTATAAAGTAGCTAAGGTTGTGCAATATTATAACTGTATCGCAAGTTTACAGTGAGGTAATTGTACTTATAAGTACCAACAGTTCTACAAGGAGCATTTGATGGACTGATTGAGTGCATTTATAGTTCTTGGGATGAAACTGTTTCTGAACCGCGAGGTCAGTACAGGAAAGGCTCTAAAGCGTTTGCTATATGAGAGCAGTTCAATAGACAGCATGGCTGAGGCAGCATGTGCTTAATGCTGTATACCAATAATTCTCTTTCTGATCAGCAGCTGTACAGCTGTGATTCTTACTCAGATACAGTGATATAAATACTCCGATTGGTGCAATGAGAGTAATATGGAAAAAGATAATCCACTGTGACAACCCCTAACTGGAGCAGCTGAAAGAAGAAGGTGCAGCGAGAGTAACAATGTTAAAGCAGCTATTACATCTAGAATAGTTTTACCATTCTGTGGACCATTATATTGTTACAGGTTAATTACAATCAGATGCATCAAACTAGTAAACAATATGGGTTAATTTCAGTGTATTTATAAAGCCACGTCAGGTATGTGAATCTAAAAAAGAAAGGGTAACCACACAGGAACAGTAGCACTGCTTTGACGCTGGGTGCCGTCAGTCTCTAAAACTGAGTGCAGAACTTGCATATGCCAGGGTATGAGCTACCGTGGAAATGTGCTTGGCTTTACGCCAAGTTTAGGTATTATACATCGTGTTTTGAGTGTGGAAACATTCTTACGCAACATTTTTCTGCATACGCACCGTTTATACATGAGGCTCCTGGTGTTTTTCATGTTTTAATAGAGTTGCTTCAATGGAACAATGTAAATATTGTGATGAGTGTACTAATATATGACAATTTCTCCAAGAAAAATTTTTATTAACCATTTGCATACAAATGAAATAAATTTAAGAATTATCATTAACTAGTGAAATTAATATAAATTTTTAGATATACAATTATGTTTTTCTTGATATATTCATTAGTTTATTAATTGAGTCTCATAAGTAAGCTATCTGTTAAATTTGAGGAGTGAAATAACAGTACAGTATTCTGAAATGATTACTCAGAATTGAGTTTTTGAAGAAAATGAATAGATATCGATTTTGTAACCTTTTATTTTGACTCTTTGTAGTTTATTTACACTTAATCTGGTAATTTGAAAATAAATTTGGAAGCATGTTGGCATTGAAAGTAGTTTTTGAGCCTCATAGTGTTTGATTCCCAGCTTGGATTTGTAGGTAAGTCATCACCTTTATGGTGTTTAAACAGTATGTTCTCTCTTTGTTTTTGTTGTATCTTCTTTCAAGCTGAACACTCATCCAAAGTGTTTATGTGTACATTACAATAATATGTAACATGAATTCTTACAGTTTAATACAAGCATTGTGACATTTTAGAGTGGAACAGTCAGGCATAGGTAAAGTTCAAACCTGTATCCTTACGGTGTGTAGTGAATTTCATAGCTCTTATAAGCCTCTTTCTATGCTGTTTTTAGCTTTTAAAGTTCAAAAGAGTTTTTTCTAAAATGTAGTTCTGTTAGAAAGTATGATGAAATTAAATAAAGGAAATAACTAAAATATGTTATTTAAGCCAGATTTTTTGGTGTATAAAGCTGACATGCATTGAGATTTCAGTGATAAAGTCAACAAACTGTAAACAACTTATGAATTGAAAAATGAATATGAAAGAGGTTTCTTTAAATGTATTAGTTAATTAGAGATGTTACTTACAGGTCATGAAAACCTACCATATGTACCACACAGAAAGTGTGAGTGCAGAGTACAAACTGAAAGAGGCAGAAAAACAAGAGGAGAAGCAAATTGGAAGGTCAGGAGACCCCGTTTTCAATATTCGCTTGGAGGATAAACACCAAAGACGAAGCTCTGTAAAGAAAATTGAAAAGATGAAGGAAAAGGTAACCATTTGGATTATAGTTTATTTGCTGTTATCTGCTGTTGTCTGAGACTGTTGAATCTGTTTGAAAACATTTTTATTTTTGCTGGTAGAAAATGTGACGCATGGACTTATGTCTTCAGTCATTTATTGTGTTGCATGGTCGCCCTGTCTCTGTGTATGTTGGCATAGTTAATATGTTATAATTGTTAAACTGATTGGCTAGAAATGTAGTGGGATTGATATTATGTTGATGCAGTGTTCAGCTAGGTTATCTCTTTAGAGGAGAGTAAACCAGAATTTGTTTCCTATGGGAGGGAAATAATTGCTCAATATACAGTACCTTCATGTTCCTAGTATAATTTTTACAGTTTGAAACATACTGAAATTTGGCACACTAAAGTAGACAAGTACCATTGATACTAAAATTTGTCCTGATGACTGGGCCTGTTTGGCATTATTAACATTTATTCACATGACCTTCTACAGTGTTTTTTGTTTATGGATAATCTGTCATTCTAAGGAAAGTTAAAATTATGAGTAGAATTTGTTGCTGCATTTGACATACAATTCTATCGATACATTGATGCACAGTAGATCTAACACAGATGCATTTAGTTGCATTGCTTTAAGTGCCTACACTGCTACTCTGTCTATTGTCTTACTGAATCACAGCATACTTCCCTCATTTCTGGTTACTGGTACATACATTCAGGTCTCTTCTTATTATTCTTCTTTTTCTTTCGACTGCTCCTGTTAGCGGTCATCACAGCAGATCATCTTTTTCTATATCTTCCTTTCTCTTGTTTTGTTACCTTGTTACTTTGTTACCTTCGTGCCCTCTCTCACTTTATCCATAAACCTTCTTTTAGGCCTTCCTATTTTCCGCTTTCCTGGCAGCTCCATCCTTAACATCCTTCTCTCAATATACCCAGCATCTCCCCTCTGCACATATCTAAATCAGTGCAAACTTGCATCTGTCTCTCAACCGTCCAACCTGAGCTAACCTTCTAATGTAAACCTGTCCATTCTTGTCACACCCAAAGCAAATCTTAACATCTTTAATTCTGCCACCTCCACCTCTGTCTCCTGTTTTTTAGTCAGTGCCACCATCTCCGTCCCATATAACATGGCTGGTCTCACTATCCTCTTGTAGACCTTCCCTTTCACTCTTGCTGGTACCCATCATACCCCTCTGACACAAATCACTCCTGGCACTCTTCTCCACCCATTCCACCCTGCCTGCACTGTCTTCTTCACCTGTCTTCCATACTCCCCATTACTCTGCACTGTTGATCCCAAGTATTTAAACACACCCACCTTTGCCAACTCTACTTCCTGCATCCTTACCATTCCTCTAACCTCCATCTCATTCACACACATGTATTCTGTCTTGTTCCTACTGACCTTTATTCCTTCCTTCTCTAGAACATATCTCGACCTGCTCCCTACTCTCGCTACAGATCTCAGTGTCATCTGAAAACATCATAGTCCACCGGGACTCCTGTCTAATCTCGTCTTTCAACCTGACCATCACCATTGCAAAAAAAGACAGGGCTTAGAGCTGATCCCTGATGTACTCCCACCTCTACCTTGAATGCATGCGTCACTCCTACCACAGACCTCACCACTGTCTGACTTCCCTTATACATATCCTGTACCACTTTTACATACTTCTCTGCCACTCTCGACTTCCTCATACAATACCATAACTCCTCTTTAGGCACCCTGTTTATGCTTACTCTAAGTCCACAAAGACACAATGCAACTCTTTTTAGCCTTCCCCTGCCGCCACTTTGCAGTCTCCAATCTCCTTCAAACTGACCCTCCTGGATATGATATAATCTAGCTTTGTGCATTTTCCTCTGGTTTTGTATGTCACCCTGTGTTCCTCCCTCTTCTAAAATATGTATTCACCAGAGCCATGTACATCCTTTTTGCAATATCCACTACCATCTGACCTTCTGTATACAGAAGCTCTCCTTGACACCATACCTCCCCATCACCTCCTCATCTCCTCTGTTCCCTTCACCAACATGTCCATTGAAATCTGCTCCAATCACCACTCTCTCTCCACCACTTAATCTGGCTCACTCAAGAAATCTTCTTTCTCATCCATCGCACACCATACTTGCGGAGCATATGCACTAAAAACATTCATCATCACACCTTCAGTTTCCAGCATCATAATCATCACTCTATCCGACACTCTTTTCACCTCCAAAACACTCTTGGTATACTGTTCCTTCAGGGTAAACCCTACCCCATTTCTCCTCCCATCCACACCATGGTAGAACAATTTGAACCCGCCCTCGATACAGCTCGCCTTACTACCCTTCTGTCTGGTCTCTTGCACACATGATATATCAGCTTTCCTTCTCTCTATTGTATTAGCTAACTTTCTTCCCTTACCAGTCATATTGCCAACATTCAAAGTTCCTATCCTCACTTCCACTTTACCTTCCTCTTCTCCCCTGCCTTTGGATGTGCCCTCCCCCTCTTCTACTCCTTTTATGGCCAACAGTGGTCCAGTTTCGGCTAGCTTACTGTTGGCTAACAGTACAGGTGGTAGCCGTTGTTAAATATGTATTGTTGTCCACGTATTGATCTGGCAAAATTTTACACAGGATGCCTTTCCTGACATAACACTCACCATTTACCTGGACTTATGACCAGCACAAAGAAACACACTGGTTTGTGCATCCCCACACACATACATTCAGGATTAATTGAGCATTTCTGTGTATTCTGCTCAGTTCAGTTACATATTTTACTGTAGGGATATTGTGAGCTAGTAATTATGTAAATTTCATTTGTGTCACATGTAACATTCAGACTACAAAGTGTCCTTAAGTCACAAGACCTTCCATCACATCTGTTGTATTTTACAGATGACATTTTGTTAATGTGGACATGTGGGTATTAGGCTTCTTCCTTGCACTCTTGCATAAAGACCTACTCTGTGGAACGATTTAGAAATTGTTGTTCCATGAATATGATCTTTAGTTGCAGTCACTGATTTCTGCAACTTATTCACAGTCACATTTGACCTAAGGATAGCTTCTCTAAAATGTGTCCTTTTTTCTATAAATTGAGTTGGATGGCTTAATGTAGGCAGAATAGCAATAGGTTTATTTGCTTTCCACTTCTGCACAATAGATTGCACTAGATTCTGAGGAATGCACATTACCTTGAAAATGGTACTGTATCCTTTACCATTACTGTGCTTGTGTGTAATCAGAGATCTGGCCACCTTGTAATACTATTTTTCATATTTTTATACTTTACTTTGAAAGCTTCTACCCTACTGTGGAAACTTATATGGAGAGAATAGATTTATCCTCAGAGATTAATATAAAGCATGATTGGAACTAATGATTATGTCATCAGTAGATGGTGTGATTTGCTAAGGTGATACATTGTATGCGACAAAACATATGCTTTCTTTTTTGTTCTGATTTATGTTTTTCATGGTGTGTGAAGTTTCTGACATTCTCAATGCAACTGACATGGCATGCAAAGTTCTTCTATAGTCATTCTCAGTTATCTCAGCAAACTAAAGATTAAATGTAGATACTGAATATTATTGTTCACATACTTACTATGTTGATGTCCATTCTACTGTAATTTTTGCCTTCCAAAAGGAAGCTAAAATAAAAAGTATGTCAAATTTTCACAGAAATATATACTATTTGATATTTTTCTGAAACAACCAGTTTTAGCATGTAATTTGTTCTTTTTTCTTTTTTCTAGCGTCAAGCTAAATATTGTGAAAACAAGTTGAAATCTATCAAAGCCAGGAATGAATATCTGTTGACTTTGGAGGCAACAAATGCCTCAGTTTTCAAATTTTACATTCACGACCTGTCAGATTTAATTGATGTAAGTATGTAATGTTTAATAAAATAATACATACTTTAAGCATAGCTACTATTCTATGTATAAGGTAGCAGGGCTGTGTAGTAGTTCTGTCCACCCTGGCCATCGGAACTTACTCCTTTTCTATGTTAACTAATGTTGTCTTATTTTAATTTCTTATTTTGTCTTTTTCTTTTCTTCATTATGTAGAGCACTTTGAGCTACTTTTTGTATGAAAATGTGCTATATAAATAAATGTTGTTGTTGTTGTTGCAGTAGATAACATTGCTGTCTCATAGCTCTTGGAGACATCCAGATAACCATTTGTGTGGAATTAGCTCCTCTTCTAGACTGTTAGTGGTTAGGTTTTCATGGTGTTGGCTTGCTATGAACGTTGTTTGCATGCATGTGTATGTATTTGTATGCATAGACCCTACACATTTTTACCATCCAGATATTCTAATGGGACTAGCTGTGCTATTTGTCCAATTTCAGTAAATGGAATAAATGGATAATACCCTATATGTAACAAAGAAAAAAATGCATAGTACAAAAAATACTAAAAGACAAAGATACTGTAAATACAGTAGTAGTACGTGCAGTGTTTTAAATAACATATTTGATACAATTAAAGAATTCAAAACATTTAGTCAACAATATAAATAATTGTAAATAATAACACATGAATCATATGATATATTAGTTGGTTAATAATTTTCCATATATGCATAAAAATAAAATATTAAACTTGGAAGTGTTTTTTTCTCAGTAAGGCTGAAACACCCTTATAATAATAAGTCTATACCTGATGGTGAGCACAATAATAATGCCATCCATCCATTTTCTAACCCGCTGAATCTGAATACAGGGTCACGGGGGTCTGCTGGAGCCAATCCCAGCCAGCACAGGGCACAAGGCAGGAACCTATCCTGGGCAGGGTGCCAACCCACCGCAGGACACACACAAACACACCAAGCACACACTAGGGCCAATTTAGAATCACCAATCCACCTAACCTGCATGTCTTTGGACTGTGCGAGGAAACCGGAGCGCCCGGAGGAAACCCACGCAGACACGGGAGAACATGCAAACTCCACGCAGGGAGGACCCGGGAAGCGAAATAATAATAATGCATTTTGCAAAATTAATATTAGAAGGCAGACATTTTGTTATTGATGCATCTTAATTTTTCCTTAAATTTTTATGAAATAACTGCCACTTTAAATGGTTAGAGAACAGTGGCAGCAGTGCAAACAATGTATGATCAATAGAGTATGCTCTAGATATTAATGAAATTAGTATGATTCTAAAATGCATGTATAATTTTTTAATTCTGACATCTGTAAACCTTAAACTTTCAAAGGTGTCACCTCTACTGTCATTTGGTATTGTGACAGGCCATGCAGCTGGCATTTCCTTAATTAGTTCATTACTTTCCCGTATTCTTCAGGCTATGCAAATTAGTGGCTTTCATGGTTATAAAAAAGATGTTTGAAATCAAGAAGATGACTTCCCTGTCAATTAAATGGATCTACAGTGGATATCATCTGGAATATAAAAGAAGATCACATATTAAAATCTAGCTTTGTAAACCTATGAAAAACTGTTCTGTTTATGAGGATTGATTTCATTGTATTTTTAAATGGTAACTGTGTATTATGTGTGTTGCTTTCTTATAAATCAAAGTATGCTTTTTATGAATTCTATTGTAAGAGTTGATGTATGACCAAAGCCATTTTATGGCATACAGGTAATTAAAAATTCTATGGTTCTGATACTCTGATATTAACTTTAGGAAATACTTTGATACAAAATCACATTTCTCTTTTTCTTTTGCATTAACAGATTTGCATGTTTTGTGAAAAGTTATGTTTTATGTTTAAATTTCTTCAAATGTTATTGCTTCTTTTTAGCCTACATGTTTTTTTTTTTTAAATTTCATTCTACAACAATAAATTCATTCTGTGTCTTGGATAAACTGATTTATCACTCACGCTTGTCCATTGTGTAGTGTGTTTCAAAGGAATTCTACTCATTTTATAAAAGAGTTTCTTTGTTTTTTAAGTGTTTTTATAGTGTTGAACCATATTGAAAATTAAGGAAGCTTTTTTACTGATTTAACTAAATTGTAAACTATGTGTTTTGCATTGTTTTAAGGGTTATGTATTAATAGACTGTAATAGGTACAGTAAACATTGTCATGAAAATTTGGTAACATCATTTATGGATTTTCATAAAACAACAGAAAATTTTCAATCTCACCTAATCCAATTGAGGACCTATGCCAGCAGTATCAGTTGCATAATAGGAAACAGCCCATACAGAATACCAGTCCCTCACAATGTCTATTCTTGCACACACCCTCATTTACAGTTACCGGTTAACCAAACATTCACATGTTAAAATCCCAAAATGCTTAATAAATAATGCATACTTTAAGTCAGTAATCCACTACTGATGATACGCCATAGACATGACACTTATTTAGCACATTTAATAGTGTATTTGTTTCTTTGCTCAAGTACACAGTAAGCAAAAAAACTTTGTGAATTGTTCTTGAGGTAGCCAGTGTACGTGGAAATTTTGAGAGATATAGTTTCTGAGAAAAAGCAGGCCATGCTGGTATGTTCATGCCTAAAGTAAAAATCATCAGGTATACATTGAAGAATAAATGCACATTGTACGCTCATAATGCTTCATGGCATAAGTATAGGAACACAAGTTTCTGAAATATTCCAAATCTATAATAGTAAACTCAATTTAATTCAGTTTCCTCCCTAATCAACAGATTTCATTCTCATGCATTTGTAAAGTTAGATGGAATGTGGTAATTGGAATAGAAGTTCACCATAAGGTAATTTGCAATACCTTTGGGACACATCATTGGAGTATGCACAAGCAGAAGCCAGGAGCCACACTTATGATACCTTGCAGCATATAGTGCACTAGGGCTGAGTTTTTCAAAAAATATGATTTTTAGGGATAGACAAGCAACTTTACAATGTACTTATGTAATTTACATCCTACTGCCTTATATTTTTCAAAACTCTCCTTAATCAGACATTTTAAAAGTCGGCGTAACAGTCCACTTTAACTTCATTCCTGAAATCACTCAACAAAATGAATCACAAATCAAATGAAAAACAATTAATTGACAATTTTCATTATCGGGCCCTTTTGTGGGATACAATAAGTTGTGAAAGGTAATTTAAAATAAACATAATGTAATTTAATAACCAATTAAGCCATATAAATAAAGAGAAATCCCATGGCCTTCTATCTTCTGTTGTTTTTTTCTATTAATTTGATTTTAGAATAGCATTTATGTTTTAGTGGTTACATTTTAAGTTCCTGGAACAGACATACAGTATGCCTATGGAGAGAAAAGATAAATATATGGAAAAGGTTTCAAAAACTTGAATATACTTTTATTGTTAACAGCACACTGTAGCTGCGTTTTCCCAAAATTACCAAATTCAGCAGCTTCAACTCAACAAATGGGATTCAACAAAAGCCGGACGCGCAGAAATGATTCCACAGACAAAATATCTTCGTTTTTTAAAGTTTAGTTAAGTTTGAAAGTAAAACAGTTCACACAAAAAAGGAAAATTAAAATAGCAAAAAAGGAAAAATTAATGTTAAGAAAAGTTCAATTCTAAGCTTAATCTTGTTACATCTCAAATCGTTACTATTAACATTTCTGAACCATTTCAAAACGGTCAGAAAACTGTATGCTTATCCCATTTCTAAGTTTAAAATGACCCCTTTAAGTCCCTATGTACTGGGACCTGTTCTAAACAACATCTGAGCTTATTATCACACTGTTTCTCAGTTACAGTAGGAAGGTTCTATCTCTTGCTAACTTATAGGGGGAAAAGACTATACCATAAGTTATGACTATGAAAGAAATTTATATTCTATTCAAATTAAGCAAACATTAATATGAGTTTAACTCAAAACTTTATTTTTCTAAGATTGGCTCTTACACACACTGTTAAAACAAAACCACATTAAGTGGTTAACTAGATTAAGAGAAATTATGACAACCTATGTTTGATTCACTTTTAGAAATCATTAAATACTGTAAAATGTATTTTTTTCTTTGTACAGTAATGAAATAAGGAACGCATTCACATGTACATGTAATATACCATATCTGATTTTTTTGAGAAGCTATGAGGAAATGCATTGCTAGTCACTATTCTGAGATCATGCTATGAGAATTAATTAAAATAATAAGTCCTGGCCTTCGGCTTGTTTTAAAAAATTATTTGCTACTGTACCTAACACCTTCATATCATATGGCTTGGTTAAAATCTATACAGATAACTGAAATTTTGTTATATCTTTTGAATACAAGTAAAGTATAATATAAAGGAAAAGTGTGATTTTAATATTCTGGTCCTAAAATTCATGAGACATATGGTGAGCAGGATTTGTGTTTCCTCACTCACAAAATAGTCAGTTGTTTTTGACACACATTTTTTAGATTCTGGCAAAAAAATTATGCCCTTAGGCGTCTAAGAAAGCCACAGATTTTAGATGAAGTGAAGTTGCAGTTACATGTTTTAATTACAGACCAAATGGATTTTTTTTTACTTCGAAATCTCTCATCAGTGCAGTCATGCTGTCTTTTTATCTGGGAGAAAGATATGCATTTGATCTATTTGTAATCATCTGCTGTGGTCATCAGCATAGTGTATAGCTTTTAAATGCTGAATCCCAGCACACAATTTGCACAACATATAAATTGGTTAGTGAAAGATATACTTAACTTACAATATAAATAATATATATTCTCAATTATGATTTTTGAATACATTTATTTCCCCTCTTAAATGTATGCCACAGTTTCTCATGCCAAAAGCCACCAAGTACATCAAACAAAACCTAGGCATAATTTTAGTATCTCAGAATGTTTGCTAGCCATACTTGTGTACTAAGGGTATAATGACAGCAAAATATGTGAATTTACAAATTGTATTCAGTTCTTCTTTGTGCTGGTTTTAAGGGATTCAACATATGCTAGTTTGAATTTTGAAATGATTGAATACATGTTAATAGTTACTTTCCATATGGGTATCTACTTGTTCCAAATAAAGCTAATTGTAAAACCGTAGGGGTGTTGTATTTCAACAGCTAAAAACAGTAAAGTCACCATTGCAATATGGCACCTAGTTCTCAGTATTTTATTACTTTGAAGAAAGAGAGTCAAATTTATCACAATATTGAGAATCTGAATAAGCACTTTCTTATGCATTTCTCTAAATCTGTGTAGAATAATCTAGTCTTCTTTACTATCCGTTTATTTTATGCTGCTCTTAAGTGGCTGTGTTGGTAAAAATAACTTTTACTATTCTCAATAGTGTAAATTTCAAGATAAGGAGCATAATAAAGAAGATCTTCTTTCTAAAATGCTGAGATTAAATTTAGGGAATGCCAGGATGCAGGCTGCATAATTTGAAACTGACCTAATAATATAGTAAGGTGTCCCAAATGTTACACATAATGGGTGTAAAAAATAATTCTATTATTTTCAAAAGCCTTTTGCAGGCAGGGTTGTTCATGGTGGTATAATAAAGTAACGTCAAAAGATGCAACTGCCATAACTCCAGTGAAATCTATTGCAGTTTTATGTTTCCCTATTGTTTGTCAATTAAAAGCCCCTGGCTTTAGATAAAGTTTGCTTTTAGACATGCTAGTTCCTTTGAGCACTGATTAATGGCTACTGTTAATTTCCATTTTTCTTTTGTGCAGTTTGTCTACTAAAATATTTACATTATTATTTATTAATTTATATGATTGTTATATAATATACTTTTATTTATATATGATTATTATTATTTGTATTGAAAAACATATTATTTAATTATTATATCATGTGAAAGACTACTTGGACCCACTGTAGTATACAGTACCTATTGGACAAAGATTGGAGTGTAACAGGCAATTATGTATCTGTTCCACAGGGCTTATTCCCATCTATGTTAATTCTTAAACTATTTCAAAAAGCAGATATGTTACAGTGAAAGTGAGTCTGTTTTATTTCTGTTTTTGTCTTTTCTTGCAGTGCTGTGATTTAGGATATCATGCCAGTCTCAACAGAGCTCTTCGGACATATCTGTCAGCAGAATATAACTTGGAGACATCAAGACATGAAGGCTTAGATATTATTGAAAATGCTGTTGACAATTTAGACCCCCGTAGTGATCGACAAAGATTTATGGAAATGTATCCTACTGCTTTTTGCCCTCCTGCTAAATTTGAATTTCAGTCACACATGGGAGATGAGGTCAGTTACCAGCAATGATTACTGGAATGAAGGAATAAACAAAGGTGTAGCAAGAGCATGTCCTAATTTTTTCCATGGTATAAGTTACAGTTATAATATCTGAATTACATATGCACAAATGCAAGACGTATTTGTTACCATTTTGTATGAGGTCAAAAAGAAGCAGTAATGTGTTCACAGCATCTTGAAAAAGTATTCAAAACTATTTTTACGTTTAGGAGTCACAGTCTGGTATTGATATGGTGATTATATAATTCACAGCTAAATGTTTGATTCCCAGGTGAGATAGCTGGAAAGAAGAAAATACATTTTTCAACTTTTTTTCCTTTAAAATATTAGTCACCAAACATCGATACTTTGTTGAATTAATATCTACAGCTGTATTTGCTAATAGCCTGTATGCGCCTCATATTTGCACATTATGATGAAGTAATGTCTGTTCATTACTTCTTGAAAAATGACCCTGGTTTTTTCAATTTTTTTAGAGAATATTGATGGACAAACTTCTTGTCACACATTTTAGTGGTTGGATGATGGTCAGACCACTGACTAGACCACAGAATGACATATATTCTCTTCATTTTTATGTCACTGCAGTGATACTTTAGTGATCTTTGAAAATTTTAATAATAATCTCTTTAGCAGTTTTAGTTTTTTAGCAGAAGAACACAGGTTTCTATCTATCTATCTATCTATCTATCTATCTATCTATCTATCTATCTATCTATCTATCTATCACAATAATAAGACAAAAATAGTCACAAAATGGTTTGGGTTAGCCACTCCATACAGTGGTGTGAAAAACTATTTTCCCCCTTCCTGACTTCTTATTCTTTTGCATGTTTGTCACACAAAATGTTTCTGATCATCAAACACATTTAACCATTAGTCAAATATAACACAAGTAAACACAAAATGCAGTTTTTAAATGATGGTTTTATTATTTAGGGAGAAAAAATCCAAACCTACATGGCCCTGTGTGAAAAAGTAATTGCCCCCTGAACCTAATAACTGGTTGGGCCACCCTTAGCAGCAATAACTGCAATCAAGCGTTTGCGATAACTTGCAATGAGTCTTTTACAGCGCTCTGGAGGAATTTTGGCCCACTCATCTTTGCAGAATTGTTGTAATTCAGCTTTATTTGAGGGTTTTCTAGCATGAACCGCCTTTTTAAGGTCATGCCATAGCATCTCAATTGGATTCAGGTCAGGACTTTGACTAGACCACTCCAAAGTCTTCATTTTGTTTTTCTTCAGCCATTCAGAGGTGGATTTGCTGGTGTGTTTTGGGTCATTGTCCTGTTGCAGCACCCAAGATCGCTTCAGCTTGAGTTGACGAACAGATGGCCGGACATTCTCCTTCAGGATTTTTTGGTAGACAGTAGAATTCATGGTTCCATCTATCACAGCAAGCCTTCCATGTCCTGAAGCAGCAAAACAACCCCAGACCATCATACTACCACCACCATATTTTACTGTTGGTATGATGTTCTTTTTCTGAAATGCTGTGTTCCTTTTCGCCAGATGTAACGGGACATTTGCCTTCCAAAAGTTCAACTTTTGTCTCATCAGTCCACAAGGTATTTTCCCAAAAGTCTTGGCAATCATTGAGATGTTTCTTAGCAAAATTGAGACGAGCCCTAATGTTCTTTTGCTTAACAGTAGTTTGCGTCTTGGAAATCTGCCATGCAGGCCGTTTTTGCCCAGTTTCTTTCTTATGGTGGAGTCGTGAACACTGACCTTAATTGAGGCAAGTGAGGCCTGCAGTTCTTTAGACGTTGTCCTGGGGTCTTTTGTGACCCCTTGGATGAGTCGTCTCTGCACTCTTGGGGTAATTTTGGTCAGCCGGCCACTCCTGGGAAGGTTCACCACTGTTCCATGTTTTTGCCATTTGTGGAGAATGGCTCTCACTGTGGTTCGCTGGAGTCCCAAAGCTTTAGAAATGGCTTTATAACCTTTACCAGACTGATAGATCTCAATTACTTCTGTTCTCATTTGTTCCTGAATTTCTTTAGATCTTGGCATGATGTCTAGCTTTTGAGGTGCTTTTGGTCTACTTCTCTGTGTCAGGCAGCTCCTATTTAAGTGATTTCTTGATTGAAACAGGTGTGGCAGTAATCGGGCCTGGGGGTGGCTACGGAAATTGAACTCAGGTGTGATACACCACAGTTAGGTTATTTTTTAACAAGGGGGCAATTACTTTTTCACACAGGGCCATGTAGGTTTGGATTTTTTCTCCCTAAATAATAAAACCATCATTTAAAAACTGCATGTTGTGTTTACTTGTGTTATATTTGACTAATGGTTAAATGTGTTTGATGATCAGAAACATTTTGTGTGACAAACATGCAAAAGAATAAGAAGTCAGGAAGGGGGAAAATAGTTTTTCACACCACTGTATGGAGTGGCTAACCCAAACCATTTTGTGACTATTTTTGTCTTATTATTGTGATATGTCTCTGTTTTGTTCCCTGTGAATCTTTTCATCACTTCTGACTGGTGTAGCAGTTAGTGCAGCTGTAAAGCATCACCATTATATGGTGCTGCCATTACCATACTTCACTCCAGCTAGGACCTAATATTCCTGTAATAAATTATTGGATTTACACTTAGAATATAGGACAGAAAAGTCTAATTTAGTCCCTATTGGTCCTGACAATTTTATAGGGATATACAGAACTAGTACTAGCTTCGCTTTCCCTCCATTCTGTACAGTGAACTACACTGAGCGCCAATGGAGTTTCAATGATTTTTAAATGGTGTTGTGCCTGTTGTTATAATCAGTTTCTTGGCTTGCTAAGAAATATCTTTGTCTTTAAGTTTTAAACTTTATTTTTTGAAGGTGTATTTTGCCATAGGTTAATTTAAAGTAGGAAATCTATTAAGTTCCCGCACAGTTTGAATCCATCAACAATTTATTGAGGTAGTATCTGAGCAAATTTACACTTGCAGATAAAAATTCTTTTTTTGTGCCAGTTCTTGGAGGGTTTTGTCCTTTTCTACATAATCTGACATGGTGTGCAAATCTGTGTAGTTTCGTGAGGAAAATACTAATTTAATGTATTTCATATTCACAATCTGAGAGTACAAAATGTGATGTATTTTAAATGATACATGACATTTCTACTCTAATAGTATGTGATTTTTGTCTCACAAAAGTGTCACAGTATTAATTACAGTTCTAAGCTATCATTATAGGCAATATTAATTACAGTGTAGACCAATGCAGTGAGGTTTTTCTTTTTTATTGTGTGATAGGGTTGTTTTCTAGCTGCAAATTATTATGTCATAATTAGGCAAAAAGTCCTACCAAAGTTGCTGCCTATTCAATGATTGTCATCCTAAGGAGATGAAATAAATCTGTTTAGAAGTATGAAGGAAAGAATGAGAAACATTACTAGTTGATCACTTTACATTTAACTGCAAAGTTAGTGTGGCAAATGGTAAAATGTGCAATAATTCAATTTTATAGATGTGAATGTAATATTAATTAGAATGGTTAAAAGGTATTTCAACAAAATACAACTGCCTAATTCAGTTAAAAATTACTGAAATAGAGCGTATTCAATTCTGAATGTGTATGTTTTAAAAAATGTTATAATAATAATGCGTGATTTGGCTTTTGCATAAGATCATTTTTATTTTTATCATAATACAGTATATGGTCAAAATTGAAGACTATACTTCTGAGACTTTGTGTGTTGTTATATTTCCATTGACAATTGTATATGATAAATAGAAGAAAAAGGAATGTTAAACCTACTGTTAAACACAATGAGATATACAAACATGATGCGCCAGTTGCTTCAATAATATCATTTATGATTTACCTTATTAATCAAAAAGTTGCTCACAGTCATTAATGCCTTTTCATAACCTTAAGGTGTATATTCCTGAAATTATACCAGTAACTATTAGAATAATTATCTGCTCTCTCTCTTTCTGGAGCAATTGAATGCACAGCTACACATGAAAATTCATTAAGACTGCATGACTACTCCAAGCTACAGCACATAGACCTTGAAAACCTCTTGCCATATCTCCATGTGAAGTATTGCTGGAGTTCTCATAATCTCATGAAAGAATGTGCTTATGCCCCTTGCCTTACAAGCTGGTTTTCTATTCAATTTCATATATTGATGTCTAGAGTAACAGCTGAGTGGAGAGATTTTAAAACCTAAATTAAATTTTCAATATTTAACTTGTAAAAAATGCTTGTGCCTCACCCTCTGTGCAACCAGGAGAAATCATTTGTCTTAGATATATAATGCATCATTCTAACTTAACATTAATTATTATACCCAACAACCCTCTTTGCAGTTATTGATTATGTCTTCTATTGGTCTGAGTTCTTACTGTGTTTTGTATTTCTACCTACCCTTTCCATATACAGGTATGCTTCTATCCACTGTTTAATCCTACCTCTTCTTCTATTTTATGCTTGCTGTCCTCTTTTTATTTCTCTGGCATCTGCATTTCAAAGCTCAGTACTCATCTTGCCCTATACTTAACCTTACTCATAATGTTATATAACGAAACTGAAGTCCCAAGGTGCAGTTTCAGTGCATATCAACTATACATCATGAGTGACTGTTGTAGTCTTTTACTCTTGGGACACATGTGCAAGCATATACAGTTATAAATTCCACTTATGATAAACTCAGATAAAACTGGCCCAAGAAAAATGCATTAGAACCAGAAAGGATACATCATTATGATCTCACAATGAAACCCTACAGAAGGAAAGCAAAAGAGTGATTATCCATGGACGTGCATCTGAAAGACTAGGTGCCGCAGCTTATATATTAAGACTACGGCAAGATTATGTCATTGTCAGTTGTATAAACTGGGCATAGAATATGTGTAAAAGATGTTTTACATGTAGTGAAAATGTATATTTTTAGTACATGCTGAATATTCATTCTTCACAGTAAATATTGTACCAGTATTATTTAGGATAAAGCTTGAAATTACAATTATCTTGTAAGCATACTTTGTTTTTTATAACTTTCAATAATCAATGCCAACAGTAGTTGTTTGATTATAGATATACCTGTAGTATAGTATTATATCGAGACTTCAATGTGCAATTCATTTTGCATCTAATATGAAGATAACCAACCACTGCACATCTCTGACCTACATTTGCACAATCTAAATACTAAATAAATGTACCTTGCAGTTCAGGTATCAAAGACAGTATTTAATCACTACATTATTGAAGCTCTTTGGATTTCCAGTCATTTTGAAGCAATAAAAAAGACAGAGTAAACCTGCATTTCTGAAATGAATGTAATTTGTGTTGATGATTAGTATTGCCCTGTACAGTATGACACATTGTCGACTTGCTTTTTATTGACTAACTAGGCCATATGTGTTAGTTGTCATGCCTTTAGCAGTATTTTAGAACTTTTACGCTTCTGTTTAGAAGACACTGTCGGCCTCTTTAATAATTTATTTGATCCCAGATTTATATGTCATTGTGTCTGTGCTGCTTAAATATGTCATGATTGTTAAAGGTCATTGTTACTCCATTTTTTTTTGTTTGTTTTTTTTTTGTTAGGTTTGTCAAGTCAGTGCCCAACAGCCTCTCCAAGCAGAGCTTATATTAAGATTCCAGCAGCTGCAATCTCGATTGACAACACTGAAAATTGAGAATGAAGAGGTCTGTACCCTAGTGAAATCATATGGATATAACTATAAATTTATAGCCATTTACCCTGGTGCACAGTAATTTAACACTATGTCTTAATCGTTTCTTGTTTGTTGTATGTTCATTTTCCAACAGGTACACAAAAGATTAGAGTCACACTACAATCATTATTATTTTAGTGAAAGCAAATGTAATGTACTTTATATTGAATAAAAAAATACACATAGTGTATTATCATTTTAACTATGCAGGGAAACAGTTTGTATCTAAAGCGAAGAAACATGCTTTTAGTTCCTTTACCTAAAAGCCAACAAAATTATTTAACACACAATAGGTGCACATGCATTTGTATATATAATATAATCATTTGTAGATACAAAAGTGGTGTTTTGTGTGAATGAGCAAGCATGTACTGTATGTAAAATATTGCACATTGTGGTATTATCTTTTATTACATACAGTTTTGTGTTTTATTGTACAGTTTTATTTTAATTATACTGTATATTATGTATACAGTACATATGTAGAATAATCTGACACTTCAAATTAGAAATGTACTATATAAAATTGAATATTTTTTCTTAATAAAAAATTTGTGAAGAAGTATGTTTCAAAAAGAAAACCTAGTTTAGCGTAGTTATGGTCCATGTTGTTCTTGGTTGAGGTGAATTGTATTTTTCTTAGTTATGTTATGAAATACAACTGAGAGCTGCCTATTCACCAGCCTCCTCAGTTGTGCACCACCAGTCATTGACTCTTTTGGTGTGCTGTGATAATGTAAAAATACAAATTAAGTAAAGTAGAATTTCAGCATTTGAAAAAAAATAGAATCAATAAAAAAGTATACTATAGGTGGTGTTTTCTTGAAAATAAATACTGTGAGCTGTTTACAGGGTAACAATACATTTTTATTTAGTGCTGGACTAAAATCAGGGTACAAAAATTTGTGATTTGTTAGCTCTGTATGTTGGACTTCAGCTTTCTATACAGTTTCTATTTATTCTAAATGAAAAAAGTTTACTTTTAGTAATATGGTTGAGAAAATAAATGCAGAGAGAACGAAAGAGAGAGCCTAGTATCTGTCAAGAATATTCTTCCTGTGTTTCATTAGGCATGCATCATACAGATTTCCCTCTAGACCACTATTCCTAGATGGTTAGTATTTATTCCACAATTTAAAGTGTATAATCTGCTGAGCTTTGCCACTCCATATGTAGTGAAGGGTGTCTAGAGAGGTTTTGACTAATTAAACAATCTTTCTACGCTGTCTATATTTTCATCCAGTAGAATGAATGATGTTTTACTGATGATTTGAACTACTGTACCAGGTTTAACATTTCAGCTCATTTTGTTGATCAGAGGTAGAGGGTTAACATTAAGATGCTGTAGATGAAGACTGATACAACAATTCTTTTATTAAACATTTGTTTTACTGCATTAACAAACATATTAAGTATGCCTACTTTTAATATATACATGCATTTATTAAGTCACCACTGTGTGGAGTTAGCACATTCATTAGCACAATACAATGTAGGTTTTAATTTTTTTTTTAATTGCAATTGGTATTCCAGTGCAGTTTATTACTTCATCTATACATTTTATCTGGTTGTTATATCATGATATTCAGAATATTAATATGACTGACATGTTTACATCACAATTTAAAGGTAGCATATAATTTTGTTTCTAATTTTTTATAAATATTGTGTTTTTTCCACTACTGTACATATTGGAGCAGTTGTTATCTGTACTGCCTCACTGCTTCATAGTTCTGGGTTTCATTTCAGTCCCTATATGGAATTTTCATATACTCTATGTCTACATGGCTGTTTATCTTCAAATTGCCATTTTCTTCCAATATCCTGAAAATGTATGGGTTTGGTGAAATTGATAAATCTAAATTATCCTGTCATTTCCCAGAGCTGCCATGATAGGTGCCAGCATTGTGGGATCCTAAAATTCAATTGTGCAGATTCTGAAAATAGGTGGATGGATTATTTCAGGGTGATAACTAGGACATTACAAGAAACTATAAGCAGAGCTCAGGGTTTTTTATAAACCATATAGAATATACCTAAACAAAAGAAACATGAGATGAAAATAAATCATCCATATATGATTTATCTAATTTTATTACTGGCTCATATTAAGTGGAATGTTTGTTGCTATAACCAAAACAATTAAATAGGAAGTCTAAGCCGTCAGTAAAAATGTATCACATTGAGAAAAAGTCTTTATTTAGCCACATTGAAGAGCTCAATGCATTTTTAATTATTTTTTTAAATGGGAACGCTATCTCTTAACAGGACATTTAGAAGTTCTGGTTGTCAGGTAAATATGAAATGTAATTAAGAGCTTTGAAAATCCAGATTGAAAATATTATTAGTTCAATATGCTCAGTATTTATGTTGGATTTGTCACAAGCTTAAAATGATATCTCTGATATCCAAGGCTTAAGATAAAAATAAAAATAGAAGAAATACTGATTAACTAAGGAAGAGGTTGGTGCAAAAAAAGGATAGAACATGCTAACCTGAGTTTTCTTTTTGCTGTTAATGATACTTGAATTTACTTCCGGGGGGTTCCTGCTTCAGCAAAATACTGTGCTATGGACTGAACACCTTGTACATAAACAGCATTAGCATATTTTTTTTTGGCAAGGGCATTATGTAGGCACAGTTCCTTAGAACATAAATGTGATTAATAAACCAACTTAAATAATAAAAAAATGTTTCCTAACTTGATCACATATTAATGCATGCATTTATTTAGGTGCAAAGCTGCCACCATATTGTAAAACTGATAAACGTCTACCAAATGTGGTGGGTGGGAAATAAAATGGGTTTGTATTTGACTTGTGATAAAGAGTGACCCACAAAGGCTTCAGTGTGAGCCCTTACAGTATTAAGGTCAAAGTTTCACTCATTCAATAATCAAAGCATTTTCCATTTTTATACTTTTGTCAGCACATTCCTGGCAAATGGACAATGAAGCACCCATTTTGGTGTCAAGGTTGTTGTGTAAACATAGTTTTATAGAAAGCCTGGACAAAATGTTGAGGGGGAGGGGGGGTAGAGGTGGTATAGTTAAAACAAAAAAGAAAAAAAATCATCATTCTTGAGTTTACTCATTTTGTACCTTGTATTCATCATATTATTTTATTTTTTAGACATGACTAAATTACTGTGTGAGAAAGTAGTCTGTAAGCCCAAAGAATCTACACAACTCTGAATATACTGTAAAAGTGATCATTAAAAAACTCCTCAAAATCTGAGCAATATATTCCTTGGAATGTCTCTTTTAATAATGAAATCCAACTCTGTGCTTAAAATGTTCTATAAAACCATTTTAGATTACAAAAGATTCTTTAATGGCAATGTTACAGTTTTGTTTTGATTTTCTGTTTTAAAGATCAAGAAAACCACAGAAGCAACTCTTCAGACAATACAAGACATGGTGACCATTGAAGACTATGATGTCTCTGAATGTTTTCAACATAGTCGTTCCACTGAGTCTGTTAAATCAACAGTATCTGAAACATACCTCAGCAAACCTAGCATTGCAAAGAGAAGAGCTAACCAGCAAGAAACGGAGCAGTTTTATTTTATGGTGTGTTCAGCAACTCTTAAAAGATTCTCGCAGTTTACTATATTCTAATTGTATGAATTATTTTATCTTGTTTTTAATTATAAAATCAAAATGCTTTAATTTTAGAAATTTAGAGAATTTCTTGAAGGGAGCAATCTCATCACAAAACTGCAAGCAAAGCATGACTTATTAAAAAGAACACTTGGAGAAGGTAAATATCTTTATTTGTAGATAATAAAGTATTTGTTCATGTATGTGTGTACAGTATCTATACTGATCAATTTTAGTACACAGTCCGCTCCTTTGTTTGCTGATATTAAGGGGCAGTAAAATGCCTGACCTCTACTACTAATATATATATATATATATATATATATATATATATATATATATATATATATATATATATATATATTTATATATATAAAAGCATAAAACATGTTTTGGTGCAGTAATCTTTCCATAGTTAGTTTAAGGCTTTGCATATAGTATTGTATATGACCTTGACACAAAAACATTTAAAACACACACTTATACATAAGCTAGCAAATGCAATATTGGCCCTAGTATGTGTTTGGCCGAGTGTGTGTTTGCCCTGCGATAAACCTGTGCCCTGTCAAAGATTTGTTCATGCCCTGCACCCTATGCTAACTGGGTTAGGCTGCAGCACCCCCACGACTCTGGTCTGGAAGCATGCTAGAAAATGACATGACTTATACATAAGACATGTATGGCAGAATCATTTTTGAAAACATTCAATTATCTAGTACCTATATCATAGATAGATAGATAGATGGATGGATGGATGGATAGATAGATAGATAGCATTTTATTTGTCTATTTTTTATTTATTTGGCTTTTTATAGATGCTCACCTCTGCTGAATAATTTGTTGGCTGAAAGTTCATAGTGTCAGTGTGTCAGAGAGAGGATGTGCAGTATTGTTCTGTATTGTCATGACACATTCTTGACATGTGTGTGTATAATCATATTTTATTAAAGAGAATTCACTGTTTGAAGGATTTTGTTTAATCTTAGCAATACGTATATAAACAGCACTAAGTATGTCAAACAATGATAAAGTAACATTTTGCTTTTAAACCTGTAAAAAAATCCTCTTGCATAAGAACTAATGTTGACTGCCAAATGATCTTTTTTTCCCTTTTCATAGGTCATAGAGCAGAATATATGACAACCAGGTACTAATACTTTTTTGTACATCACTTTTTAAAACATGCCTAGGCAGATTAGTAGAATTTGTATGTTTGTGGTACCTAACTTACTAGTGTTTCCTAACTTATTATACAGAAAGTGTCATAAATATCTTTGTGCTTAGGCATCAGTGAATCAAATCCAATTATCTTTTGTTACATAAGATGTTAATCATGTTTGTTTTTATCTTTAAGTATGCATCTGTAGACATGTTTTAACAGTTAAAAAAAGGTTTTCAGGAACAGGCGTACTAGGGCAGATTGTACTGAAAACAGCCTTTGGGCATTAGAAACTCTACCTTGCCAGAAGAGTGTGAATGGGGCGGCTTAAGAAGGACAAAGGCTCAGAATGTGTCGGCTAGTTAGGGCCAAGCTTCTGTCAAGTTCTTGGGAAGGAGAGAGAGAGAGAGAGAATTGTTAAAGAGGGGAAGAATTTTTTTAAGTGTTTCAGTTCTTAATTTTCTGTTGATTAAGTGCTTCAGCCACTGAAGCTCCAAGACAAGGAAATGCAGTGTATGGAAACCCCATTATAACAGCAGGCATTTTTTATTTGATGCTCCCTTTATTCATCCTGTCTTGTTTTTGTTGGGTTCAATGGGCGCCGCTAGGGGGTGTTGCAAGGAATGGCTACGCCCAATATTGCAGCACTTCCACCAGACCTGGAAGTGCTGCCAGAAGCAGATTACAGGACAGCTGGAGCATTTCCAAGTGCTCTTTAACACTAGAATTACCAGGGCCTACGAAAAAACTCGTTAATTCTGTCCGACCTTAAATCGCTTCTTAAATCCCTTCACACCTCTCCGCCAGCGTCCTTTGTCCTCTAAATGTGCTGATAAAGAGAAGCTAGGAGCAGCCGGCTATTCCATCCCCCCACCAATTTAGAACGTGCACGGACTTCTCTCAGCTCATGCCTTGATTGAGTATCTGGGAGTGAAGTGGAGTTTTAGAGTGGAAATAATAGATCGTTATTTGGAACACACGCATTTCATGTCTGTTCCGTTTCTACAGTAATCTGTGTCAACACATTGTTAAAACAGAAACGTTTTTTATATTCTAGTAGTAGATGACAAAATGTAGGCATAAACTATATAATGTATGAAGCCTTAAGTCAAAATATCAATGAAATATTTTCACAAATGGTACAAATATAACACAACAATTGCGCTTTTATTAAAAAATATAACTGCAGAAACAAAAAGCCGCCTTAACATGCGACATTGACAGCCGTTTATTGTAACTGCCTCCGTGGTACAATACAATCAGTTCCCGCCTGGGAATCAAAAGGTCGCAAGTTTGATCCTGCACCACTCCGTTTTGAGAAGTAAACTGCTCTTAGTCTTACTATTTTAGAATAAAAGCATACATTTGATTTCAGTCTGTAACAGCCGGTGCAATTTATGATCCTTGTAAAGGTTAGCTTTTTTTTTTAATTCACTTTTCATTCTCTTAGTCGCGTTCAGAATCAATCCATACAACCCCAACTGACACGGCTGTTTTCACATAAAGACGCGCTATAGCTCTATAGCTTCTCTTTATCAGCACATTTAGAGGACAAAGGACGCTGGCGGAGAGGTGTGAAGGGATTTAAGAAGCGATTTAATGTGGGACGGAATTACAAGTTTTTTCGTAGGCTCTGGTAATTCTAGTGTTAAAAGGAGCTGCCTCACTCTATATAGGGAGCCAGAGTCAGGAGGAAGGGAAATAAAGATTGCTGGGAGGAGTGGAGGCAGAAGGAAGGGAAAGAAAGTGCTGTGCGCTGTATATTGTGTTATTTGTGTGTGTGAAAAACTGTGTCCTGTATCTGTCTGTATCGGGTATATGGAGCTGTGTGCCCCCAGCAGGCCATATACTATATATATATATATATATATATGCTTCAGTAATTTTTGTAAACTCACTTGCACCTGTACAGGACTGTGAAAGGTTAGAACCTGTGCCAGCAACATCAGATACATGGCAGGGATGCTTAGTTGTATACACCCACAATCAATATAGCCTCAAGTATTTGGAATTTAGGTATAAACCAGAGTATCAATATAAAACTTATTCCATTTTGAAGACAGCATGTAAATGAACCACTGACAGCGCTCAGGCCAGAATATGAACCCGTGATTTGGAGTTTAGAGGCTTCAGCACTGTCCGTTTTTTTTTCTCCAGATACTCTGGTTTACTTGTGCACTCTAAATGACATTCAGGTTATTTTTAAAGGTAAATTTAAAATGAGTTGTGTAAAGTGTGCTTTGCAGGACAGGGGGAGTGATGTGCTAAATCTGACTGACAACATTTTGCTTGTCACTTTACATGTTTTGTAAAATAAAATATGCAAAAGAAACACTGGTACAGCACTTAATTGGGCTCAAATTGTACTAATTCTGTGCACTAGAATAGGAATTTTGTTGAAATGTTCCTTAGTATTATTTACAAGCAGAAGCATTAAATCTGTGTTTTTAGTCTAAACTGCTAGTTAAAATATATCATAAAAACTAATACACTTACAATAAAAGCTGCATTTTGACATCATTTTGCAGCATGTATCTTTTGTATTACACAACTATGAAGAACTGAGTGATTTCTTTTCTACTGCATTGTTCAGAAAACCATAATAATATAGTGGCAGTTACAGACCCTTGCCTATTTATAGTATAGATACAGAGGGTGCGTACATGAAATTTTAAAAAGTGGGGGTTGATTTGTTTCTAACCTAGTGTTGTTAAACTTGACTTGCTTGTATGGAATGTTATTTGATTTTATAATCAATAAAATGCTTAAAGAGTACAGCACACTCTAATGAGAGTATAAAGTTGAGTTATCTGCCAATTTGAAGGAACTAGAGGATTTCATTTTCTTCCTGACCAGTGAGCAAAATTGTGTTTGTTAAACAGCTATAAATGTTGTTTTAAATTACAAGTGTTAATTTGAAAAGAGTGTCATATATCTGCTGTATTTCATTTTTTACTTACTGATCTATTTTGGTTTGCTGCTCTTGTCCTTACTAGATTGTCATAATAAACTGTTTCTTTAGACTCTTAAAGGGCACTCACGTAAGAATGAGCTGTATTTTTGGAACACTTTAATTGAAAATGAATGATTTATGTAGAAAAGGGTACTGTACATTTTTAATATTACAATTGCTCTTTTTAATGCTTACAGTACCTTAAATTAGCCCTTTGGCCTTTATAGTACAGGAGTATTTTATTCAGTCATGCACATAGACTACATTACTTCAATTACAGTTAAAGTGTTTTGCTGTATTCTTGTGTAATGCAGATGATCATTTTCTAATTTGCCCTGGGCTCTGCTCCATGTTGAAGAATGAGCACATTACACTCTGTAGGCTGGAAATATAGGCTTTTAAGATAACTTCTGTCCTTATTTTTTTCCAATTGAAATAAGCTAATAGTTTGTACAAATAAATTTAAACCTTTGCATATTGGAGATCAGCAAAAATGTGTTGATTCATTTTCTTTTTTGCTAACAGAGCTGGGTAGTGGTTAAATACATCTACAGATCTGGTCTATAGAGACCTTAATCTTAACGTAAAAAAAAATAAATATGCGTATAACATTCTTATGAAATGTAACTACTGTATTTTTCTCAACCTTCTTTTTTTATTCTCCAATGCTTCAAGCCGAGGAAGAAGGAACTCACATGCAAGACACCAGGTATATTCAAATTATTCATGTTATTTTAACACTGCAAATGCATCCTGCTTTACCAATGTCTTAAACCATATGCAGAATCCTTGGTATAACTACTGTAAATTTGGCCTGACCAGAATTAAAGAAATGTCTTTTTACAAGATTTAGATTCACCCTGGCAACCCTACACAGAATCAATACCCCCAAGTGCTTGGAGAATATATACTAGCACTCTGGAAAATGAGACAATGCTTACTGAGTAAAAGACAATCATCTAGCTAGTGCATTTCGCTGACACATTTGAGTTATTTCTAGTTTTGAGGCTTAGCAATTTCAAGGACAGTTACAAAATCTGTCTGCTACCTAATTAAAAATTCTAACATTAAGTACAGTAGTTCACTCACATTTCAATCCTAATTTTTCCCAAGATTTAGCAAAATCTTGCTTTGGGTAAAGTTCAGTTCAGTTTGTTTTAGAATAGCATACAACCCTTAGTTAAATGCTCAGAATGCTTACACATATTTTCAAATACCATGATAATAGTAAGATACAAAACCTTAAAATATTTGTATAGGTAAACATAAGTCAGGATAAATAAAGAGTGACCCTGGAATGAACACATGTAAAGCTGCTGTGTTTGTTTCATTTCATTTTTAGAATATTTATATGAGGCACCACAATTGCTAGGAGACAATCTTTATGAATTTACTGTTGGCTGTGGACTTTTTTGTGCAGTATTGTCTCAATTCTGTGTGAACTCCAACTGAATGTGGATTGTGTGGTAATAACCCTAGACTTTTGTCTCTACAAATGTAATCGATATGCTTTTAACTTACCAGCAGATCACATTTCACCTGTTGCTTCTCCACTTCATGTTACAAGATTCAGTGACAGTAAACATAAATCCTAAAGAAATCTATATGTTAAGTAAAGTCTTCTGTTGATGTTTCTAGTACTTCTTTTTCACCCTGTACATACTGATGTGCAATCGCTTTTTTATTTTAAAGAACTGCAGTTTGACCTTGACAGTATGTTTAAGTGTCCATGCTGAAGGAAAGGGATTAATCTTCTGTTGTAAAAAGTCACTGTGCATTCTGTAGTTCAGAGGCTTTGAGGCTTATTGTTTGTATTGTGAGGCAGCAGAAAGTGTAGTAATGTTGTGCAATGTAGCTTTCAAATCTTTAAACAGTTCAACATAAGCTCATGAGTGCATACATGGATCTTAAAATATCCATGGATAAAGAAGGTACAGATTATAGTAAATTGTGTTGTAATAAAACAAAAAACCTGTAATCTGTAGACATGATATTTTGTTTGAATATGAGCTGCGAGAAGAGTTAGATTAGGGTTGCTAGGGTTCCACACATTCATTTCTTTTCCTTTGTGTAAAAAAAATCAATCAATTGTGGTAACAAACAATGTTTTTACATGTTACAATTATAGTATTTCTGTTACTCAGTGTTTACTTATTCTTAAATCCAGAACTAATTTTAATTTTCCCTGTATGTACTATACTTTCAAAAATAACATTTTTGAAGTTTTAAACTTTTTATAGTTTCAGTTTAGTTCAAGAATTGAAAAAAAAAGTCTTATTTAATTTCTAATATTGTATAACATAACACCCTGAAACTCACAGAATCAAATTCAGAGTTTTGGGGAGTGGTGCCTATTTTGGCAGCCCTGGGTGTAGCACAGGAAACGTCATCAGTCCATTAAAAGACCACCCATACAGACACCCTCACAGCTTTAATCTGCATCTCCAAATAAACTATTGATAATGTGTTTGAGGATGTGTAAGCAGAACTAGAGCACCAATAGAAATACCCCACACAGACGCAGGGAAAACGTACAGATACCACCCGAACAATCCTAAAAAGCAGAATTTGATATCAGGACACTGGATTTGTCAGGCAAGAGCACCACTGTGCCTCTCTGTAATGTAATTTAATTATTTTAATTAAAATTCTTCCAAATCTATTCGTATGAAAACACTAGATGCAATGCCTACTCCTTTTTTATATACATAACTCCACATGTTTTATTACAATCCCATAACTGCTTGTATTTTCTTTGACATGCTAGTGTGAATTTAATTCTCTTAAGCAACTAATAATTTTGGGATACAAATTATGAAAGTAAATAAACTATTGTTATTAATGAGTCAATGATGACATGTAGCAAAAATTAAATTTGGGTATTATTTAATCATTTTTTCTCAGCTCCATTGCTTGTGTCAGTACTGTTGAGTTTGCAGACATTCCATTTAGAATACCTATTACAATTTTAACAAGCTTTTTGTTTTAAAGTCGCATTATTATTGATAATGATAATTGATTATTTAGTATATAGCTTCTTGACATTTACTTATTCAAAAATATATTTACTTTTTTTAAGGATTCAGGGCAGGCTATTCCACTGGTTGTTGAGAGCTGTATTCGATTCATCAATCTGTATGGTAAGTATTACCACTTAAAATGGTTAACATGTATTGTGACAATTTTAGTGACAAATTTGAGAAGATATTGTAGCACTCTGGGTAACAGTGTGAATTTGCTGGTAGTGATTTAAGAAACATATTTATATTTACAATACATTGTTTGTTCCTATTGTCATCTATGGACAAAATTAAAGCTTCTCCAACATGAAAGTCCAACCATCCATCTGGGGTCACAGGGTAACTGGAGTTTTTTCCCACAGTCTTTGTCATTAGTCCACATCTAACTTGCATCATATTGTTAATATATCTTCAGGTGGGCACTGTGTTGTATTTATACAACAAAAAATAAAGATCCTACTGTGGATAATTGTATTGGTATAGATTATTTTTCTGATGCAGATCTCTGATAATATGTACATTTTGGTATGCCCACAGATAAGTGCATAGCTAGAGCAACCACACATTTTTAAATAAGCAGCATCACAAAGAAAATTTGATGGTGTGTGCTGAGACAGCAAGTTTTGGTTTGTTTTTAACTCGGACAAATGTAAGCCAGCAATACAATGATGCTGGGCCCTCATTTTATGAGACATTGTAGCTTAGAGGTGAAGGAACAAGAGACAATAAATAGAACACAGCCTACTATAAAATAAAAATATATCCAAACATCTCCACAAATATTATGCAAATGATGGAGACAGATAGTGGGTTTTGTTAAACAGATAGTAGAAACTCAGAAAAAAATATATCTATTTAAGGATGGATCATCGTGACAAATAATAGCTTACTATGAATGACAGTACAGTGATACTTTGTTTAAATTGTAATATACCCAGACTAATCAGCAAATGAATATGAAAGCTCCCAAATCTTACAACATTATGTCAAGGCAAACATGTGGGTGCACACAGACCACCTACAAGTGTCAAAACCTGTGACAGATTATGATTACTGCAGACTTTCAGAGGATGTCTCAGATTTCCATACTGGCATTGCCATTTACCACATAAGGTGTCAATATTTGCTGCAAAGAGCTGGAAAGCTGTTTGTTATTGTGTGTGTAGCCATCTTCTGAGATCATTAATTGTTATTAAGTTTTTGACCTGATCACTTAAAAAATCACTTCCTAACACAAAAGGCTTTTTGAAATGACATAGGTTTGTTATGTAGTTTTAGAATTATTTTGGTGTCTAGCAACCACCTCTACCATACAGCAGGTACAGTATATACCGGTAATTAGAAGTACAATATAGTCGATGCTTTCCTTGCAAGGTAGTACCTAATAGCAAAAAGAATAAGGTAAGATCACAGTTTATTTAAAAAAGGTAACTAAATTAATTATACAATGTCTTAAAAGAAGTTTTTTTTTCTTTTTGAATCTTTTTTTTAATCAATAACTAACAATGGCAATTCCACTTTAATAATACTGGAAATTACCTTCCCAGGCTTTCTGAAGTGTAAGGCCCACAAGCTTAGAAAATAGTCAAACAAAAGGTAACAAATAAGAAACAACGTGATAATTAATTTGGATTTTAAATGTTACCTTACTCAAGATCATCTATCACAATAACATTTATACATTCCACTCTGATAACTGCGCCATACCTACACACACGCTCATTCATGTAAAATATGCAGTATTCACACTGTTAAAATTAATGATATCTACCAAAAGGCCATTAGTAAATATTATGCACTTCTGGCTTTTCCACACAATATATATTTTTATTTACATAATGAAGGAGTAAGAGCTAATTTATACAGTATATGAGAATGGAGGGAGTTAATAGCTGGAAAGAGAAGGTTCTATTGTCAAAATAAAATATAAACTAAAACAAATACACAATATTGAAAGCCTATAGTGAAATGAAAGAGTAAGGCTCGCACATTTTTAGTACCAAATGTACACACATGTATATGTCGCTGTATACTGAGTGGAACCCTTATTAGGTCTTCCTGTCCTTCCACTTAATCAACTGCTTAGTCAGTGACAGCATTGTATGTATAGGCGCTTCTGTCTAAAGTGGTGTGTGTATGTGTTATTCAGAAGAACATGCCAAAGTAAAGTTTTTAGTGTCACATATCTTACAGGAGAATCCTGAGTGTGCCAGCACCCAAAATACATTTAAGGAATAACAATCCAGCTCTCAAAATTAGGTCACTGATGGAAGACACTAACGGAAGCTTCCTGTACTCATAGGGAGGAATGTAAGGGCTGTATTAATTCAGCTCCCAGCTGAATACAGTAGTGATTCCAAACGACTTCTTCGAATTTACGGTAAAACCCACTGCACATTGTCAAGAATAGGTTATGGATGCTAAACCACTGATAGGAATGGATCTTGGTTGGGTTAACATATACAAGGTTTTGTTGCAGCAGGCTAAGAAACACAAATGCTGGAAAAATATCACCTTGTCTGATGAAATCTGTTTCATGCTGACATATAGTATGCTTATGGACAGATCTGTATAAGGCAAAATAGAAAAACAAAAACAGAATTATAACAATTAGTGCTGGAAAGTTTGTGGGAAATAAACGTAACGTTCCTTTATAAGTGAAGTCTGTTCCATTTAGATGTTTACCTGATGTGTAAATATCCTTCTATATGATGAACTTTGCTTTGGACAAAAAAGAATGTACTATTTTTTATAATTGAAGTAATGCCCAAAACAAACTAAAATATACTCTCAAATTCTGATCAAGTTATATCAGCCTTTTATAATTATAATCAATGGATGCATACAGTATTTTATGTTGTTTAGGCAAAATCAGCTAAAATAAATAATATTATTTTCAGGTAAGTTCCATAATTTGTTGCCCATATTCATTAAGCTCATATATGGCTGAAGTAATTTTAATTTGTGAATTAACGCACTGTGCAATTTTAATTTCAGTTTGTATTTTTAGGTTTGCAGCATCAAGGGATTTTCAGAGTTTCAGGGTCACAAGTAGAAGTTAATGATATTAAAAATTCATTTGAGAGAGGTGAGTAATTTCTTTGTCAGCAATAGAAGTAGTGTACATTATAATATACTGTACTGTATTATGTCCAAGTTAGTGAAGTTCATATTTAACATAGAGTTTAAAAAGTGATACTACTAAAGACAAAGAAGCATTTACAGTAGGTATACTATTTTTATATATGCCATTTTTTTCTTTTTAATTCACTTAAAAAGGGTAATCAGTTTTGGACATAGTGATGCAAAAATTATGCAAAAGTTCCAACCATGCTATGTTTTCATAATAATTGTATAGTTTACTTATTATAACTATATATTTAAGTTAGACCTTTTTAGAAGGTAACAAACAGGACCACAATACATTCCAGTTCTTTATGTCCATTCTTGTTTTTAGCACAGGCAGGTAAAGTTGCTTATTAATGGTCACCCTTAATGTTAGAGGCAGGAACTTAGCTGACAAATTGTGATAGAGCCACAAAGCTTGAGTGTGCACCAGAAAGTAATATACTAAAGCCTCAGTTCAGCCAGGAGGCTGCTTCCTAAGGATTTTCAGCTGTTGGGCGTGTTTACCATAGATAAGCCATGTATCAAATACTCTTAAGTGTTTGCTTTTAAAGCCTTGCTAAGTAGCATCACACTAAAGATTACACACAAAAGGACAGAGATTTGCCAGAGCCAAGAAAGCTGTTTGCAGATATTGTCTTAATGATTGACGCATGACTTGGGTTGATCAGAAGTTGCTTTAATGTGATTTAGCGTACTTATTCATTATTCTTGTTGTATCAAAAGGGACAGAATACAACATCTTGGCCAAAAATATGAAAACGCTTTTATTTGCTTGAACTTCCATATTCCGTCTTTCCCTTTGTTATGTATTTGACAAAACAAAAAATTAATGCAGACTGGAGGTTGAATACTTAACTTAATGTTACATCACATAAATATGAGCAGTACATTCTTCTACACAGCAGTAGTAGTACTACACAGTTAGTACCTCATTTTCAGTTTGGATTGTTTTAAATAGATTTTATTATATATCCTTAAATTAATTTAACACTTTAGATTTTCATTATCATGGCTTTTATCGAACATATCTGCAGTAGCGTTTTCTTAAGAGCAACAGACATGAGTAACAAAAGTATATTTATTTGGGCCAAAAGAGGCATTTCTTTTTGATGTTTGCTTAGCTAAAGATAATCTTTCTAAGCAATACTAGTAATAGAATTTTGTGATATCTTATTTAAATGGATAATCCTGTTATCCAATTATTAAATATCTTTTGCAAAAAGTAAGTTCTTTACAAATAATGTAAACAGAGAAAAGTTCACAAGTTTCTACTCAAGTGTGTAGAATAATAAAAAATATACTTAAATGTGTATCTTTTGCAAACATTTCTACACAAAAAATAAGTACTGCCCATTCTTATAAATTCTTGTTTAGAAGGAAACATTTTAATAACCCGTAAAAATATTAGCATATCAAAAATATTTTTTTTTAATTACAAATTATTTTTTCTTTTGTATTCTTTGTGCAATATGTCATGTTTCTGAAAATATACAATGGAAATATGAACGAAATATGAAGAAACAGCAATTTCTGGAATGGGAAAACTAGAGTTGTACATTCACAAAAAATTGTCAATTTGTTTTGGACACTCTGGTCACCAGTATAGCTTGTGCAGTGATGTACTGCAACCTGACAAACTCATAAATGGACATTTGGTGCACTTTTACTCCTGAGGTCCAGGTAGAACAATGCCCGATTAGGTCTCCTTTAAAAAGGTCTTAATTCAAAGCTTAGATCACAGTAAGACAAAGGCCACACTTAGAGCAGAAGACCATCCAAGCTCTGGTTTCCCTCACCAGAGTAGGGCCCACACATCTAACTGGTCCATCTGAGAAATTGCATTGGATTTGCCACCTGTGCTGCTGCTGAAACAATCAGCATACAAAATTCCTGCATTAGTGACAAAACAAGGAGGAAAAGGCCCCCTGTTGCTTGTTTTTGACAAAGGCAGCCTCTCTGAGGCCCTTTGCTCACACGATACTTGCTTAGGCCAGACAGACCATGCGATTAACTTGTTAGCCGTGTCACCTTGAGCTCTTCATGGATGAGTGAAGGTGAAGGAGAAGAAGAAGAGAAAAGTATGTTGTTAACCTGTGTACAGGAAACTGACCCCTGGAGTGCAACCAGTGCAATAGTGGCAGACAAATACGTGGTGAACCATATATGCCAGATACAGCTGCACATCATTGAGGGCAGGTTGAAAGAGTTTTCTTATAAAGATAAGATTGTGTAGCAAATGATTATTCCTTATGTGAGACATCATAACCTGATGGTACAGAATATTAATGATGGACACATGCAGTTGCTGTGGTCACAGCTGTCCAGAGGCATGAATTCCGGTGTGCAGGTGCTGCCTTGGTCTTCCTTCTTTCTTGACCTTATCCCCACAGAGCACCTTTGCAGTGTCTTGGATCTCAACATCTGGAGACATGATCCTCAGCCTACTATTGGTCAGCAACTTCACCAGGCCCCTTCTGACCCTGACTAGCTCTTATTGGCAGAGGAGTAAAGCAGTGGTGACTGTAAGAGACAGTCATATAAGATACCAAAGTGCTGCAAGATGACTATTGTTAATGTTCACAGTTGTGATTGTTTTACCATTGCTTTTGTTGTTGTACCTCGTACTATTTTGTTTTCCTGTTATTATTTATTACTTTTTATTACAGGAATGAAAGTTAAAATTACAGTCCAACAATGAGTGTTGTGTTTCTTTTTTCAATAAATGAAACAAATCAAGAAAACCTTTTGTACTTTTAATGAATTTGTGAAACTTAACGTCAGAGAATTTTGAGCTTTGAAATAATTTATTTTTAGGTTTCTATTGCTGTTGGAACATAACATTGATGAAGATTTTCTTCCTTTACTAAATATTTTCAAACAATCCAGTTATGCCTTTTTATTTGTCTGTTTTACCTTAGGAAATGATCCTTTGGCAGATGAAGAAAATAATCACGATATTAATTCAGTTGCTGGAGTTCTGAAACTATATTTCAGAGGCCTGGAAAACTCACTCTTTCCCAAGGAAAGGTTTAATGACCTCATTTCTTGTATCAGTAAGTTGTACCATATTACTGAAATATTTAATGGTTATATTTGTGGCTCACTTTAAATTGATCCAATATCCTGAATATAAATTAGTTTTTAAAGTTTACATTTAATTATGTTATTCATATTCCGAGTGTTTGATCAGATGTTCTTGGTCAACTCAAAAAAATATTTAAACTTTGAGTTTGCGTGCATAGTGCTTGGTAATATGAATATTTCAATTGTGTTTCTTGTGGGATGTTTTTTTCTCCACAGATGTTACTGATGTACAGTCAGTAAAATAATTCATCCTTGGCTATAAATCTTCTATCAGCTTATTTGTTGATACTAACCAAAGACTACCTAGGCACAATGAATTTCAAAAAACCTGTGTATGTCTAAGTAAGGGCAGCATTTGAGTGAGTTACTAAAAAGTCTTGGAATGCTACAATTTTGCATGTTTTGCTTTCAGAATTCCTAAAAAATAAATGTTTTACTTCTCACTTGTAGACTTCAATGTATAAAATTCTTTCTTGCAAAATAAACCAAATAAACTAAAGACTGTAGCCAGTGTTACTCATGTAACCTGCAGGTAGCCATCAAATTGTCATGTTCTGTAGTGAGATACAGTTTATAACTTACATTTGTTTTTATTTCTGTTTACCATATAAGTAGATGATATTTTTTTTTTCAGTCATTAATTTTGCACAATTCTTTAATGACCAGCTGTACAATGATTGATAATCTTTATCGTTTTTGTGATTTTGACATTTATCTATCCCCATAAACACCTGCAGAATCATCTAGGGGTTTAGGACACATTGCCAGAGATAGTGATATTGGTGGTGTTCACTGTACTTTTCTTAGCTACAGTATTGCCAAGAGGACCATCTGTGTGAATCTGGAAGAAGCTGAAAGATTTACATTTTAAAATCATGTGTTTTTGTAATAACTTGTATGTTAGTTCAGATGTAGAAAGGCAATAAGAGATGCAGTAATTAACAAAGACTGTAGTCGTTGAAATTTCATGACTGTGCTGTAGAAGCTGTCAGTGATTTTCTTTTTGTTCTCTTTGTTCATCCTATTTTTTCACAAGTACCATTTCAGTCCCAGTCTTTATCATTGTCACCAAAGAGGACAAGTTTATCCAGGGAGTAAGGGCTGCAGGGAAGAATTCAAGCCTGATACAGTGCTAACACTGATATTGGTCAGAACAGATGTAGTTTAATTTAGCATCATATTTGAATGTGTTATTGTTGTTATTGTTTACATCCCTCCTCTGGCGGACGTGGAGATAGCTGGTGACATCATCCATTGTGCACTTGGGAAAGCAGATCATAACCTGGTTCTGCTTCAGCCTCACTACAAACCAAGAGTGAGGGAGCTACCTACAACCACACGCTCATTCATGAATTGGTCCCCTGAGGCAGAGCAGGCTCTGAGAGACTGCTTTGGAACTACGGACTGGGATATCCTGCAGGGATCATATAGTGAGAACATTGAGGAGGTTGTTGACTGCACTACTGACTACATCAACTTCTGTGTGGACATTGTAGTTCCAGTAAGAACAGTACACTGCTATGCTAACAACAAGCCATGGATTACAAGTGACATCGAAGGCCTTTTGAACCAGAAGAAAAGGGCTTTTAAAGGCGGTGATCAGCATGAGCTCAAGCGCGTGCAGAAGGAACTCCGAGTCCAGCTCAGGGCGGCGAAGGAGCAGTACAGGAGAAAGCTGGAGCAGAAGTTGCAGAATAACAGCATGAAGGAAGTTGGGATGGGATGAAGATCATCACAGGCTGCAACTTGAAGTGGGGTGCCACCATCGAGAGAGACGTGGAGAAAGCAAACCAGATGAACAACTTCTTCAACAGGTTTGACCACCCTAACCCACTCTCACCTTGGAGTACTGCACCCTCCACCCATCCTTATGCTGATACCAGCATAGGAAAGAGTTTCCTCCAACTCACAATTACAGCAGCCCAGGTAAACAGAGAGCTGAGGAGACTTTGTGGCAGCTAAGCAGCGGGTGCAGATGGAGTATCGCCATGACTGCTGAAGGCCTATGCATTGGAGCTGGGGAGTCCTCGACAGCGCATCTTCAACCTGAGCCTGGAACAGGGGAGAGTTCCGAGGCTTTGGAAAACATCTTGCATCACCCCAGTCCCAAAGGTATCACATCCTGGTGAGCTGAACGACTTCTGGACCTGTCGCTGTGACGTCACATGTGATGAAGACCATGGAGTGGCTGCTGCTACACCACCTGAGGCCACAGGTCCACCACGTCCTCGACCCTCTGCAGTTTGCATACCAGGAGAAGGTGGGAGCGGAGGATGACATCATCTATATGCTACACCGATCCCTCTCCCACTTGGACAGAGGCAGAGGTGCTATAAGAATTACTCTAGCGCCTTCAACACCATCCAACCTCTGCTCCTTAGGGACAATTTGACGGAGATGGGAGAAGATTCATACATGGTAGCATGGATCGTAGACTATCTTACAGACAGACCTCAGTATGTGCGTCTCGGGAACTGCAGGTCTGACATTGTGGTCAGCAACACAGGAGCGTCATAGGGGACTGTACTTTCTCCGGTCCTGTTCAGCCTATATACATCGGACTTCCAATACAACTCGGAGTCCTGCCACGTGCAAAAGTTTGCTGACGACACTGCTATCGTGGGCTGCATCAGGAGTGGGCAGGAGGAGGAGTATAGGAACCTAATCAAGGACTTTGTTAAATGGTGCGATTCAAACCACCTTCAACTGAACATCAGCAAAACCAAGGAGCTGGTGGTCGATTTTAGGAGACCCAGGCCCCTCATGGACCCCGTGATCATCAGAGGCGACTGTGTGCAGAGGGTGCAGACCTATAAATACCTGGGAGTGCAGCTGGATGATAAATTGGACTGGACTGCCAATACTGATGATCTGTGTAAGAAAGGACAGTGCCGACTATACTTCCTTAGAAGGCTGGCGTCCTTCAACATCTGCAATAAGATGCTGCTGAGGTTCCATCAAACGGTTGTGGCGAGCGCCCTCTTCTCCGGGGTGATGTGCTGAGGAGGCAGCATAAAGAAGAGGGACACCTAATGCCTGGACAAACTGATGAGGAAGGCAGGCCCTATTGTAGACACGAAGCTGGACAGTTTGACATCTGTGGCAGAGCGACGGGCGCTGAGCAGGCTCCTGTCAATCATGGAGAATCCACTGCATCCACTGAACAATATCATCTCCAGACAGAGGAGCAGCTTCAGCAACAGACTGCTGTCACTGTCCTGCTCCACTGACAGACTGAGGAGATCGTTCCTCCCCCACACTATGCGACTCTTCAATTCCACCTGGGGGGTTAAACGTTAACATTATTATACAAAGTTATTGTCTGTCTGTTATACCTTCATTGTTATCACTCTTTAATATTGTTCATTATCAGTATGCTGCTGCTGGAGTATGTGAATTTCCACTTTCCACTGGGATTAATAAAGTATCTATCTATCTATCTATCTATCTATCTATCTATCTATCTATCTATCTATCTATCTATCTATCTATCGTTAAGTTAATGCTGTTAGACAATCGTGAATTCACTATGAACCATATAGGTCACCAAACTGTTCATCCAGGAGGCTTTGAAGCAAATTGTGGTTCTATGCCTTAGTTAGAGAGGTGCAGCAAGTCAAAGAGCAGCCATGTTTTCTCTCTCCTTTAAGGTGAAATAAGATGAGCAGTTGTTCAGTATGTCCAGTAGCTGGCAGAGAACACAGTATTTTTTAGGGCACTCCTTACAAAGAGATTGCAATGAACACAATGACACTGACTGCTTTATGGATGCCCCAATCTGAATTAACTAGTATATGAGCTGGGAGATTGAGTACAACAGGAAGCTTTCAAGTATAGGTTGGTGTCCAGAAAAAGGAAAGTAATTTGTTAAAGGAGGTAAGATATCTGGGTAGAATTAAGCAAAAACAATCCGGCAGCCAAAAAGAAAAGACTGTTTTATTGAAACATGTTTTATTAATGTAATGTATTTCTTAAATCATTCGTGATTAGCTTATTGTAGTATTTTATTTTTTTAAAACCTAGCAGCTTAGGTTCTTATTGTCATTGTCAGATATGAGGTGAATGTTGAGGCAATGCAATTTATTGACCAAATGCACATACAGATATACAGTAAGTGCACTGTTGGGGTATGACTGTTTTACTCATTTACTTAGTTATGATCCCATGCTATGTGATTTATTGCATAATACAAAAGAAAGTATAAGGATAGGTTTCATTACTTTGACTTAAAACATTTGATTTGTGAAGTTTACTTCATGGGTTTGTTTTCTTCTTTTGAACTTTACATATCAGAACTCAGCTTTCTGTTATCGGTAAACATACTTGTTAGCAAACTGAGTGTGAAAACTTTCTAAGATGATTCTAAAACAGTAAAAAAGGAAATACTGAGTAGGTAGTAAAGAAAATTTAAAACAAACTAAAATAATTACTTACTACTAAGCTTTATACATAGGCAAAAGGATCATTAATTGTAAGCACAAGACGTGTTGATGCTGACAAATATGTTGCAACTTTTGGAAAGTATTTAAGTTTTTGTTAATGTAGTGTTATCTTCCTCCAGGGAATATTCCGAACCAAATGAAATGTTAGATTCTACTGTAAAACAGTAGAATACAATACAGAAATCATCATGTTCAAAGGATAAAATGTTCTCAGTGGCTCACATATGGAGCATTTTTTGCAGTTCTTGTCACAACCCTTCAGAAAGGCTTTCTAGGTGTAATGCAGAGAAGAGCAACCAAGTGTGTCGCCAGATTAAAGGGTCTGTCCTTCCTTGACAGGCTGTGTGAATTAAATCTCTTTAGCACTAAAAAGAGAAGGCTGCATAAGTATGTACTCCTGATCTTAAAAAATCTCAAAGGTATTGATAAAATTGATCCAGCAGAATTCTTTCCATTAAATAATGAGTCACACACTTAAGAACACTTGAAGACTGAGGCCAGGAAACATTTCTTTGTACACAAAGGTATATGGATGCCTGAAACAAATTACTTTGCCAAGTATTTAAAAGAAAGGGGCTTTGAAAACTTTAAAAAGTATGTGAATGAGTTATTAGAACAGTGTGCAATAGCTATTAGCTAACTAAACATGCCCAGTGAAATAAATGGTCTCTTTTTCTTTGCAAAATACTTTACCTAATTAAGAGGGGAATAATTCTTTCTGTCATTTCTATGTGTTCAAGCAGAATATAATATTCACCATTTTCTTACAAGCCTCAGTCCACTTATAGGTTAGAGGAAGCCCAGTCCTATTTTGGCAGTAGCAGGCACAAATCAGGAACCAAACCTAGATTGGATTCCAGTTTATTATAGAACAGTAATGCAGACACCAACATTTCCTCAACCCAGGCCATTTTAGCATCATCAACTGACATGCCCTGTACAATACCAACCAACAGGTCTTTAGAATGTGAAGGGAGCCAAACTACATGGGTAAACGACATGGATTCAGACATGGGGTGAAATTAATGTAGGCATTGAGAAATGCAGAATGCAATGGGTGAAAATATGCAAATTCCACAGAACCAGTGACCTGTCCATGATTTAAATCCTGCTTTTATTAAGTAGGGATAATAAAACACTGCAACACAGTGCTTTCCTAAAGTACAGCAATAGGGGTGTATTTGATTTGATGTTTGTGCTGATTGACAATAACAGTATATTTTTACTTATGAGAAGCAATTATTGCCAGAAGAGTTTGCAAAATTTTAAAATGAATTCCATTTCAGATGAGTCATTTATTCATGCAATTTGTTTATTCCCATTCAGACTTTTAGGCACTTCAGCCTAAAACTGCTTATATAAATGTACTTTTACTGAACTGCCTGGTGGGTTTTATGACATGCTGCACTCCAGGGAAGCTGCTATTCACTGAATACAATCTGTATGCCAGACTTTTAAAATAAAACTGAAAGAGAAGGAAAATTCGTAATGGATATATTTTTTATGATTTGAGAATGAGTGATTCATGTTGCTCATGTGAAAACATGTGTTAATGATGCATCCTTGCTATTTCGTTCTGTCTTTAATGAGCTGCTGCTTACTAACAACAAAACATTTTAATCTTTAAGCCAATTAAAAGAGGTATTACTGTAAATTTTCTGGTATATTTACATTAGTGAACTTTATCATTGACCAACCAATGTTAAGAAATATTTTTTTATACTTAATATCCCTAAACGTTATATAGAGCATATACAATGATCAGCTACAGCATTAAAATCCGGTGAAGTGAATAGCATTGAGTATCTCATTACAGTGGAATTTATCAAAGGGTGGGGTATATTAGGCAGCAAGCGAACCATCAGTTCTTGAAGGTACTGTGGTGAAAGCAAGAAAAATGAGCAAACAGGAAGATCTTAGTGACTTTGACCTGGGCCAAATTGTGATGGCTAGATGACTGGGTCAGAGCATCTCCAAAGCAACACGTCTTGTGTGGATGCAATGATCGGTACCTACCAAAGGTGATCCAAGTAAGCACAACCTGTGAACCAGAGACAGGGTCATGGGTGCACAAGACTCATTGAGGCACGTAGGGAGTGAAGCTAGCCCATTTGGTGTGATCCTACAGAAGAGCTACTGTAGCAAAAATTGCTGAAAAACTAAGTGCTGGCCATGAGTGAAACGTGTCTGAATACACAGTGCATCACAGCTTTCTGTGTAGCTACAGACCGGTCAGAAGGTCCAAGCTGACCCCTGTCCACCTCCAAAAACACCTACAATGGGCATGTGAGCATCAGAACTGAACCATGGAACAATGTAAGAAGGGAGCCTGGTCTGATGAATCACATTTTCTTTTAGATTAAATGAAAGGCCGGGTGTATGTACATCATTTAACTGGGACAGAGATGGCACCCCTATTGGAAAGGGCTAGTTGGCATTATGGGAAGGCAAGCCGCAGAAGCAGCATCATGCTCTAGGCAATGTTCTGCAAGGAATCCTAGCACTTTGGTATTACCAGATGGACAAGCATCCCAAATTAACATATTTGTAGTACCTTCCCTGGCCAGGATGAAATTGAAAGATTGGCTATAAGGGAAGTTTGTTCCCCCAGGGCTCTAGATGGCAGCATCCCTGGATATCAGTGTCTGTTTGGACAAAAGCAGGGAATGCAGGGAATTGTAGTCCAGTAACGCAAACCTGCTGGGATCCATGGGTCCCACAAGAGAGCTCTTCAGTGAGATACACTCCCTGTTATTTGGGACTTCCGTATGACCTGGAAATGCTTCCAACAGGCAAAAGCCCTGGCACCGGAAGTACTCCAAGGTCCTCAATAAAAGGAACTGCACTACCTTATCTATAGGATTTGGAGCTAAGAGGAAGAAAGGTAATAATCTACTGGAGGAGAGCAGTGCAGTAGAGAGAGGAGAGGAAAAGGGGAGGAAGAGAAGAGACAACTGGTTTTGTGCTTGTTATACAAGGCATTCTTGTAATAAAGCACCCTTTATTTGAACCTTGGATTGTCTTTTATGTGTTCGTGTTTGGGGTTGGTGACCCACTGCCACCCCTGAGCCTTCACCTATACAGTATATGTACTGTATATATAAACACATACATCAGTACAGGGCAAAACTGTACAAAGCATAAATTAACAAATAGATTAAATTACCTGTTTTTCTGATCTACTAAATTAAGAAATTCTGTTTTTTATTTGATAAGATCTGGGTGCAGTGTGTATTGCTTTGGTTAATTTTGATTTTCATGTGTTTTCTTTATTCATTGTTTTTTAAACTGCCTACTCCTAAACCCATATGGCATGTCTATATATTTTAAATTCAGAAGATGGCTCTATTTTAGAAAATGTAAATACTGTTAACTATTAAATTCCAACTAGGAACATCAAATGTTCAGCAAGCAAATCATATAATAAATGAGCATCAATAAATGCTTGCATTCACTTCTTCAATTTTTAATCATGAAAATATGACTTTAAATATTTGTGCATTTCAAATACTATAGTTAATTGCCATCTGTGATAGCTGAGAAAGATGCTTACATTGTTTCATTTACTGTACTTGAATAAATCAGTTAGGATTACATTTGGCTCAAGATAGAAGCCAACCCTAGAAGTTTTATACTTTAATCACAGGGCACACTCATTCACACCATACACAGTTCAGTTCATACTGAGCAAATTAACACACATCTTTGTGCTCTAAAACATATTTGTAAAAAAGAAAAAATAAACTTGCAAACCTAGTTTCTGAGAGCTGTAAAAATCTCATCTTTTACATTAATGATAAATAGTTATTGCTATGGCTATAAATCCACTTGACTTGTTAAATGTATAAATTTCAGCATATAGTTACGTGTGTCATGTGGTCAGTAATCCTCCATTAAAAGGATGATCTTTGTGCCATAACCTTTTCAGACTTGGCACCACATATAGAATGAGAGCACAAAAATAAGAATAAATAAAAATGATTCTAGCTGAATATGACAGAGAGGACCAGAACCTGGCAGATGTTCAACTAGTTATGGTTCTGTACTTAGAAAATGCTTGACCCTAAGGGACAAAGCAAACACATTGTAGCCTATTGTGACATCTGGTACTCAGTTGTCCTGACTACACTGGATTAATGTCAGTTTCAGGATCATATTTAAAATTCTTTCCCTTTTAGGCATATGTTGCCTTCAGGGTCTTAGATACCCTGTTACAACCTGTGTTTTATGCATGCTTGAACAGCTGTTTAAAGATACAATTATGCTGTAGTTTTTGTTGTTAAATGCTGTGAATATGAATTAAAACTACCTTAAATGGCAATACATTTTTTTTATTTAGGAAAACTTTAATAATATATGTAAACTAATATTACACGTGTAGTCTCTCTTTGGGCAGCATAGTGATTAGGACTGCCAACTCACAGTGCATAGAGCCAGATTGATTTCAAAAGGAAGCTAGCTGCCTTATTCCTTCACGCAGTTTCTTTTTGCATGCATTTTCTGCGAGGGCACTTGTTTTCTCCCACAAACAAAAACCCACACACATATATACATTAGTGACTGAAAATGGGTTTTGGGTTTGTGTTTGTACTCTGTCATGGACTATGCAAACCCATAAAAAACTGATTTCTATTGTAATATGTGAATCTGTTGCTCTGGCCCCCCTTGACATCAACCAGGAATAACCTGGATTGATAATGAATGGATAGATAATCTTTGACTGTTTTAAATTGAAATGGAGGAACTGGCCCAACAACAAATCCATGTAGGATGATCTAATTATTCTGAATTAATTTAAATGTAGCATGAGGTGGGCTCCCAGAGACTTTAAAAATGTTTAAAGGATTAGTTCTTATGCTGTATTCTCTGAAACAAGTCTGTTAGTTTTCATTATAGCCAGTTGAAGCTGAAGAATTCATCCTTCCCAGTATTTTTGTTTTATTTTTTTGGCCTTTAACTTTACAGATCAGTCGTTATAACTACTAATTAGGCACGCAGCCTTCTTGTAGTTCCCAATAGTAAATTTACAACCAACAGCCTGCAATTTTCACAAATTATAAAATATCCTTAACAATTGAGGTTGTACAGTTTTAATCAATTTACAAACCAGAGCTGCCAAAATGGACATTTAATGCTGTAAGAAGGCAACATTACTGGACATTGTAATAACAATAACAGCGTGCAATTCTGAATCCCATTACCAGTAGTTAAGAGGAACAGTTATTTTTACAGCCTCATGACATTCAACATTAAAGAGACATTTCTCGATAAAACCAGTGATATTCCTTTCAATTGTGGACAGCATTTTTCGTTACCTTCACAGAAAGAGGAGATGCATTGATTACATACATTTCACTTACCATTCCCAAATACCTGTACAAATGTGGTCCTTGTTTCTATCATATCTAAGCTTTTTTTCCTTCATCAAACCAATATATTACACATTTTTATGAGGATTTCTTGAATCACATTTTTCAGTGCATGCAAGGATTTAATTTTTTGTTTTGGATTTCACACTGTAAACATATTATTGACATTAAAGCAAAATTATTTAAAGTATTAAGAGCACACAAGAAATTTGACTAGTCTGGTAGCTTGCAAATAAAAAATAATTGGTTTTATTCTTTAAATTATAAATGGATGCCTATTGCATACAGTACGTAAATATCAAGTGTAATTGCAAATTCCACATGCTGCAGTTTCTTCATACAATGGCTAATGGTGTTCTGTCACAGCATACTGACCATTTCTAAGAAATGCAGGATGTTGTCAAAAATTTAATCAAGGCTTTCTTTTTATCTATGCTTGGTGACTACAGCCCTTTTTCTTGCCTCGCCAATTGCCTGCCATCCACTCTTACAGTGTGGTACCACAGTTTCTCTTAATAGGATTGAGTTTAGTATTTTCAAATGGAGAGTCCCACATCCATATTCAAAGGGGAGTATTTGTTTCAGAAATTGCATTCTGATTTCTATTATCTGTGTTAGATATGTTGAAGCTCCATTCAATCAGTTATTATTTAGTAAATATAGTGCCTTCTTTAGCATCCCTTCATCTGTTTTCTAAACCTCCTTAATTACATTTATAATGAGGGCTAAAACCTATGCTAGCAGTATTGGGTGCAAGACAAGGCAACACTTTGCATAGGACAACATGCAATCATAGGGCACTCTCACTTACTCATTAATGTTCACTCACATCCAGTTACCAGTTAACCACATACATACTAACTGGGGATGCAAGAGAAATCTTTAGTACAAGTGGAAAAATTAATGCAGACACAGGGAGAGCATGTAAACAGTGACAGAAACCAAATTCAAACCCATTCCCTGGAGTTGTGAAACAGCATACAGTCAATCACTTCCCCACTGCCACTCTCAGCATACAGTTAAGTTTAGCCCACCATTACAAAATATGTAAACAGATTTACTTGTCTCATAACATGTTGGACTATTTTATGGAACATTTCCATCATTTTTCTACAATTTTGACTGCTAAGGTTTTGCTTCCCTGCTTATGGGTACATCACTTAATACTGTTAGTTATTCACTTGTCAATACTATACTTTTTTCTCACTTATACATACACAGTGAAACCAAGTCTACCAGTTCATCTAAGTAAGACAGAAATGTGTAGTGTATGGATTTGGCTCAAAGTAATCTGAAAAGGTTATTGTTAAAAACATTGTACTGTAGTATGCATTATACTTTTTAATGTTTTTTCAAGTCAATTCAGTGTATTCTTATAATGCACACCTCCACTTATATGCACAGTGCATTGTGCTTTTATGATAAACACGGTACCTGTAAAATATACCACAGAATAATAAAGGCACAAAACAAAATGTTCAAACACCAACATTTATTCACACACAATGTTGTTTTTTTCCTTCCTTTTATTATGAAAGCATTGCATTTTAAATGGTGTGAATGTGTTTCACCTCTTGCTTAAAGCACCTTACACCTTTAAGAGAAATAAATGAAAAAAAGAATCATATGTGTATGCTATTATCCCAAGAGTGCAGTAGTTTATCCCAGAACATTGCACATTATATAACACAGTCTATCAATTCAATTATTGTGAAATTAGTACTGTGAAAGTCACAGAGAACAGAAAGGGACATTTCTTTTTGGAGAGAGGAAAGTTCATGTCTGATGTTCATCATTGTGCTCAGGCATTAAGCTATTATTTTATACAATATGCTTTGAGTACCATCATAAAATGGAGTAATTAATTTTAATACATTGGTAATTTACATTACACTAGGGAGTGATGACATGCTGTATGTTGTTTGGACATGTAGGTAAGAATTTTACTGCACACGTGACAATACTACTGCTACTACTATAATAAAGCATCCAAGAAAAAAATTAAAATAAACACAAAATCAGAAGGATGGGACAAGATAACTTACAGGGAAATGTTGAGACCCTAGTAAAAGACTACAAACATTCTGGCATCAAATCAATATAGAATAGTATAGAAGAGTCAGTTCTAAAAGAAATAAGTACATTGTACATTAATAGCAAACGAAAAATTCAAAGAAAAAAAGAGGTCAGTTTCTTTTTAGATATGGTTTGACAATTAAAATCTTTGGAACTTCATGAACAGGCATGGGGAGACATCTTCACATTATTTAGAATAAAGACATGAACGCGTGGTAAAATATATATCTTTATCACTGGTTTTCTTTTATTTTAAAGGAGAAGATATTAAAATTAGAATGAACATACAGTGTATAGTAAATAGCACCATTTTAGGTGTGAATAATATGATATATATCTGTAGCTGCATCTTTCCCTGGTTTCCAAAATTGAGCAGCTACTGAGTTAGCAAATTAGGATCCAGCATGAGTCAAACATGTAACAACAGTTACTTTCTATATTAAAGGTTGTGTTATTTCTCTATGGCAAACTTACATATACTTTACTTAATACATTCAGTCAGTACGTACAGCACATTCAGTATGGTTAATATGTGCAATATGATATGATACTGTTTTGAAAACTGTTTCCCCACATCCATTACCAACTGCAAGGTAGATAACAAACTGGGGCTATTCTGTAGTCAGGGGGACAAAGAATAATTTCAGTTCAGCTTTTGGGGGATATAATAAAATTTTAACATCCATCCATCTTCTAACCCGCTGAATCCAAATACAGTTTCTTTTCACATTTTGGTTTTCAAATAGCCTGAGCATTAATACTCAAAAAAGAGTTTCCACTCAGCAACAACTGAACCCAATGCCATAACAAAAACTAGGTAATACTGTTGAAATAGGTTAATCACATCAGACTGCTGACAAATGATGATGTTACAGTATCTGTGAAAAAAACAAGTAAAATGTACATCTTTTATTTGATTATGGTAGTTTTTTACTGTTGTTGGCATCATAGGTGTAACACTATTCACATAAATAGAACAGTTAAAATAATGTTATTTTAATATATTAAAATGTTGTACATGTTGTTTACAATTTTTGTACTGTAGTGGCAACCTATGACTAACTACTGACATGTTTCTTTTTTCCAGGAATAGATAATCTCTATGAGAGGGCTCTCTATTTGCGCAAAATCTTACTAACATTTCCAAGATCAGTCCTAATAGTGATGAGATATCTTTTTGCCTTCTTAAACCAGTAAGTTCTGTTTTCATTGTTTTTGGATCATTTATGTTGTTTATTATTTGTAGTTAAGCTAAAGGACTTCTGTGGCTCACCCATTTAGGTGGAGCTGTGAGTACAAGGTCTAAGCTTTAATCTCACTCGGAGGAAAGAGCTTTGGCTCATGGTAATTGTGGACTACTGTGACATGAAAAGACCTTTTTTTAATTAGTCTCTGGAAAAAGGTGCACAAAAATATTACATTCTTACATTATTGATCTGAAGATTACAGAATGCAATGTAAACAAGATTAGAATAATAGTACATTAGCTATTGATGTGTTAATACAAGACATCTTTTTGTATAAAGTATTTTCTAATAAAGAATGCTGTCAAATGTTCTTAACATGTGATGTTCTAGCCATGATAATTTGAAACTGCAATTCAGCAAGACTATCTAAGCATCTATAACAGTTTACATTTGAAAGCACCAACAAAGTGAATCATTTGAACAATAAATGATTGTAATATTTTGAATATTATTTTAAAATTCCTGAAGCTACTATATAATATATAGTTCTGCTACCTGTAAGAAGAACTTAGTGCCCTTCTGAGATTACTTAATGTGTTTTTGCTCTATATGACCGACCAGTATTGTCATTACAGTATTTTCAGCCCTCACTTCTGGTCATCTTGATTCAGGCTTTAAACCCTAGGCTGTTTGTCCTGTGGCCCTCATTGTTGAGCCCAACAAGTTAAATGCCAAATGTTCAGTTCACTGCGGTGGGTTGGCACCCTGCCCAGGATTGGTTCCTGCCTTGTGCCCTGTGTTGGCTGAGATTGGCTCCAGCAGACCCCCGTGACCCTGTATTCGGATTCAGCGGGTTAGACAATGGATGGATGGATGGATGTTCAGTTCATTTGCAGTGTACATATACAGTATTGTAGCATTTCCACTCTCCTTGGGTTGTTTTTAACAACTTAGTAAAACAAAATTCTGCACAGAATTGAGGTAGAAGAGTTTTGAATATAATATGTGCACACTTTGAAATTCAATATTTTTCCACAACTCTTGTCTAGCATGGTGTGTGTATCTGATCCAGAACATCTTTAGACACTCAAATTAACATCTGGAACATTGAAAACAGTGTTATTATGCTACATTTAAGATAACAGCAAATTTATTATAGTTTCATGTACATCAGAAGATATATAGGATAACCATCCGTTTTTGAAACACCAGTTATAAGTTTCTCATAATAGTCTATTATAAATTGGATCAGTGATAATAGGCATTTATAATGTGTATGTACTCACCAGAACTGCCTACTCAGGGAACATGTGTTTGAACAAATTACTTTAGAAATACATAAATGTTTTAATTAATTAATATTGTTTTTTATCAGTATGCTGCTGCTGGAGTATGTGAATTTCCCCTTGGGATTAATAAAGTATCTATCTATCTATCTATCTATCTATCTATCTATCTATCTATCTATCTATCTATCTATCTATCTATCTAATGAGTATTTCCTGGAGGGTGTGGAAAGTGAATTGTGTGCTCATACAGCAGTTTTAAGAGAGTGTAATGAACTTTGTGCAGTTGTATTACTATATGGCTAGCAAAATGTTTACAGTATTTATTAATGACTTCCTCAAACTCTGCTGTATTGCATGACAAAGCCTTAGATATCAAAGAGCAGGTAGAAAAAGTATATTGTATAAGTTACAACTTGAGAAAATATCTGTGAAAATAAAAATGTTGTAAATGTCACTCTGTATGTTGAAATTAATAAGTGTTTCATAACTATTGCAGCTTATCACAGTACAGTGATGAAAACATGATGGATCCCTATAACCTAGCTATTTGCTTTGGTCCCACATTAATGCCTGTGCCAGACATACAGGACCAAGTTTCTTGTCAAGCACATGTTAATGAGATAATTAAAACCATCATAATACACAATGAGGTCATTTTCCCGGATGCCAAGGAGTTAGAGGGCCCCGTATATGAGAAGTGCATGGCTAGTGATGATTATTGGTAAGATATATTTTGTTACCCTTTTTACATTATTATTTTGATCGCTGTATGCTTTAAAAGCTAATTATCTTGGGCTTTTGCATTAAAACTGTTCTGAAATTATGTTTGTAATACTGTATAAATGCATTTTGTTTTTCCTGGATACTTAGGTTTTCATACCACAGCCAAAAGAAGGTTGTTCTAGACTGGACGTGTATGATAGAGTGAGTACGTGTATGATAGAGTGAGTGTTTGTGAGCCTGACTGTGTTCTGAAAGTGTTGATTGTGATTCCTACTGGTGGGCATAAAATCATTTAAGTAAGTTCTTACCAAGTGAAAGGAGCAACTGTCATTGGTATGAAGTTGGATAAGTCTGAGAATTATTAGGAAGATATTGATGTGTCTTATGTACATCCAAAACTGAAAAAACAGAAATAGTTTATGAATGGTATGTTTTCCTTTGATTTCCTTCCCTGTATCTGAGCATCACATGCTGATAACAGTGAAAACCATAGGTTATGTTTGTTCTGTTTTGGGTATGATTTCTAAATGCACTTTATTACATTATACTTTTGTGTGTGTATGTGTGTGTGCATCTGTTAACTAAAAACAGAAGTATGATATACAGCATATTTCTTTTTAAGATGCTTAGACTTTTACAAAATTCTTCCCTGAACTAGATTAAGCAGGTTCAGAAAAAAACCAGATATTAGATAATTAAATATTTTTAAGCACATCTGAACAAACTTAGAATCGATTAGCTTTTCATTTCAAATGTTGTCCTCGTGGTATGCCTCTCTTAGTTATTATGCATTATGTCTCTTATACGGGTAAACATTTCCTCCCTTATTCCCAACAGGATTTACTGTCTATATATTCTAATAAGTGTTAAAAATCCTATTCTTTTTTACACCAAGCACCCTAGTGTATACTGTATGTGAAATACACAGATGCCAAAAGTTATTTTCTATAACATAATTATAGGATTACATTTGCCCAGTCTGTGCATGTATTTTGAGGAGCTGCTTCTTGATAGGGTCATTTGGACTCTCCAGGCAAAACTCTTTGGGAGTTAACCATAATCTTTTTTTCAAATGTGTAAATGGGGTAGACAAATTAAAGATGAGTCAGATTTTTGCAACTATTAATTGCTCAAAATGACTCAGTACCAAAAAACAGTGGTGAAAAATAACTAATTATATTTACTTTTGTTATGTACTTTTTAAAGTATTTTTATATTCTTGTACTTTTAACTTTAAAAGTAGACTTAGCAACAATTTTACTTTACTTCATTTTTAAGATGGGTGATCGCAAAGTAAGACTACTTAATAGATGATATCCAGTTTCCTTGTTTTCCCTGGCTCAGTTAATGCAGCTCACCACTGTGTGATGATCAAGTGCATTTTCCAAGAACTGAGTAGGCTCTGTAGAAGTTCCTGCCTTAAATCTTGTCTGTAGTGACTTTATATTTCTTCCATCAGCCGCCATATTGAACTTTTCAACGGTCTTTGTTACTTATGGGCCCATCTTCAAGAAATTTGTGCAGGGGTTCCCAACGCTAACTGAATCCTACTTACATACATATATACGTCCGTTGCCTGCAGCTTGGTCGCCGTGTGAGGCGGTGTTGGGTCACCCATCCCAACGCCTCCCACGTTGTTGACTGCCTGCCTATATAAGGCCGTCTGTCGCTCCAATCTCTACATTCCCTTCCTTGCTTCTCCATTGGATTCACGTCTCCCTGCTGATAACTACAGCCTTTTTATTTAATCCACGGCTTCTCCGCTGTTTTATTATTCATTTATTACGATTATAGTTATTGTGTAGGTATTTTAGACTTACTTTACATTGTTCAGGTACCCATTTCCTTTATCATTCCAGCCGTACCCCCATTAACATGTCTATCAAGGTGATCACCATCAATCAAAGAACTGTCACTTACCGAGTGGTTTCCATGCCTGGAGAAGGCATCTACCTTTTCCATTCTCTTTGTTACATATTGCACGGCCATATCAGGCTCACTCTTGATATCCGGAAGAACATTGTGTCTTATGTATTGAATGACTGGAACAGGTTCAAGGTGTGGACTGATGATGGTACAGGAGATAATTATTCTACACAGGAGCACTAGAAGAGTGAAATGCTTAAGCCCTTCACCTATGCATCTGCATGTGAGTTGATGGCTGCCGCTGAATTGTTTGGTTGTCGCTTTCATGTGTACCAAAATGGCCAAATATTTTACACCTTTGGACAACCGCCAATGCCTCTTAAGCATCTTAGATTCACAGGTGACGATTTCAGTAGTAGACACTTTGATGTTTATGAATGTTTAAACTCTCAAAAGCTGGATGTGAAGTTATCGATGAAACCGGTTGAATACTTACAACGCTTGACAGATGCCGAATGTCTCTTCAACACAAGTCCTACAAATACTGTCGTAATTGAAATAAACCATGAAACTCAAACCGATTATGACAGCAGCAATCCAAGCTGTGAGATTTGAGGCAAGATTGCTTTTTACATGGCCAACTGTATGTTGCATGCTCAAGAGTAAGCTCAGCGCACAGCTTGGTCATATTACAACCGGAGGGCTGAACTCACAATGTGGTATACAAAGATCCATAACAAATAATTATTGGTATATTTTCCCTCAGTTTAAAAAGGTTTAATTTTCTTCTTAATAAAAATTTTAAGGCAGTATTTCACCGCTGCGAAGCGTGGGTATTTTGCTAGTAATATATATAGGAGGTGCATTTAGTGTATGCATAAACATGCATTGTGAGCATTGGTAAACATGTAATTCTTAGCAGTGGACGCCAAAGGATGCTTGTCAAAGTTTTGGTTTCACCATTTCAGCAAGACTGCAGGAAAAAGCGGCACATTAAAAACTTCGTTGACAAGTGCCCCTGTGTGAGGCAAGCAGCATCCTAGAATTGGTCACACAAAGGGCCTAACAAAAACAACTCCTTCGATAGCACATGTTTCAACTGAGCAACAGTTGACAAAATATAGTTAGCCATTCTACCGCCCTCCTGATAACTCCTGCTTACATGTTTTTATTTCCCTTTTTTAAGCAATCATGTTTTTAAGGGCTTGCAGCACAATCACAGGAATTTTACTATAGCTATTTTATTGGTGTTTCACTTTGCTGTTTAGAGTTACCATGTTAAGTATGGTTTGTGGTTTTAAAATTTTCTTCTGTATGCTGATTATGTGCAGAATATACTTGCCTCACGTGAACATGATTAAAAAGGCTTCTGTTGATTACGACGCTGTATTGGCAAATTTGTAAGCTTTTCTTTCTACTGAAGTCTTTGCTCTCTCAAGTTATACTTTACTAGCCAACCCGTGCGTAGCATATGCCGCATCATTATCAACGTGAACAGTCAACGTGTCTCACAGCTGCATGTGGACTGTAGCACAGACCAAAGCGAATGAGGATGTGTTTGGTGACATGTTGGGGATGGGCACATGAGCAAGCAGTGTGCATGCCACGAGAGCGAGGGTGGACGCGGGAAGAGGGTGAGAGTTGGCGGGCGGGGCTCTGTCGTGCATTCCCCGTGACACGACAGGAGGGTTAGAGTGGGCGGTCAGGGCTCTGTTGTGCGTACCCCATGGTCGGGCGACTTGGTCGATTACATATACAGTGGAACCTCGGTTAATGACCATAATGCGTTCTAAAACTCTGGTCGTAAACTGATTTGGTCGTGAACCGAAGTAATTTCCCTATAGGATTGTATGTAAATACAATTAATCCGTTCCAGACCGTATGAACTGTATGTAAATATATGTTTTTTTAAGTTTTTAAGCACAAATATACTTAATTATACCATAGAATGCACAGAGTAATAGTAAACTAAATGTAAAAACATTGAATAACACTGAGAAAACCTTGAACAACAGAGAAAACTAACGCTGCAAGAGTTTGTGCTATAGTGCAACGAACCGCTCACTAAAAACACTTTTTTAATGAGTTTTAAGCACAGGGAAAAAAAATGAACATTTGAAAAATCCGTAATTTAATAAATAACCAAGAAAAGTAACATTGCAACAACGCACACGCGTGCCTGTGTGTGTGTGTCTGTCTCGCGCGCCTGTGTGTGTGTCTCTCTCCTGCGCATCTGTGTGTGTGTCTCTCTCTCGCGCGCTTTTGTATTTGTCTCTCTCTCACGCGCCTGTGTGTGTTGTCTCTCTGTGTTGACTGTAGCACAGACGAAAGCGACTGAGGCTGTGTTTGGTGAGTTGTTGCGTGCGGGCACATGAGCAGGCAGTGCACATACCTCAAGGGTGATGGTGGATGCAGGAGGAGGGTTACAGTTGGCGGGTGGGGCTCTGTCGAACGTATCCCATGGTCTTAGAGTTGGCGGGCGTGGCTCTCTGTCTTGCTTGCTCTCTCTGTCTTGCGTGCCCTTAGTGATATATAGATATATATATATATAGATAATTTCCAGGGCACGATCCAACCTGCGAACATTGCAACCAAGTTCCAGCCTCACTGGGTCACATGTTCTGGGCCTGCACCAAATTAACATTATTCTGGACAAAAAATTTTAATTACTTTTCAGACAGCCTTGGACTCACAATCCCTCCTAACCCATTAACAGCTGTGTTTGGGGTTCTTCCAGAGGGGCTTAAAGTGGAGAAAGACAAACAAATTGTGATTGCATTCACTACACTTTTGGCACACAGACTTATTCTGATAAACTGGAAGAACCCAAACTCTCCTCTTTTAAGTCAGTGGGAAACCGATGTTTTATACTATTTGAAATTGGAAAAAATGAAATACTCAGTTAGATGATCCGTACAGACTTTTTTCAAAAAACATGGCAGGATCTAATCAATAATATTTTAAAATAAGTTCATAAAGCACAGAGAATTTATTAATTTAGGTATGTTTACAAGCCTTAAATGTTACGCCGTTTGGCTTGCTCTCTCTCTCAGGGGTGGGGATCGATCTGTTCTTAACTCAATTTTTCTTTTTGTAAAAACTTGATTGCTTTGTATGGATTCCAATAAAATTAATAAAATAAATATATATAAAAAAAGAAATATATATAGATAATGATAAGTGCAGACTACATTGTCAGCTGATATTTAGAGACTAGCATAGCAAAATGTTCAATGGTAAATCCATCTGTTTCAAACACATAATGCATTTAGAAATGTCTGTTCACCTGATATGCTAGCCCTTACATCTCTCTTTCTTTGTGCTTCTTGTTGCCTTTGTTCATTGGACATTGCAGCCTTCTTGTGGATGTGAGACTTTATGCCTGATGGCAGATTAGAATTAGAATTAGAACAATCTAGACGAGAACAGGCCATTCAGCCCAACAAAGCTCGCCAGTCCTATCCACTTGCTTCCTCCAAGAAAACATCAAGTCGAGTTTTGAAAGTCCCTAACGTCTTACTGTCTACCACACTACTTGGTAACTTATTCCAAGTGTCTATCGTTCTTTGTGTAAAGAAAAACTTCCTAATGTTTGTGCGAAATTTACCCTTAACAAGTTTCCAACTGTGTCCCCGTGTTCTTGATGAGCTCATTTTAAAATACAAGTCTCGATCCACTGTACTAATTCCCTTCATAATTTTAAACACTTCAATCATGTCACCTCTTAATCTTCTTTTGCTTAAACTGTAAAGGCTCAGCTCTTTTAATCTTTCCTCATAATTCAACCCCTGTAGACCTGGAATCAGCCTAGTCGCTCTTCTCTGGACCTTTTCTAGTGCTGCTATGTCCTTTTTGTAGCCTGGAGACCAAAACTGCACACAGTACTCAAGATGAGGCCTCACCAGTGCATTATAAAGGTTGAGCATAACCTCCTTGGACTTGTACTCCACAGATCGTGCTATATAACCTAACATTCTGTTAGCCTTCTTAATGGCTTCTGAACACTGTTTGGAAGTTGATAGCTTGGAGTCCACTATGACTCCTAAATCCTTCTCATAAGGTGTACTCTCGATTTTTCGACCGCCCATTGTGTATTCAAACCTAATATTTTTACTTCCTATGTGTAATACTTTACATTTACTGACATTAAATTTCATCTGCCACAAATCTGCCCAAGCCTGTATGCTATCCAAGTCCTTCTGTAATGATATAACGGATTCCAAATTATCTGCTAATCCACCTATCTTGGTATCATCTGCAAACTTAACCAGCTTGTTACTTATATTCCTATCTAAATCATTTATATATATTAAAAATAGCAGCGGCCCTAGCACTGACCCCTGTGGAACACCACTCTTAACATCGCCAGTTCTGATGAGGTTCCTCGCACCATCACCCTCTGCTTCCTGTGTCTGAGCCAATTCTGCACCCATCTAAAAACATCACCCTGAATTCCCACTTCTTTTAACTTGATGCCCAACCTCTCATGTGGCACCTTATCAAATGCTTTCTGAAAGTCCAGATAAATAATATCATAAGCTCCACTTTGATCGTATCCTTTTGTTGCCTCCTCATAGAATTCCAACATGTTAGTAAAACACGACCTCCCCTTCTGAACCCATGCTGACTGTTCAGAATAACTCCTGTCCTTGTCATGTGTTGCTCAATCTTATCCTTAATAATTCCTTCCATTAATTTTCCTGTGATGCTTGTTAAGCTTACTGGCCTATAGTTGCTTGGATCTGCCCTGTCACCCTTTTTATATAATGGGATGATATTTGCCATTTTCCAGTCCTTTGGAATCTCTCCAGTGCACAGTGACTTCCTAAAAATATGTGTCAAGGGTTTATATATGTACTCACTAGCCTCCTTAAGAACACGAGGATAAATATTATCTGGGCCTGGTGATTTGTTTGATTTCATCTTATTTAATCTGAGCAGCACTTCTCCCTCTACAATTTCCAAATCCCTCAGTACCTCCTTAGTATTTTGTTTACCTCTGGCAGGTTATCCACTTGCTCACTTGTAAACACCTCAGAAAAATGTAAGTTTAGGGCATCTGCTATTTCATTGTCTGTATCTTTTAATTCCCTTTACTATTCCTGATGAACTTGACCTCCTCCTTAACTGTTCTTTTACTACTAAAATACTGAAAGAATCTCTTGGGGTCTTCTTTCGCCTTATCTGCTATATTCCTCTCCAACTGTCTTTTAGCCTCTCTGATATCCTTCTTAATGGTTGCCCTCATTTTCTCATACGCGCTACGGTTCTCTTTGCAGTCATTAGTCTTATATGCCTTATACAGCAGTTTTTTCCTTTGCAACTTCTTTTTTAAATCTTTATTAATCCATCGTGGAGATTTTTTAGTTTCCTATTACTTCCAAATTTAGGTATGTATCTGTCCTGCATTACATGTAAAACATTTTTAAACCTGTTCCACTGCTCCTCGACTGTCTCCACATTTAAAAGCTTATCCCAGTCTATCCTACTTAGACTTTGTCGCATCTGCTCAAAATTAGCCCTACTAAAGTTCAACTTAACAATTTTAGTCTTTGCATCTGTACTCTTACAAAATACTGAGAATTGTATTACATTATGGTCACTTGACCCTAGTGGTTCAATCACCTCTACACCCTCAATTCTATCCTGATTATTACAGAATACTAAATCCAGATAGGCTTCACCCCTTGTTGGTGCTTTAACATGCTGTGTTAAAAACAGTCTGATTACTTCTAAAACTCCTGCTCTTGTGCTCCTCCATCTGTAAGGTTATCCCAGTTAATATTTGGATAATTAAAGTCCCCATGACTATAATATCCCCTGTAAACTTGCCTTTTGATATTACTAAAAGATGTGTGTTGAAATTACTGTCTGAATTGGGTGGTCTATAACACACTCCTAAAATGAGACCTTTTCCCTAATATTTTCCAGGCGAAGCCACATGTCCTCACTAAGATGGGGCTCATCATCCAACTGAAGATGACTTACATTTAATTCCTGTTTGGCATAAACAGCAACCCCACCTCCTTTTCTGTTCTGTCTATCCTTCCTAAAAATGTGTATCCCTCTATGTTACACTCATCCCCATCTTTGTTATTTAGCCAGGTTTCCGTTATTGCTATAATATCATAATTGTGCTCTGCTACATACAACTCCAACTCACTTACCTTATTTTTGATACTTCTAGCATTAAGGCAAGCTATTTTTAATGTGTTAATCCTTCTATCTTTACGTGTTTGCTTAAAATTTACATTACTATGCATTTTTATTTCTACACCATTGTTTGTTCTTCCCTGTATAGATCTAAATCTGGCCTGTCCTAAACTCCCTGCCCCCCCATTCCCTAGTTTAAACAATCCTCGACTAGCCTACACATACGCCTCCCCAATACATTGGTGCCCCTCCGGTTCAGATGTAACCCGTCACGGCGGAACAGGTCCCATCTGTTCCAAAAGGAGTCCCAATGCCCCATAAACCTATACCCTTCTACCCTGCACCAAGATTTGAGCCACGCGTTAAGCCTTCTAATCTCCTCAATCTTACCTGGACTGGCGCGTGGCACAGGCAGAACTTCGGAGAAGACTACCTTGTCAGTTCTGCTCCTCAGCTTGGTACCTAACTCTTTGAATTTGGATCGCAGAACTGACAGACTACCCTTATGTATGTCATTTGTTCCAACGTGGACAATGACAACTGGATCCACCCCCGCTCTGGCCAAGAGCCTATCCACCCTTCCAGGGAGGTCTCCCACCTGTGCTCCCGGAAGGCAACACACCGTACGAGACTCTCTCTCTCTGGAGCACACCTGCGCTTCAATCCCCCTAATGATTGAGTCCCCAACTATCACTACCTCTCTCTTTTTGGGAACTGGTTTTGAGATGCCAGATGTTTTGTTGTTTTATATATATAAATGATTTTAATTACATGCTTACCATGCATTTTGTTATCATGATATAATTTCTGCATGTTTTAGTATCTGAATTATACAGGGTGCTTCAGTGATATGCACTATTAGTGTAATAGGTTGAGTTGGGCCAAAAACATTTTAATAACAACCTAAATAATATATCAGCCTAATGATTGTTTTCAAAGTGTAACACCTCCGCCACACCAGGAAGTGCTGCCGGAAGACCATCATCAAGCACCTGGAGCACATCCGGGGCATGATGAAAGTCGAAGCGCGATATAGCGAGGGATCACTGTATATATATATACTAGCAAAATACCAAATAACTGCAGCGGTTCTTGTAGCCATCTACCAGTCTTCGAGAAGTAGTGTGTTAAAGAAGCAATGAAAAGAAGAGGAAACATTTTGAAAATAACGTAACCTGATTGCAAATGTAATTGTTTTGTCACTGTTGTGAGTGATGAGTGTTGTTCTCATATATATATACATACATATATATCTACATATATACACACACATATATACACACATATACTGTACATATATACACACACATATATACACACAAATACATATATATATACATACACACACACATATATAAACATATATATACATATACATACATATCTACATATATACACACACAGCTATTTCGTATCAGTGCAATACGCTGTTTGTTAAAACGGTTGACTCCCGCTCTTACGTGCAATAACAAATCAAATCATTCAGTTGTCTTTGCTCATATGTCATTTTAGAGCTGGGCCTGGCATCTTTTTGGCCACAAGTTCGTTTCTGTTTGGTGTGAGGTTCTGTGTTGTGGAGATTCTCAGGATGGATTGCAGGTGCTCATCAGTGAGGCGACTCCTGTGTGCTGTTTTCTTAGTCTTTATCACTGAGAAGAGCTTCTCACACAGATATGTGCTACCAAACATGCACAAGGTTCGAGCCGCATGTAGACGGACTTTTTTTGTTCTTCAAAGTCACCAAAGCGCCGTGCAAACTCAGTGCGCAATATCTCTAGCTTCGCGAACCGCTGCATTATGGGATCTGTAGTTTATTGTGTTACCAGCGCTTCATATACCCGGGCTTTAATAACAATAATACAGTATATAAAATGATCTCAAGGGCGGATATAATTACGCGGGGCGGATGTGGCCCGCGCCCTTGAGTTTGACACATATGGACTAAATAGAACTTGAAAAGATATATTTTTCAAATGTGATCGGCCAATTCAGATAGAGTTGACGCCAAGACTACAGCCTGCATGCCTCAATGAGTCATCCTCCCTCGCTCTTACTTTTTACCGCTCATCTAATGAATACACTGAGTATGGCTTTACCAAAACAATCATTGATGGCGAATAAAGTATCCATTATTCGAGTATGTAGAGCGGGATATATATATATACATATATATATATACCCGCGTATCGCAGTGGAGAAGTAGTGTGTTAAAAAAGGTAGAAAAAGAAAAGGGAACATTTTAAAAATAACGTAACATGACTGTCAATATACAGTATTTGTTTTGTGAGTGTTACTGAGTGTTGCTGTCATCAAGGATTTGATTATCATTATTTCTTTCAATCAGGTTCATATTTGTAGGATGTGTTGTGTTCAAGTTACATTCCGTGTTTGTCAATCGTTGTAAAGATGACAGGTTTCATTCATCGATTCGTTTCTTACTGCATCAATAAACAGCTCGTCTTCTTCTTTATCTGAGACCTGACACACTGCATGCACAGGTTTTTTACACTGTCTTCCTTTAGCGGGACATTGACTTTTTCCACCATGTGCTTTGTTTCCACAGTAGCTGCATTTATGAATATGCTTATCAGACGCTTCATATTTTTTGCTGCCTTTTCAATTGTGTAATTGGTTTTGTTCAGCACTCTTTGGAACTGTTGCTTTTATCTGTGCACTCGTCCAGTTCACGTGAGCCACTCGGTGTACTTGCATCGAAGGTTCCCAGCTGTGCTGGTGCCATCTCGTGCTATGTCCATAGCTTTATTTAATGTTACCTTAGTCCTGGCACTTAAAACTCTCTCTCGCAGTTTCGCTGAGTTTGTGTCAAACACCATCCTGACCATCTCATCTTCCTCTCCATAAGCACAGTCCTTCACCCGTGAATATTTACCCGTGGCAGTTTGCTATTGGATTGCCGCTGACGGACGGCCTTATATGGGCAGGCACTAAATTACAAACGCCAGCGCAGCCTGTCTATGAACTTAATTTAAAGTGTAGGTTTACATCGTGCTTTGTTTCCGTAGCAGAACTCATGAATATGGTTGTATATGTCACTCGCCGCTTCTTATTGTTTCGCTGCCTTCTCAATTATATAATGCATGTTTTCTTGAGCGCTTTTTGAGGTCTTCCTGGTTTTCTATGTACTGCGTGATTACGTGGAGGCGTGATGATGTCACACTAAACTCCTTCCCGGCGTTGAAGCTCATCTCCATTACAGTAAATGGAGAAAAACTGCTTCCAGTTATGACCATTACGCGTAGAATTTCGATATAAAACCTGCCCAACTTTTGTAAGGAAGCTGTAAGGAATGAACCTGCCAAATTTCAGCCTTCCACCCACACGGGAAGTTGGAGAATTAGTGATGAGTCAGTGAGTGAGTGAGTGAGTGAGTGAGGGCTTTGCCTTTTATTAGTATAGATATATATATATATACATACATACTATATATATATGTGTGTGTGTGTATATATATATATATATATATATATATATATATATATATATATATATATATATATATATACTCATATCATAATCATATATATACTTTATATAAATATATATAGAAAAACATGTATTTTGATCAGTAACATCAGTTTTTTTTCTGTGTATATTTTACTTATACGTTGCAATGTACAGCATGGATATTTGAGAATATTTACTGATTTTATTTTTATTTTCAGAAGTAAATAAATTGTACTTTTTCTTGAATAGTTTTTGTTTATGTTTTAATTCATTTACTTGAGTTGATTTTTTGCACTTTTTCCACCTCTGCCAATAAGGCACGTCAAAAGTCATATTTTTATTAATTATTAGCTAACCAAAAAAGCTTGATGGACAGAATATTCTCTCATTTTCAATATTATTCACTTCATTGGCATACCTTCAACAACAAAACTTAAATTTGACAGCATTTTCATTTTTCAAGTGGCACACTCTCCCAGAAAAATTGGTTGTTTGATCTTGCAGGCTATTGCTAGCTCAAAAACACACACATAGCTTAAAGCAGGACAACACTCACAGACTAAACGTGTTACACAGCAAATGAGCAAACAACCACAGTGTTTTAGCTTTTTAAATTAAACCACTTTTGCCCTTGTTACTTCCAGATTATCCCTCCTGCCCTTCTTTCAATCTACAGAATCTACAATCTACCTCACTCCTTGTACTAACATGGTCATTATGATTATTACTCAGTCAGTTCAGTATATTTGTTTCCCTTAATATAATATATTGGAACAAAAGAAACAAGAATTATTTCACTTGTAGAAATTTGTTATTCATGCATTTCTGTTAATCAATAAGTTATTTCCACTGTCTGTCATTTTACTTAAGAAGATTGATCTGTTTAAAGCCATTTTGTAAATTTAATTTTGTTTCATATATCACGTAGTACCTTCCATAGTGAGCTCTATGACATAGAGCTAAAAATGTGCATTATTGACATGTGACAAAATTTATTTTCTGTGTATAGTTAGTTTGTTCGATTACATTAAAGGATTATTGTATCTACATATGAAACTTTAATTTATTTTATTTAGAAATGTTTTGCATTAATACGTGAATCTGTAAACTTATTATATTGCCAACTGAAACTGACCCTGTATGAGTAAGGGTGCTTTGTGATAAACTGGCACCCCAGAATTGGCCCCTGCCTTGTGGATCTAGCTGGTGTAGGCTCTGCTTCCCTGTGTCCCTGAACTGGAGAAAGATATTGGAAAACTGGTGAACGGTTAAAATTGCTACCATCTTAGAAAAGGCCTAAGTAGAATGTCCTGATGATGATGTTACAATTTATCTGATTTTGTTAATCTTTGATGAATCACTGTATGTACCTATAGCAAAAAATATGTAAGAGCAAAGCTTTAAATAGATAAGCATTCAAGTCGAAGTACTTTCTTTTCATATTGCTAAATTTGGAAATACGTTTCTTTTACTGTTTGAATTTATGTTTCCAGATAATATTTAATGTTTAATTTATTTTATACCTAAATATGGCGGTTCAGACCTCTGACATAAATTAATTCAGAAGATTGTTTGCTTCTAGTATTGAGGAAAAAGAGCTGGCTTTCTAAGTACAGGTTAATAACCAAAGTTTATCCCATTTTATTTAAGAAGACAGTCATTAGTCTCAAATAATTGATTAATTAAAAATTTATTTTAATTACAAATTTCTTTATTCTTTTTTAGTGATAGTCCCTATAGTGAACATGGCACTTTGGAAGAAGTTGATCAAGACATGGGGACAGAACTGCATACAAGTGAAGATGGTAATTTCACTTAGTTTCTTATGATAGAAAATAATTTTAAGTATTATAATTTGTTTGATTGAAGAAATCTAGTCATTTTGACAACATTTTCAAAAGATGCAAGAAATAATACTGAATTAATATTCTTCCACCACACTAGATTGATTTCCTTGGTGTGGAGTGCACCTGAAAAATGTATACTGTAGTTCATATTTTTATATTATCATTTATAACTGACACTTATTTAAAATGAGCTTCTCAGTACTTACTATATATTGTATATACAATGATGACTGGCTCTTTGTGATAATGAAGTTACTAATGTAACTAAAGTTGCTTATGTCTTCTGTGGTTTAGCTGTGTCATTCCACTCCTGAATGGAATGCCGAGGATAATAACACATATATTTCTGAGTTTTTTGTCTAGTCTGAATAGTAAGTGTAATACTGGAAATATCACTTTGTAGTCATACTTTTTTCAGTTGTTCAAATACAATGACTCCGCATTTTAGAAGGGCGATCATCTGAAACAAAAATAAAACTAACAGCATATTAAAATTTTGTTTCAGTTTAATATTATTTGTATAAAGATGTTTCAGACCATAATAGTACAAAAACTGTTAACTGACACAAGCTTTTATTAAATAGTCCTGCTGCTTAATATTAAACTGTTTATCCCATTAATGTTTGGTGAACCAATAGAAAAAAATATTAGCACAAAAGCTGGAACTTTGTTATGCCCTGAAAACCAATTTCCCTGTGATCTGAATAAACTCCAAGATAAAGTAGCATTCGTTGTGATTTCACATGTTTTCCGATGATGAAGAATAACAAGTTATTAGCAAACCATGCTCTGCATACAACCTTTACTGTAATGGTCTAAGTTGTACCAATAATGGTCCCACAGAAGAAGAGCAAAGAAGGACAACAATTGTTTAAAAAAAACACTAAGCACTATTAGCACTAAGGTTATTATAGTTAACGAAAACTAAAGTCAAAACTAAAACGGTTAATAAAAAAACATTTTTGTTAACTGAAATAAAATAACTAAGCTGAAATGAAAAACAAAAACTAAATGAAACTATTGAAGTAGCTGGAAATAATACATTTACTAAAAATATTTTTAGTTTTCGTCACAACTGGATTTACACAAGGGTTAACCTGGGGTGCAGGGGTTTCAGAATTAATCAAAATATATTAATAAGAATTTCATATATTTTTGTTTTGATTAAATATTCTTATTGTTAGTCTTTAACCCTTGTAACTAATTCTAAAACTGAAAGTTTTCCACCATGAACCACCCGCATATATTCATCTAGTGAACTGCGGCTGGTAACGGAGTGTAAGTGTTCACACAGTATTTGCAGTGACAGAGCAAGCTGAATATGGGCGCATAAAGTGTGTGACGAAGAATGTGATTTACTGTGATAACAGTTACAGTTCTTCAATAGCTGATAGTGACAGCATGATAGATTCTGGTTCAAGTGTTAGTGAAGCGCACCAAGGTGATGATTTACTTTAAATGTGCTGGTAGCTTTCGTCCACTGGATCTTGGGGCTCTAGAGAGAAGTATTAGATATGCATAATATTTTACAGAATTTCAGCCTGTTCATATGTGATGGTTTGTTAGCTGTGATTCTTACTGAGCCCAAGATACAGTATGTACTCAGAAACTAATAAAGCAGCACAAACTAAATCAAATTCCAGTTTGCATATGAGTCTGATGTCCTTTATGATGAGCTGCTACATTTCTTTATGCTTCTTGTATATAAAAATGTAATTCAAACACCTGAAGTAGGAATGTGTTGGTCAACATAACCTTTACAATATGGACAGAAAAATCACAAGTGACTAACGTTTCAAATTATTTCTCTGGTGTATGCGTTTTGCTGTTTTTGATTATGCTTGTTTTTATCAGACAAAAGCAAAGCCAGATAGTAAACAATGTAGTGTAGTAAGCTTCTACTAACATTAAACTCATATCATATTCAAACCCGTTAAGTGTACAGTTCTGTCAGATTATGACACAAAATTAAACTCCATAGTAGTTCTTTAACCATACCATAATTACTAAAACTAAAACTGAAAATAACAGATATAAAACGAAAACAGAAATGTCTTTGTGAAATAAAAAACAAATTAAAATTAAAAATACACAATGAAGGAAAACTAAAACTAAACTGAATTTCCAAGTAAGGTCAAAAATAATATAGAAGTAAAAACTAATATAAAAAGGAAAAACTATAATAACCTTGATTAACACTCTATTAAGACAGGCATTTCAAAATCCACAGCTTATCCTAACCCTATACCAGATTTGGCATAGCAATGAGCAGTCTAGCATGGTCCATGATCATTTGCTGTAAACAAAGTTGTAAAATGTTACAACAATAGTGGGAATTGGAGCACCAGGACTAAACAGCAATAACATATAAAGAGAGTTGGATAATGGATGGATGGATGGATAGTCCAACAAATACCACTGCTCCTGCAGTATGTTTATGATATTATACAGACATTATGCTTCAAAGTCAAGCTGAAAGGTCTCTGTATCTTTTGAGTTTTCACAGACATTTATTCTGTGTTCCATAGGTGCAGTTGTTAGGCTAAGTTATGATTACATATGTTTTTGTGTTTTTTCCTACAAAGATCAGAAAAATGTGATTCTGCCATTCCTGTGTTTTTGAAGCAAGTGTTTGAAGCATTACATTGTCTTGAAAGAGTGAGCGGTGTTGTGTCACCTTCAACTTCTGTAATAATGCCGGAGAAAGAGCTGTCATTTTGTATGCCATACATTCATTGATCACTGTAATTGTGTTCTTTGCATCAAATATTTAAATAGCTACTGCTTAAGGGCAGCATGTTGATGTAGCAGGTAATATTTGAGTCATGATCAATTCCTGTTTCATTGCTTTAAATTAGGCTGGAATGAATTATTTTCTAAGAATGTGTAATATAGACTGGTCCTGCTTTGTGTCATGTGATGATGGAATAGACCAATGGTTCTCAAACTTTATTCCTCCAATGTCCCCCACCCAGTGTACCTCAAGAATATGTGAGAGCCCCCCAACACAGATAATGATACTTCCCCACTTCTACTTTTGGTGCAGTCATCACCAAGGTGCTTGTTTTTTTAACTTTATTCATTAACAATTACCATTCATTAATAAAAGCATATTTGCTACTTGTGCTGTTACACAGCATGTGGTTTTCAAAACATAATGTAAAAATAACAGGCCATTTAAAAAAACAGCCTGTATGTCTTTTTTTTATTAAATAAAAGGTATTTTTTACTTACGTGCCTAAATTTCTTAATCATAACTTAAAGACAGTGGGTATTTTGTTGGATTAATGATAACCAGTAATTACCAAAATGCATAGTTTAAAACTGCAGATATTTCCAAAAACAACAGCTGTTTACTTCTCATTGGGCTTCAGTATTACTTTTTAAATTAAGAATAAAATGCTTACATACTTCTGAAAAGAAAACAAAAGTAATTTGTAAAGTGCAGAATTAGTGGTGGCAGATTTTCATAACTTAATTACAGAGGCTACTTTGTTATCCTATGGACTGGAATGTTTCCATGAGTGATTGGCACATTTAACATGAGTGGAAATTAAGTCAAAGGAAAAGGCAGAAGCTTCATTTAGGGCCATCGTCCTATGTCACATTTTTTGTTGCTGGGTCATTACAAGCAGGCAGTTTCTGTTCCAACTACAGATTAGTAGTGAAATGCAAAATTGCTGTGCACATGTGGGAAGCGCATCCATCCGTGTGCACTAGAGATGTGTTGTAATGACAGGTGTAACTATAAGGCAGTTATATTATGTAGTGATATATTCTATATACGTATTGTAGTGACTGTCCCTGGCTTTTCTTGGACTCGGACACGCCACATATATCTTTCTCTGCCTTTTCAGCAATACCTGCATTTGACATCTGTATAGTGCTCTTGATCACCACTGTCTTCCTTCTGGTTGAACATATTTTTCTTCTTCCACTAAACAGCTCAATCACCCTCCACACTTGATCCCTTGTCTTTCTTTTTTCGGGAGACTGCCTGTCTTCACTCTTCTCTCCACCCTATTGATTAATGCTGATCTTCCTTCACCCTGCCCATCGCTCCTACTGATGGTCTTTATTTGCATAGCAGGCAATCCCCAAGCCTATTCAACTCTTTCTCAGCACTGTGCTACATCAATCATGTGAGCAAGGTGCTACAATTATTGCGGACATTGTATAACATGTTTTAAATATTGATGAAGCAGTCTGCTTTAAAAAGATAAGTTTGACAACCCTGCTGTAACTTAATTGTTTTGCTGCTATTCTGTAATTATTTTTGTGTATCTTGCAGCACCTCTGCAAGTTTACTGGCACCCCCTAGTGGGTTGTTTCCCCCCTTGGTTGAAAAGCACGGGAATAGACAACAGTTCTCTGTAATGGATCAGCCAGCTCATAAAAGAATATCATCGTACCCACTTTCTGTATAGGATGGAAATTAGTAGTCTTACAACTCAACCATTTAATGGTTTGTTCCAGTACTCTTAAATGAAGAATACCAGGTTTAGGAAAGTTAGTACATTAGGCCGCTAAAATATTCATCAGAGTTTAATTATTTAGGACAATAGGTATTCCCCTGGCTAATAAACTGTGCATACTTAATCCTTGACTAGTTTCTAATAGCAGTTTGTTCTAAAGAAACCGTTTGGTAGCACATCTTTTCATATGGGATATTGCACAATTATCTTTTCAGTCTAACATGAGCAGAAAACTCGATCTAATACTTGAGGCATGAAATGAGCTTCTGTCTCTTTTCCAAAGAGGTAAACATTGCAGTAATTAAGTGTAATAGTTTTAGGCTAAGCAACATTTTTGTGACTCACTGATTACCTTGTTCTTAACACATCAAAAGACAAAACATTAATCTTAGAGAGTACCAAAATATATTTCTCAAAAGGATAGCATAATGTTCTCCTCAGAACCATTATTCTGAAGACAAAGTACCCAAGCAATATAAAGAAAATTATCCTTTCTCATTGCACTGAATTCTCCATATAAACTGTGAACTGTGCTGTTGTACCTACCAGAACCTCTTCATGAATGACACATGCTTAAATAATACATGGATGAGTCCAGTATTTATTACGGTAATTTAGCATTACTTCACTTAGGGTTATGCATGCACAAATACACACACACCATATTATGTCAATTTTGTATTTGACGGCTGTCCCTAAAAAAATAGAATCATTTCAGAATTGTATATTCTAGTAAAAGCTTAGCTTTGTCAACAAATATAAAGGAAAGATAATTTTTTCCACGCCTTAGTAAGATGTCACCTTTGCATGTCAACCAGCAAAGTAACATAGCACCTAATTTTGGGAAATTGCCCAGTGGTTCAGAATAAATACAGATGGATATTTTACTTAGACACATGCGACACACATTTTCTACATCAAAAAAATCTGTGAAACAAATCATCCGCAAGGATCATTGCTGTTTTTGTAATCTTCACACAAGATTGACAGGAAACAAAAAAGCTACAGTTTGAACTTAGGATAAAATATACAAAGTGATCGTAACCTTTCCTGTTTACTTCCATGCAGTTTTCATTTTACCTGAATTGTTCTTCAGTATATTATACACAGACTTCAAGCCTGAGCAGGTGCAATCCAATGCTCTAGAAAACTGTGTTGTGGATTGATTGAAAATCTATATGCAACAACTTCCAAGCCAAGTTGTTCAATAAAAAAAGCAATTCAAAGTTTAAACTAACAACATACTGTATGTGAAATTATTTTTCTTAAATTTCGTCTCATATTTAATTGTTAAAGCCTTGAACCTTTAAATGTTATATATATAGCTTCTTGAAATATCCCATCATGCCATGGGAAGGTACCATAAAGTTTCAATATGCAATCTTACAATTAACACATAGAAGACATCTTATTATGAAGTAGTGGGAGATTGTTTTGCAATGCAGAACTGTGTTAATGTTAGCCAGGGCAGACTGACAAGAAGCTTGTCAGCTGAAAGAGTAAAAATATTATAGTTGGCCTGCCCAAAGATCGTTCCTGCCTTGCGTCCTATGCTTGCTTGGATAGGCTCAAGCTTCCCATGGGTTTTGATGGAAAGGTGGATGGACGGACGGATGGTGCAATAGTTGTTCTGAAGCTATGATACCAATGAAGTTACGTTTTAGCTACAGCTATGATATAGAAGAGCTGTGTGGTGTGACACTTTCAGTAGGTACTTTTAATTTGTACAGTACAGCTATCAGCACAGTAATGCTGTTTTTCATACAGGAACATTTTAGAAGTAAAACATTCTTAATTAATTTCTAGACTAAAGACTTTAGTTTTCTATTTAAAAGGCCATGGATTGCAATAAAAATGTACATGCTGATATTTTTGAAGCAGTTTTCAAAAAGCCAGGAAATCCAATTATTCAAAAAGTGAGAGCAAATCCAGGACCTGAAATCCAAAAGCAAATAATAGCCGAGGTGGTACCTCAGCTACCTAGTCAGGTGGCACTGTATCCTAAGGGTCAGTATATTGATAAAGCAAAGTAAAACATACAAACCTAGAATACTGTAACACAAAATTGAAAACAAATTCTGAATAATACAGTACTGTGGTGGTCTGGCGCCCTGCCCAGGGTTTGTTTCCTGCCTTGCAACCTGTGTTGGCTGGGATTGGCTCCAGCAGACCCCCATTGGATAATGGATGGATGGATGAAATAATACAGTATTAGCTACATGTGGCACAGAGAAAAGAAAACAGAGTTAATAACATAAAATACAGAATTAAATTTAAAAAACAACAAAAAGATTAAATAAACCAATGATACATTTAAGCCAGGACAGAACCTTGGCTGAAGCATATGTTTGTTGTGTGATTTGCTAATACTTATGCTGGGCAAAAAAAAAAAGAATGTTTCCGTGAACTTGGTGGGCTTTGATGATTAAAGCCATTGCTATAACTAAGCTTACAATGCATAATACATTTCATGATATTCAGAAATTGAAGACATTAGAAGATAAGCCCCAAGATGTGCAGTAAGTAGAGGCAGAGGGAAATGAAACAGGGGGAAACAATAGAAAATATAAGTCGTCTTCCTGCTGTTGGGTCCTCATAATGTGATTCAGTAAATTAAAAATGGTATATGACGGCTTTGTAAGCTCTCTTTGTATAATAAATAAACTATAGTGTATATATATATATATATATATATATATATATATATATATATATACTGTATATATATATACTGTATATATATATATACTATATATCTTTATATATATATATGTATATATATATACATATATATATATGTGTATATATGTGTATGTGTATATACATATATATATAGAAAGAAAGAAAGAAAGAATATTATTAAAACAAACTCCTTCATTCCCTCAAAATTTTTAAGTTGGCATTGGTTAGAGGGACTAAACCTTCTTAATTACCAGGTAATGACATTCAAACAAGATTAGGAAGAATATTCATCTTCTTGAAAATCCTGTTCCGGATATCTGGATTTTTCTTTTATAATTTGTAACAATCATTCTGTAATTTCTTTTAAAGAAACATGAATGCAGCAGCTGGCTGATTATAGGAAATAAAGAGAAAACCTTAACAGTTATGTAGTTACTAATCTGCTACAATTACAATGTGATATAAAAAGGCAAAAAAAGAAACAAATACATCATTTCTTTTCATTTTATTTTTCACAAACATGTTTCCCAATATTTTTTCTCAGTTGCAGTAACAAAGAGATGTGGGTTTTTTCTGCATTTTTGGCTCTTGCAGTGAGTAAAGCCCATTGCATGTAAAGCAGAATGACTCATTCAGTTACTAATCCCTATGTAGGTCACCTGAAATATATTTGGCAAAGCTCAGCCATTATTTAAAAGAACAAGCACATCTGACAGAGAAGAAACCCAGCTCACTGAATTGAAATGCCTAAACAGTAACATTCTGTACAATAGTTCCACTTTGATGTTGTACGGCAAAGTTTTTTAGGTAATTGGTTTCACTTGAACCAAAAAAGCTCAAATATATGAACTTATTTATCATATTAGATATAAGAATATACGGTATTATAAAAACGTATTTGCTCTGATTTTCAGCATTACCTCATATTTCCTCAGAAATTGTACTCCAGTTTTTTTTAAGGGTTGCCAAACATGTTTTTTTTTATTGCTGGTGCTTTATAATATTATTGTTTGAATATCTGCGTAAATCAGATGTACAGTATTTGCTACTCAGTTGTATTTTCCACTTTATGTGCTGCCATCTTCAATAGCCTAGTTACTGAGTCCTGGAGCAGCAAGCAATACATTTCAAATTAAAAACAGGTAAAAATTGTAAGAATTTTCCTGTTTATTTTGAGTTATGTATTGAAAGTTTTGTATGATTTTTTGGGCAACCAAGGTAAGTGAGAGAAAATAGATGATTGCAACATTTGGGGCTTCTTTAATTTATTTTATGTTTAGTGTTGCAAAATTTAATTTGTAACGAAAATATTGGTTAGCCAGCTAAATTAAACTCCATACAAGGGGTAAATGAGGTCAGTTTTTGAATGCCTTGTTTTATAATCATGCCTGATACTAAAGAATCATGTCTAGTATAAATGTGGGTAGCTTTGGCCTTTGCCACCAAAGTAAAGTACTCCACACACACATTTGATTAGAGGTCTGTTATGCTGAGATGAAAATAAATTCCTGAATACCACTTACAAGTCTGGAGGCATTTCATTCTTTCACCTTTCAGTCTGTATGCTGAAATTCCATCCATCCATTTTCCAACCTGCTGAATCTGAAAACAGGGCCACGGGGGTCTGCTGGAGCCAATCCCAGCCAACACAGGGCACAAGGCAGGAGTATGCTGAAATTGATAAATTAAAATCCTATATCATGTGACATATTTCTTTTAATTTAGCTCAGGCAATATGTTCCAGTATTTGTCCCTTTTCTGTATTACGTGTTTTTTTCACAATATCAGGCTGTCGGTATGTTAAGTGAAGTTTCATGAAATGCAAAAATACTCAAGTTCTCCAGAAAATTAGTACTACACAGTATGCACACAGCAATTGTAAAATATACTACTATGCTGTCATGTTTATATTACCAATTCACAGATTTAAAGTTTGATCAGCCATGCTTTAAATTGAATTATTGTTACCATACAGCCCAAACAATTACAAGACACTTACTGTAGTAGAAAGGAATGCAGAAAATCGTATGAGCGTCCGTCTTATAATGACAGTATGACTTGCACCATACTCTTCTGATCGATTAGGGAGGCTTTATTGAATGCACCATGTAACAATTTACTGAACGCTCTACATTATTTCCATACACATTTAAATACTTTAAGTGCATTTTTTGAAAAATGATTTAAATGCACAATATCTTTTTTTTCTCATTAAGTTCACTTTGATCATAGCAATTACAAATGATGCATCTGTATATTTAAAAAACTGTCAAGATAGCCTTCCCACAATTATAAAATCACTTGAGCAGATAGTTAGACATTTTTTTGTAGAAATGAGTTGCATCATTGAGTAAACTGAAGAACATTTATTGTTTGCCTAAACACATATTCCAAAAAACATTAGTAAGATGAAGAAGAATGAATTTTATTACATTACAAGAAAAATTGAAGTAAGATATACAGTATTTCTCTATTGAAGATATTGGCCTTTTTAATGATATTCAAGTTATCGTCTTTTTTTTTAATTGCACTGATTTTATTACAGTCCAGTTTTTACAAAAAGAAGAATTGAGTTAAGAACAGATCAATCCCCACCCCTGAGAGAGAGAGCAAGCCAAACGGCATAAAAGTTAAGGCTTGTAAACATACCTAAATTAATAAATTCTCTGTGCTTTATAAACTTATTTTAAAATATTACTGATTAGATCCTGCCATGTTTTGAAAAAGTCTGTACGGATCCTCTAACTGAGTATTTGATTTTTTCCAACTTCAAATAATATAACACATCGGTTTCTCACTGACTTAAAACAAGAGAGTTTGGGTTCTTCCAGTTTATCAGAATGAGTCTGCGTGCCAAGAGTGTAGTGAATGCAATCACAATTTGTTTGTCTTTCTCCACTTTAAGCCCTCTGGAAGAACCCCAAACACAGCTGTTAATGGGTTAGGAGGGATTGTGAGTCCAAGACTGTCTGAGAGGTAATTAAAAATTTTTGTCCAGAATAATGTTAATTTGGAGCAGGCCCAGAACATGTGACCTAGTGAGGCTGGGGCTTGGTTGCAACGTTCGCAGGTTGGATCATGCCCTGGAAACATTTTGGAGAGTTTTAGTCGAGACAGATGTGCTCGATATATAATTTTGAGTTGTATAATTGTATGCTTTGCGCATATGGAGCTTGAGTGAATTCTCTGCATTGCTACTTTCCACTCCTTTTCTGATATATTAATTGAGAGATCTTTTTCCCAGTGTCTTCTTGGATCTTTGAAGGGAAGGGATTGTAAAATGATTTTATATATTGTAGAGATGGAGTCTAACTCCTTAAGATTGAGCAATATTTTTTCCAGCGTTGATGAGGGTGCAAGATGAGGAAAATCTGGAACGTTCTGTTTAACAAAGTTCCTGATTTGAAGATAGTGAAAGAAATGTGTAGCTGGAATGTTAAATTTGGAATGTAATTGTTCATAGGATGCAAAGACGTTGTCTATATAAAGATCTATAAGCAAGTTAATTCCAAATTTTTTCCAGATATTAAAAACTGCATATGTTGAAAGAGGTGGTTCTCTTGCAGGGGTGCCACAGATAGAAGCTTCTCCGTCTTAAAATGCTTTCTACATTGGTTCCAGATTTTAAGTGAGTGAAGCATAATTGGGTTATTAGTGTATTGCCGATAACGTTTGTTTATTGGAACGCAGAGCAGGGAATACAAAGAAGTACTGCAGGATTTTACAGGAAGTTATCGTCTTTTAAAGAATGTTGGTTATGAAAGTGATAAACAACCACCAGCGTGAAGTTATTGGCATGTTGGTACTGGAGGGCAAAAGGTTTACTGCTGTTTGCTTAGTGTGTAGTTTAATAGTATTACTTCAAAGGTAACACATGGCTGCATAAAAACTTAAACAATTTGGAATAATTAGGATAATAAAGTGAATTGCCAGAAACATGCATTTACTTTTTTCAGACATTTAAGGCATATATACTGTAACCTGTAGGAGGTTCCACTGAGCCCCATGACGAAGTAATGCCAACACACTTTCAAGTTAAAATAAAGAACATTTATTAAACTGCACTCCCCCACAATCACCCCTCCAAAGATCAGCCAAAATGATACCATAATTAACAATACTTCTTCATCTCGTCTTCCCATTTTGTATTGCCTGCTGCCTCCTGACTCTGGCTCATCCATTTAAAGTCAAAGGGTTTCCTTTTATGCCAGACCTGGGAATTCCTCCGGGGCCATGCCATGTCTTCTGGGAAGTACTTCCAGGTCATAACAAAAGTAGGGAGGTCTTCCCCCGATAGTACCCTCTATTAGAATGTAGAGATTCCAACAGGGTTGCACTTCCAGACTCCAGAATCCAAGCACCCCCGTGGTTATCCTGTCTGGGTTCCCATATGAGGACCACTACCACCTGGCATATGGGGGGCTGAACTGCTCCTGACTCCTGGCTATCATTGGTTCTTCCATTATTGGATACCGGCTGGACACAAAGTTATATTCCTATTCTGATGGCAATTGTGACTGTTGTTCTTCTCTGGCTTCCCTTCTGGTTATGAAATTATCCCCTTTCCCGATTGGAATGCTTTTCCTCCTCCTTAACAATTTCTAGCATAATAGTAAAGACAGTTTTATTCTCCATTGATAATACTGCCTGACTTGATCACAAACTATACACAGCAAATCATTCCTCCTGTCCATTTACACTATGGTGAAGATAAATGAGCTGAACAATACTGCATTGGTTCTGGTGGTTAGACATTAAAGGGAAACCCTTGAAACACATTCAAAAAACACAAATTAGTGGTATTCATTCACCATATCTAGTAATACCAAGCAGCTTTCTAAGGAACGCATATATATAAATATAAAAAAATATATAAAACTTCAGAAAACAAATTCACAAATTAAGAGTCTGTCAGTTAGCAATTGTATTTTTACCAATCTGATAAGACAGAAGAAACCACAGTCCCTCATAATTGCCACTTTAACAGTTTTGCAGATACAGATAATCTGTAAACTTCTCTCTGGTAAGGAATCTTTTGATTTTTAATAGTTGTCACAATTTGGAAAACAAAAGTCTTATGCAGTGTTTGGGATTCCACATATGAAAATAATGCATATTGTTGTTCATTTCTCCAGGGAATGATGATTGTTAGTGATGAAACTAATTTTTTGATTCTCAGAAACAAATTGTGTTTTGCCACAAAGGAAATTCATTCCATTAGTACATATTTTTTCATCTCATCCTCAGTCTATTTTTCTTATATTGTAGTACAGAGAGAGGATAGAATGTTGGTGTAGTCAGAGAGTAGACACTTTTAAGAACTTCACACCATTGTATAACTCCTGTATGTGGCTGCTGGCAAGCCACTAGAAGGATCCTGGCTTAGATCAGTTTATGAAGATGGGGATAAGTGAGCAAGGACGGTCTGACCACAAGGTGGAAACGAGAGTGTAAATGTGCAGGCAGGAAGTTCCTGAGGCAGATGAGTGCATGTGGAGCCACATACAGTAGAAGGAGCAATTAAAGATCAAGGCAGCGTTGGATGGCAGCTGAGGAAGGAGACAGAAGTTTCAGCTGTAGAATAACTTTTAGGAAGCAATATTCATTGCTTTCCACCCAAAAAACACTTTAAAACCTAATTTTAGTGAGATGCACTTTTCACATATCTGTATGTAAAGTAAAACTTGACTGTTTTGCACATCATTAAGCACTGTCAATTTCTGTGCAGTTACTTTACACAGCAATACTGTGATGCCTTGTCCTTTTTTGTAGTGAATTTCAGATTGCTCAGCTTCAAAAAAATATTCACATTACCTCTTCCTTACGATTTTTTCCATTTAAATGGAGGGTGCTGTTCCACTTTGCAAATGTCTGAAAATATGCTTGTTAAAAGTCAAAGTCTTTTTTACATTATCTTTTAATCTATAGCATGCTAATGAAAGCTCATTGAAAAGTTTAACCAATTTATGCACTTGTGTACTGAAAATTTCAGAACTTTTGGAAATTTGAATATTTGTATTGTGTATAGTTGAAAGTTGCCCTTTCTGCCAGCAATCAATGAAATAAAGGCTTAACAAAGGAAATCAACATGCACCTAATTAAAAAAGACTGCCAGAGCACTCAGTGCTCCTCATAATTATTACAAGATCATTACTCCTTTTCAAAGATTTTTTTTCAAGTTTTCTGTTCTCTTGTTTGAAAATGCTGCCATAGTTTTAAAATGTGCACATTAAATGAAAAAACTGGAATGGCTTCCTGCTTGCATGTGTATGAGAATGAGAATAGCAGGATTTTTTCTTTTCATTGTAACTTTAAATGTGCATTTAAAAAGCCTGGAAGTGAAATCTGGTGTTGGGAGCTGACAGAACACAGGGAGGATGTATATAAAATGTACATTTTAAAACAGATTTCTACAATTTCAGCATAACATTTTTACTGCCAAGTTGTCTAGCAGCTTAAAGACAGTGCTGACAATGCAAGTGCCATCATAAAGCACCAAGAAAGCTCATCCATAACAGTTATTGCAGTTGAGTTATAAGTAAAGCACTTAAAGACACTGGTAGAAATTAAAGGATGTGCACAGAAGACTGAGCCCATGGTGCACCACTGCATATGCAAGTTCTTTCATTGAAATATGGAAGAAACTCCAGAGCCATGCTGAATGAGGGACTTTTACAGCTTTAAAAGGAAAAAGGATGAGATATTGGAACAGTTTAGCTAATCAGATAAGCTTGATGAACTAAATTGACACTGTTTATTTGTAAAAATTGCTACATTTTTACACATTGAGCTATATGAATCTGAAGAAGCAGAAGTCAACTTCAGTAAAAATATAAATAAAATGGTTTTGTTCTTTACATGAAAACTATATAAATTAATAATTGTTATTTGGTACTGACATTATATCTCTCTATTATAAAAAAAATCCAGGAAAGGAAAAGCAGGGCAACGATACCTGATCCTCTCAGAAGTTCTTGGAAGACACTTAAAAGACCCGCGAGACTCAAACAATATCAAATAACACTCAGTCCGTGTAAAGGGACGTAGCACACACAGATCCTGTGCTCTCAGCACATATAAAGTGTATAAGGACAATATATTCTAGGTGAAACATCAACGAAAGAAGAAGAAAGAGCAGCATGGAGAAAAAAGACCCAAAACCGTTAGAGAGAAAAAAAGGCAGATAAGAGATTATGAAAGCAGTGGAATTCGAAAGGCTCAAACAAACAATGGTGTGATACACATGCAGAGAAAGGTAAACAATATAAAAGCAGTAAAATTCGAAAGTATTGGTTGAAGGTTAAAGCCTTTTTTGTTTAAACTGACTGTTAGGTCCAATTGAGGAAGGGCGGAGTACAGCACGGAAGACTGATAGCAGTGCAACAGCACCTTTTTAGCATGCATTCAGCCGCCCCCCACGCCTTGACAATGTGAGCAGCATTATACGTCCTGAGAGAGAGATTTAACCACGTTCGGGGCCAGAAATAAAGAACAAAAATTGTGTTTACAACGTCACGCGAGACAAGGCAGTGAGACATCATTCAAAACCAGTCCATGGACATCTAACCTAGCAGTTGTTGGATTGCTGTTGGCAGACACGCTTCATGTGTTCCCTGCTCTTAAAATAACGACAAGAGACAAGCAAAACACGCAGCTCGCCAGCAGCAAAAAGCCTGCTGATGATCAGAATGCTTCTCCTTAGCGTGCATTCAGCCAAACTAACCCTCGTCCCACCCCCGTCACAATGTGAGCAACAGAGATGCAAAGTGGCAAAAGGACAGCTGCTGTACACAGGCAGATGCAATGCGGAGAAAACACTCAAAAGTGTTGGAGAGACAAAAAAGAAAAAGAATAATCTAGGTTTAAATTCAGAAAATAAGGAAAGTAATTATCAGCCCAGAACGAGTGTAATTGAAAAAAAGCACATCCAATCCGGACGTTGGCGCTATACACATGCAGAGCAGGTTAGAGATTATGAAAGCAATGGAATTCGAAAGGCTAAAAAAAAACGGCACAATACACATGTGGAAAAAGTTAAAGAATATGAAAGTATACAAAAAAAAAATACAGATCTCAGGAGCGCAAACAAACGGAAATTATTACTCGAAAAAGGGAACGTAATCACCATGGACCAGGGGCCTCATATATAAATGGTGCGTACGCACAGAAATATTGCGTAACAACATTTCCACGTTCAAATCTCGATATATAAACCTAAACTTGGCGTAAAGCCACGCACATTTACACAGTACCTCATACCCTGTCGTACGCAAGTTCTCCGCTCAGGTTTTCAGACTGGTGGCACCCAGCATCAAAGCAGTGCTACTCTTCCTGTGTGGTTATCCTCTATTTTCCTGACGCGGATTTATTTATATTTATTTATTTTTATTTTCCGGGAGGGGCTCAGAGTAGAGCCGATACACCTCCACATCGAGAGGAGTCAGATGAGGTGGCTCGGGCATCTTATCAGGATGCCTCCTGGACGCCTCCCTGGTGTTCCGGGCATGTCCAACTGGGAGGAGGCCCTGGGAAAGACCCAGGACACGCTGGAGGGACTATGTCTCCCGGCTGGCCTGGGAATGCACTCAATCAGTCAATCAACTGCTCCTTGTAGAACTGTTAGTATTTATGAGTACAATCACCTAACTGTAAACTTGCACTTCAGTTATAATATTGCACAACCTGTGGCACTTTATAAAGAGTGTATTTACATATGATAACGATATAATTTTTAAGCTGAAATGCAGCAAAATGTGTTTATTATATTCTACAGATAACACTTTAACTTCATTTAAATAATCTATATTGTTAATAATTAAAGGACATGGTATTGCTACGCTAGCAAGGATCTGGCGCTCCGCTTCGCTCGCATTGTATGCTTCACTGGGACTGGAGTGAAGGATAGAATAATTAAATATCTACTTCGAAGATATTTCAATGTTCCTTAAAAGTTTTGAAGAATCGGCATTATAAGCTTACAGATGGCTTAACATCCATTACAGAGCTGATTGTGTGGCGATTGGTTACTTGTAAAAAGTAAAGGAAGGACAGGAATAGGAGGTTAGTACATTTGAAAGAGACAGTACTGCACAGGGCCGCCAAATCCCAAGGGCTGCCACACCAATAGATAGATAGATAGATAGATATATATTGAATATAAAACAGAAAGATAAAATAACGACACAGCTAAAAATGCAGCGGCAAATTTCGGCAAAAGTTAAACGCTTGTGTCATGAGCATGAGACAGCTATGCAGTGTCCACAATGGATGTGGCCATCCGGCGTGCATAAGATACCATATTGACATTGGCGGGCAAAGGAGCCATCGATTCTTCCTGTGCCCAGGGCCGCCACGAGCCTAGAGCCGCCCTTGAGTACTGCTGCAATAAATTATTTCATCGAAGGTCGCGCACAATCACTGCACCACCGTGTTCACATGTTTAATAACGTGCTTTAACTCCTATCATCATAAAAACAATATCACATATACATCTCAGTATTTTAATTATTCTGAGAGCTGTAATATCACAAATGTAATGGATTCTGTGTCCTGTCAGAGGTAGAGAAAGCCGGTTTAAGAAGCACGTAGTGATTCACACACAGAGCACATAGAAGAACACATACAAAACAAAGCATTTAATGTGCTACTTTACTTACAATGTGTTTTGAGAAACTAGTTAATTAAACGATTTTAAGATGAAGTTTATGATGTTCTGCTTTAATGACAAAATAAACTGCATGATTAAAGTGGACATTACGAGATTGAAGTTGACAATTCGTGCTTTTTCCCCACTGTGTGCCTTTTTTTTCTCTGTGCCCTAATAAGCTTTCATATGAAACTCAGATGGTGGGCTACAACTCACCTTTTCACGCCGACTTTGATATCTGACAACTTCTTTTTTATTTAGGGCACTGTGCGACTTTGTAAACTTGAGCTTTCGAGTTTCTCCAACACGCTATATCACTCGATCAGCTTCCTTTTGTTGTTTATACCACTGTTTAAACCAACAAATAGTATGTTTTTCCTTGCCTCCACTTAATATTCGCTGAATTTCTTCCATTTCCCCTCTTACTTTTGTCATTGTCTTTTCACAGAATGCTGGTGCTTAAGGGCTATTTATATTGATTTGCATATTCAAAGAGGCATAATTCTGGGAGGAGTTCGGGCGAGACAGCACGCGTGTGCACGAGCGTTACTGTTCACGATGACCGGGATTTACGTAGCGGAAGAACGTGGAAGTTGGCGAATGCACAGATTCCTGCATCTGGATTTTTCTGTGCGTAAGCACATTTCGGCTTTTGTGCGTGCGTCATGTTATAGTGTGAATTCTACGCACGCTGTTATGCATGAGGCCCCAGGTGTCATTGAAACAAAAGCAGGATAAAGCAAAGTCAGAAATAAAAGACAGACTAGAAAACAAAGTAAAACGTCATTAAGAGCTTAAAAAACAACGGGGCCAAACACATGCAGAGAAGATCTATGCTAATAAAAGCCAAAGTCCTCACTGACTCACTGACTGACTCATCACTAATTCTCCAACTTCCCATGTAGGTAGAAGGCTGAAATTTGGCAGGCTCATTCCTTACAGCTTACTTACAAAAGTTAGACAGGTTTCATTTCGAAATTCTGCGCATAACAGTCATAACTGGAACCTACTTACGTACATATACACGGCCATAGCCTGCAGCTCGGTCGCTGTGTGAGGCGGAGTTGCATCCCTCATCGTCATGCCTCCCACGTAATTGAGTGCCTGCCCATATAAGGCCGTCCGTCAGCAGCAATCCAATAGACACGCTGCCGCTAAATATTCGCGGGTGAAGGACTGTGCTTATGCAAACGAAGATGAGATGGTCAGGGACAGACTAGTGTTTGGCACAAACTCAGCGAAAGTGCGAGAGAAACTTTTAAGTGCCGGGTCTTAGCTAACATTAAATAAAGCCGTGGACATCGCAAGATCGCACGAGATAGCACAAGATCAGCTGAGAACCTTCGATGCATGTACTGACTGTGAACACAGTATGCAGAGAACAAGTAAGAGCTCCAAAGAGTGCTGAACAAAAAACGCATTACACAATTGAGAAGGCAGCAAAAGAATATAAAGCGTGTGACGCATACAAGCATATTCATAAGTGCAGCTACTGCGGAAACAAAGCACGGTGTAAACCTTAAGTTTAAATTAAGTTCATTGACACGCTGCTGCTGCCGTTTTTCATGCCTACAAGGAATACGATATTCGCGAGATACAAGTTTAATGAGAAGACGCAGGGTATAAACGAGACTTTTTATCACTTTGTAACGGAGTTAAAATTGCTGTAACGGAGTTAAAATTTCTGGTGAAGGACTGTGCTTATGCAAACAAAGATGAGATGGTCAGGGATAGAATAGTGTTTGGCACAAACTCAGCAAAAGTGCGAGAGAAACTTTTTTACGTTCCTAGACACGCTGCCGCTAAATATTCTCAGGCAAATCCACAACTTAATACCGGGAATGCCTGTTGAACATCTTAGATTCACGAGTACCGATTTGGGTAGTGAACACTTCGATAAATGAAACCTGTTATCTTTACAACGGCTGACAACGAAGATGAGATGATCAGGGATAGACTAGACAAACACGGAATGTAACTTGAACACAACACTTTCTCCAAATACAAACCTGATTGAAACAAATAATGATAATCAAATCCTTGATGACAGCAACACTCATAACAGTCACAAAACAATTACATTGTCAATCATGTTACGTTATTTTTAAAATGTTTCCTTTTGTTTTTCATAACTTCTTTAACACACTACTTCTCTGCTGCGAAGTGTGGGTATTTTGCGAGTTAGAGATAAAGAAAACTGGAATTCAAAAGACTCAAAAAAAACATAGGCGCGAAACACATGCAGAGCAAGATACAGAATATGAAAACAGAAAAAAATCACAGTGTCAAAAAAAAAGAAAGTTAAGATCACATTAGTGCAAAGAAAGAGAAATTATTACTCAGAGAAATAACAAAAGGGCGAATAGAAATCGAATATATGGACATATGTGATTTGTCAGAAGTATGTAAATACTGTAAGGCTTTGAAGTTTAAGTTAGAGAATTTCAAAAATGGGGTTTACCTCACATGTATTTATTGGTTACTTTGCAAAAAAAGTTATTAACTGCTGATGATGTGGATCGTTTTGTCAGAGAAACCTATCCTGAATTATGGTACAAAGTCATTAAACACAAGTCTCACTGACCTCATTTAAAAAATTCAGCATATTGGGCCTCGAAAGATTCCAAATATTGTTTTTACTGATGTTCTGAAATAAAAGTGAAACTAATGAAATAGCAACAATTCAAAGAAGAAAAAATCTTACAAGTGTGTATCCGGAAAAACAAAAACGGGGGTTGGCAAGTGAAGCGAGCAGGGCGCAAAGCCCCCAAGTACTTTAAAATAATTCCATTAAATTATTTTGTATTGTTTTCAAATAATACTAAAACATTATTATTGAATCCTTACTTTAATTGGTCTTTTTTACATAATAACTTCTAGCTGTTTCCTTCAACCAATGTAGTGTTGGAATATAAAAACAACATTCTTTTAAAATGGTTTAGCACTTAGTAAATCTGTGCTGATGAGTCTCCCCTGGGATTTTTTCAGTGCAGAATGGGAACAGGCTGTGCATGAATAATTCATGAGTCATTGTCTACTATCTCATCAGTCAACTGTGAGTCAGTCACCAAGCAGTGCTGTAATGTACTGTACATCAGTATGCATACTTGTTCATAAATTTAGTTTTTTGACATACACAGCAGGGTTTCATGCTCTGGTTTTAAACAGTAGAGCTACACTCAGTGTAATAAGTGAAAACATTGCACTTTCGGGAAAGAGTGATACTTGTGAATATTTGGAGTAAGTCTAGAGCTTAATTGTTTCTTAACAAAGGAATATTGGAATAAAAGTAGTGTTAAAAAAGATGCCATTTCTGCATTCAAAATCAATGATTGATTTTAATGTAAAAGTGTATAAGTGAAATTAAATGTATTTTTCTAAGCCACATTTTCCATTATATGATTGCACACAGCTTTAAATTTTATTGCCGAGAACTCTTTTCTCTTTTTAATAAGTTGAATATGAAAAGATAACTGCCCAGAAGGTCAAAGTATCACAGTGGTTAGTGCTGCTCCCTCATGGATCCAGCATCCTGGGTAAGAATCACTTGCCCGGTCATTGTCTGTGTGTAGTTTGTATGTTCTCCCATTATATGTGTGCATTTTTCCCATATATACAAACTCATCTATGTTAGGATTTTTACATAATATAGTCAAAGCATTATTGACTGTAAATGGACTCATTATGGATATGTATGTAAGTATGCACTGTGATGGACTGGTTCCTATCCCTGGCTCATTGCTGTCTTGCTCCCAGTGCTGACAAGATTGGCTCAGTTCTGAATTGGATTATGCAGGTTTGAGAATCAGCGCATGTAAATGTAGATATTATGATAACAAAGCAGTTCTATTCAATATTTAAATTCTGACTCAACTATGGGGAATATCTATTTTACCAACTGGCTTTTTAGATCGCTGTTCTGCTATGGTCCAAAATCATGCCCATACAAAACATTCCAGTTTACTTTAGTTACTGTGAATTTTGGCAAACCCCTGACTAAAAGTAGTTATATCTCAGTTAGATTTTACATTCAAAATATTTTAGTGTATTAAAGGTTTTACTAACAGTTTAAATTTGTAGCCCTGGTCACTGTGATGATTTCATAACCATATGGGAACTAACAATTTTCATTGGAATGGGGCTTGTGTTAAGATACTGCCCAGTGGCTGAAGTGGATGTGCTTAAGTGGTAGTAGTCTTTCAGCACAGTGATATGCTTACAGTTGAGAGTTCCCCCCTTGGAGTTTCGAGCCGATCAACAAACAGGGGTGGCTTGGAGTTCCGTGTGATGCAATGTGCTAACACTGTTTGGGTGGGGGGCAACTGAAATTCTTAAAACATGTCAGCACCCATGAAAACAGTGTCCGTACACAGCAAACACTGCTAAAAATTGAAATGTGCTGGTAGTTTGTACTGATTCGTACTGGTCCACTTCATGCACTGCTGCAAATTGCTATTAAACAGCAAAACCCAAACTTAAAAAGATGGTGAGAAAGTAACCAAGGCATTGTTGTGCATCATGTGGCACTGGGAAAAAAAATGTATAAGCTGGCCGCTTGGTGAACTTCCAGTAGCAAACAAGTCCACTGGTAAACAGCGTATTAGCTGCAAAAAAAAAACACTCTGGCAAATTACACCAGTCAGCACTAATTGCCATCAACAGCACTAAATTTATGGAAATGTTGCTTAGATGCCGTTTGATAGTAGATGATATTAGTCACTTCTAAGATACTAAAAATTGTATTTACAATTTAAATGTTTAAATTAGGATCAGGATCAAAGGGTCAGTGCGCTCATTACCTTTATAATCTACAATGATCTTGCATCCATACTGTGGTTGATTCCTACCTTAAACCCAAAAGGCCCTTATAATCCAGCATTTTCTTTTTATTCTTCATTTTGCTCAGTTTTGAAGACCCTAACTTCACAAGTACAGCAATAAATAAAATATGTTGTTTTACTTAAACCTTATTAGCAAGGAAGAGAAGTGCAATTACAAGTGGGCTACATTCCAGATGAGTGAGGCAGTAACACATGGGGTGAAATTGAAACCAGCAGGTGGTGGTGGAAGTAACCCATCTGGGGAGCATAACAGTGCAGCAAAATGTGACAGTCAATTGAAAAATATGTTTTTATCTTTTGCCGTGTGATAGGTCTGACTCATGCATGCAAATTCACTGAGTCACCAAAAAACTGAATAAAAGACAACCAAGAAACCTCCAAATGTTTTCTGATTATTATATTGAATTACTGTGTCAGGTTTCCAAGATTAACCTTTTGTTAACTGTGTATAAATACTTACACCCTGTTAGCCCTGCAGTTATCACTGTTTTTGAGAAGCTGACATCATTCGCATTGCTATACTGTATTGAGCAGAATACATGCACATGTGGCTGCTAATCGCTAATTCCAAACTCAGCATCAACTGTGAGCATAAAAATATAATACCCAATGAACTTCTCTGAAACAGGATTTCTGTGTCCTATTATGCTATGTTTTGTCTCCTTCTTTCCAGAATGTGAACCAATTGAAGCAATAGCCAAATTTGACTACGCAGGTCGGTCTGCTCGGGAACTGTCCTTCAAGAAAGGAGCGTCCCTTCTCCTCTATCACAGAGCTTCTGATGACTGGTGGGAAGGTCGTCATAATGGAATTGATGGATTAGTCCCTCATCAGTACATCGTGGTTCAAGACACGTAAGCATTTTTAATGGTCTCTGCGCTGGTAAATGGTTTTTGCAAAGCAAAATGCAGTTGGTTATAAAGTAACCAAATAAATTTTTAACTGATTTTTGAATGGCATGCAGTTTTTCTACAATATGCAGCCTTTTTTATGTGAGGTAATTGGTTCTGTTATACCTGCATTTTTATCACTCTTTAATTTAATATTGTTTTTTATTAGTGCTATCCAGTTTATCCATCTATCTATTTATCTATCTATTATATAGTGCCTTTTTATCTATCTATCTATTATATAGTTCCTTTTTATCTATTTATCTACCTATGATATAGTGCATTTTATCTATCTATCTATCTATCTATCTATCTATCTATCTATCTATCTATCTATCTATCTATCTATCTATCTATCTATCTACCCAACACACTCATTTATTTACAATACTATTTACGGTTATTTTAGTGCAAAACCCGATCCCTCAAAGTCCAGGCCTCACATTCACCGATGCCTTCCTTCAGGCCGCCTCCACTCCTCTCTCCAGCTCTGTCCTCTTCCACCCAACTCTTGCTACTGAATGAAGGGAGGTGGCCCCTTATATACAAGCCCCGATGGGCTTCAGCTGCTTCCCTGCAATCCTCCGCGGACACACCCCCGTGTGGCGGATGTGCCGGCTGTGCACCCGGAAGCCCTCCGGGTGTCCCCAGTCTTCTTCCCTCCAGCACTTCCTGGTGTGGCGGAAGTGCTGAAGTCCAGGGTTCTTCAGGCACCAGGGCTCCAAATACAACCAGGGTGGTCGCCCCCTCGTGGTCTGGAGGAGGCACAAGCCCTCCTCCGGTCCTCCTGGGCGTCCCGGCTGGGCTCCATCCCCAGCCACATGCCACACTATCTATTTATCTACTATATAGTGCCTTTTTTATCTATCTAGCTATTATATAGTGCTTTTTTATCTATCTATCTATCTATCTATCTATCTATCTATCTAATCTCTATCTATCTATCTATATAGTGCCTTTTTATCTATCTATCTATCTACTATATAGTGCCTTTTTATCTATCTATCTATCTATCTATCATGTAATTGTTTATGCATCTATCTATCTATCTATCTATCTATCTATCTATCTATCTATCTATCTATCTATCTATCTATCTATCTATCTAAAAACTATAGTGTTAAACACATTTAGCATTTAGGTAGTAGATAAAGTAGTTGATTTTAGGTTTGATCCTTGCTTCTGACTCCATGTGTGACGTTGACTGAGTCACTCCGTCTGTACCAATAAAAAATATGTACATCCTAACTAGTGTAATGTTGTAAGTTGCCCTGAATTTGTAGACCTATAACTTAGATAAAAATGATATGAGTTATACAGAATGCACATATTCCTAAAGCGCATTCATAATATTTGTATTGCTCCATATAATTAACTGAGGCAAAAAGAAGTATTTAATCATCAAAGAGTCATGATTTCTTACCAGTTATGGATAAGAAGTCCAAAAATGAAGGTCAGGTTATGTTCAAAAGTATATTTCCACTGCATTTTTAAGTATTATACATAAACAACAGACTGGATTGGCCTGACAACACAATGGCACTGTATGAGAAAAGCCAGAGCAGACTGTACTTGCTGAGAAGACTCGGGTCTTTTGATATATGCAGTGAGCTGCTGGAAATGTTCTATCAGTCAATAGTAGCCAGTGAGTTTATACACTCTGCAATCTTCTGGGGAAGCAACTTGAGGTTAGAAGATGCAAAATGCCTAAAAAAACTAATTAGGAAAACCTGCTTTATCACAGGGTGAACCCTGGACACACTGGAAGCTGTTCTGTAAAACAGGATGATGGCAAAATAGGATGCCATCATGAAAAATCCCCCCCCTTTTTTAGCTATAGGATTATTATACTACAGCGTAAAGTGTGGAGGTGTTTTCTGCCCACTATCGGACAACTCAATGCTTCCTCCCGCTGTACTCTTTAAATTCAATTGAAATATCTGCACAGTATACATTTATTATTTTTATTTGTCTATGTAATTATCAATCAATCAATTGATTGATTGGCTGTATTATTTGTCCTGCGAGTCTGTTTTCTTATTTTTTTATGTTTCTGTTTCTGTATGTATCTGGATTTTTCCATGGGATTAATAAAGTTTATCTAATCTAAAATATTACACATACAGGTAGTTAAAGGGACTCGAATAAAATGGCACATCCTTCGTCACCCTGACAGCCTCTGAGAAGTGGTAAAGGTCCACTTCTTGCCCATAGCTATATGAAAAGGATACAACCAATCACAGCATCTGTTTCTTGTTTAAACTCTGCATTAGGTCATTGTTGCACATGCTGCAAGTGTGTGAGAGCAAACACATACAGGAATGGCTGGACCAGGTTGGCAGACTGTCAAAACACTCTTTGTTTGCACCTGCACACCATGTGAGACCTGGTAGCACTGACTGGAAGGAGTCAGGTGACCACTGTTTAAATAATCTGCAGCTGTTTCAGTTGAATTGCATGGTAATATAAAAAGAATTGGAGGGTTTGAATAAAGGGATTTGATTCATAATCATCATCCTGAGGCCCAGACAGGAAAGGAGGTGTATCAGATATGTGTCCATTTGTCATGTTCACCTTCAGCATAAGATTTCAGTGCAGATGCCATTCTCTCAAATATAAGTTGTATTTTATTTGTATAAAAGCGCCCTCCAACTTCAGTCCTGGAGGGCCACAGTGGCTGCAGGTTATCAATCTAACCCTTTTCTTAATTAGTGACCTGTTTTTTCTGCTAATTAACTTCTTTTGAATTCATGTTAATTGACTTTTTTTAAGATTTGTTCCCTGGAATTTCTCCACCGTTCCTCTGAATTGCTTCATTTCTTTCATTAAGCAGAAATGAACTGTGAAGTGAGTGAGCCAACAGAAGACCAACTATGTCACGGCCTCAAATTCCCACTAATTTCACTCCAACCAGTTACTTAATGAGGCACCGAGTCTTGTCGTTAATTAAACCCGTTCTTTAATTCCATGGCTTGTTGCTGCTCTCACTGTGAAATAGCAGACATTTCCAAAATTGTGTATTTTTTTCCTTTACTTTTCTAAGAGCACAGTTAAAATGTTCTGAGGATCTGAGCAGATCAACATTCCTGAGACCTCCACCCTTTTTATTTTCAGATATTGAATGATGATCACAGTTTGCTGCTCATGTTTAGGTTCATTTTGTATCTCATTATTGATTGGCTGCAAATTAAGATAAAACAAACAATTACTGGGTTTGAGTCTTGAAGTCAATTCAAATTAATTAAAAAGAAGGTAATTAGCAGCAAAAACAAGTCATAGATTAAGAAAAGGATTAGAATGAAAACCTCTAGCCACTGCGGCTGTCCAGCACTGGAGTTTGAGGTCCCTGGTATATATAATTGTATGTACTGATAGATAGATAGATAGATAGATAGATAGATAGATAGATACAAAAGCTCAATAGATAAATAAATACAGTATATTGTATTATGACAAGCAACAAACCCTTCTCAACTATACACCACAATGACTTAAAACAAAGAAGACCTAACAAAAAGAAAACCTCTGACTTGGCAGTTACAGTCCCAGTGAGACATTATGCAGGTATATTCCTGTTGGTATAAAGGAGCTCCAGTAGCATTTTCTCATACACATCGGCTAAATAAGCTGTTGGCTGAAAGTCCTCAGTGTTAGTGTGTCAGAGAGAGTATGTGCAGCATTGTTCATAATGGCACTCAGTCTTGTATGTCCCATTGAGGCTCATACTTAAAGAAGAAATTCCAGTAGAGAAATCAGAGAGCAACACTGTGTGCTGGGGATGACTGTGACGTGTGGTCAGTGGCGCAGTGCCATTGTTACATAAATAATTGTGCCCGGTGTAGGTGCAGGCTCTAAATGGGTGTGAGAGTGTGTAAATGCGTTTCACACCGTGGTTAGCAGAGGCACTGTTTGACTGCATCGCATTCACGTGCAGTGGCTGGCAGGTCTATTTAAGAACATCAATGGTGCGGTGGAGGTAGCAGCTCCTCACACCTGCACCCAGTTGGCTAACAGTTTTAAAAAGAGCCTACATGGGTTGGAAAGAGAAGGAAAGAATGTGTCAGAAGAAAATTGGCTTGGGAGGTTAAAAAGAGTCTAAAGAGCAGACTTGGGCAGAACAATCAAGGGCCCCGCTAAGGAGCAGTCGTTTTTGGTGCTCTCAGGGCTAGTTCATCCTATTGATCTGTGTGGAGTGGGGCGAGCAAGGTGGATTAACTCCCCAGGGATCTGAGGTACAACTGAGAGTGTGTGAAGGATGATGGAAGGGGTACCAACCTCAGATGACCTTTTGGAGGCAGCCAAGACAGGGGTCAGGGTGATGAAGACTGTGGCTGCTAAGTCTCCGCTGGCTGCATGAGTTATGGGTGAACCATGGAGATGAAGGAGCTGGGATCATCTTGTACTAAAAAGAACATCAAAGATCCATTGACTGTGTGTTTTTAACCTCTGCATTTAATAGATTTATTACTTTTTAATCTTCATTGACACTTTCATTTTATTATTTATTATATATATGGAAGTGCTGCACTGTGAACGCTGTTTTAGACTTGGTGTTTATTAAAAGTATGTTTGCACTTTTTTACCATCCCCTTGCTTAGTGTCTCCTCATTTGCCTGGCTTATATCGGTTACGGTACTGATGGTATCAGGTTCAAGAGGCTTCCAGAAAGGAAGGGGAGCTGGAGCCGACCTGCACCATCGCAATGACAAACATCATTTCCCAGAGTGCAGTGTTCTCTGCAGCTGTTTTTTGAAGTAAATCATCCAGTGGCACCATAGAAAAGGAGAGGATGCAGAGGATTACCAGGACAATACTGAAGGGGGCAGATGCATAGGTGGAACAATGGTACACAAAACAACAAAGGTCCAGGGTCTATGGCCTTCCAGGGCAAAGTGAAAAGAAAGGAGGAACTAGGATGAGGTCAGGCAAACCTAGGTAGATTGCTGAAAAAGAATAGGTTAGGACGCTGCTGTACAGTATAACAAGCAACCCAGAAGGGGTAGTAGCACCTGAAAGGGATTTCATGATCTCAGTAGCTGCCACCGAGGGCTGTTGACCATGGGAGTTAGTCTGGAAATAATCAGAAACTAAACTACATGTGGAATTTAAAAGGCTCTCCATTGAAAAGCCTAGTTGAGTCTACTGATGAGATACGAGAGGAGTTGTGACAACTAGACTCTGTAGGGTAGCAGGATTTTATTTTGCCTTTAGTTTTCGTTTTCTGTGCATTGTGTTCTGCATTCCTTCATCCTATCCTAGTACTGTATTATGTTGTGATGTCTTTTTTCAGAACTATGTGGAATTAGAAAGTTATCTCTAGGTTGGTGTACAATACAGTTTACAATACAGTTTATTTTTGTATAGCCCAAAATCACACAGAAAGTGCCGCAATGGGCTTTAACAGGCCCTGCCTCTTGACAGCCCCCCAGCCTTGACTCTCTGAGAAGACAAGGAAAAACTCCCAATAAAAATCTTGTAGGGAAAAATGGAAGAAACCTCGGGAAAGGCAGTTCAAAGAGAGACCCCTTTCCAGGTAGGTTGGGCGTGCAGTGGTTTCTTCCTACATCCCTAGAAATGTTCTGGTTAAGTTAAGCTGATGTCACATTATGTGACTTCTAGTTGTTGAGTATACAGATTTGCCAACTGAAGTTGCTGACCAGACCAGACCACACAAAAGTGCTGGCTATGTCACATTTAGTGGCAGCTCCGACTTTCCAGTACTATTGTGCGTGCCCGTTTTTGTGACATCCAGTAATGTCCTTCCTAACCGAGCTGGTGCTGTAGAAAAGGTTAACAGCTGTGATGAGTTCAGCCACAGTCTCAGACCTTTTTGTTTCTTTTTCTAGTTTAATTGTACATAAAACATCATACAGATAGGCTTTTTCGGCAGTTTGGGAGGTCCAAAATATTCATGTTCCTTATTCCTTGTCGTAACATTCTATGCATTGTACTTCAGGACAAGCATTCCATTTGCTGTCATCTATAACGCATACAATCCTGACTTGATCTTAGCAAGTCACAGACTAGTTGAACTAAATTGACAGGAGAGCACCACTGACGACCTCTGCTGTATGAAATGTGTCATGGCCTTTAGTTAGCCTTTTTGCAATTGGCCCTGGGTGAATCTGTGTTTGGGTGTCTGCGTGAGTGGGCCATCTAATGTGTCATGTTACCCTCTTTGGAGTTATTTCCATTCTACGGACTCCAGGTGAACATGAATTGGTTTAAGTAGGTCTGAGAATGCTATGTGATGTTGTGTTATGCTTTTGATACTTCTGTGCTGTTGTAGAGACTGGGGGAAACCGAAAAAATGAACCCTATGCATAGAAAGGAGCTCCAGCAACAGGAAATCTAGTCAGACAAAACCAGTGGGAAATCCCCATGCATGTCTTGTTTCATTTTGTTAGCTCTGTGTTCTTGGTAGAGAGAAGATCATTGGAACAGCGTACTTCAAGTGCAGAGCTGCATGTTTGTACAGACCTCTTTGAGTTGACACTTGAGGGATTCGTGGAATAATAACCCACCTGCAAAGCACCCAATACTGGAGTTGGTGAAAGAACTGGTGTGGTGTGGTTCTGTAAGTCATGCACCAAAATCAAGAAACCCTTCCATCTTTACCACAGAGGTTGTCACCAACATTGTGGACTGCATGGAAAAATGGCCTTACAAGTCGATGTGGAGAGGAGATTATCATAACACATGGGTGTGTCATAAAGACCATGCCAGGGTGTGCGCCGTGATTTGTGGGCAGGTTTTTCATCTGTTACTCAGTATAATCCTTACTATAACAGGGAACATAAATAATATACTTTGGTGTGCAAAACAGTTCCAAAAAAGGTGAAATAATAAGCATATCAGTGATTTTTTGCTAAAACTGTGGTGTACAGGACTGCTATTTCTTCTTTAATCTGTTATTTCTGTGTGGTATAGAAAAAGCCAGTTATCTAAATATTGACAGTGTGGTAAATGAAACAAAATAACATCTTCAGAAACAATGTGCTATGTTTGAAGCAGTTTAATGCCCCATTTTATTGTCTTAAAGGGGCTAATTTGGTTTGTGCTCTACTTACTATTTAGAGGAAGGTCAATGTCTTGAAATATACAGGTTGTTGCCATTTGTCTCACCACCTCAGCTCAGCTAATGACCGTAGCTACACTCTCATTTCCTTTTGTTTCTAGAGGTGGACAGCAGCAGAGATTTGAGTTATTTGCAAACATTTTCACTGTGCTTTTTCAAAATCTATAACTAGTTTTCCTCTGTTTTATGTGGTTTTAGTGATGATACATTTTCAGACACATTGAGTCAGAAAACTGATAGTGAAGCAAGCAGTGGACCAGCAGCTGAAGACAAGTGCTCCTCCAAAGACATCAGCTCTCCGACAGACAGACATCAGGACTCTTTCGTAAACAGGTGACCGATCTCAAAATTTTAGTAAAAACACCGTATACCATGTGCTATAAGGGAAACATAGTCTGGATAACCATCCATCCATCACCTAACCCGCTATATCCTAACTACAGGGTCATGGGGGTCTGCTGGAGCCAATCCCAGCCAACACAGGGCGCAAGGGAGAAAACAAACCCCGGGCAGGGCGCACATACACCAGGGACAATTTAGGATTGCCAATGCACCTAACCTGCATGCCTTTGGACTGTGGGAGGAAACTCACGCAGACATGGGGATAACCTGCAAATTCCACGCAGGGAGGACCCGGGAAGCGAACCCGGGTCTCCTAACTGCAAGGCAGCAGTGCTACCCACTGCGCCACCTCTGGATAATCAGAGTATTCAGAATAGTGCGGGGCAGTTATCATTTCCTATATAAATTAATTTAACGTTCTTAGACCGCCACTCTAGATGTTCATTATTTTTCAGAGCCAGGTCTTAAAACTTTCCTTAAAAGTTTAATGTTTCCACAAACCAGCAGCTACTGCCCTAATTTGATTAATTAAGATATCTTCCAGAGTAAATCTTCTGCAGTATGGCGGTATATCCTTTACTAATGGAAGAATTTGCTCTGCAGTACCTTAGTTAGGTCAGTGATGCCTAAAAGTGTAGCATGAAGTTTGTGCTGGTTCATATATTAATGAATCATAAATCAAACGTTTTGGCTCGTGACATTGGGATCTGGTGAGTGATATTGGCGTCATTTTTATGAATACCTAGTGTCCTGCAGACAGGTATGCTGTCATCCTGAAAGTATCTACAGCCAACCTGAAAAAGTAAGTAAGACAAAAAAATCTACTGTAGTTGTTACTAGTGTGCTCAAAATGAAGTAGCTGACAGGTAAAAATATCTCTCTCTATTATAATAAAAAAAAAACTTGGGTCGAGACGTGATCTTCTTAGAAGACATTTTGATATCCCGTGAGACAGAAGGACAGCTGCTCTACAGGCTTTTAAATGATCGACGCACAGAGCAACAAGCAGAACACGCAGCTCGCCAGCAGCAGCAAGCAGCAGCTGATCAGACCGCATCTCCTTAGCATGCGTTTAAACATGCTTTGCCCCCTAGATAAACATTAAACTAAAAGTCAAGTTTTTATTTCCAATAACTCTACTATTTAATATTTGCTTAGTTTAAACCTAATTTTACTTTAATAATGTTTTCCTTTTATTTGTAGTGGTCTTCTGGGTATAAACACATTGCTTTTGCTGCAGACACAAATTTCTGAAATTCTCACATTCCTAATTTCCTATATTAAATTTCTGTTTTATTGCTGTTTTATATTACCCTTTTAAAATGTTAATGAACAAATATTATTTCTGATTTTTAAACAAGTTAGTTGGAAAGTTAACTTCATGGGCCTAGGGAAACCAAGTTTTTAACATTTTCTGAGGTGTAGTCATTTTGTGTCTTTTTTACTTATATGTATGATATATATACGTATATATATTATATATTTATATATGATTTTGTGTGTGTGTGTGTATATATATATATATATATTTCTTTTTACTTTTTTAAATAAAAAATGTAGATTACATATACTGAATCAGTTTAAAAATCTGTCTTGGAGAGGATATTATAAGTGGTTAATGATGTACAGTAAGATTTTATATTGAATACAAATACATTATGTAGGTATGAACTATGAAAATGAGCTGTATTGATGTCAGATTTACTGTAATTTTGAATGGACACGGACTCAGCTCTACTAGAACTGGTGCAGTCAAGAAGCAAATGAAAAAAGAACAATGAATTTGTCAGTATAAGGATGGAGTGTCATTGGTCTCCATCTACAAAACAACCGATAACCACTGTTTGCTTTGCATAAGGTGTCACCGGAGTTACAATGTTCATTGATGACACTACTGCAGTTTCCCAGTAATGTGCCAGATGTACTGTATATTTGATTTGACACATGATGGAAAGATTTGTCAAGAAAGCTGACATATTTCTCTCATTTTCCTCTTCCACAGGCACAGAAAGCGGACAGACCCTCCTTCAGCCCGCCGTTCCTCAGGTCGCTCAAATGATGGTCACTGTATAATCCATCCACCTCATACACTGGTCAGTACTCCACTGGAACTAAGTTCACCGAGCAATGGTAATCAAGGAAACCACTTCAGCCCACGGATTCTGTTACAGACCCGTAACTTAGTAATGGACAGCCCAGAAAGAAGGCGCCGTGCAGGTCATGGCAGTGTGACCAGTATTAACCGCCATGAGTCTTTGAAGAAAATGGAGAGCCCTCCTATCCGTAGGTCCACCTCATCAGGCCAATATACTGGCTTCAGCGAGCATCACAAACCACTAGATCCTGAGACTATTGCCCAGGTATGAACAACAATATTTTATTCAGTTGTCATGTTGGTGTACAGTACATTCAAACATTTTGAAGGGGTATTGTTTTCTTTAAAGAGCATTACTTATCTGGTTATTATTTTCGTGAGTAGATGTAATAATTTCAGTTATATTTTGATTTTCAAATTTTTTTCCATGTATTGTTTTATTAGTCCACAGGCTAAAGTAATATTGGTTTATCACATTTCTGTGAGCAATATACCTCTTATGGAGCTTGTGGTGTTTCTGTCAACAGTTTCTGGGAGATGACACCACTGTGCATTCAATCCTGGAAGACAGTCAAGTTCAAGATGCCGTTTATTGTCGTGTGCACACAGTACAGTGAGATTGTTACTTGCGTCAGACTACTGGCATTCCCCTGCCTCCCCGGAGTTTAGAGCTTCATCATAAATCAGTCAGTGATTCCAGAGCATTCTGGGAAGTTGGAAAGCATATCTTATTGTGATATGCATCCCACAGAGCAAAGTAATGTGTTGGATGGCCCATCCTTGAACTGGTGCTTCCCTGCAGCTGTGCTTTGCTGTTAGCTGTGTGAATACATTATGGCAGCTGCTAAGGAGGCCATCAACACTTCACTCATTCATTTAAACACGCTTTTTCATCTTATCTATTAAATTCATGCTTGCACTTCCAAGCATAAATCTTACAGGACTGGAAATCTGGGTGTCTAAAAGGTCCAAAATAGTTCAAATGCAGAAACCAGACAGGACAGGCATTCTGGCACTAGTATGACTAGCCATACCAAAAAAAAACTGACAGTCCAAGTGTCTTCGTTTATTTAAAGATTGTAGCAAAATTCAAAGGAAACGGTTCACAAAAATAAAATATAGAAAAAAGTTGAGAATACACACTAAAAAGAAAGGGGAAAAGGGAAAGTTATGATATTCTGCTTAAATATCTAGGTTACATTCCTTGAGGTTTGTATGTATTGTTCTATGCAATGTTCTAGTCAACGCTCACAAAACGGTATGCTTTTAATGTCTGTCTGTCTGTGCGACCGTTCAGGTTTCTATCTAGCTGTCTAACTTCAATATCAGGACTATTCAACTGTCAAACAGAGTTAAGCAAAAGCCTCACAAGTTTCACTGGAAGTTTTTTGGAGAAATTCTATTGAGTGACAGTTTATAATCGAGAAAAAGATCAGGTGCTGGACACAACAGATTAGGGGCTAAAGCCTGCGAGGCCAGTGCCGCTGCTTCAGTCTGCTTCTCTTCTCTCTCCCACACCGGAGCTGTATAGCACTTGCTGACCATTGAGCTTTGCGTCTTCCTTTTTCTTTCCATTTCGTTCATGTCTCTTTTTTCCTGTCCAGGACACTGCGTCTTCATCACTTGTCTGTCCACTCAGTTGGTTACTTGTACTATTTGCGTGGCCCGCCAGTCGCTTCTGTTGCATCGTTCGGGTGCATAAAGCAGCCTCTCAGCACAGAGCGTGTACTTTAGCATAATATTAATAAACATCAACAAATAAAAAAAAAAACACAGACCCATGCAGAGCAACATTGTATTTTTTATGATTGATTATATGAAACATGCCATGTTTATCTTTTAAAAAGTTTAATTTTGTGATATACTTTCAACTTTGTCTGTTTATCTACTGAAGTAGGATAAAGTTTTTTGGCTGTAATTTTAAATTTTACAACAGCAACACAGTGTCATTGCCAATTGATGACATTCTCCTGTCATCCTCTAACGTGTTCATTCTTATATTTTTAACAACAGGATATCGAAGAGACCATGAATACAGCTCTGAATGAGCTGCGTGAGCTGGAGTTGCAGAGCACCGCCAAGCATACTCCCGATGTTGTTCTGGACACCTTGGAGCAGATGAAGAACGCCCCCACCCCGGCAAGCTCTACTGAGTCCTTGAGTCCTCTTCACAATATCATACTGAGGGGAAGTGAGCCCTCCATGCGTCGCAGCACTAGCTCCACCAGTGACACCATGAGCACCTTCAAGCCTATGGTCGCCCCTCGAATGGGAGTTCAGCTTAAGCCACCGACACTACGGCCAAAGCCGATTGTTCTTCCCAAGACTAATCCTGCACATGGCCCTCCACCTCCTGCTCAAGGCTCCTCGGACAAATCTTGCACGATGTGAGCAGGACCACGTAATAAGAATGTGGACAGATAAATGAATAAGTAACCAAGAGGTCCATTGTTTGGTCGTATGTTAAAAAGACCTTAAATATTGATAGTAAAATGTGTTTGCAAGCTGGCAGTGTATTTTTCAGTGTCTAGAAACTCAGTGTATCAAGTTATAAACAAATTAACAAAGGGCATTTATACTTTTTTTCCAATGAAAACTGGACTTAACGTAACTTGTATGTTTGTAGAGGACAGTAAGCTAACCAGGACTACATGGAAGACGTATCATATGCCGTACTGCTAACATTTACGAAGAACAGGGGACAAGCGACACGATCACAGTCACTGGTCAGTTAGCTTGCAGGAAAAAAAAAACAAAAACCAACTTGTGGGCAGATATTTGCAGGAGTTTACTGGACACTTGCAGAAGGATTGCAAGTCCATCTTTAAATGTTAACGTTTCATTCTGGGGACCTCACTACTTGTAAATCGGCCTTGGAAAATACAAACCACTTTTTGACTGCTCCCTCAGCTTTTTCGTGTCTTTTGCTTGTAGAAACCTCGGTTAGGTCTGCTTGACCATACCGATTGTGTTTCTCCACAACTTGGGGAATTTATTCTTGAAATAATCTCAATAGGATGGTACAGTAGCTCGACTCGGCCCAAGTACACAGCACATTTACTGCACTTAAGGTTAAGAGTGACGCAACAAAACGAAAGGTGCACTTGGTGAAAGTCCTGCTGTGTTTCCTAACGTTCCTTAGGTTTTGGTACATTTCTCTGTCCATCTCTAATATCGTTGGGGGAATTCTGAAAACAACGATTCATATGGTAGCCATCGACTTTGTGACTGTTACTTGCAGTGTCATTTATGATGACCGTAGATCATTATTACAATTTTAAGTTTCCAAAGCACTCTGCACCATTTCAATGTCTGTTTTTGTTCTGGATGTACAGATGTTATTATACGTTTTCATGCAGAAAACCGCTCTCCATAATGCCTCAATTGCATTTCGAGAATGGGAAAGGAGGACATTTGCCTTCTTCTGCATGCTCTGCTACTTTCCACTGAAGGATGGTTTTTGGTTAGGAATCACTCAAATGACCATTGGAGCTGTCTGTATTGTGCAGGCGACATGCTGTGAAGAGTCGTACCAGCGCCAACGTGACAATTGCAACTTCTTGAGAGGTGCACTGAGACACAGCAGTAGTGTGGTCTTGATCTTGAGACCCTTATGCTGCTGTGTGGTTTCATCTGTATGCCACTATTTTAGAACACTGCCACTGCCTGAGAAGCTATACTCCACGTGAGTCTTGAGCCCTGACCGCATATCCAGTCCGGTCATTTCCCGTCTGATTAATGTGGTAGAGGAACACAAAGGGGACTCATCTACAGTCGCAAACTGGAAGTTCATGTGATGCTCCGTCGTCACATGCGTTTTGCACAGCTAACCTGCCAAAACGTTTAGAACCCGTCACATACACGCCTAGACCAAGTGAATGGAGAGGGAGCGTTTACTGCAGAAATAGTGAGTTGCTAAACAGACAACAGCGGTCTGTACGGATTGAGTAGGTGGGGGCGCACCATGCATCCATCCCGCTGTGCACTCACACAAGCAAAGAGTTCAAAGAGTTGAGCTTCATGTTTAGTCTGCGAATGACATAAACGGCCTTTGTAGATCAAACCAGTTATTTATGTTTAGTGACTAATGCTGGATTGAAAAACGCTTATATAAGCTTCTGTTTACAGATGATAAGAATTGTTAGAAACAATATTTTAGCGAATGACCTTTAGGTGCATTCCTGTAAGTAGTAGTTTGATGGTTTATATATAACTATATATATAAATATATATATATATATAAATATATTACAATAAAAAGTACAGTGGAAAAAGTCAATGTAACAGCGAGGACTGACCCAGCGACATCCGTGCTAAGCCTCTTCTCCTGTGCTGATAGAATTAAATCAGTGTTGTCCTTTTCCTGTCATTTGGGTAAATTGCATTACTGCTGGTTTCCTCATTTTCGACTGTTACTTTCTTCAGTCCGTCGATGTGCATCTGCATGATGTACACGTGAAAGTGCCTTTACAGTTTTAAGTGAACTTTGGACTCATGCTGTACTGTTACACTGGCATATGTCACAGGCAAGATAGACCAACACCCAAATGTAACACACTTCGGGATTATGTACTGTTAATCCATTGTGACATTGCACTTTTTATGTATAGTACTGTACATGTTGGCATGTAGCATTTAAGCAAAACAAAGGTCAGTACATTTTCAGGTTTGTTCATCTTCGTGTATCTTTATAATAAAGGAAATGACTCTGCCAACAGTTTCTGATTTGTTATGTGTCATCGTGTGAAATACGCTCGATCATCTTTACGGCTTCAGTCAGAAATGTATTTTAAGAGGATGTGAATTTGTACGGCCATGTCTTCAACTAAAAGACTTCACGTTTTACCCTCCAGTTAAGGATTTTTCCATTTTCCCTTCGGCGCCTTTTATTTTTTTCGGTCACCTCAAATTCTGCAAAGCAACTATAAGCATATATGAAAACTAAAAAAAAAGCCTGGAGACTTAGACAGACAAGCCGCTTTATTAGCTAGAAGTCTAAAAGTTAGCAGTTTGATTTCAGACAAAATCAAATAGTCTTTTGGTGCAGAGTTAGTGGTCTTTTAACTGACTGGTTATCACAGGCTTTTAAAGATAATGGACGAGGAGGGAAAGAGATAGAAACAGGTTTATTGTTCCTGCTCGTGGCCACAATCTTCCTGGCTGAGTCACTGTGTCACTTCCAGATCCTTCCCCCAATATACTCATCATATTCTATTCCATAAAAGACATATACATTTGACCATGTCTGTGTGGATGCTTTGGGGAGTGGTCTCATCTTGCTGACTTTGCCATTTTGTTATTTTTAGAAAACCAACTTTCTTTGAGCCCCCATCTGCCTGCTGCTCTGGACAGTTTCTCATTGAAATGTCTAGGGATGACCATCAGGTGGATTTTCTGTCTTTTTGTTTGTGTAAAATCCCATCCACAATGGCCTGAGCAACTTGACATCCCCTACCAAAAGCATGGATGGTTAGTCATAAAATGCCCATGTAGACCCTCTAGGGGTCCATGCTTATCTAAAAGAAGAATCCCTAAAGCCAAGGGGACATGCAAGTACAAATTTCACAGTAGGACATGCACATGACGATAAACCTGACTCTTTTAGTGGTCACCCCTATAGCTCCAGGGTGGGCAGTGAGGGGATGTTGCGAGCTGTGACAGTACATATACATAGATTATTATACACAGATGATATCCATCCATTATCCAACCCGCTATATCCTAACTACAAGGCCACTGGGGTCTACTGGAGCCAATCCCAGCCAACACAGGGCACAAGACTGGAACAAACCCTGGGCAGGGTGCCAGCCCACCATAGGGCACACACACACTTGGGATAATTTAGGATCACCAATCCAGCTAACCTGCATGTCTTTGGACTGTGGGAGGAAACTGGAGTACACATGGAGAACATACAAACTTCATGCAGGGAAGACCCGGGAAGCGAATCCAGGTCTCTGTACTGCGAGGCAGCAGTGCTACCCACTGCAACACTGTGCCACCCATGACTGCAGCAAATAGAAACAATTTATATATAAATAAATGTGCACCGAGAGTTACATACATTACCTAACTGAAAGAATGTAAAAAACATGCTGTAGAAAAGGGAAAAATTGATGTGAAATGTTTTTTCCCATACATCACAAAAATTCTACACAGTCTTTACTCATTCAGTTGGTCTCAGGATGGTACCCTGATGGCCAATTAACCTTTCCACCAGAATCAGTAAATAAACGGAGTGCTGGATCTGAAGTCATGGATTTTGGAGAACCACATAAGTAAAAACGAGTCTGTCCGCATTTGAAAAGGGATCTACTGGAACACAGAATACTCAAAACTGTCAGAACTATGAGCTCACTGCAAAACAGAGCCCTGGACTGGGGCAGCAGAAAACGTTTGCTTTCACACACGTAACTTTAGAAACAAGACATGCAGTACAATCTGAAAGAGTAATTGTTAAGAATATTGCTACAACTAATGTCGCACTCAGAGGCAGCTTCATCACTTGTTAAGACTGCCTTGATAAAACTCCACTCTGATTTTTACAACCATATCAATGAAAAAATAACAATGCCAACACATTTAAAGAGCAATGCCCAATTAGCCTTGACAAGAATTTAAATGTTTATCCATTTGCAAATATTCTGAAGTGGAGCTCAGCCCGTTTAAGCCAGTAACGACAGTGCTGTAATGCAAGCTTATTTACCAAAAGACCCGATTCCCAACACCACAGTGCACCAAATAATTGTATCGAGTAATATGCAAATGTTCTAGTATTTGGAGGGTGGGGGGGGGAACTGATTAAGAACAACACCAACCTCAACACTGGAAGCATCTACTTCAACATCAAGATAATGAGAAACGTTGGAGTGATGTGAAACTGGTATGGACATAAAATGATTTAACATTTTCAAGCTAGGAGTCAACATAAAGGATTGAAGGCTAATATTTGGGAAAAGTTGCCTAAAATGTATTTAGATGTATCTGCTAGAAAGCATCAAAGAGCATGGGCTAAGGGTGAATCGCCATTCATTTTCCTTACAGCAAATTAAATAAAGGCAGTTGCTCTACACTGTTTTGTGTCTTGTTGATGACTCAAATTCTGCATGGTCAGATGACTATTTTGAGCTATTTTGACTATTTTTCAGAAGAAGGTGACAAAGAGAGGTCTGCTGGGAAACGACACCAGCAGTGCAACACGCATTGCAAACAACATAGCATTGTAAGTTGACTTAAACAATGTAATACACTTCAAAATGATCAGGTACTGAGTGTTCATACAGCTATTAGCTTTATGTTTTTCACAGTTTGAGTAATAAAAAAGCAAACAAATTCAGCCCACTGCCATGACAAAGAAAAAAAAAATCAAAGTATCAAAAGAAAGCTGTACCTCCCATGTCCAAAAAATACGTTTGGTGCCGATTTTCTTTAAAGAAAATGACTGTACATTAGCATTTTTTAAATAAACCAATACCACTAACAGATAAACTTGCTTTGGTTTCTCAGGAGCCTTCCAGTTTAGTATGGAGATGACTTTAGATTGACCCATACATAAGACAGATAGATTGAAAATGATCTGCTCTTAAAAAGATTAGAGAGGGCCTGATGAATGAAGATTTTTTTTTTCCCAAATGTTCCTAAACATATAGATCTATATTTATTCATATGAAGTGGAACAAAATTACCGACAGCATCTGTAAAAATATAATTTCTGAAAGACTGGCAAACTGCAAGTGCACAGACCTCTCCACAGGGCATCACCCAGTGTTCAGGATGCCCTGTTGCAGTTTCAAGGCTGCTACCCATTGGTCTCCCTTTCTGATTCAAAGTAAATCGTAAGCACTTCTCAGAACGTTTAATTACACATTTTACTGTGCATCATACAGACCAATTTCACTTCTGAATAACGACGTTAAAATACTCTCTAAAATCATAGCTAGAAGGATGGAGAAAGTGCTCCCCTCGGCAATATCACAAGACCAAACTGGATTTATTACTGGGGCCAACACTTCTCTTCATATCTTCAACGCCTGTTTAATGTAATTACACATTTTACTTCTATGGTGCCTTTCTCATCTCTCAGTATTTTTTAAAAGAATGTACTAAATACCCAAAATACAAGCAAAACCCACTTCAAAAACTGCAAGTTGCTCTTCTCCGCACTTGGTTGGGTTTCTCCTATCACCTGGAAGTTCAGGATTTTGTATTGTGGAGACAAAACTTAACTGGTCACAATATAAAGCAACAAATCTGCAAATGCAGAGGTCTTGGCCAGAACAGCAGAACAATCCAAGCAGCCAGACCGAATACGCAAATGAAAACCAAAGTCAAGGAAAGCAGAAACAGTCCCAACTCCCTAAGATCATTTTAATCGCAAAATAAAATGCAACAAGGTCTTGGGTCACCAAAAATATAATGGCAGCTCAATGACATCACATACAGCGACTGCTTGTAGACAGCTGGTAGCACTGGGATACTGTAGCTAACAACAATATGGCCGTGGCCATCCAAAAACCCAAAGTGGCACCCATGCTAAAAAACTTTTTTGAAAATGACAGGTAAACACTTTATACAATAAGAAAAACAAGCTTAAAAGTCCATCTGCTTCTGCATCTTAATGAACCCTGACTTGCATCACCTAATCGCAATATTTATAGAAACACCAGAATTGGTCCCGATCACTGCTTTGAGTGTGTAAGTCCAGTAGCGGACCACTCAACACAGTTCATCTTTATTTCCCAGTGGCAGACGCAGGGTCAAGGCCTGAACCTCAGCTCTCTGGACATTCTGTAAGCAAGGCCATAGACAGCTCAAGATAAGGTTTGGATTTATTTTTGGCTGTTCCTTTTTCTTTTCGTTTTAGGTATCTGTATGGTTACTATACCTGGGATGTTACTAGAGAACTCGTTCATTTTTCTCATCTCCCACTACTCCCTCCCTTTTGCTTGTCCTATGCGAGCCTCTATTTTGGACACCTGTTGGTCAGACATGCGTCCTGGATGTTGTGTCACAGTACTATTCCAATACTGGCACTGCACTACACTGCCTGTCCAAGATTGAGGACTCCCAAATATCTGTTTTATTTTTCTGTGTTGTTTTTGAAAGTCTAGTTAATGAATGATCGCTCTGTTTTTGACTATGGCTTAAAACATTGAGAATCTAGGTATGTATTATTTCTCTGATTCATGCTGCCCTGTTAAACAACTATGATTATTGTCACATTTACTGTACTTTCTCAACTTCCAAGTTTAGGCTCACCATTTTGGCTACTGTAATTTCCAATTTTAATTCTGCCTCTATTGTGCAGTCAGTACAAGATGGGATTCAAGTCCATAGCTTCATACATAAGGTTGCCTTTCCAGAATGAGGAATCATTCACCACCAGAACTAAAGGAACATTTGACCCAGGTAACATGTACATACTTCTTTGCATATGGTTTTGTTAAGTGTCCAGGCGAAGTTTGAGAGTGAGCCAGGAGATCAACATAAGCCATAAAAAGGGTGAAAACTAGGAAATCAAAAATAATGAACAATTGAAGATACGAGTTCCAAAATCTGCTAATTACACCTTTTGGTAAAATTTAGTGAACACCTGATTGTGACTTTTCATGCAGTTGGTCATGCGTCGAAAATATGTTTGAGCTTCAAAACCTGCTAACTGCAACAGTGTATCGCTATAGTTTTAGCGATTTAGTTTCAAAATCTGCTACGTAAGGACCCAGATTTTCCTATTTATCTCCAAAATTTATCTTTTGTACTTAGCTGATTTTGGAACTGAGCTCTTCAATTATTCTAAACCATAAGACGGAGTTCCAAAATTACAGCAAAACATCAAAAACACTTAAGTTCTGCAAAAGTCATTAGAGCTTTAGTAATGAATCTGTAGCTAGACGAGAAGGAGTCTTCATGGGTGACCAATGATTCTGTTGCGTTGTCATCAACGACATCACGCTCTCCAAGGACACACCCCTAATAACAGGAAATCAAAACAGAGGCATCCACAAAAATATGAAAAGGTGGATGAATGAAGAAGAGAAATTTGGACATAAGATTCAGTGACATAAAACAAAAACCCCAAATCAAGTGTTCAATTACCAGAATTCAATTCAACCAGGACTAGAGATGCCAGAATAACCAAATCGATACAAAAGCTCTTTGACAGTACAGTAATCCCTCCTCGATCGCGGGGGTTGCGTTCCAGACCCCCCCGCGATAGGTGAAAAAGTAGAAACCATATGTTTGTGTGGTTATTTTTATATATTTTAAGCCCTTATAAACTCTCCCACCCTGTTAACATTATTAGAGCCCTCTAGACATGAAATAACACCCTTTAGCCAAACGTTTAAACTGTGCTCCATGACAAGACAGAGATGACAGTTCTTTCTCACAATTAAAAGAAACCAAACATATCTTATCTTCAAAGGAGCGCCATAAAGGAGCGCCAGGAGCAGAGAATGTCAGAGAGAGCCGCAAGAAAAGCAAACAATCAAAAAATCAATACGTGCTTTTAAGTATACAGAAGCACCGCGATAAAGCGGCATTTTGTAGAGGAGCGTCCGTGTCCTCTGTGCAAACAGCCCCTCTGCTCACACCCCCTCCGTCAGGCAGAGAGAGTGAGAAAGATAGAGAGAAGCAAACAAGCACAGCGCGGGAAGCATATCTTATAGCATTGAGGAGTTTTAGTTAATATGCAATACATGCTCTGATTGGGTAGCTTCTAAGCCATCCGCCAATAGCGTCCCTTGTATGAAATCAACTGGGCAATCAAACTGAGGAAGCATGTAACCTAAATTAAAAGACCCATTGTCCGCAGAAAGCGGTGAACCAGTGAAAAATCTGTGATATATATTTAGATGTGCTTACATTTAAAATCCGCGATAGAGTGAAGCCGCGAAAGTCGAAGCGCGATATAGCGAGGGATCACTGTATTGGTACCAAAGTGAATGTCAGCACCATACTGACAAGTGACTGCTAACGATGGAACAATAGTATGTGATAAAAGTGTGAATAAAAACTACACCCAAAAACGGCTCATGGTGTCAAAAAGAAAACCAGCAAAAGTCATGTCTGGAAATGCTTTATGTTCATGGTAGGAGAAAGTGAGTGTGCGATCAATGGGGCAGCTCATTGCAGCTCCTATGTTGTGAACGTGCTATCGATGTCCTGCTGGTGCTGATACTCTACCAATGCGCATAAAGCACACAGGAATCTCATTTTGAGGGATCACCATTCTTCACTACACCTGAATCACACTTATTATTAAAAAAAAAAAAAGGCAAAACACCCATTATGGAGTTAGCTCAGAAATAGATGTGTGTGTGCTTTGAGCATGCAGGATAACAAGACCACCGATATTTCTTTATATAGCTCATTTTAATACAACAATGTAGCTCGAAAGTGCTCTACAAGATGACAAAGCGAAAATTGCAAGAAAAGAAAAAAAAATATTAAGGCTGAAGAAATAAAACAAAACCTGCACAACACCGATCAGATGCGAGTTGCAGTTGTTTAATTTGTAGACAGCGAGATTAATTGCTTTGGACTACCATGTCTACACTGTCCCACTCAAGGAATGGAGGCTTTGTATTAATTCTCTGATTGTTCATCTTTACACATCCAACTGAGCCTCCGCCCATTTTGTAAGCAGCATCAGGGCCACACACAGGACTGTGGGATGTGGGCTAAACTGCACGGCAGCAGTACTAACAGATGTAGCCTGTAAAAATGGAGGCGAGTTTCAAATAAAGTGGCTATTTGGCTTGTCTGCACCAGCAATGAAATGAGCTGCTCTGTTTGTTAATACTAAAATAAAACTAATTTCTTGTTTTGATGCTTTAAAGCACATCTATTAACACAACATGCACTGTGTTAACAAAGACGCACAGTCACAGCAATGCGGGAAAAACAGCACACTGAACACAAACCCACAAACGCCACATTTGCACCACTTGTTTTTCTTTTTGAAGCATGTGACCTAACATGTGACAAATGTACAATACGTCATATGTAAATGGTACATCATAATGCAGTCTCCCAGTAAGAATTAACTGAACTCAAGTAATGGCAGTCCAGTAAGTTGTCAAATTCTGGATGTGTCTTGGGTCCTAATTGGGATGGTGAGGTGGTTTGTCATGTGGTGGATGTGGCAGCAGGCTGTATCAGTGCACACTCCCAACCTCTACCACCACCACCACCATGCAGACTAAGCAATAACCAAGTCTGATCACCCATATAAGACGCTCGGAAAACACCACAACGGAGGCTATTTGTACAAGAGTTCCTTAATAAATGGAGTTGTTTAAAACTGACAAGTCCGATTCCACGCAGGAAGCCTTGAAGTTGGGACAAACGTAAAAAAAAGGAGGGACAGATTTGGAAAATATAAGAGCCAGGAGTTTGTGACATTTGAAACTTGAATTAATTTGACTCATCTGTTAAACGTTACTCTTTAGCTTTTTTGTTTTTATTTACCAGCTAATGATGCAAATCTAAATCTTACAATAGCAAATGTTGGAAACCTGACAGGGGGAGTCTCAGACAAACCAGATTGTAAAAGCACGGTGCTACAAACACAGCTTTAAAGAGTTTGTTTAAATGAAAACATCCTGAATTATCTTAGAATATGCTAATTCAACAGTACAAATATAATAATGATTGACTTTTTAGTTTTAGTACGGAGTTTAAGAGGTATTTTTCAGTTACCAGTGACAAAATGAAAGAGAATAAATGTAGTTAAGTGTACATTGTAAAATAAATTAGGAGTCCATGATGATCCAATTTTTTAAAAATCAATTGCTAAGATCCCCCCAAGATTACTGTAACATGTTACACAGGAGAAATCCCCCCCAACCCGTTTATCACATATTAAATTCAAATATTTTGCTATTTATGAATGCCAGTGCTAGTTTATGTAAATGACAGCTTGGCTACTACTTGATTGACATACCACTATTTTAAATTGCTGTTACTTCTAGTATTTATATATTTGATTACAGAAAAAGATTATAAATATATTATAAATGCTTATTAATAATGCTTAGAATATTGGCCATTTAAAATGATGGGAGTTTCTTCTAATTAAACAGATGGAGAACGGGGATTTCTATTTTTGCTCTTGTATTCAAAAGATAAAATTTCAGTTGTATTGGTACTGAATATAACAACTGTGGCATTGTGATATCCCTAACAGGTACTCCTACAAAAAGTCAGACAAAAGGAACAAACTTCTAACAGTTGTCCAATGGAGTTTTTTTTCTTCTTCTTTTTCTCAGTAAAAGTGTACAAAACTTCCGACCCTAATTAGCATACAGATGAATATGACAATGAAGGAGCTGCTTCACTTTCGCATTCGAAACCATTTGCATGACATTAAATGTCAGGATTTGGATATACGAAAGTGAGTAAACATCACAGAAAACAGCAAACTTAAAAGAAAATAGGAAAGTTAAGAGTTTAAGGTTTGTGCAAAAAATAAAGTCTGAATTTAAAACTGTACATATCATACTAAAGTAGGTTTATGACTGTAAAAAAAAAAGAAAAAATACCAGCTAACTGAACAACGAGTTAAGACCCATCGATTGGTGAAACGTCAAGAGTGCCCAGGGCGACTCAAAGGTCAAACCATTACATAAAAGTAACACAGGAAAAAAAAGACGAACAAAGCAGATCCCCAAATAAAACCAATAAATGGCTGCTCCTTAGTAGGTGCTGCATATATTAAGCTGACATTTAAAAGTTCAACAAGTTCAAACTTCTAAAGCATTTAACATCAGAAATGGCAGTATGATACACTGCAATTACAGGGGACAAAAAGAAGCTGCAAAAAATGCTGCAAGTACAAAAGTAAACTTGAAAAGAAATGGGAAAAGTTAATGAGGACAATGAATCAGACACAGAGAACAAAGGACTGTATGTCCTAGAAAGACAGAGCTTCTTTTAATTTAGGCTTCTCCTCTGGGAAAGCCACTGGTAATTTTTTCCCCCCACTTTTACATACACACAAGACTGTGATGCCCACCCAGGACACACAAAGTGCGATTAATAAGTTGTGAAGCTTTAAAAGTGCCAGTTTGGTTTTACTTATTACTTCAAGAGTGAGTTACTATGTTTAACTACGATTGAAAGAGCTGCAGGACATTATGTTCTACAATAAGAACTAATGTGATAATTAGACTAAAACTATTATGGTTGCTCTACTTTGTTTGAATTTTTAAGTCCCCAGCTAGTACTACAAAATTCCGCAAGAACAGAGATAGTATTTTGATGCACAATATACTGAATTGCTGATGTGGGAATAAAAAAAATGTTTGCTGAAATTAACTGTTGGATTGCAAGATAGCCTTGAACACCAGTGGTTCTGAGTTTTGGATCTTGGGACACCCTTGTGGCTCTAAGCTTTTGTTCCAACCAACTTCAGCTTTTAACTGGACTGGCCTAATTAAGAAAGCTGCTGTTTTTCAGTTTCAAACCTTAGGGATCAACGTTAAATTTACAAAAGTAATCAGTTGGTCTTTTTGAACTTGGTGTTTTATCACGGGAAGACTTTTGGGGCACTTCTAGTTAAAACTTGCATCCATTCTTATCTGGGCAGATCCTTTTTAATGTGGACCCACAGTATAATGCCCGATTCTTTTTTATTTGGACCTTAAACACCACTTGGGACAATTTATCCTCTTATTGTGCTACTGTATCAACTTCACAGTGCCCATATTTTATTGTATATCGTGTTATTGTAACAATTCTACTGGAGGATCCTCCTCACCATCTGACTGAAGTAATGCACTTAGTCCCATAGGGTAGAGTAAACAGAAGCAAAGGGAAATCCAGATGTGCCAATCCCCTCCATACAATCTGAGAGGGCTCCATTGTTGAGTGTCTTGTGCGCATCTGCTCCGTACATGTACCTTAGTCATGATGGTGCTGGAATACTCTCAAACTTTTCACTGACCTTACAAAGCAAACCAAAGTGTGGTGTGGGCATGCTGTCCCAGAGGGCTTATAAATCTTTGCCTGTCCTGTTATCCTTCAATTGGGTGCTCATAAAAAGATCAGTACTCATAAAAACTTCACCCACACTTCTGGTGTCAAATGCGGAACACTGACATGAACTTGTTGCTTTACACTCAGAAGTGGCACTTGTAAAACTTCAGTAACAACAGGCTATAGTGAAACAGAACCTTGCACCAGAGGCCGTAAGGGTTGTAAGCAAAGGGCTTTTGTAAAACAGTAACATGTGTATGTGCTTAGTGACAACGGTCCTTACCAGCAAAAACACAAATTAGCAAGCAATATAGCAGTATTCCTCAGAGTCTTTGGCATTTCACACTTACATTATCAAAACATTGAAGGAATTCTATTCTGAATACAAATTAAAAAATAAACAAGGTACATTTTGCTTATAAGATGGAAGGTTGTTTTAAGTTACAGCTAAGTCACTTCTAGAAAAGTTATCCTACACTTGTTTTTTTAAGAATTTCATCATCATCATCATGATCTTCACTTTTCCATATGTTCTGGTTATTTAATCTATTATTTACTAATAAACATGTTGGTGGGTGTGACAAAGAAGCAGTTGTTGCCTTTCAGCTTTCACTGTTTTGTCAGGTGTCTGCTCTGCTCGTTTTTAATTGTGATTATTAGGATACAATTAAGGGAGAAAAGTATAGAAAAAAACAACACAAAAGAGAATTAAAGCTATAGCAAAATAACCACAAAATATTTATCAATGTCTTATAAATTTGAAAATCACACTTGCATGCTTTTCTAAATGCAAAATGACAGACGAAAACTCTATGTAATTAAATGAGATCAATTCAAAGCAAAATGACATGTTAATTTTGAAACTGGATAGAACAAAAACATGCAGTTTTGATCAATAAAGATATTTTCAGCATTTAAATAAGTGAATCTTATGTTTTGTATGTTAATATACTTTAGCTATAACTTTTACTATTTTATCAAAAAAATTCATTAGTAGTCAACCATAAATTGATCTTTATTGGCATAAAACAAAACAATTTAAGTAGAACATCCATCCATCCATTATCCAACCCGCTATATCCTAACTACAGGGTCACGGGGGTCTGCTGGAGCCAATCCCAGCCAACACAGGGTGCAAGGCAGAACATTATTATAAACATTCTTAATATTTTAGATGCTAAGCTGTGCGACTCGCATTATTATAGAGCAATTCTCTGCACAGTCAACCTTTTGAGCCCGGCTTCAAGCTTACAAATGATTTGGAATTTCTGAGAGATCCTGAAAGCTCCTGCAGAAAGGAGACAAAGTGAGTGTCTTTCTCAGACTTTTTTGCTTCAAAGATGATTATAATAGTAAAGTGTGGCTCTGGGCGTGTCAGATAGTATGTACTTTGGACCTTATCATCATAGAAATGCACTACCTTGTCGAGCATATTGAGGTCAGCAGCACGGTCATTCATTATCATAATGACATTAGGCCAGTGCATTACAGGACGATCATTAGGTAGGGACACTACAGCAGGATATTGGTCCACACCCTTTGGCGCTTCCCTATAAGAATGAGGGTGGTGATAACCATGTCCATGGAAACTCTCTGAACCACGGTTATCAAATATAAGTGAGACGTTGATAGCATCATACTTTCGAATAAAACTGGAAATCTTGCCAAAATAATCTGGGCTTGTTTTAGCTGTCAATGTCTTCATTTCTGAGGATGTTGTTTGTCGACTGAGGGCCTCATGAAAATAAAAACTGAATTTGGCTAACAGAACATTTTTGAGTTTGACAAGCCACAGAAAAAGATGTGGAGGCTGTACAGCTTTCTGCACTTGGCCACCAAACAGATGCTTTCTGGTCTCGCGCTGTTTCTCAAAGATTTGGCCCCAGCTGTGTAACTTAGAGTGAGCACTGTGCAAGTTAAGAAGTGATGGTAAGAATTTCCATTCAGATATCTGAGCTTGACACTTGAGAAGCTGAGTCAGAACATCCACCTCCAACTGAAAACTGCTTTCCAGGGGACAAAGGATAGGATGATGAAATCTAGGATAAAAAAGAAACAATAATAACTGTTCCTATGTTGTACTAGGGTTTCATAGCATGCTATTTATATTAACTTAAAGTACAAGAACATCTTATGTATGTAAATGACATCAACACATTTTTGTGCATCACCATGGAAGTGCCCTACATTATTTAATCCTATTTCTGTACAATTAGAAATGTTTTTAACTGGCAAAACAGTAACAAAAATGTAATCATTTTGAAATAAACAAGAAATACTTATTTTTTCATACGTTTCTTGAAAGCAACACTCCTAAGTGCAACATTGAGACTTTTATAAAGTGTCGCAGGAGATTTCTTTACTGCACTTCTGCTTCATAAAAACAAATGGTGACAAATGTTAAATGTAGTTTTATGGGACATTACTGTCCATCAAAATAAACTACATCAAATCCAACATTAATTTCTTGCACTATAAATAGTCAAAGCAATTTGTGCTTTAAAAATTCACAAATGTGGGCCAGAGGAGCTTTTAAACCACTGTGTGGCTGTCAAATGCTCTTACAAGCTTAAAACATGAGCAAGAAAATGCTTCTTTCACACACTCCCTCCCATATGAATACAAGTTAAAGCCTTATTATAGATGAAGAAGACACTGCAGAGGCACCAGCATAGGTTTAATAGCTTTCCTGATATTAATACTTGTTACTTTAATTTTCATTGACACAAAATGTACAATGAATGAGAAAACACACACACCTATATGTACCTGTGAAACATTTAACAGTAGATAAAAAACAAAATGAATAATGAAAATAAAATCAACACATATCATATCACATCATATCAGGCATCATCTACGTAATGTGAAAATTTGACAATCTGGAGTTAGAAGTATAACTTAACAGCTAGTCCATATTAACATGGATAAATCTAAAAATGGGTCTTTTTTTAGTGTGGCCTTCCAGGAGAGGAAGGAGACGATACATGACACTTTAACGTCCCGAGAGACAAGGTAGCGAGACAAAAGGACAGCTGCTATACAAGCTTTAAAATGATCAACTTGCACTGCAACAAGCAGAACACACAGCTCGACGGCAGCAGCAGCAAGCCAGCAGCTGATCCAACTGCATCTCCTTAGCATGTATTCAGCCGACCCCACCCCCCACCACCACTTCACATCGCGAGCGGCAGAGATGTGTAGTGGCTTGCGCGTTCCACTCCCCAAGGGAGGTTAGGGGATGGAGTGTTATGAGAGTGAGCGAGCAAAGGGAGTGGGTGAGCAAAGCCCCTAGTACAATATATATTTAAATTTGTAATTATTATCTTATCACTATGTAAAAGCGATCACTTTTCATTATGAATTGTTTGCATTTTGTATTGTATAAATCCATGAGAAAGTAGTTTTTGGGCTCTGCTGGGTGAAATTCCAAAAAGGCTGTTTGTTTTACAGGGTCCTCTATATGATGGAGGGGCAGAACTCCTCGTTGGAGACCAAGTTGTTATTGTATCAAAACAATATCCACCCATCCATTTTCCAACCTGCTGAATCCGAATACAGGGTCACGGGGGTCTGCTGGAGTCAATCCCAGCCAACACAGGGCACAAGGCAGGAACCAATCCTGGGCAGGGTGTCAGCCCACCGCAGGCCACACATAAATACACCAAGCACACACTAGGAACAATTTAGAATCGCTAATCCACCTAACTGGCATGTCTTTGGACTGTGGGAGGAAACCGGAGCGCCCGGAGTAAACCCAGCAGACACGGGGAGAACATGCAAACTCCACGCAGGGAAGACCCGGGAAGCGAATCCAGGTCCCCTAACTGCAAGGCAGCAGCGCTACCACTGTGCCGCCCTCAAAACAATATTATCCTACATATTACAAAGTATCAACTCCCAGGCATGTTGAAACTCCACAACAGCCATACACAAAACATAATGGTGCACCACAGCCAATGATCTTCTCAAACCTGGGACTTAAAAAGACAGCAGCCACAGCACCATGAGCGCTTCATCTGACTGCTACAATTACGTCTGTCAACTTTAGCCTGGAATGTATCAAATTTGAACTATATTCTGCATTTGTATGATGCAAGATTCTTTAATATAACCATAGATGATAATTAGTGTCATGACTGATTTTTGTTGCTCTTGTGGCTTTGATGCACACTGTAAAACATCAGTAAATTTAACTGTAAAATAATGTAAATGATAAAAGTAAAAGACCTTTTCTGAAAAAAAGGAAAGTTGCCTTATATTCTAATGAAAATTACCTGTATATCTTAAACAATACATTTCATTATTTTTTACAGCCAAGTTCTGTAAAATCGATATTTTTCTACCTTTAAAATATGCTACATACCGTTTACCAATGCATTACAATTACACTGAAAAAATATGTTGATTTTACAGTGTAAAACTGTTAAATAGCGAGGGTAAACAACTGTAAAATGTAAAACAGTAAAGCGCTGTTTCAGTTACGATATTTGCACAAGGACATGCCCACCTTTTACCATTTTGTTCCTGGTTTACCGCATACCTTTGAATCAAGTAAAGTTGGGGAACATGCACTGGTACAGTGCGTTACCACACCCACTACACAACGAAACAACTCGGGATCCCGGTTTGCAACCCCCCAGGCAGACACGCAGTCCAGTCCCACCTTCCGAAAATGACCCTCTATCTGCTGCAGCCAGGTGTTACGTGGGCGACCCCTTGGCCTGGTCCAGCCACTCGGGTCCCCAACAATAAGGATCTTACGAGCCAGATCACCCTCGGGGAAATGTGCCACAAGGCCATAGTGCCGTAACTGACACTCCCTCACAATGCAAGTAATGTGCCTTATTCGGGACACAATGTCAAACCAATGGTACCCAAGGATTTTCCAGAGAGACACAGTACCAAAGGAGTCCAGTCTTTATCTCAGGTCACTGGACTGGAATGGATACCCTTGAATAGTTACAGAAAAAAACTTAAACTAAGTTAGCACACATATTTTTCCCTGGGTGCTGAAGGTTTTTTGAGGTTATGGAAGCCGATTTATGGTGGGCTGTATTCTATAAGCTGGCACACCTGTAGGACACTATACAACCCAAAAGCAAACTTTACTTCCCTACCAGACAATGTGCCATAACTTCCTTAAACACTGAATTATTTTCAATGTGTATAATTAAATGGTACATGTTTGCTACTGGTTGTTACTTTACTGATGTAAATTGTGTACTGGGGTTTGACCCTGACAATACTTTCTAATGGTTTACTTTTTAGCATATTTATTACACTATATGAATTTCTGTTTATGGTTAAACAATCCCTTCTGTTGGAATGTGTTGTAAAGAAAAAGCAGTTATTTACTACAAAGTTATACCGTAGAACTAAAAATATTGTCACCTTTTTTTTTTTTTACGGTAAAATTCTGGCAACCCAGCTGCCAGTACTTTACCGTAAATGTAACATTTTATTTTTACAGAGCAGCACTGTAAACAAAACAATGTTTCCACAGTGCGATTACCAGCTTTGAACCTGGTTCATTTAAGGATACCGCTCCCCGCTAGACATAGTCTCACATGGCAGTGTAAATGAGAAAAACCGAGCTTTTCAGAAACACTGTATGCTCATCATGTGATCACAGACTTCAGATTGTGTGTGGTAATTCCCTTTGTGATCTCTTTATTGGAGGTGGTCCTTTCCTAACATATCTGAATCAGCCACCACATAGTGGGCTTTGAAACCATTGAATATGTGAACATATTTATTTGGCAAAACTCCCAGTCTAGATTTTCCATGGCTTCCAGGCTGATATAATCATTTGCACCCACCCAGACAAAGTAATAGGGCCTTGTATTTCCTTTAGGCACAGTTTATTTTTGTTTTTTTAGCATTTCTAATTTATGCATTTGCTCCATAAACAAACACTGCAGCAGGAAAGACCTACACGTTATGCCATATGACCAATTTTTAGAAAACAATCTGAAAGCATTAGTTTGGATGGATAAATGTAAATGTGACATTTTTGTTTCAAACATTATTTGTATCACTGTGGCCTAAACCTTACTCCATCCATATAGTGTGATCAAAATGGTATATCAAGTGCAAATGTATATTGCCACTGAAAGTAATGAGATACTAAAACTTTTAAAAGGTGCCGTTACTCTGGAGTCAATTAAGTGAGCTTCATTTTCTAACTAGTGAGAGAAAAGAATACAGTGTTAATCAACCTGAAATTATAAAAAGTATCTTCTACATCCTCCAGTGAGTCACGGAAGCGTAATTTATGAATACATGTGTATTATACTAAAAGTGTACAGAAACTGGAGATTAAAATAAGCATTTGGTACATAAAAAGAGAGGAAGAAATGCTTAGATTATTAAAGTGCAATATTTAGTATATCAAGTAACTATTTCCCTGCCACGACTTATTAAAAATACACTATCTTTACATCTTTTGAAGCAAAGTACTGGAAAGCACATAGAGGAGCAGAAAAGTATGGGAGTAGTATGGTGTAGGAGGCTAAAGTTGGTGCATTTAACATATTTAAGTATTCTTGAGTGATTTTGTATGGTTTTCATATACACCTTACAGGCATGTGAAGTGTCCTAGTTCCATGTTTTTCTTTGATCATGTCACTTTTACATGCACAGAAAATTTTGTTTTTGTGAAGGGCCTTGTTTTTCAAGTGAAAGCTGTGTCAGTGCATTTGCTACATGCTTTACAGACACAATGAAAAATATTAAAGACAATGAAACACACAAAGGCAGTTTATATACAAACTTTCATGTAGTAGTACTTAGAACTTTTAACCTACATTTTAATATATTCAAATATTTACTCATTTTTAATGAATATTTAAACCCCGATTTTGAATTATATGACAGTCATAATCTTGACATGTTTAACTCCTAACCTGACTTTACATCAACAGATCTGAAGTACTCATGGTCTCTGTACTGATGCTTTTATATTACTCCTGCTCCTAATAAAATCACCGCTGTACAGGTTCTTCACAATTTTTATAAATGGCCATTTTTAATACAGCTTCTATAATCACTAAGATTTTTTTTTGTTATTTTATATACATTACTGTACACCTGTTACACCTCTTTTATTTTTTGGAATTCTTTGTTAATCAAAAATCAGTTCAAAATAGTAACTTTAAATATCCCTGCAACATTCCATTATCAGATGTGTCTACTGAACATCCTCATTTCTAAGCAGAACTAATTTTGTCAATTCACAATCCTTGATAATGCAGTCTTGGGATGGAAACTACTCAGACTGAGCTGTAAACGATCCACATTATCTTTTTTTTATTTATTTATGTAAGGAGCTTCTGTAAAAAGCCAAATTTCCCCCTGAGGACAAATAAAGTTCTATCTATCTGCTTTGAAAATATTTTTAGGTTACTGCACACTCATACTAAACTTTTATGGAATCTCAACAAGGAACATATGGAAATGAATTCATGACAGATCAGAAAAATATTATGAAGGGACTACTGTAAAATTCAGAATAATATACATTTTCTATTGCAAGTCTTATAATGTTGTAAAATATACAATAATGATAATAATTTATGTTGTCAAGCTACATGCCCCCAGTCAAAGTTCCTAGCAATTTAGCAGTTCTAAACTGCAATTACAGACTATAACCATCACTCCTTTTTCACCTTGTATTTAAGTCACTCTCTTCTAGTGGGGGACTGCTTTTTGCTGACAAACAGAACTAGCTGTACGTGACAGTCTATGCTGAAAACAACTCTGGAAACAGTCGACAGGTCACTTTATGGAAATGAAGGACATAGGCACACAAATGGGAGAAGACACAAGATAAACTAAAGCTGTTTACTAGCTCACAACCATCCCCACTGAATGGACTTGTCATCTATGACCATTAAATGTTGACAGAAAATAGTAGTCTGAATATTATTTTAATACTACAGAATTTTTATAACAGCACTCTTTCTCAGCATTATGCCAAATAGTTTTTTTTTTCTCTCTCTGTCCAATCCCACACATGGTAGCCATTTGTAAAGAATTTGCACATGTCTGCATAGATTCTTCACCGAGTACTTTGTTTTTTTCACTCACATTTCATTGACACGCAAGTTATATTTATCGACAAGTTAAAATTGTCAATATCAAAGTGCTGTGACAGACAATACCTGTGGTCTGCTATGCAGCATATAGGCTTGGCAAAAATGCCAGAAAAATAGCCAATCATGATGTACTTTGCAAAAGTTTGGAAGTGCGTCAACTACCTCAAATTAGACCAAGCACAAATGCAGCCAGTATGCAAGAGGTCCAAACAAAGACTAATACAACAAACCTATTCCACCGCCTGAAAAAATCCCATTCAGTGAAATGTGATGAATGTCAAAAAAACCCTTGAGTAAAGTGGCTAGCAAGCCTTCAAACAGCAGTGCTATTCCTAAACAGCAGGCAGTTATGTTGTCGTTTTCCGGTATGACCCCATATTGTAAGAAATCAAAAAGGTATCAGGACATCACAAATGCAGTCACTTACATCATGGAAAAGGACACGAGGGCAGTGAGTGTTGTCGAAAAGGAAGGCTTCAGGAACCTTTTGAAAGTAATCAACTCAAGGTTTAAACTTCCCGGCCAAAATCATTTTTCTCAGAAAGCACTTCTACAGCTTTATGATGAATGTCGGGAAAAGTTAGAGGCTGCGTTAAAAGATGTGGGATACTTTGCCACTATGACAAACTTATGGTTGAGTCGGACATTGGATCCTTACATAAGTCTTACTACTTACTACATTGATGCAGAGTGGAATTTACAGAGCAAATATCTGCAAACTGCATATCTTACTGCAAATCAAATGGCACAATGCTGCTAGAGGACGCCCTGTCATCCTGGGAGCTTAGAGACGGCCACCAGGTACGTTTTACTACGAACAACAGAGCAAACATTGTCAAAGCTGTGTCGCTGAAAAACTGGACACCTTCAGTGCTTCAGACATAGACTGCACCTAGCAATCATTAAAAGAACATTATTAGTTTAGTTAATTTACTGTTATGAATAGGCTTAGTATTAGGTTGCTTAGATTCAATTTTCAATAGCAACATTACAATATACTACAACTAAGTTGCATCTACTACTTGGCTAAAAAATGTAAGCCGATCTTTGTGGCCTGCTCTGCAGAGCCAGGTCCATAAAAGGTGAAAGGGGCGGACGCATAGCTGATTAGCCACTTGGTTGCAGGAAGGTAAACAGAGAGTGGCTGTGGAACAGAAGCAGGCAGACACAACGATTCAATCAACAACGTTAATGAAAAAATAAAATGAAATAACTATATACATACAATAAATATAAATCAAACAACAATCCAAGGTTTATGAAAAAATAGCATGAAATAACTATTTACCTACAATAAGTATAACATGAAATAACTATATACATACAATAAAAATAAATATCAAACAACAATTTTTGCAATAAAAAAATAACTGTCAGTGCCATAACCTGCAGACGAAGCCCAAAATTAAAAAAGAAAATTGAAAGGAGGAGGCCTGCCAACATATAAAGTGCCAGACATTTGCAAAGACTGCAAAAAAAAAAAGCAGCTTGAAAAAGGAAGGAGGCCTCCCTTTCTGCCAACATACAAAGTGCCAGGTAGTTATACAGATTAACAAAATCTTAAGCAGCCCTCCTCTTGAACAAAAAAAAAAAGCAATGTATGGGCCCATCTACAGATTAAATAAATAAAAATTGTTTAATAGCCACCCCCCCTCATGATTTTTTTTTCTCCCTCCAGCCACTCCTGGACAGTTTTACCAGCTGAGGTGGAGCAAAAGGATTCCCCCGCAAAGCAGGTGTTGCCAAACTGTTTTAGGACAGCCACAGTACTGGCAAACACAGGCCTCCACCTTCTTCCTTTGTTTGGGGGGGTACCTTGTTGTCGTGCCAGCTCGTCCGCCTCCTACTTTTTCTTCCAAAGAGGAACGTCCGTGTTAGCCGGTGGGGGGAGTGGCTGGGTGGCGGGTGCTTCATGTGGCACGTGGGGGTGCCCAACAATAGGCCTCCCCGACCATCTTCACGTCGGGAAAGAGCCAGGTGTAAGACTCCAGGGCATTCTTACTGCTCGCCAGCTGGCTATCCGACACCTGGCCATCTTTGCGCTCCCTGAGGTGGGTTGCCAACCCCATGACAGCATAGCCATGGTCATGGGTCAGCAACCATTTAAAAGTTTGACCCCGGTACTGTCCAAACTGGCGCTCCGCACCAGCTTGGAGTCCCTGGAATCACCACCTGCTGCCCACACGCGTCTTCTGGCCTGATCCCTGACTATCTCGGCCGACTTTACCCTGAACGACACAGAGCCGCTCAGGCTGTATGCCCTGGCGACCTGGATCGCCTCGGCAGAGGTCTGGTGGCAGAACTGTGGCACAGGGTTCAAGCTGGATAAATTAGATAAACCAAGAGAAAGTTACAGTTCCATTCCAAACTTTTTCAACACCTCCGCTTTTCTTCAAATTTAACGAGCAGGAATGCAACGAGCGACCTGAAACAGATCCGCAGGAAACTGGCAGACATTTACATTTAAAGTTTAGGTTACCAAAAGCTGAAATTAAAAAGAAATTTCAGAATATTACAAATTGGCCTTCGGGGAACAACTAATAGGTTATACAACCTATATACAGTGCATCCAGAAAGTATTCACAGCGCTTCACTTATTCCACATTTTGTTATGTTACAGCCTTATTCCAAAATGGATTAAATTCATCTTTTTCCTCAGAATTCTACACACAACACCCCATAATGACATAACAAAATGTGGAAAAAGTGACGTGCTGTGAATACTTTCCGGATGCACTGTATAGTCTGCACCAAGCAACGCTGCCTCCAACAGAGGTAAAATAAAGAGTAACTGAGCATGCAAAAAGAAAAAAAGAGCAAGAGAACAACAAGACTATAAGCACCAAGCCAGTTATTCCAATAACTTTTTGAATGAACCTTTGTGTTATTTAACCTATGAATACTTACATGTCAACACCACAGGTGATGTTGGGTCTATTAAAACAACGCAATCAACCAGTATGTCAATTAAAGAAAGAAACCTTTGTTTTAAGATGAACACTGCTACTACAAAGACTCGTGTAGGAAAACTACTAGCAATCATTGTAAGTGATTCCAGAAACAGTTAATTCTGAACTCTGAAAGAGTAAAGGGACACACAAATAAATAAATAAATAAAATGGTTAGTAATACTAGTACTGACTTTTTAAGACATTTAATAATTTACAACTACCTTGTTACACTGCAATTGCCTATTGTTAGCATTACTATTATTTATTATTAACAAACAATTATAATGCAATTCTCTCCAGACTACTTACAGATATTTATAGTACTGAAAGCAGTTTGCTAAAAAGAAAAAAAGAATACTTTAATATGTACAAAACAAATAAATTCTCATTAGATTAAACTACATCTGTTTTATTTCACTTCACTATAATCATTGTGTACTAATAGTAACAGCAATAGTACCATATTAATAGTACCAGTGGGCCCACTTTAAGATAAAACTTGAAACATGACATTGCCGCTTTTAGGCGGGGAGGCAGGTCTTTCGGAACAGTATGTCAGAACGCATTTCGTTTCAGCCAGTCAAAATTTACAAAAATATCGGCACAAGAAAGCCTCAATTAGAAGACAGGCGTTTCCACGGCGAGCCAATCACTGCAAAGGATTGCTTGTCAATCACCCGAGAAATCAGTACAGAATCGAAACAGAGTTGCACCGAAGATCGGGACTCTTTAGGCTAATTGTTAATAATACACAGATATATTGCTTTTTATCGCTACAGAAAGAGCTGGAAGAGACAGCAGAACTGAAAGAGCTATATATAAAAAACAAAAACAAGTGTCCGAAAGTGCATTGCATGAAACAAACCATAAATAAATAATCCATTAAAACAGTGGTTATCCATGAGATAAAATCAGAGTTAAAACGAGTATTAAAAATGACCTTCAGAAATCTAATTTAAAATGTTAATAAACACTATTACTAGCTGTAATTAATTTCACATTTCTCCAAATGTGAAATCGATAAGGCGGTTATTATAAAAGTACATACAGAAAGTGAGAAGTTTATAGAATACTAATAATGTACATATGTACTTGAGTGATAATTTTAAATACCTAGGTAAATAACTCTGCAGAAGCAGGTCAAACATGTGAACTAAGAAAGAGCCACAGACAGACAAATAAACACTGATGATTTAAAATTCTTGGGTATGTAATCAAGGAAATCAAAGGATTGTTGTACTTACAGAAAAAAACTAAGTTAATGGCAAGAATATGTGGGACAATATTTTTTGTGTTTTCTTTTAGTATAATATTTTCGCAAACTCCTTACATTAATAAACAATTTTTGATTGTAGTGTTGATAATTATTCTCCTTTATACAGGCAGGACTCAAACTGCAATGCCAATGACTTAGGCCGGGGGTTACACTTCACGCGACGCAACGCATGCGTTGTAATGTCCATACTTGCGGGCGTACTTTACGTAAATCTGGAGGAATCCACCAGGGAGCAGTGCGAGATATCATGGTGAGAACATGTTCGGCTTTTCTGTGTTGTGAATTGCCTAGAACACCTATTAAATTCTGATGACACCTTACCGCAATATCTCTGAAAAGGATGTTTATTGATTAAATCCATCAATCCAGGCATGTGTCCATTCCAGCAAGCATTGGGCACGAATGAGAAACAGTCCCTTGACGAGGCCTCAGCTCATCGCAAGGTGAATACAAGCACACACATACACTAGCGTCATTTTAGCGGCACCAAATCCCCAAATCTGCATATCTTTGGAAGGAAACCGGAGCACAGTGTGGAATACAAGCAGGAAATACCAGCAACATAACTCCCTGCGAGACAGCAGTGCTATTGCTCCGCCACCATGACACCCCCGTGTGTGTAATTAACAGTATTCATTATTTAAACGAAATTATCTGTAAAATGTAACATACACACTTTAATGCATTTTATCATGAAAGTGATATCAAGTATAAATCTGAGGATTCTAAATGTGCAGAGAGTTGGAATATCATACATTTAATTTATTCTGTGTGGCGATCTATTGCTTTTATCCGCTGCTGTCAGGTCCAAGAAGCTCATAGCAATTAAAAACTGCAATGACGTTTACAACGGTCTGCTTTAATGATAAAGTAAACTACGAGGTTAAAGTGGATATTTCGAGATTAAAGCTGAAATTTCCACTTTAATCACAAAATACACGTTTTCACCGTGTCCTTTATTTTTTTCTCAATGGCTCAAATATAACGCTACATATTATGCTGCTGTTGTTAAGTTGCAAAAATAAAAAAGACGGCACAAAAGATGGTATGTGAGACTTTTAAAATGTATCGTTCGGGAATTATCTACATGTGACAGAAAGCCTCTATGCAGATCCTACGGGATGAATGCTTCGATGTGGTGAAGCAAAATGCCGACATAAAGATGCATCCGTGGTGCTTTTATATTCAAGCGTCACATATTCCCGATCGTAATGACACCAAAAATTTTAAAAGTCTCACATACCATCTTTTGTGCCGTCTGTTTTTTTTTTTTGCATCTTCACATCGGCAACATAATGTATAGCGCTGTATTTGAGCCACTGAGAAAAAAATAAGAGACACAGTGAAAACATGTATTTTGTGATTAAAGTGGAAATTTCGGCTTTAATCTCGAAATGTCCACTTTAACCTCGTAGTTTACTTTATTATTAAAGCAGACCATCATAAACGTCATCCCAGTTTTTAATCGCTATGAGCTTCTTGGACCTGACAGCAGGTAAAGTAAATAAATAAAAATAGACGGCACAAAAGATGGTATGTGAGACTTTTAAAATGTATCGTGTCATTACGATCGGGAATATGCGACGCTTGAATATAAAAGCACCACGAATGCATCTGTATGTCGGCATTTGGCTTCACCACTTTGAACCATTCATCAAACAGCAAAGCGCGCACATCGATCCCCGAAGGATCTCCATAGAGGCTTGCTGTCACATGTAGATAGTAAACAGAGACTCTGACGTCACGTTCCGACTTTTAGCACACTGCGCCCCCCGACTTTTTGCTGGTACTGCAACTCACGCACGCGTTGCGTTAATTTCTGAGAACCTGCTTAGAGGACGCGTGAAATGAACGCTGGGAACGCGTGGCAGCCTTGATGCAAGCACGTATGCGTTCTGAGCGTGAAGTATAAATCGGCCCTAACAATCAGAAATCCTACCACGTGCACCAATCTTCTAAAAGTCAATTCTGTTCAAGCAACGAGACAAGCAGAACAGGCAGCTCGCCAGCAGTAGAAAGACAGCAGATGATCCGATGGCATCTCCTTAGCATGCGTTCAGCCGCACCCTCTTCACAACGCGAGCAGTGTTACACGTCCTGTGAGAAAGAGATTTAACCACGCCCAAAGCCAGAAATAAAGGACAAGTATTGTTTTTACAACGGCACGTGAGACATTATTTAAAACAAGTCCATGGAGGACATCTAACCTAGCAGTAGTTGGATTGCTTTTGGCAGACACGCTTCATGTGCTCACAGCTCTTATAACAAGGACAAGCAAAACATGTAGCTTGCCAGCAGCAGAAAGTAGGCAGATGATCCGACCACTTCTCCTTAGGGTGCGTTCAGCCACCCTAACCACCCCCCCAGCTTTACGACGCGAGTGGCAGAGACACAAAGTGGCAAAAGGACAGCTGCAGTATAGGCTTTGAAATGATTGGGCAACGAGACATGCAAAATAGGCAGCTCGCCAGCTGCAGAAACACAGCAGGCGATCTGACGGCATCTCCTTAGCGTGCGTTCAGCCGCACCCCCTTCACAGTGCAAGCAGCGTTATACGTCCTATGAGCGAGAAAGAGATGTAACCACGCCCGGGGCTGGAAATAAAGGACAAGTATTGTTTTTACAAAGGTTTTAAAGTAAAAGTGAAACTAATGCATATATAACAATTCCCATGAAAATAACAATCTCATTAAATTGTAGATCCGGTAAATCAAATCCGGGGTGGGTGAGCGAAGCTAGCAGGCCCTAGTTACCCAAAAATTCAACCATGCCAATTGAACACATTTTTAGGTTTCTAATTCACTTTCAAACTAATTTCTTACATGACTATATTTTCCCCTCAAAGCTACAAAAAAAAATGAGATGCTTAATTTCAAATTCCCACTTCCTTAGTATTTATTGAATAGTGTTATGTAGGATTAAACAAGATTAGAGCTAAAGTGACATTTTCTACCTTCTACAAAGACCAATTATGTCACCCATAATTGATTAATATACTGAATGCCATTACAGTGTCTGAATATAACTTAAGACAGCTTCAATATAAATTCTGAATAACTAGAAAGTCATGTGTCAAACTTTCCATTTGAGTTATCTGTGAAAGTGTCTTTAAGCATAACTAACCTTGAGCTGTACTTCTGCAGAACGGATTCTAGCGTGTTCACAAGCTCTTCCGAGTTGATAGATTTCTGATTGGTAAGAGAGTACATCTTTTCATAGAAATCAGCTATTTCCATGCGAGCCTGAATAAAGAAGCACAACTGCTCCGAGAGATGAGAGAGAAGCTCTTCTAGGCAGGGTGCTGTTCCTCCCACTGCATTGCGGCCAATTGTCACCACTTTCTTCAGTTCATTATGAAGCGAGGTGTAGATTGTCCTAATGGAATCCTTTCGACTGAAAAATGACTGACCACCTACCAGATAAAAAAAAGCAACATGAAAAGTGCAAGCATTTAAAGCAGAATAAATGGCAGATGCATTATATGGATTATATTATCAAGGAACACCAGTGAAAACCTGTAATACAAACATTTCCACCTTTACAGATCTGACCATCCCCCTTACATGGTGGTCTGAACACAGTGTACTAATTAGTAATACACTAATGTATATAATTCTTAGATGTTATTATTGCATTGATGCATTAGTTAAGTAAAACCTATCTTTATAGACAATATGTTGTATTTTTCTGTAAGTGTAACAACAAGGTCACAATTTCTTCTGTGACACTGACAATTTCAACGAAACTATCGGAGATCGAACTGATAAGCTATTTCCCTATGGTATTACATGTCACTTTAGACACAGATGGGTTTGAATAGGTTTTTCACAAATAATTTATTCCCATTATTCACTTCATTAGCAACTTATAATACAATTGTTAAACACAAGTAAAGAACTATATTCAAGGGCAAGTTACAGTTCTGTTTCACAAAAACAAGCTGTATAAAACTAAACCACAGAAAGATTTGAAATTTAAACTCCATCTAGATGACTGACTTAGCCAAATTTTTGAGCCAAAGGGTACCTGTGCCTACCCCAACAGCATTAGGCCTATTGTCTAATATACATTAGCTTCAGAGTTCCCAAGCAATCTTACACACACTCAGGATGTGGAGAAAACAGCATGATGAAGCAGCATTCAGTTTGTTCCTCTTTTAACCCCTCTCTTTTTTTAGGATTTCAGTTACTCACACTACAGTATTAGAATAAATCTTTATACAAACATGACACAGCGACTTAATCCAATTCAGTGCAGCTAAAGGCTACAACCTAACCGGTCTATTTAAGGCCAAATTTGCAAATACCAATAAACATAACATGTGCACCTATTATATCTTCAATACACAGTGTTAAATGGTGTGTAAAGCTCTTTACAACACTCCCTGCAATATTCAGCAAGGCTGCAATGCTAATACAGAAAAACAATTTTTGCTTTTTATTTTAAAAATATCCACCCAGAGAAACACGAAAAATTGCACAATATAATTTCAACAAACACTATACAAACAGCAATGTAATTCTATATAAAAGAGAAGATTTTTCCTTTCAGCAGCAGTACTTGTTTTATTGATTTTTAAATCATGCAAACACGTTGTGCATTTTTACAATAATAATAAAGTATTTTGTCTCCTGAATAGTACAGAGTTCTGATTGGTCTGAAAAAGTACCAGCCCCTGTTAAACTGATCTGGGTTCAGAAATGGACTATCAAACCCTGAGGTTGTGGGTTCAAATCTTGTCGTGCGACCCTGAGCAAGTCACTTCACCTGCCTGTACTTCAAATGGAAAAACAAAAGAAGTGGGGCCAATTGCATTCAAACACAGTAAATTGTCTAGGATAAAGGCATCAGACAAATAAAGGTACAACAGCTGTGTAATAATTGGTGAAAGGAAAGTTACCAAAATAACAGATTACTTATTTAAGGCTAGTTTGACAAGAGCTAAAGGAACTTTCACTTTCGCTATTTTGCAAGATACATTATTCCGAATTTTGCAATGGTTTGCAGGGCCTGTCGAATTTTTGATTACACACACACACTTGGCTACAGAATCACCGCCAAAGTGTACTAAATTAAAGAAAGGTGGCAGCATACCCTAACCACCGTAATGTTTACAGCTGAAAATCTAGATAATGACAAATTAAGGCCAAGTAAAATCATATAAAAAAAAGGACATTCCAAAAATGAAAAATATTACACAGTATAACTACATGGGATAGGTGCAGCAAATTTGGACAGTAAGGGAAAAGACAGGTTTAATACCCTAGCGCAGACTGAAACTGAAAGCCTTGCGTTTTTAAACGATGGGTCGATAACAAATGGTCACCTGATGTCGCGGCTGTGCAAAGTCTCCCTCAGTAACTTATAAGTTCGCACCAACTCCTAACGTTACTGGCATAATTTTATGTCATAAGACACTTTAGATGCATGAAACCAAAAGAAATCTATAAAGTACTGCCTATCGCAATTTACTGTTTCCACACCTGGCTTTTGTAAAACTAGAACAATTCACGGCCATTAGTGACTACAAAGATAAAGCAGATTTCCTTCAGCTCAGATTGTTAGGCTACATTGGAAACAACCAGCAGGCTGACACGGCACCCCCTAGGTTCCAAAGCCACCTTTAGGAATCAGCCAAGCAGCACACTTGCTTGTTAAATGTGCGTGGGCCAGTAACAAGAAATAAGAACAGTAACATTACGTCTGTTGTTTTGCCTTTAACAGCAAAGCGTGATATGCCCCAGGCTCCTCACCCAATTTCTGTCCCAGAAATGTCATGTTGTGATAGGCCTTCTCCGCAGCAGCGAGGTGTGCCAGGGCAGCCAGCAGGGAGGACCAGCTCGCCCCGGCACTCTTGCTGCTCTCTTTCTCCTTCTCCACATAGTCTTTGGCTCTGTCGTACGAGAATATGCCAAGCTGTGAGAAGAAAGTCTCTAGAACCGCCTGCTCAACCGGTACCGGATTCAAAGAGGAGTTTTCACTCATAGCATATTGTTATCCGCAGCACGTTTACTTAAGAAAAATAGTTTCGTGTTTAAATGCACGAGAACGACTTCTCTTGAAGTTAAAGCACAGCTCAAGTCTTCTTCTAGTTGGAATCCGCGTTCAATAAGCATTGTCCCACATCTACTGGTCTTATCATATGCATTTTTTGTAAGGAATGAACACTCATGGGATTGGCTATAAACGTTTCCCAGTTCTGTTTACAAATTTCAGTCTTTCATTTGGTTAGCATAAAAAATTTGCAGGCGCCCCGCCTTCAAAAGTAAGGCGTCTGTTGAGGCCCAAAACACTAACCATCAACCTGCTTCGCTCTGGAGCTACTAGCCAGATCACCAGCTCCATCCAAGTCAGTAGGAAACAAAGCGCAGCTGTCGTTGGGACTGCAGGTTTGAAAACTGAAATGAAATACAAACTGTTAGTTTGCAGAAATTTGAAGACATTCGAAAAGGAAACGTGCACACAATTCGGACTGTTGATGCAGCTGAATCATTGAACTGGACGCATAAAGTGCAAGGGTATGATTTGCAAGGTGTTGTCACTTTTTTTAACAACACCCCTAAGCTTTCACTGCTAGGAAAATGATTCTCTTAAATTAACTAACTAGCAACAGACGTCAGCGTTTGTGTTCATAAGAAGTATTCATGAACGCGTTAAAATCACTTCAGTTTTTCTTTTTTTTCCTTAGAAAACCCATATATACCAGTTATGAAAAATTTGAAGGTTTTTGGGAATTCCCCCCATTTGTGGCCCTCTAGACACAACAAAACGCCTCATTTTAGACCATTTTTGTAGTATATTTTTGCAGGACATTGCACCAAAAATGATCAGAAGGACTTGAAGCTGTGCACATTACATGAACCTGGGGTAACACCCTGATGGGGCATGGGGGGTCAAGGTTACTCATTTCCACAAAACTTAAAAAAAAAAAAAAAACGGATTGGTAATATAGCCATGTGGCTAATATACTATTTCAAGGTTGCTGATCACAAACATGATAATATTTTTGATATCTGATTTCACACATAAGCATGTTGGGTATAATACAGTATATTATTTTAGATTATTTCAGACAAACCACCCTTGCACAAATGACTTCAGGGAGGTTTGGATGAGGGGCATTCACACAGTTTAGTGCACAGGACTTTCCTAGGAACTGCTGCGTTTCCAGTCCGATGGGCACCCTTGGGTTTGTCCCCCCTGGGGTTTCCAGTCTAAGGAGCGCCTGTCTGCCATTTCAAGGTTAGTGATTATAAATATGAAGTTATGTTTGGTTTTTGAACTTTTACTAGGGATCTGCCCCTCAAGGGATCCCTATCAAAGTGTGCATAATGACAAATTTCAATTACAATCGAAAATATTTAGACTTTAAACATATACATTGAATCAAACATTTTGATATTTCAAATATCTCAAACAAACATTCTAGTTTAATGTATACTTCTACCTAATGATGTAAATCATTATATTTCTTATGAACATCCAAAATTAGGATGGCTTACGCTAATTTAGATTTTTTTTCTGTAAGTGCCTAAGGCACTTCATTTCATGGCCCTTACAATTTAACCTGGACATTGAATATTGATGTAAAATATCTCATCCACAATGAGTACTCATACTGCATATACACCAGTTTCTATATGTAATATTTATAAATTACAGTGAATCGCAGATAATTTAGCTATTGTAAATAGAGGACAGTCCTCCCTGCATGGAGTTTGCATGTTCTCCCCATGTCTGCATGGGTTTCCTCTAGGTGCTCTGGTTTCCTCCCACAATCCAAAGACATGAAGGTTAGGTGCATTGGCGATCCTAAATTGTCCCTAGTGTGTGCTTGGTGTGTGTGTATGTACCATGCGGTGGGCTGGCACCCTGCCTGGGGCTTGTTTCCTGCCTTGCACCCTATGTTGGCTGGGATTGGCACCAGCAGACCCTCATGACCCTGTAGTTAGGATATAGCGGGTTGGATAATGGATGGAAATAGAGGACATTTGGGTGTTTTTGCTATACATTGAATTCAGAAAATGAATGGATGAGTGGACTCAATATAAATGTATGGGTTGTTCAGCTTTCAGAAATGTGTCGAATCCTAAATCTTCCTTTGTTAGGTATTCTCATTACTAATTTCAACATTTATTTTAAGCATGAGGTAGATGGTAGAATCAAGAACTGACCATGTGGCAGGTCACACTTGCTAATACACTTTTCAGTGAATGTTGAAAATCCATATAGACTGTTAGTATGCTAGGGTACAAACCATAGTCCATGGAATGTTAAGGACGATAAGTTACCCAAGCGCTTTGGTACTGACAGCATCTAAGCAATATACTTGCAAAAAATTAAATTACATCCATCCATCCATTTTCCAACCCGCTGAATCCGAACACAGGGTCACGGGGGTCTGCTGGAGCCAATCCCAGCCAACACAGGGCACAAGGCAGGAACCAATCCCGGGCAGGGTGCCAACCCACCGCAGAAATTAAATTACATTAATGAAATAATACCACATTTTTTCAAAATAACAAATTTTTGGAAAATAGCACATTAATATCAGCAAAATAATGCAATCAGTTTTTTCCCAAAATAATGCAATACATCTGCAAAATAAAGCAGTAAATGGAAATAGCACATTAATAATAAGCAAAATAATGCAATGCGTTTTTTCCCAAAATAATGCAATACTTGTGCAAAATAAAGCAGTAATTTGCTAAATTACACCATAAAACATTTTTAAAAGGCAGCTCTAAGCTTTCCTATATGAACTTCCACAGTACTCTCATACTTTAAAGTGTGTGAATAAGAAAGTCACTTACAGTTGTGCTTGAAAGTTTGTGAATCCTTTAGAATTTTCTATGTTTCTGCATAAATATGACCTAAAACATCATCAGATTTTCGCTCAAGTCCTAAAAGTAGATAAAGAGAAACCAGTTAAACAAATGAGACAAAAATATTATACTTGGTCATTTATTTATTAAGGAAAATGATTGAATATTACATATTTGCGAGTGGCAAAAGTATGTGAACCTTTGCTTTCAGTGTCTGGTGTGACCCCTCTTTGCAGCAATAACTGCAACTAAACATTTCCGGTAACTTTTGATCATTCCCACACCGGCTTGGAGGAATTTTAGCCCATTCCTCCATACAGAACAGCTTCAACTCTGGGATGTTGGTGGGTTTCCTCATATTAACTGCTTGCTTCAGGTCCTTCAACAACATTTCGATTGGATTAAGGTCATGACTTTGACTTGGCAATTCCAAAACATTAACTTTATTCTTCTTTAACCATTCTTGTGGTAGAACGGCTTGTGTGCTTAGGGTCGTTGTCTTGCTGCATGACCCCACCTTCTCTTGAGATTCAGTTCATGGACCGATGTCCTGACATTTTCCTTTAGAATTCTCTGATATTATTCAGAATTCATTGTTCCATAAATGAAGGCAAGCCGTCCTGGCCCAGATGTGGCAAAACAGGCCCAAAACATGATACTACCACCACCATGTTTCACAGATGGTATAAGTTTCTTATGCTGGAATGCAGTGTTTTCCTTTCTCCAAACATAACGCTTTTCATTTAAATGAAAAAGTTCTATTTTGGTCTCATCTGTCCACAGCATATTCTTCCAATAGCCTTCTGGTTTGTCCACGTGATCTTTAGCAAACTGCAGAGGAGCAGCAATGGTTTTTTTGGAGAACAGTGGCTTTCTCCTTGCAACCCTGCCATGCACATTGTTGTTGTTCAGTGTTCCCCTGATGGTGGACACATGAACATGAACATGAGCCAATGCAAGAGAGGCTTTCAGTTGCTTAGAAGTTACCCTGGGGTCCTTTGTGACCTCGCCGACTATTACACGCCTTGCTCTTGGAATGATCTTTGTTGGTCGACCACTCCTGGGGAGGGTAAAAATGGTCTTAAATTTCCTCCATTTGTACACAATCTGTCTGACTGTGGATTGATGGAGTCCAAACTCTTCAGAGACAGTTTTGTAACCTTTTCCAGCTTGATGTGCATCAACAACTCTTTTTCTGAGGTCCTCGGACATCTCCTTTATTCGAGCCATGATACACTTCCACAAACATGTGTTGTGAAGAGCAGACTTTGATAGATCCCTGTTCTTTAAATAACACAGGGTGCCCACTCACACCTGATTGTCATCCCATTGACTGAAAACACCTGACTCGAATTTCACCTTCAAACAAACTGCTAATCCTAGAGGTTCACATACTTTTGCCACTCACAAATATGTAATATTTGATCATTTTCCTCAATAAATAAATGACCAACTACAGTATAATATTTTTGTCTCATTTGTTTAGCTGGTTTCTCTTTATCTACTTTTAGGACTTGAGTGAAAATCTGATAATGTTTTAGGTCATATTTATGCAGAAATATAGAAAATTCTAAAGTGTTCACAAACTTTCAAGCACAACTGTAATATGAAAAACTGCAAATCAGTGAATGTGTGGCTTGTATTTCTGCAAGGATTTTACTAAGAATCATTTTTACTTAAGCCTTTTGCTTATTCTATGTTTGAAAATATGCCTTGGACCTTTGTCTCACTCTTTTCATATAAACTAAATGCACTGTCGATAGCCATGCTGTTATAAGTTTAATTTTGTTGAAGTGAGTAATTCATAGTTTTATTGTATTTCTGCAGTGCAGTAGACTGCTCCTCTCTAATCCATGTCTTGAGAAACATGACTCATAGTTACAGTACATATTCAGTACAGGACAAACTATTTCAAGAATAAATGGAATTAGTCAGACCTCACCGTGCAGAAAAGTATTCCCCATCTTCCTGTATAAAAAGAAGATTAGCCATGTGAAAAAAGCTGTGTGTATTAGGGGGCTTTTGTGGCAGTCCTCCACACCAAGAACAATGAACAGGAGGAAAAAGAGAGGGAGTGAGGGATCACTCACTTGCATACCACAGCTCACCTCTCAATCCTTTCACCCTATCCTATCTTCCTGTCATTACATGACCTTTCTCCACCAACTCTTCCTCTGAACCCATATAAATAAAGTGTCGAAAACAAAGGGTTTAAATCTATCACTGGGACACTTCTGTCCAATGCCCCTACATTAGTTTCAGGGAAACAAGGCTAGAATTCCTCTGTCATGTGTAATTCTTGAGCTGATCAGTACTGTTGCCTAACAAAGAAAGTATTATGGTAAATATGCAGCTGAAAATATACTAAGCCATCACGCCTGCTCACAATGGTTGTGGACCAGGATATACCAAAAACACAGCTGTTTTCATTCAATAGCATCTGATCTGGATCCCAGATTATGTAAACATACAGTAAGTATTGACTCATTAAAAGGGTCTGCGCTTTAAAATTTTGTCTCAGTTAAATATTACTCATTTGTTCCCAATTAGATCATAACTTGAATGTTCATTATTCTGAACAATTTATTTCCCCTCACAAATAGCACAGATGTAGATGAGTGCCACAGAGCAGAGCTTCTCAAGTTCAGTCCTGGGGGCCCCCTGTGGCTGCAGGTTTGTGTGCTTAACAGTTATAGTCATTTTCTTTCTAATTGACTAGGGGGCTCCGCCCCCTGCTCGCCCACCCCTGTGTTTGGTTTACCGGATATACAATTTAAAGAGATTATTATTTTCATGGGAATTGTTACATATGCATTATTTTCACTTTTACTTTAAAAACTTTTGTAAAAACAATACTTGTCCTTTATTTCCAGCCCTGGGCATGGTTACATCTCTTTCTCGCAGGAGGTATAACGCTGCTCGCATTGTGAAGGGGTGCGGCTGAACGCATGCTAAGGAGATGACGTCAGATCATTTGCTGTCTTTCTGCAGCTGGCAAGCTGCCTGTTCTGCTTGTTGTATGTTGTTGTTTTCAGAGCTGGCAGCACATGATGCTTGTCTGCCAAAAACAATCCAACAACTGCTAGGTTTGATGTCTGTGGACTTGTTTTAAATGATGGCTCACTGCCTTGTCTCATGTGACATTGTAAAAACAATAATTGTCCTTTATTTCTGGCCCTGGACGTGGTTAAATCTCTTTCTCGCAGGACATATAACGCTGCTCGCATTGTGAAGGGAGGCAGCTGCTGTCGCGCTGCCCTTCGATCATTTTAAAGCCTGTACAGCAGCTGTCCTTTTTGCCACTTCGTGTCTCTGCTGCTCAGGTTGTGATCGCTTCTCCGTGATCATAAATATACACCTGACAGAATTGTGTTTTCTTTGAAATTAAACTTGTCATTGCTTTAACTGTTGCGAGACCATAGATTCTCATAGTATATGGTCCATTATTGTGTAAATCTACATTTTGTGCATTGAATGATGCGAATGCGAAAAGACTTTGTTTTCTGCTCTTTGCCTTTTATTTCTGACCTCGCTTTGTCCTGCTATTTTTTCAATTACACCTGGTCTTGATGATTAATTTCCTTTTGTTTGCGCTAATGCGATCTTTTAGTCGTCGATGTTTCATTTATAACGTATTGTCCTTTGTATGCTTTATATGCACTGAGACCCCTGTACACTACTGATTTTTTTTGCTGGCCGTGCTCTGATATTGCTTGTAAGTAGGGCGTGTCTTACAAGAATCTCATGTTCTATATCTCCGCGAGACGCTCAGTGGCCATTCTGTTTCGTCTCACAGGTCTTTTATTTGTCTTCCATGATCTTAACGTGAAGATCACATATCGTCTCCTAGTCATTCACTCCCAGGATTTTTTTAAAATATTTTTATAATAGAGAGATATAACTATTTAAGTAGCTGGTCTTTTTTCATCTTCTCTTATTTTTCATTTAGAATATCACAGCAGTGTCAAATTCATATTTAATAATAATAATAATAATAATAATAATGCATTTTATTTATATACTGTAGCACCTTTCCAAATTTTTTGTTTTTTTGCCATAATTTTAAATTCTTTTCTTTAGTTATATTCTTTTTTATTTAGATTTTGGCCATGGACATTGCTCCCTTAATTTTATTGTAATACAGTATAATGAAAATTAACAAAGAACTGGTTAGACACAGGGGCAAGTAATACTGAATACTGGAATGCAGCAGTTACCTTAATATCAAACCCACTAATGCACTCATTCCCAAACATCGGCGTAAATAACCAGAAACACCTGTACAAATACAATTAAATCATGATAATGATAAAAACCTTTAAAAACACAATATTATCCCAATATAACACATATTAATGCTTGCTAAGTACAAATAAAATTTAGCAAACCCACATTTATAATTTGTGGATGGAAACACTGCCATGCACAAATGTATGAGCCATCTCATATAGTAGTGTAAATAAGATACCAGCTTCTTTCTTTATGTGAAAAATTAACAAAAATAATGAATTTTCACATAGCAACAACATCTGCTAAAGTTTATCACAGTATGTACACAAGCTAATGAGACAGAAATTACAGCAGATTGACTGAAACATCTTAATTTTTAAAGGGCGCTTTTCCTATGAATTATTAAGTTGCCACTATATCTGTCACAGTGAATTATTCAGATATGATTCAGGCCACATATAGCTGCTTCCTATTTTAGCTAGTGTTTCTTGTGTGTCTCATACAAATGAGTAGCTGCAGTCAAAATTAGAACACACATGAAAACTTAAAGGAGTTTAAGCTATTGACAAATTTGAATCAAATTAAAGAAAAAGCCCCAGCTTTCTGATTTGCTACCATTGATCCGGATACCACATAGTTTAAACATGACATGATAAGTGGGAGAGTCCTTTCTCCTGGGGCCTCATGTATAAACGGTGCGTACGCAGAAAAATGTTGCATACGAACGTTTCGACGCTCAAATCGCAATGTATAAAACCTACGCTTGGCATAAAGCCACACACATTTTCACGGTAGCTCCAACCCTGGCATACGCAAGTGCTCTGCTCGGTTTTGCAAACTGGCGGCACCCAGCGTCAAAGCAGTGCTACTGTTCCTGTGTGGTTATCCTTTTTTTTTTTTAGATCCAAATCCCTGACGTGGCTTTATAAATACACTGAAATTAACCGCATATTGTTTAGTAGTTTAATGCTTCTGATTGTAATTAACCTGTAACAATATAATGGTCCACAGAATGGTCACACTATTCTAAATACAATAGCTGCTTTAGCATTGTTACTCTCACTGCACCTTCTTCTTCTTCTTTCAGCTGCTCCCGTTAGGGGTTGTCACAGTGGATCATCTTTTTCCATATTACTCTCACTGCACCACTCGGAGTATTTATATCACTGTATGTGAGTGTGTAATCACAGCTCTACAGTAGCTGATCGAAAAGAGAATTATCAGAATACAGCATCTAGCACACGCTACCTCAGCCATCCTGTCAATTGAACTGCTCTCATACGTCAAACGCTTCAGAGCCTTTCCTGTACTGACCTCGCGGTTCAGAAACAGTTTCATCCCAAGAACTATAAACGCACACAATCAGTCAATCAAGTGCTCCTTGTAGAACACTTTGTACTTATAAGTACAATTACCTCACTGTAAACTTGCGATACAGTTAGAATATTGCACAGCCTGAGCCACTTTATAAAGCATGTACTTAAATATGATGACAATATCATTTTTAAGATGAAATGCAGCAAAATATGTTTATTATATTATACAGATAAAACTAACTTCATTTAAATAATCTATACTGTTAATAATTAAACATGTTAGGACACAGTGCCACAGCACTAGCGACGAGCTGGCGGTTCATTCACGGATTGTTCATGCCTCGTGCTGTATTCTTGCTGGTGCTGGCGTGACACTGGAAGTACTGATGTATAGAATAATTAAAAATGTACTACGAAGATATTTCAATGTTCCTTAAACGTTTTGAAGAATCGTTGTTCTAAGCTTACAGATGGCTTAATGTCTATTACAAAGCTAATTGTGTGGTGATTGGGTATTTGGAGAAAGAAAAGTAAGGACAGGAATTGGGGGTTAGAACGTTTGAAACAGACAGTGCTGTGCAATAAATTATTTCATCAAAGGTCGTGCATGGTGCAGAAAGCATCTTGCGTGAGAAATGAACAATCACTGTGCCACCGTGTTCCCATGTTTCATAACATGCTTTAACTTCTGTCATCATGAAAATGAGATCAAGTATTCATCTCAGTATTTTAATTATTAAGAGTGCTGTAATATCATGAATGTAATGGGTTCTGTGTCCTGTTGGTGGAAGTGAAAGCCCGTTTAAGAAGCACGTATTGATTCACACAGAGCACATAGAAGATCAAATACAAAACAAAGCATTTAACATGCTACTTTAGTTACGATGGGATTTAAGAAACTAGTAAATTAAACGATTTAAAGATAAAGTTTATGATGTTCTACTTTAATGACAAAATTAAAGTGTGATTAAAGTGGAAATTTCCAAATTAAAGTTGACATTCCATGCTTTTTTCCAACTGTGTGCCTATTTTTTTTCTCTGTACCCTAATAAGCTTTCATATGACACTCAGACGGTGGGCTACGACTCGCCTTTTCACGCCGACTTTGATATCTGACAACTTTGTGAACTTGAGCTTTCGAGTTTCTCCAGCACTCTATGTCACTCGATCAACTTCCTTTTGTTGCTTATACCACTGTTTAAACCAACAAATAGTACATTTTTCCTTTCCTCCACTTGGTATTCGCTGAAATTCTTTTATTTCCTCCTGTGCTTTTGCCATTGTCTTTTCACAAAACGCTGATCTTAAGGGCTATTTAGGTTGATTTGCATATTCAAAGAGGCAAGGTAGCTGCGGTGGGGCAGCAGGCACATGCACGTGCATTACTTTTCACACTGACCGGGATTTATATAGCAGAAGAACGTGGAAGTTGGAGTTCGCACAGATTTATGCATCTGGATTTTTTTTGTGCATAAGCATATTTCCGCTTTTGTCCATACGCCATGTTATAGAGTGAATTCTACGCACGGCGGTATGCATGAGGCTCCTGGCCTCTATACCCAAAATTACATCAAAAGAGTGCTGAAACAATGTTACATCTGTCCACACAGCTGCCTGATCCAATTCAAGGTTGCTAGATCCAAAAAAGAAAACATAAGATTTATCATATACACTGTCATACACATGTGCATGGTAGGCAGCTAAAGGGCTCGAATAGTGACAATTTCATGTCTGACCAGCGGGTGACGAGGTGCACTGTCTTTTGCTCTCCGTCCTCTGCAGATCATTCCCAGGAAATTCCACAGGGCTCTGGCACCCATGATAGCGTCACTTCCTGCACCAATGACGTCACTTCTGTTTCCAGCACCCATGATGACACCACGTGCCCAGACCTTTAAAGCTGCCATCTTTGCCACATGTCATCAGTTCTGTTTTGGACATTGAACCAGACACAACTCCTCCAAAAATGAACCCTTTTGCAGCCAGGGCATAATACACAGGTGGCTGCACCAAAACTTTTTTATGTCTCCTGTCTGTTCTTGTGACAACACTTAATGTAATTGAGGGTCATGGAGGCTGTAGCAGCGGCATGGTGGTGCAGTGGGTAGCGCTGCTGCTTCGCAGTTAGGAGACCCAGGTTCGCTTCCCGGGTCCTCCCTGTGTGGAGTTTGCATGTTCTCCCCATGTCTTCGTGGGTTTCCTCCGGGTACTCCGGTTTCCTCCCACAGTCCAAAGACGTGCAGGTTAGGTGCATTGGTGATTCTAAATTGTCCTTGGTGTGCCCTGCAGTGGACTGGCACCCTGCCCGGGGTTTGTTTCCTGCCTTGCGCCCTGTGTTGGCTGGGATTGGATCCAGCAGACCCCCGTGACCCTGTAGTTAGGATATAGTGGGTTGGATAATGGATGGATGGATGGAGGCTGTAGCTTATTTTTGCAGCTTCAGACACAAAGCAGGAGCTAACCCCACACAGAGAGATAGTCCATCACAGGGCCCACTCGGATACAAAAGCTCACACACTCACAATCTTATGTAGCCATTTAGATTAATGCTTTAACCTAACTTGCATGTCTTTGTGACTGTAGGAGGAAAACCCATGTAGACATGGGAAAAACGTGCAAACTTCAAATAAACAACAACTGGGTCCTTTATCTGTAAGGCAGCAGTGCTAACTAATGAATCACTTTACCCTCTAAGTAATATTATATGTATGTGTGTATATTAAATGTACAGGGTGAGTCAAAATTATGTTAACACTAATGGTACTGCTATGTATATACTTATATACAATTTTTGTGGACAATTTATGTACCACATGAAGGCGAACGGGTTGAGATATTCCTGTATATCATCTTGCACATATGAAGTATGTTTTATGAATAAAATTTTTTCCGCCATTCAAATGTTAACATAATTTTTGAGTCGCCCTGTAAATTGGGGTAAGGGGTGTTAGCAAATGAGACCCTCTAAATAGATAGATAGATAGATAGATAGATAGATAGATAGATAGATAGATAGATAGATAGAAAACAGGTTGGGGGTTATGTTTTAAGATTCTGCAGGTCTTACAATGTGAATTTGTGCCCAGGTGAGGCACAAACTGGCAAAGGACTGGGCAGACTTGCAGCAAGACTTGAGAAAAATCATAACACTAGTGATTGTATGATGTGGATTTATGGAATACAGTGGAAATGGCCAAGAAATGGGCAGTCTATTAGCAGAGGCAGAATAAGATTTGGATTAGACTTATTCTATGGATGTGTTATACGACAGACAGAAGTCCACGTTACTAGAAGATTACAGAGGTGAGGTGAGGACATTATGGTGTGGGTTTTGGCAGAAATGCGAACTGGGCAAGTTGGCAGACAACTAGCCAATTTAGAGACAGGTGTTTTATAACATTTGTGTGGCAGGTGCATCTGTTCCTTTCCATATCTATAGGGCAAGTTATGGGAAGAATAAGGGGACTGTGAATGTCATGAACTGAAGTTTTGGAGCACAGTAGAAATGGGAAAGCTGGCATCAGATTGGGAAACATGGGGGAAAGGCTGTAATACATTTTAGCATGGATTTGTCCTATGGGTCTGGTACTAGACAGGCCAAGATGTGCATTGGCACTATGATGAGGACCATGAGAGCATGTGGAATGACCAGATAGATAGATAGATAGATAGATAGATAGATAGATAGATAGATAGATAGATAGATAGATAGATAGATACTTTACCAGTAGTACCAGCAGCCAAGAATTAATTAGTCAGTCAGTCGTTATCCAACCCACTATATCCTAACACAGGGTCACGGGGAGAATTAATTATACCAAGTTAAATATATTTAAGTACACTTACTACACAAATAACAAATACTGTACTGTACAAATAATGCAATCATGCAGTCAAAAAAGATGGTAATAGCAAAATATGAGTATAATACCACAGCATAAAGGGCTTATTGGAGTAAGCAGTTAAAGTTGCAGGTAAATGTTGTAAAGTCTGAGTTGTTCTTTGTTTATCTTCCTTTACTAGTTAAATGTATATTTTTCTTATAACAGCTTCACAGGGTTTGCCTAAAAAATAAATATTTTGGGCCAGTGTGCAGCATTGGTTGCAAAAGTTTACAATGTGATGTTTTCTGGTTAACCCATTTTGCTTGCCTAAATTGACTTGCAAACAGTTCTGCATTTTGGGATAATTTCTAATGGTTAAAATATATTAATAACATAAAACCAATTTTGTTCATAATTACCTAATGTGGCGCAGTGGTAGCTCTGCTACTTCTCAGTAAGGAGACCAGGGTTTGTGTTCTGGGTCCTCCCTGCAAGGAGTCAGCATGTTCTCTCTTGTCTGCTTGGATTTCCATTGTCTGATCTGGTTTACTCCAACTGTCCAAAGACGTGCAGGTTAGGTGCGCTGGCAACAATACATTGGACTGTGTGTGTGTTTGGTATGTATCTGTATGTTTTTGTCCTGTGATGGGCAGGCACCCTACCCAGGGTTTGTTTCTGCCTTGGGTTCTGTGCTAGCTGAGATGGGCTCCAGCCCCCTAGCTGCAACCTTGGTCTAGATTAAGTGGTTTAGAAAATTATACGACATAAGCTGATGTGCTAATTGTGAGAGAACAACTAATTTATTGGCAAAATGTTCAAGACCATCCCCAAAAGTGAACAGCATTTGCCTAAACTGACACTAAATTTTGGAAAAATATGATGGAAGGCTAGCATTTTGTTTAACATTGCTTACAATAATTAAAACGTGATTTAATGGGTGTACAACACACATGCAACACAAATACAAGTGGGTGGTCCACAAACATTGAATCACAGTATAAGTTAAAATGTTTTTAAAATCTCTGAAGTCTAGATTCTGTAGACAATAAACATGCAGTTTTGGACTGATGTGAGTAAAAATGTGCTGACAGTGAGCTAACCAAAGTGACTGTCTCCAAAACATCACCCAAATGAATATCTCTGTTTAAAACTGCAATTTTCCATTGATCAATTCTGATATTTTAGTTTTTACTACATTATCTCTTCATCTCACATATTTTAGTGCAGAATCTATTGTTTAAACTAATTTGACAAGACATTTTAGTAAGTGATGTTTTGTTAGACCCACCTTAGTTTATTTTAAAGAGAAGCACATTTAAAACTAACACGATATCTGGCTTACTGGAGTACTGAGCAGCATGTTAAAAATGATGAACTCTCACTTGAATTCATGTCATAACATTCTAAAGCATGACTTTATCAGATCTGAAGTGTTTCTTTATACAGTCATACATTGTTCATGTTCTCAAACATGTACTATAGAAAAAAAGTTTTTAAAAATCTTGTTATATTCCAACTTACTCTGTGATTGTTAATGTCTTTAATAGCATAAAAGGGGTAAATAAATAAATAATCAGAGAAGTCAACTATACTGTAGTGGAAATAACTCTGACACAATAATATAATTCTCAATACACCATAACTTTGTCAAACACACCTCAGAGTCACGGGCGTCCAGAGCTTATGACAGAAACATCAGGTGCAAGGCAGGAGCCAATTTTAGACACAGTGCAAGTCCACGGCAGAGCTCACTTGTTCAAATACTCACAGAAGGCTCATTTCGGATCACCACTGAACCCAGCACTCATGTCTTTGGGGATGTGGGGAGAAAACCTTGGAGAAAAACATACTTGACAGGGATTCAGGTTTGATTATATTTGGTTCATTTTTATATCTACATTATTTTCAATTTTGTCCCAATATTTGCAAGGTGTGCAGCAAACTGACATAATAACAAGCTCAAAGGAGGACACTGTTACTTAAAAGAAATTAAACAGTAGTGGACAGCATTTAGTTCTCGATATTAATGTATACTAATGTAATCAAGAAAGACAACATTTTCTAGAATTAGAAAACTATAGTTAAAGCTTGTGTACTTTCACAAAAACCGATCTCTTTGTTTTCGACCCTCTTATCAGCAATAGAGCTTATGCAGTATAGCACTGCATGTTTTTAAACACACAAAAGCCTGTTAGCTGCACTTTTAGCCCTGAGGTCCAGTTGGAAAAATGCTTGGTCAGGTCATGTTTAAAAAGGCTTTAATTTCAAAGCTTACTTGCACATTCAGTTTTCTCTGAATTCCATAATGACTCAAATGTTATCAAAAGGGAGATTGTCATTGGCATGTTGCAGCCAGGCATGTCATGTGCCAGCTTTGCAAAACAATATAGATTGAGCTGCTCCATCATGTTATGCCTCCAGGCAAGGTTTCAACAGACCAATAGGACAAATGACCATTCAAAATCCGGTTGCTCAGCCCTCGAGTGACACACCCCAGAGCAGGACTGACTCATCAAACTGCTCCACTGAGAGACTGTTTCAGATCTGCCATCCATGCTGCTGATGAAGCTGCTAGCATACACAATGGCTACATTATTGACAGGTGACTAAGGGACAGGCACTAAGCTTCTGGCCTCTGAAAAGGGTGACCTCTGAGAGGCCCTCTGCTCAAATCTCCTAGATGACTGAACCCCTATCAGGACAATGGCAGGCCCCACATAGATGCTGTGCTCACAACTGTCCTGAGGAATGAATGTGATGAGCAGGTCCTACCTTGGCCTGCCTACTCTCTATTTGCTTCTATATAAGTTATCCGCTGGTATATTATTGAAGTAAATCAATGATGACAAGAAAAAGAAGAACATTAGCTATAAATATTTTATATATGTAAGTAAGACCAATAGCAGATGCAGAGTGTAACCTTACATATAGGACACTTAGAATCAGGCATTAAAAATTCAAGAAGAAGGTGAAGATTTAAGATCACAAGTGACAGGCAGGACACTGAATTGTCTAATTTACCTAGTTTTGTGAAACTCTGACCTTTACTGTCTGTGTTCCTTGGCTATGCCCCATGCTGTCCTTCAGGCAGTATTTTCAACTCTTTGGCTACAGGTTTTACTGAGTTCACATGTCAGCTTTAAGCAGTCTTTTTGTGATCAACAGTCTGCTAATTGTTGCCTTGCTATCAGTGCTGCTACTGGGTGGTGTCAGCTTGATACTGATGGTTGATTCTGAGTTGACAGCAAAAAGAAAAAGATTGTATTCCGATGGCCTGCACAGTCCCCAAAACATAATCCTATTGAGCACTTTTCATATGATGTGGAGTTTTCTCTTAAACAGTCACAGAATATATTCAAAGTATTTTGTCATGTTGGTCGATGAATTATGATCCCTATAGAACCCTACAGATAAGTAATTACCTACTACATCATGTAGGAAAGAGTAATCACTTATCTTTAATGCATCCTGGAGTTGAGTACTGAATACATTTAATTATATTTTTCTTAATAAAACACAGTTATTCATACTTAACATGTATAACATTGCAAAATTTTTTGCTTAATTTGAACAGAATATAGGTTTCACATAGATAATGGAAGATTCTATCAAATCAAAATCAAATCAAATTCTGTTTTACCGCTATAAGCTAGCAAGTTAATGGAATGTGCTTAATATCTATATATAATTTACTAAGGTAAGACACCCATGGAAAGCACGCCGGAAGGGGCGTGGATTAACTAAGCCGCCGACAAGTAAGAGACCTATGGAGCACGCAGCAAGGAGCCACGCCGGAGGTGAATCTCCATATGCAGCGTGTAAAACGGTTTGCAAGGGGTATCCCATGGGATCCTTAAAACATTCCTTTACAACTGAGGTTAAAACACAATGAAGTAAGCAGTCTTTAAAAACCGAGTTTTCGGTTACGATGCACGATCGCATGCACCATAGCAAACTGTTTTACATGCTACATACAGCAATTCGCATCCGTGACAAACATTCGTCTTCTTAGATGCTCCTGCAGGAACATGGAAAGTCTACGTGAGTCACAGGTGCATCTGGACTGTGCAAAGACGACAAGGCTCAAGTGATGAGTTGGAGGTGGGCACATGAGCGATGGCGGTCCGCCAGTTTTCAGTCATGGACGATTGTTTGTTGGTTCGTTCCGTGCATTGTTACAATATTGCCTTTCTTGCTGATTTATTACATTACTGATTTTTCAAATGATAATTTTCTCCCTGAGCTTAAAAATCATTAAAAAACCAGCTTGATTATGCGGCGTATGGTACGCAGGTTGGCTAGTTCGGCTATATTCCGGTATGACAACAGAATGATCTCAGATTATAGTTACATAGCCAGAAGACAGAAGGGCATTAAGGGCATTTTTGTCACCGTATCAACATATGTCTAATCTAGTCCTAGGGTATGTGATAACTTACAGAGATTTTAAGAAATGTACCAAGGCACTTAGGCCTTAGTGGAGCATCATAGACAAGAAGGTTTTTCTTTTTTCTTTGGAAATCTTTGACAAGTGCAGCTATAGTAAAAACAGATTGACTTAAAAAAAATTGAAGGTCCACATGGGGGAGACATGCCACAATAAATGGTATGCTGGTGCTGTTTAAAAAAACTTGAAATGCTGTGTCCCATTAGGACAAAAATGTTCCAAGTTAGAATACAGGCATATTTATTCACTTTGTCCCTCCCTTTGAGCAGTCCACTATCAGATTCTCTCTTGACACATTATGCCATATGTTCTAAATTTGCCCTTGCATCTATTCCTTCAGTTGTGGCAAAATGTTACACTTTTCATCTTTGCTACTTTAAATTTGAATGCTTGTACTCCATTTTTATTTATTTTGTCCTTTTCATGAGTAAAACCGCTGTTAACAGTTTTTCTAATGTAAAGGTTAAATCTCCTTAAACAGGTGACCTTGCACCATTTCCTTTGCACTGTCTACAGCTTTGATTAACAGTTCTGCTATAAAGGTTGTAAAAGGCAAAATATCATACATTAAATCTGGTATGCAGTGCGTAAAATCAGTTCTAGCTTAGCAATCAAATGTAGAATGAAAACAAGGATCAGTAAGTGGCTCATAGCCTTAAATAAAAACAGCCATCTCATCCATGATAGCACAACCTCCACATACATCCACAAGGTTGTTGTGTTTTTATCTTTCTTTTTTCCAAGAAAATACAGCTTACAATAACATAAAAGAGAAGGAGCAAGTAGATGAGTAGTCAAAATCCATATACTTTCTCCAGGGCAATGACCCCAACACTGCACCAAGCAATTCATCCTCAGGTAAATCTAAAAACTGCAAAGCCACTAATTTAAGAAGGATATCTGAAGAAAGGAGAAGCTTAAGAACAAATTCAAAACCATGTATTTCAGATTAATATGACAAACAAGTGCACAGTACATATGTAAATTGTTAAGGTATCCATATTTGAACAAGTTTAACAGATAACTGACAACACCTTTTAACTCCATGAACAACAGTCAAAGCTGTTTCTTAGATAATTTGTCGTAGAAGAATATAATAAGAATAAAATTTCCACCTGAGAACAAAATGTTTTTTCCAATAACAGAAAACAAACTGAGAACTTCGATCTAAGACATTTATGCAAACAAAACACATGCTGATTAAAATGTTTATTAGACAGTGACGATGTCTGCATCGGGCAAAATATGCAGCCCTAAAAAGCAAAATTTGCAGCAGAACAAGACTAGCTGTTTCAGCAAATCTGGGAAACTTGCCTTAGACTCTCCTGGAAAACACATTATGATTATTCATGGAACTTCAAGTAATATATTTTTTAATAATGTTAACAAAAGAATATTCTTGGAGTATATACAAGTTTATGACTTCCTGCTCTGCTCCCCTGCAACACTTAATTAAATAAACAAGTTGAAGAATGTTATAACAATTTCTAGTTTCTCTTGAGCACCAGGTAATAATTCAACACAGCAATCAGAGACAAGTGAGGTGGTAGAAAGTGATTTTTATTTAACAATGCTGGTACTTTGTTGAAAAAATTAGCCTCAGGTTGTATATATCTCATTATTTCAACCTTTGTTATACAGTTGCATTTATTTTGCCATGTTTTACATTATACCATGTTCCTTTTATAACACAAACTTATCCAAACCATTTAACTCTCTCCACAGCTGTACTATATACTTTTGAAAATGGCGGTTTAGCATTGCAAGAATTTTGCTGCCCATGTGCACATGCCCAGTGTAGGCAAATGTCTAAGTTATTGTGTGTTTTTTGTTATTTTACTGTCAACAGATGTAACATTCATAAACAATGTCAAAAACAATAGCATGGAAGAAGATCGGTTTGAGTTAAAAATGCCATTTTTAAATGAAGAAATAATAGCATGGATGTAGCCTAAGACAGCAGAGTTCCCGTGTGGAGTTGAGAAAATTTCTAATTTGAATTGGTTTCTGCTGACATGATGAACTGAAAGGGGGAATTGAAAGTTATTTTAACAAGAGAAAATTAATTAGATGTCCACAAGCTATCTCTCTGTTTCTCATCCCACCTTTCATGCACTAATCCAATCCTAGTTATAACATCCATACATACCTTATTCAATTAATTATTATTTTTAATATCTGCCAAATTCCATCTAATGTTGGCTGCCAAAGTATTGAATTTAAAAATGCACCTGAAACAGATATAGGAAGGAATGAAGCTTTTTCAAGGAATGTAAAAAAATGGACTCAGATCATTGTTGTTATATTTTGTTAAATTGTATTTACCATTTGAGCCACAGTCTTAACTTTTTCAGCACCTTCACCCCTCCACTGAGTCAGGGTGTTAAACATTCACTAAAGGAAACACTAGCTGCACCCCTTTCTGGAGGATGTACTCTAGTCAGGTTAGTCTAGATAGATAGGTAGGAAGGAAGGCATGAGGCACTTCCTCTTCCTGACACCTACTGGGGTTTCGTAGAATAGATTTAACCACATGTTTTACCTAACTCTCCCTTAATTAATGGGTTGGTGGGACATTTTCTTTTAGGATTACTCCCTGAAGCTCTTGGCCTGCTGGAATGACCCCCACCTGGCTTGGTCCCTGTTCCCAAACATTTGTTTAACTTACAAGAGACAACCCAAGATGGGGAAGCCTTTCAGATATTAAACTGACAGGAAAACGACTGTAGACACAACTGTAATCAAGAAAACACTGAGATACAAGCTGCCTAGCAGCAGCCAGCCTGTCTGTGGCACTCAGGGAACGTTGCTTCTCGCTCCTGGGACTTTGCATGGTTGGAGGTATCCTTAGGAAGAAAACAGAAAGCAGACTAGATGAGGTTCTTGAAATAAGAAAAAAGAGGAAAGACACAAGAAATAAATGGGTGTTCAGGTCATGGCTGTCTGTGGATCTGACTATGATGCTGTCCAACCATTTTTCCATCTTCATCACTCCCCCTCCTGTGTGTATGCTGATTGGAGAGCAGGCCAATTGGGACAGTCAGACCCAGGGGCACAACAGGCAAGAAAACTGCCCCCCCAGATGCAATGGTTTGGTTTTGATATTGATGTCTTGCCATTCTCTTCTCCTCTTGTTGATGGTTCTATTGTTGTTCAATGTGATGGACACCTTCATTTTACTGCCCATCTTCAAAATGTGCGGCCCCCAGCAATTGTTGCATATATGGAATGGAGCAGGCCTTGAGAGAGTGCTTCAAGTTGTCCTTCCAATGTTTCTTGAGTCCACCATACAGTACCATCCAGGGAAGCCAAAACTCATCCATGCAGATAACATGCCCAGTCCAGCGGAAGACACAGATAAGCAGTATAGCCTCAATGCTAGTTGATGAGCAGTGTGCCAGAATTTTAGTGTTTGGAACCCTGTCTATGATATAGCGGGTCCATGGCTCAGAAAAGGGTGGCTGATTTTTAATAAATAAATAATTGAATGGCCTGTTTGATCTCCATAGGTGTGCGTGGTCACACAGCTTTGAGGGGTTGATGGAGTAATTGTGGGTGTCTCAATTGGCTTTCCGCAGTTTGCGATTGAGGCACTGTGCTCACAGAGGCAGATAAAAAGAGAGCCAACACAATAAGAACGGGGTTAGAAAAAGAATCGGAAAGAGAAGGTGAAAGGAAGAAAATTAGCCTGGCCAGTGAGAAAAAGATGAGCAGGAGACAGAGGTTAAATGGAGAGAAGACAGAGAAGTGAACAGAGAACGTGATCGCCCATGCTGCAGGAAACAAGAGGCAGGTGGTTGGGAGTGAGCTTCATGGCTGCAGGAGCCTGAAGCCAAAGACAGGGCGTTCCTACTGAGCAATTGCCAGGGAGGAGGAGCATCCCAATTGATGGCATCTCCTGCAACGACAGAGTGTGTGCGGCGGGAGAGGCATGTGTGGCTCTACAGGTTACCCTGCAGATGCCAATGGAAGGATGGTAGGGAACGGAGCCAGTATATGAAGGTTGACAGCACGTGTTGGTCAGCACCTCCTATTCCTGCAAGTTCAGAAAGTGATGAGGAGGCGGCAGGTTTCAAGGCAGTATTCGGGGCTCAAAGTTTTGAGGATCATTTTTAACCTTCACTTTCACCTTGTTTTTGTGGATTATTTATTTATTGAACATTTTGAACTCTGCACTTATTGAACACTTCTTTTTTGTTGGGTTTTAATAAAAGCACTTGAACACTTTTTTCACCTACCCCTTGCAATATTTGTATTGTGTCCTCATCTGCTGGCTCATCCCTCGAATACGTTATCAATGGTAATAGGTTCAAGCGGCTCCCCACAGTCATATTGTCCTTCCAAGTGATGCCCAGGATCTTCTGGAGGCAACAGATGAGGAACGCTTGCAGTGTGTGGATTTGTTGACAATAGAGAGTCCAGGACTCACATCTATAAAGGACTGTTGATATACATATTGTATCACGTGATATACCACAACCTTGGATGCCATGATAAGATTTTGGTTAACAGAAAACATGCTTGCATAAGATGCCAAATGCAGAGGAGGCTAGTTGGAGGTGGTTCGTAATCTCCTCAGTCACAGATGCATCATTAGATATTATGCTTCCAAGGTTGGGGAAGGATTGTGTGTTTCCCAGTGTCTTGTTGCCAGTCTTGATGTCCACTGGATTATCTGTGTGCTAGAAGGCAGTCTGAAGGGTCTGAAGAAGACAGATGGAAGGAAGAAACTGCACAAACTCATTGTATACAGTACTACTTTGTATGGTGCTATACTATGCTAAGTGTACGTGTGTGTTCAAAATGTGATCAACTAACACCCTGTACAAGGTTTGTTCCTGCATTGCGACTGGTGCTAGTTGAGAGACTCTAGCTTATCCTTAATGTAACCCAGTAAAGGGTTTACATGGGCACATAATCAGGTTATTCTTGAAGAAATCTTTCTCTGTTAACCAGGTTTCTTGCAAGGAAATAACCCAAGGAGTGATGCTTTATATGGCATTTTAGAAATCAGGTTAATGTGAAAAATCAGGTTATTGAGGTACGAGTAAAATTCCTAAGTATATGTGAAACGCCTAGCAAGCTTCTGACTTTGTGATAGTTTGCTACAGAATTTTGGGCTATTTAAAATATATAGCTAGATCAGGTTAGGATTTAATTGAAGCCTAACCATATCCCCCATTGCCTCCTTCCTTTCTGTGCCATTTTTGTAACTTTTTTCCTCTGTTTTCCTTTAAGAGTGAACTCTTGATGGCAAGCACTTTATTGTTTAGAACATTAGAACAATATAGACAAAAACAGGCCATTCAGCCCAACAAAGCTCGCCAGTTCTATCCATTTAATTCTTCTAAAAAAACAGTCTTTTTAAAGTACCTAAAGTCTTATTGTCTACCGCACTACTTGGTAACTTATTCCAAGTGTCCATGGTTTGTGTAAAGAAAAACTTCCTAATGTTTGTGCAAAATTTACTCTTTATAACAAGTTTCCAATTGTGTCTCCGTGTTCTTGATGAACTAATTTTAAAATAACAGTCTTGATCCACTGTACTAATGCCCTTCCTAATTTGAAATATTTCAGTCATAATTTTTATTCCACAGTTAAACTGACAATTATGACAGACACCTGAGGCTCTATATAAGAAGTCACTGCAGCCTTTGATAAGGTAATGGTTTGGACACATCTTCTTTTCTCTTTCTCTTAAAAGAATACTCCACCTAAAAATGATAATTTTTTTGTCTCTTACTAACCCCATATTATTTGTTGTGACAGCCCAGAGAAACCTTTAGTTTTACGTTTTCTAGAAGAATGGATACAACAAACTTCAATGAGGACCAATGTTAAACAACAGCAAACAATATCAAAATCTACATGAAAGTCAAGGAAGTCATTTCACATAATGCAGGGCAATTCAGGTATCCAGTCATTTGTTGAAAACATACCAGACAAATGTATTATTTTTGCTAAAATACTGTCAAATAAACCAGAGAATCCTTGCATGAACAGAAGAGGAGCACGCTCAAATGAGAATGAGTTTTTGAATGTAAAACACTCCTCCCTGCTTCATTCACATTTCAAAAGCCATGACCAGTAGCAACTCATTCATTGGCTAATATGGCACTTCAGGTCATAACAATATTGCAGAGAATGGTCTAATAAAGCAGTACAATAAGAGATTAAAAGTTAAAGAAAAGCAAGTGAAAAGCTTATTGTCAATTTATTTAGGTCTACTGCATCAATGTCTTCCCAAACTTGAAAAAGGTCTTTAGCTGATTAAAGAGGACGCATGGAACAACTCTTCCTTTTCATTATTTGATGCTGTTTTAATGATAAACAGGTTGCAACAGCAATAATAACAACATGAACAGGAATAGGATTAGGAGTAGGTTGATAAACTTAAATAAACAAAGAAAATATAAGAAATATATTTTCATTCATAACATTTTTTTATACACATACATTCCATTAATGTATTTTGAACATGCGCTAGTTACTAAAAATAATTACGTTTGCATGATATCACGCATATACTTAACTTACTTAACCTTTTACATAAATAACAGTCACTAGTCATAAACATTTCACATTAAAAAGGGGATGTTTTACCATACCAATGATGTCTCCGAAATCAACTAATACATTAAGCTTCCCAATTCCTCCGTGATGTTTTTTTTCATTCGTTCACAATTGCCTTCTCCATGCCTTTTTTTTACAACTGAAAGTCTCTTCTGTGCAGCAGTACACTGACCTAGATCTCAGGAAGCAGTCTCTAACCCTCTTTACACTCAATCTTTATTTAAATAAACATACACAAGATATTGTGTGTCTTTTCTTTTTTTTTTTCTTTTTTCATACATATTAAATAACAACAGATTAAACTCAGCTTATCTCCTCCCACTTGAGCCCAGGTTGCAAACCCAAGAAGGTCACACTACTCACTCACTACATTTCTGTTCTTCTATGGCATCTAACATCCTGAAGAACCACAGCAGGGATCTTGTTCACAGCTTTCTTTTCTTCCTTGCTAATGTTAGTACTACTGTTTACAGTATGTTTTGTAATTGCGACTGAATAATTTAGGAATACTTTGACACTGACATCTCTCACAACGCCTTTCTCATCAGCATTTACTTTAACCACTCAGGCCAATTTGCATTGACCTCTCAAAGCATTCTGATCAGCCAACCAGACCACATCCCCCACAGCAACATTTCTCTCTGTTGTATGCCAGCTGTTTCTTACAAAGAGGTTTGGGCCAGCCAACTAACTGTCAATCTTTTATAGAGATAGCCCTCAAACTCCAAATTTCCTGGATCCCCCTTTTTTCCAGTTCAGCCTAATAAAAGAGAATTAGGAATGACATACTCAATGCAGTCCCCTGTACTCTGCGTCCTAGCATCTATGGAACAGAGTGGTCCTGGAAGATTCATCTAGTAGCTGTATAATTAACTTTAAATGTAACTTTGTGGTGTAGCTGGATCTTTTCAGCTTGTATCTGGATCTCATGGTTTTCCATTACTTCTTCATATTTGACCGCTACTGTTCTCATTGAGTGAGCAAAATGTGTCTTTGACACGTGTGTAGTTATTTTGATGAGTTTGAACAAATTAGAGTGAGCTCCTCCCAGAGTTTTCCCCAATGGACTCTACAATAGGACTAGATCTCCAATTACTCTTACTCTTTGTGGTTCAAGTTTCCCCTCCCAGTGGCTGATAAGAAGTTCAATACGTTCTGGCCGTTTGAACTGTTCAAGGTCAACCTCTGGAATGAATCACTTTAGCTGCTCGGGTCTAATAATTCGATGTATTTTGGCAATCATTTCTAAACAATAGGAGACCAGTTCATGAGCTCTCTCTGTTCCCCTCGGTGTCCTCGCTCTGTCTTTGAGGATGTATCCCTTGTTGTTCACTTTGATACTAATTCCGCCAACCCCAGCCTTTTTGCATCTTTCTGCCATTTCCGGTGAGAGTGTAACTAAGAACTCCTCTTGCTCCTCTGTTAGCTTGTTTATCTTTGTTTTATCTGCCCCAGTCATCTCATTCCCTTTTTAATTTCTTTTCTTGGGCAAAGAAAGAAGTGATGATCTGATGATCCTTCTCTTTTGCAGTCTTTATTTCTCCACAGATAATAATCCCTGCAGTTGACATCCTCCTCATGACATCCCAAACACTTTGTGCATGTTCCCAGCTTCTTTACAGAATGATCTTTCCTTTATGTTTTAGTTTTAGTATACTCTCTTTCTCTTTCCTGCTTTATTGCATTTCACCAGTGCAGCTTAACAAATTGCTGATGAAATACCTGGAAATATGGTGGTATGGCTTAATAAGCAACAAATGAGAGAAGAGGGTCGCCTTCAATTCTAAAGCTTAATCAAATTTAAAAACTCTTCTCTTTCATGAACAAGAGGATTTTTCCAGTAGTTTTAGAAGAAAAGTTTCTTAAACACTTTCTCTTAACTTGCATTGTCTGAATTCAACATCTATCCTATTCTCACCATGTCAGTTCTGCATTTCAGAGCTGCAGGAAGGAACATAAACGATAGGTTTCATAGTTTAGTCTATTGTGGTAATTTCAGTTTATCCGTGTTTATTGGTGATATTAATTTCATTTGGAATCTTTATTTTTGTTTGGCAAGTGAATTGAGCTTCATTTTACTATTACTGTGGATATTCCTTGCATAGCACATTTATCTTGCATTACCATTTCTAAATATTGAAGTGACTCTGACCTTAGAGAAAATATGTAGGTGAGAACTTACAGGAATGTGAAGCAATTTGTGATAGCACAGCATAAAAGAAGTTTCACTGAAGCACAGTAGGCAAGAAAAAAAAATTGGAATATAAACAGCATGGTGGGGAGAGTTCACAAAGACAACACCCATAGACTGTAATGGAAAAGATTCACTGAAACTGCCATCTGTAGAAGAAAGGGGTGCCAAATAGCCACAAACTGCAGACACAATTGACACGCACACAGTTGTGGGTTCAAATAAAGGATATTTATTATCCACAATACCTTTTTACAACCAGACAATCAAAATCAACAGTGATTTTTCTCCCTTCTCTCTTCTTCTTTTTCTCCACTCCTCTTCCTCCCACAAGTGCTGCCCTCTACCTCCCAACTCCAACTTACTGAATGAGGTCGTGACTCAATTTATCTTGGACCCAGGAGTATTTCTGGTGCCAAGACACAGCCTCATGGAAGTACTTCCACAGATCCCAACAGAGTTGCCTTACTGCACTGCAAGTCCCAAGATTCCTTGCATGTATCGTAAAGGGTTCTGAAGCCCAAGGATACCTCCCGGCTAGTTAATGGAATAGAACCAATCCCGAATGGGACACCCACCCGTGCATCTGGCCCTCTACACATCATAAATATAGTGTTTCATATTTTACCCTTTTATGATATCAACTGTTTCTTTACAAGTCACACAGGTCATTGACACAGCATTTCAGAATGCTGGAAATATGAAGACATATTTTTCAGTACATTCAATTATAATTCTCGATATCCACTTTAAAACATTTTGACAGAGATGGTTTTGCTAAATAACTGTCCCATTGGCTGGAGCTCAAATTCTTGTTTTATCTGTTTTGTTCATTTTTGATTTATGTATTTATTTTAATGTTATTTGTATTGATTATTTGTATTATTCTTTGTTTTTGATTTTGTGTCAAAGCCATTGTTATGTGCCCTGTGTTTTGTTGTATAGTTCACCCAGAGGTGGAACCACCTACCCATCAATGATGAGGACTGACCTCACCTCTATAAAGACAGAGGTTTTCCCATAGTTCCTGGTAGTTGATTTAAATGCACTTAAGATTGGTAGGTGCTTGAATTTGTGATATTTTGTGCTTTGTCAATTTTCAGACTTTTTGATATCTTTGCTCTGTATTTTGGCTAATTTTTGAATTTGTGATTTGGACTTTGTTTTATTTTGGTATTGCCTTTTTTGAAGGCACTGCCTTCTGTGCCTTTGTACTTCTCAAAGCTTACTTTTGGTTTTACAGAGATTTTGATTAATAAATCATTTATTTATTTATAAATGTATGCACCTGCCTGATTTTGTTTGAACAATTATTGCACACTTTCTGTATATCCAATAAACTTCATTTCACTTCTCAAATATCACTGTGTGTCTCCTATATGATATATTTAACTGACATTTTTTATCGTAACAACCAACGATTTATACAGGAAAATAATGACTATTAACAAGGTTGCCCAAACTTTTGCATCCCACTGTAATTAATTGCAGCAGTACTGTCTCTTTCAAACATTCTAACCCCCAATTCCTGTCCTTCCTTTACTTTCTCCAAGTAACCAATCGCCACACAATCAGCTCTTTAATGAATGTCAAGCCAACTGTAAGTTTAAAACGCCAATTCTTCAAAGGAACATTGAAATATCTTCATAGTACATATTTAATTATTCCATCCATCTATCCATTCAGGGTCGCAACAGTCCCAGCATACAGTGCGAGGCAGGTACAGTCCCTGAAAAGGGGCGCCAGTTCATCGCTACCGCTGTCTACCGTGTCCACACGTTTAATTATTAACAGTATACATTATTTTAATGAAGTTAAACATTTTTCTGTATAGTGTAATATATATACTTTACTGCATTTCATCTTAAAAATGATATCAAAAGCTCCAAGAAGATAGCACCTGGAAATCTAAATCAACTTAGAAGCCAGTCATCATCATCTGTAAATAAGTGCTCTCTTTTATTGAACTGAATTGAATTTCTTTATTATTATTGTATGGTGCAATGAGATTCAATATGCATTTCCTGCATAAACTTATTTTCCTATAAAATGGTAAAATAATAACAACAACAATAATAATAATAATAAAATCATAAAAAACAATGAAAAATATACAATATGAATGCATAAGTGACTCAAGGTTGTGCAATATTACAATTGTAATGCAAGTTTAAAGTGAGTTAATCGTACTTATAAGTACAAACAGTTCTACCAGGAGCACTTGATGGACTGATGGACTGACTGAGTGTGTTTAGAATTCTTGGGATGAAACTATTTCTGGACTGTGAGGTCCCTACAGGAAAGGCTCTGAAGTGTTTGCTTAATGGGAGAAGTTCAAATAGACTGTGCCCATGGCTGAGGCAGCATGTACTAGAAGCTGTATACCAATAATTCTCTCTGCTCTTGACACAATCTGCTGTAGAGCTTTCCAATCAGCTGCTGTATAGCTGTGATTCCACACTCAGATACAGTGGGTTAAAATACTCTGAGTGGTGCACTGAGAGTAATAACGCTAAAGCAGCTATGGTATTTGGAATAGATTGGCCATTCTGTGTACCATTATATGGTTACGGGTTGAATACAATCAGATGCTTTAAACTAAAAAACAATATGCAGTTAATTTCAGTGTATTTGATAAAGCCGCGTCAGGGATGTGAATCTATAATAATAAAAGGCAAAGCCCTCACTGACTGACTGACTGACTGACTCACTCATTACTAATTCTCCAACTTGTAGGTAGAAGGCTGAAATTTGGCAGGCTCATTCCTTACAGCTTACTTACAAAAGTTGGGCAGGTTTCATTTCGAAATTCTACATGTAATGGTCATAACTGGAACCTATTTTTTCGTCCATATACTGTAATAGACTGCAGCTCAATGGTCGTGGGAGGCGGAGATGCGTCTCACATCGTCACACCTCCCACGTAATTTTGTGCGTGCCCATATAAGGTAAATATTCGCGGATGAAGGACTGTGCTTAGCATATTCATAAGTAAAAATATCTGAATCACAAACTGCTGTTAATTATATTTTCTCCATGAATACTTATTAAATAATTCCAAATATTCTGTCCTCTTCCGTTCATAGCTTTTCTGATGGTTGTGCTGATTCCAGGCATGTATTTTCATATTAAAGCATTTAACCAATCACATCTCAGTCATCATTTGTTGCCAGGTAGAGAGGCCTTCATAATCCATTGTGCAGGCACTCTAACACAGAATAAATGTCGATTAACCTGTTGCTTCAACCAATCAGATTTTGAGTTGGTGTCAGTACGGCCCTCTAGCAGGCGTACGGCGACGTCACCGTATTCAGACCCATTGATTGGATAGAAGCCGCAGGTTCGACTTTCAGCATTAGCTTCGATGGCGATAGAAAGGGACTTTTTGATGGAACTGAGGTGCATGGATAATGTACGACAGAGTGATTGAACTGTTTTTGAGGAAAGAGAGGAGGATGGATTTTGTTTACAAATAATCCGAATTTTCGGTGAGTAAAATGTTGCGATTTTCCTAAATAACATTGCAAGTTTATGAGTTATTATTGATGTTTTTTTATGTGTGTCGCGGCTGTGGCTGCAGTAGAAAGTAACTTGTTCACCCCTGGATTGTCTATTCAATAAAGGCATTTATTGTGGCTACAGGAGTTATCTATCTGCGATGCAGCTGCTCTTTATACTGTATTTCTGCATATTAAGATGGTTTTTATAACCATAAATTAGTTTTTGAGGGGCGGGTTGATTCAGACGGAGCAGTACTGAAGGCCTAGGAGTGAGATGCACGGTCTGCCAATGGACCAGATGATACGTAAATTTAATGAACATTACAACCCGAAAATAAACAAAACTGTAGAAAGGCCCATGATTAAATGAACGGTAAAAAAGTAAGAGCGAAGTGACAGTGACTTATTGAGGCAGACAGGCGAGAGCACAATAGCACGGGGCTCGATGTAGTGCACGTCAAGTCGATTTAAAATGTGCGCACAGATTCGAAAAAATATATCTTTTCAAGTTCTATTTGGATATAAGTAGGTTCTATTTAGTTGACAGAAATATCTTTGGTAGGAATGTAAGTTGAATTTAGTCTTTACATTTCTTTTTTTTTTTTTAACAATGTGTTTATTGTTTTTAATTTAGTCTTTACATTTCTATGGTGAAGAAAAATTTATGCAATGATGACTAAATTTAACTTACATTCCTACCAAATTCCTACTAAATAAAAATTACTTATATTTAAAATTTAAATACAACTTGGACAGATACAATAGTTCATAATGCCTACGCAGCACTACGTGCACGTAAGAGCGGAAGTCATCCGTTTTAACAAGCAGCGTATTGCACTGATACAAAATTGATTAATTAGAATATCTTGGTCCCTGGAGAACCTAGGGGGAATATTAGTCCAAACCGACATCTTGTCCCCCTCTCTCCAAGGACAGTTTCACCAAATATGGCCCAACCTTCGGCATCCGCCACGCTGCCTCTGTCCTCCTGGTATTCTCCCCCTACGGGACTGAAAACAATAAAGAAATGTTAGGTTCGCCCCTTCTCTTGCTGGGAGAGAAACCCCTGCCGCCTCTAATGGTGCTTTCTCTCTTTCTTTCTTGTAAGGAGACCCCCGTTTTATTTTCAGGATCTCCTGCTTGATCTGGGGCTTGTCCACAGTCTGGGTCTCTCTATTAAGTTAAGAGAGACACTTTACTGTCTGCACCCCTTTTGATTTACAAATTACCGGTGGCGGCATCTTTATAGCCATCTTGCTCCGGGAGTCAGCACTGTCTAGCTGCACCGGATCGATTAACCCTTCCGCCGGCCGCTCGGTTAACGTACCGGCTTCTCTTGTAGGGCACGTAGTGTACTGGCACCCGCTATTTATTAAAAGGGGGCCCGGATTACACTGCATCCCTCTTGTTTTATATACGGTACGGGTTTCACATACCTATACCGCCACATCATGATATACAGGAGGCTCCCCACCAAATCGCCACACGTACTCCCTCACCTTCGCCAACAGCTCTTTGGCTGCAGCTCCCAAATCCCCGGCGATCTTTTCAATACTCGTCAGGACCTGTAGAAAACTATTTACGGGCTCGACCTGCCGGCCGGGAGCCAATGAGCACGTCCGCTTCTGGCACATGCTCTGACGGGTCTCGCGGAGGCTTCTGGGATTTGGAGTTTTCGGAGGTTCGAGTTGCCTTCTTTGGCGAACTGCGGTCTGTCTTTAATATTTTTGTGACATCCCGATCAGCCATTTCCCGACCCTCCTTACCTTCTCGTGGGGTGAGCAGTGCCTCGTTCGCCTCCCCCTTCCCCTTCGGAATGTCCGAGTCCATTCCTTCGGGCTCAAAGGCGCAAACAGCGGGACGCGGTCCTCCTCCTTCCCAGCAAGCATCGGGTTTGTTGCCGTGTCCCTCCTCGGCTACCGTCATGCGGAAGTCAACTCCTAGGCGCTCTGGCTTCGACAGGAGCTGGCCGTCGTCTTCGGGGCAGTCTCCTTTTTCCCTCAGAGCCTCCAGGTGATCATCTCCGAGGTACATGCATGGGACAAAGTGAGTAATAATAAAAGGATTTTTAATGTCATTCCCGGCACGTACCTCAGAGTGATCGTTGCTTCCTGGAGGTTTCTCCGGACTTGTAAGGCTGCTCCTTGACTCCTCCCGAGCATCGGCCATTGCACCTAAGGCACTCCCGCTGACGTTGTCGCTTTGCTTGTCTTTCCTCTTCCCCATTTTGGACTCATTTTTTTCGGGTTTCAGCGATGTTGTGGTAATTCCTGACGCCGTTGTCTGTTCAGGGTTCACTGCCCACAGAAAGTTTCAGTACAGGTCCTCCGCAATAGACGCTGGAATATACTGCCGGCTACGCCACTGTGGTAGATAGGGGGCGCTCTCGCTCCCTTGAACCCCTGTCCACGACTCCAGACACCAGATAAAAGTCCAAATGTTGACTTTATTTAATCGCCACAGTGCACAAAGCACACTCTCCACCACAATACAGTAATCCCTCCTTGATCGCGGGTGTTGCGTTCCAGAACCCCCCGCGATAGGTGAAAATCCGCGAAGTAGAGACCATATGTTTGTATGGTTATTTTTATATATTTTAAGCCCTTAGAAACTCTCCCACACTGTTTATAAATATTCTCCGCACAGTTATACAGTAAACCCTCGTTTATAGCGGTTGATCCGCTCCAGACAGATAAATGAATTTCCAAGAAGTAGGATTCTTTATTTATAAATCTAATATTTTCGCAATTAGAGCATTGAAAACCTGTTTACGACCTTCTAAATACATTTTTTAACATAATTAGAGCCCTCTACACATGAAATAACACCCTTTAGTCAAAAGTTTAAACTGTGCTCCATGACAAGACAGAGATGACAGTTCTTTCTCACAATTAAAAGAATGCAAACATATCTTTCTCTTCAAGGTGCGCCGTCAGGAGCAGAGAATGTCAGAGAGAGTAAAGTAAACAATCAAAAATCAATAGGGCTGTTGCGCTTTTAAGTATGCAAGCACCGCGATAAAGCGGCGCAATGAAGGGATCAATGTGAAGGTAGTCTTTCAGTATTTTTTTACAGGCGTGTCCATATCTTCTAAGCAAACAGCCACTGTGCAACAGCCCCTCTGCTCACACCCCCTCCGTCAGGAGCAGATAATGGGGCCAATCATACGCCTCCCTGATGGTATTGCATGATGGATAAGTATCTGCCTGTATTTCTCAGAGAGAGTGAGAGACAGAGAAAAGCAAACAATGAAAAATCAATACGGGCTGTTAGAGCTTTTAAGTGTGCGAAGCAGCGCGCGGGAAGCATATCGTATATCATTGAGGAGTTTTATTTAATATGTAATACGTGCTCTGATTGGGTAGCTACTCAGCCATCCGCTAATAGCGTCCCTTGTATGAAATCAACTGGGCAAACAAACTGAGGAAGCATGTAACATAAATTGAAAGACCCATTGTCCGCAGAAATCCGCGAACCAGCGAAAAATCAGTGATATATATTTAGATATGCTTACATTTAAAATCCGTGATGGAGTGAAGCCGCGAAAGTCGAAGCTCGATATAGCGAGCGATTACTGTACTCATAATCAATCACAAATAAACACAATAATACAATCCTCCAGCTCCCAGACGCGTTGCCACCCTTCCACCCAGCTCAGCTCGCCATCTGGGAGCTCCCACAGTCCTTTTATATCTCCTGACCCGGAAGTGTTCCCAATCCCCAGTCCATGTGATTCTAAATCACTTCCAGGTCAGGTAAAAGTTCTTCTCTTCAACCCAGAAGCCAGTCGCTCTTCCTATGACGAACTTCTGGGTCATAGGGCATGAAGAAATCTTTGGTCCTCCCTGCAGCTCCCTCTTGTGGCCCCCACGGCATCCAGCAGGGCAGTGCATAAAAACTCCATTGTCCATGATGCCCTGCTGGTCTGCTGGGGACCACCATGCTGCAGGGAGGGCTCCACCTGGCGGCTTGGGGGTATTGGCCGGGATAAACGGCCGGCCATCCTCCACAATATATACACATATATATATATATATATGTGTGTGTATATGTATGTGTGAATATATGTAGATATGTATATACCTGTATATACATACAGTATATGTATATATGTGGATGTATGTGTATATATATGTTGTGGAACTGGCCCTGGACACAGACAGACGGACATCGTTCGTTCACCCAACACACGTTTATTTACACAAAACTATTTACAGTGTCCAGTGCACAAACCCAGTGCCTCCAGCACAGATCCCCCAAAGGTCCAGGCCTTTCACACAGTCCCAAGTGCCTTTCTTCTGGCTGCCTCCAGTTCTCTCTCCAGCTCCGTCCTCTTCCACCCGACTTCCGCCCTCGACTGTTGGGAGGCGGCCCCTTTTATAGCACCCCGGATGTGCTCCAGCTGCTTCCCGGAATTCCTCCTTGGACACGCCCCTGTGTGGCGGAAGTGCCTGCTGCGCACCTGGAAGCCCTCCGGGTGTCCCCCTTCTTCTTCCTCCCAGCACTTCCGGGTATGAATACGCTGTCGCTGGGCGGCCTCTTCCGCCGCCCCGTGCATCCGCAATGACGACGCCGGGTTGAGGCGTTGCTATCTTCAGGGCACGTTTGCCCTTCTTCTTCCCCATAATATAGATGTCCGTCTGGCGTGGTCCAAGGCAAGCGTTTCCAGAGGCGTTGGCGCAGGCTTGCGTGCCGCGATGGAAGTGCGCCTTCATCTGCTGTGCAGGGTTGCTTCCACAAAATATTTTTGAAAACGGGGTTCCCCCTTTTAGCAGGAGGTAGGCCCCACGTTGGTCACCATTGTGGAAAACGTACCCCAAGGCACAGACAGACCGACAACAGGATGTCCAAAACACACTTCTTTATTTTCTCACTGTTTCTACACCACAATGTCCTCACACCAACTCTCTCCACTGTCATCGTCTTCTTCTTCTTCTTTCTCTTTCTTTCTCTCTCTCTCTTGACCTCCTTCCTCCTCCTCACAAGCTTCGTCTCCTTCCTCCCAACTCTGGCTTGTCTACTGGAAGGAGGCGGCCTCTTTTATTATGACCCGGATGAGCCCCAGGTGCTCTCCCTGACGTCACTTCCTGGTGTGGCGGAAGTGTCAGGAAAGCACCTGGAAGCGCTCCAGGTCTTCTTGGAATTATTTCCGGCAGCACTTCCTGGTGTGGTGGAAGTGCTGCCCTCCAGGATTCCCTCACTGTCCGGGCGCCCCCTGGCAGTGGCCACGTCCTCTCACGAGCGTCCCAGCTCCCTCCTTGTGGCCCCCAAATAGGCCCGGGCGGCTGCTCTGTCGTGGCCGAGGAGTAACATTGTCCACATCGGGGACTATCCAGGTGTCCCGGCCGGGCAGTGTCCCCGCTCATCTGTGACAGTGCGTATGTATGTATGTGTGTGTATATGTTTGTGTGTAGATATGTATATACTGTATACACGTTACTGTATACTGTGTACACGTTAATGTCACCCACAAACACATGTTTATTTTCCATTTTCTTATTTACAGTTCCGCTCACTAATCCCCAATCCCCTCAGTCCAGGCCACTCCAATGCCTTCTCTTTCTTCTTCTCTTTTCCTCTCTATCTCTCTCTCTTTTCTTTTTACCTCCTCCTCCCTTCTCTAGACGTTGCCACTCTTCCGCCCGACTCTTGACAATGACTGGAGGGAGGCGACCCCTTAAATGGGATGGGCTCCAGCTGCTTTCCGGCACTCCTCCGCAGACACGCCCCAGTGGGTGGTTCTGGTGGCCACGGGTAGGAGGCTTGGAAGCCCAACCCAGTAGAGGCCCGTGGTCACCGCCAGGGGGCACCCCGAGGCCTTGGAGACCCTGGACCTCAGCACTTCCGCCACACCAGGAAGTGCTGGGGGGAAGAGAAGCAGGGACACCCGGAGTGCTTCCGGGAGTACAGCCGGCACTTCCACCACACAGGGGCGTGTCGGCGGGTGATTGCCAGGGAGAACCTGGAGCATATCCGGGTGAAGATAAAAGGGGCCACCTCCCTTCATTCGAGGCTGGAAGTCGGGTGGAAGAAGGACAAGGTCAGGAACAAGAGAGAGTAGGAGGCGGCCCAAAGAAGAAGGCATTGTGTGGCCAGGACTTTGGGGGGTTTGTGGTGCACTTGAGTTGTGTAAATAAACGTGTGGTGGTGGAAAACAACATGTCTGCCTGTCTGTGCCCAGGTAACATTCACAATGTATATATGTATATGTGTATATGTATATATATGTTTATATATGTGTGTGTGTGTGTGTGTGTGTATATATATATATACGTTATTTTCAAAATGTTTCCTTTTCTTTTTCATTACTTCAACACACTACTTCTCCGCTGCAAAGCGCGTGTATTTTGCTAGTCTAAAAAATAAAGGGAAACCATACGTGAACAGTAGCACTGCTTTGATGTTGGGTGCCGCCAGCTTGCAAAACCGAGCCAAAAACATGCGTATACAATGGCTTCAGCTGGCATGAGACTGTGCATGGCTTTATGCCAAGTTTAGTTTTTATACATTGTGATGTAAGCGTGGAAACAGGTGTACAGAACATTTTTGTGCATACGCACCATTTATACATAAGGCCCCTGTAGGCTTACTAGCACCCCAAACCCGCTGACACAACACAATACCTCAATTGTTCTCCAAATTCCTTCCTGTGGTAATACAACACAACACCTCCTTTGAAGCCTTGTCAACCCTCTTCCGGACTCTGACTGCCCTTTCAGGAAAATCGGCTTCTAACATGGCATTCCCAATTGGCAATCACAACAGCTCATTGATAGTTTTAGGGGGTGTAATGGGCATAATTATTATTATTATTATTATTATAGTGGGTAAAGCTTTGGACGTCAAACCCTGAGATTGTGGGTTCATATCCCATTACTGACAATGTGTGACCATAAGCAACTCACTTGACCTGCCTGTGCTCCAACCGGAAAATCAAAAAAAAAAAGTAACCAAATGTATCATAAATGTAAGTAACCTTGGATAAAGGCGTCAGCCAAATATGTAAATGTAACAGGAGTCTTTTGCATTCCTGTGGTAGTTGATATGATCTTCTAGGATCTCTTGATAAATGAAAGATGAATCACTCAAACTGACATGAACTGCTGTTTAGTATTTAAACATGTATCTATAATGCATTAAGAGGGCACAGTTTAGAATAACTGCATATGGCAAACTATTCTTCCTTTATATTGTTTCGACTGGCTTGCCTGTCTCACGGTTGAACCCCAGTATTAGCATCTTCAGGTCACTACCACTGGTCTCAGGAGAACTTTGACATGAGCTACTGTAAGTTTTTCTGCAGGCCCTGGTTATTTAAATAAGGACTGCCTTGGCTTCAGCACTCCATAACTAAGTACTTGGATTCAAAATAACTTATTAGCTTTTCATTTTATATTTTTCTGACTTTTCCTCTTTCTTTTTTAACTCTCAACTGTCCTGAATATAGTTTTGTCTTCCCTCAATCTACTAGCTTCTCTGCTCCTCATTAGCCATTGAAATCGATGTGGCTGGTGGCCTTCATGACTCAGCACCATGTACAGCATATAGGATGTGTATTTGAAAGGAAACAGCAAAAATCTTGTGTATGAGGTTATTGGTTATGGTTTTATCAAATTAAGAACTTTGTGAAGGGACTTTTTTTAAATAATGTGGAGTATTATTATTATTATTAAATAAAGAAATGTAATGGATTTCAGTTAGAAGGCAGAGCTAAACAAAAACAAGCAGCCATTAGACCACTCCACAGGCCCAGTTTGACAACCCTTCCCCCTAATTATCACTTGCCTGCTGCTCTCAGGGGGACAGTTGCTGAAATAGTAGAGATGCATTTGAAATATTGATAAAACTATGATTATTTGAAGATGCCTACTGCAATTTATACGTGTAAAATTGGAAATCAATTGAATGCTGTGTTTTAATTTGAATTGTGTTGCCTTTAGTCTCACTGGCAGAAAAGGCATGCCTTTTAACAAGTGCACACTGCCCAACACTCCCCTTTTCAGGCAAAATATTGAACCGGATTAACATACTTCATTGCTTATTCACATGAGGAAATGTCTCCTGCATTCTGTGTCATCTGAAGTGCAATGGTTTGGAAAAAGAGATGGCTACAACCTTGCCACTCACTGCACTAAAATTTTTCAGGAAGAACCAGTGTTATATTTATGAAGTTGCTGCCCGGAATAGTAATCTAAAGTAGTCAAGTCAAATAGGACCTGAACCTTGAGATTAGCTCTAAAATATTTTACACTTCTCAGTCTGTCTGTCAGGGAACTAAAAGGAACTATAGAATAACCATTAATTGGAAGAATAATGAGCACACCCTTCTTTGAAACAAATACATTGTTGATTTAATATGATGAATGCTTGCCATTTTTTTCTTTGTACTTCCTTACTCTACATTTTTTGTGATATTGGTTTGATGTTATTTGTGGAAACAACATTTTCCTTTAGGGTGAATAAAGTTCAGGAGGTCTTTAACTCTATACTTGGAATGATACTAAATGATTTCAGTAATAACTAGTAACAAGGAAGCAATCATCTACAAATCAAATGTACAGTTGCCAAGCAGCACATAATAGTTATTAGTCAGCTTTAGAGACATGTGACAGGGTTCTTTGTTATTGTTAGTTACTGAAAACATTACAATGTGACCTTGAAGAAAATAAACTATACTAAAACAAGTACAGATTAACCTTAAGAATGAATAATTTTATATTAGAACCAGAAACGTATTTGGTTATCAGAGTCCTGCACCAGTTTTGAGGACTTGATTACAAAAGTGCATTGAATAATTAAGGTTACTCATCACTTTGTACTTTAGTATACCAAGGTTCACACAGCAATATTTTTATTCAGCACTTACATAAAAACACTGTGACATGTCTGTCAAGCAGTGCATAAGGGGCATTCCAGAATGTCCCACACATAATCTGTATGAGGTCACTGGCACAATGGAGGAGGCATTCCTGTGAGATTAAAGGTGTGCACTATTGGAAAACAGCACAAGGCAGAAGTACAGTGGAAGGGGACTGGTTATCCTGCTGCTTATGGGGTGCACAACATCTGGTCTTCTCGTGGCATTTCTGTATATAATGGTCATGAAACTCCAACCATTTGCATACTTTGCATTTCTGCGTGGTCAGGTCAGTTCCTAAAGTAACTGGATAGCTCATTTTTTTCTTAGGTGATGTTTATTTTTTATAGCATCTTTAAAAGAATATACCATTGCAAGGTAGTTGGCAGCATGTGAATTGTTAGGGGGCACACTAGAGACCACCAGTGGTGATATGTAATATGGGGCTCTGGAGTGCTGCCCCCTCCCCCTAAATATTTTAAACACTCTACTTAAATTAATAAATTAATGTAAAATAATCATGAAATAGGTCCTCCCTGCATGGAGTTTGCATGTTCTCCCCGTGTCTGCGTGGGTTTCCTCTGGTTTCCTCCCACAGTCCAAAGACATGAAGGTTAGGTGCACTGGCGATTCTACATTGTCCCTGGTGTGTGCTTGGTGTGTGTGTGTGCCGTGTGGGATTTGTTCCTGCCTTGCGCCCTGTGTTGGCTAGGATTTCCTCCAGCAGTCCCCCGTGACCCTGTGTTAGGATATTGTGGGTTGGATAATGGATGGATGGATTGATAATCATGAAATAAATTTGTTTATTTGCACAAAGTGACTGGTGTCAGCACATGTCAACATCCATTAAAAATTTGTTCAGATTTGTACTTGTTTAATTTCTGTGTGAATACCTATATTTCCTGAGTGAAGGCATATGATAGTCTATGTAAGTCCTTGATCTTTTGGCAAGCAGGTGACAGGATACTGCCCTTTAATTGGTTGCTTTCAGATTTTTCCAGGGACGCAGCTCTGTGCTCCCATGACACTCCCACATTTATTACAGAGAATAAGTATTATTTTAGTTTTTATTTTTAATCTAATGTGTTTAGACAATTGTCAACACACTATTTCAAGTCAGTGGTTCACAGTTCACACCTGCCATTAACGCAACTACAGATGAGCAAGTATGACTTTAAGGTGATGGCAACTTCAAGTGGAACTTCATAACTCAAAGAAAATTTGGTTATTTGTTTAAGTGTTGGTGTAAGTAATGCCTTTTTTTGCTTTCCCAGTTTGCTGTTTCAAAGTGTCGAAGTGTTGTGGACAATGACAGGGATAAAAGACCTAAAACATCTTTCTGAAAAATGCAAGCTGCATGAAAGTAGCCACAGTCATATAGAGCAGTGTGCCAGAGCACAGTGGTGCAACGTGACAGCCACTCAGGTGTGCGGTGGAAATAATAGTGCAGTGCACTTGGGTCTGAACCTGAGAGGGACAAGCTCTGCAGGTGGTCAAGTCCTGTCTGAAGAGTATAGGTCTCCCTGGAGATGTTGGCATAAAAGCCACTCCATGATGGCTGTGTTGCAGACATAGCACTTGGGGCACTTCAGACATATCTCTTGGCTTGTAGAGTTCCTCTGCCCTGGGTGTGGGGTCACCGGCAAGCCTCCCAGGCCTGGTGGATAGTGTCGCATACAAGTTGCCTCTGAGGCAGAGAGGGGTGTGCAAAGAGTGAAGAAGCTTGGACGTGCCACCAGAGTGCTCAGTAAGTGCTGTGTCTGAGAACACCTATCTCAGAGCTCCTTTTTTTACTGGCTTCTCTGGTAGGCCCGTCCCTTCAGGCAGATGAGCGCATATATGACATATAATATGTTTGTGGTTAGTAATATAGTGGTGTGCCTTGTGATGATTTTGGTTACAAAAATTGTGCCACTGCAGAAAAAAAGGTTGGAAAACACTGCTCTAGACAATAGTATGAGGCAATTTTTTTGGCAGGCTTAGTTAAATGACTCAATTTAATCAGAAAGTAATTGAGAAATGTTCAAGCCTGAAGAAATGGAGGGCAAAATGTATTTATTTATTTATTTTATTAATATCAAAAAACATTCCATACATGCAACTCAAGTTTAACAAAACTGGTCTGAACAAAACTGGTTTGAAACAAATCTCCCCCCACCCATGAGAAAGAGAGGAAGGCCAGCAGAGTAGCACTTTAATAATATTAAAAATATGTAAATAAATAAATAAATAAATAGAGAATCAACTTTCTCAATTTAAATGCTTATTCTAAAATGTTATTTATCAGATCCTGCCAGGTTTTGAAAGGGCAAAAGTTATGTTCAAGGAGATATAGGTATTATGATTTTAAAGGCAGAGTAACACATTTAGCTTGGACTTGTCCTGTGGGTGTAGTACAAGACAGTGTGGGGGGGGTGATGGGGGATTTTGGTGAGTTATGTTTTAAGATTCTGCGGATCTTACAATGTGAATTTGTGCCCAGGTGAGGTACAAACTGGCAAAGGACTGGGCAGACTGGCAGCAGAGGCAGAATAAGATTTGGATTGGAATTATTCTATGGATGTGTTATACGACAGACAGAAGTTCACATTACTAGAAGATTACAAAGGTGGGGTATGGACATTATGGTGTGGGTTTCGGCAGAAAGGAGAACTGGGCAAGTTGGCAGACAACTAACCAATTTAGAGATAGGTGTATTATAACATTTGGGTGGCAGGTGCATCTGTTCCTTTCCATAGCTATAGGGTAAGTTATGGGAAGAATAAGGGGACTGTGAATGTCATGAACTGAAGTTTTGGAGCACAGTAGAAATGGGAAAGCTGGCATTAGATTGGGAAGCATGGGGGAAATGTTGTAATACATTTTAGCCTGGATTTGTCCTATGGGTCTGGTACTGGCCAGGCCAAGATGTGCATTGGCACTATGATGAGGACCATGAGAGCATGTGGAATGACCGGATAGATAGATAGATAGATAGATAGATAGATAGATAGATAGATAGATAGATAGATAGATAGATAGATAGATAGATAGATAGATAGATAGATAGATAGATAGATAGATAGATAGAAAGAAAGAAAGAAAGAAAGAAAGAAAGAAAGAAAGAAAGAAAGAAAGAAAGAAATCAGGAGAGCTTGGATGTGTACCTGAGCAATCTGGCAGCATCATAGAGCGGCTGTTTTCTGGAAGAGAAATCATGATATAATATAAGTAAACTAACACCTTGTTTGTCATATGCTGTACAATATTAGTGCAATGTTTTACTTTTCATTTTGTCCAGTGCATTCCAGCTGTATGCAATAAGTTGTACAGGAATTTATTTCTTTATCACAATAATAAGAGGACTTTGCCTTCCAGAGTCAGATGAGAGGTAGGAGTGGCTAACGCTGATTTAAAAACACACCATACATACAAACCACAGCATGGTAACACTGTGATAAACAAATGATGCAATGCATCACATCCTTATCTGAAAAAGGATATCAATCATCTGCTTCCAGTTTCATTTTTAGAGAACAAAACTCTGTGAGCAAGACCTAGCCATAGACAAAAAGTCGAGAAACTTATGTTTCAGCCAGCTGCAACGTTTCTGACCATGTCAGTTTCTAGTCTGATCAGCTATGCTACTAAACTTATCTGCTCCAATGGAGGTTCAATGGATTACAGAGAACTTCACAGACTGGTCACACATTATTTTAATGATTCAGACAACGTGCTACTAAAGGTCTTGAGAAATAAAACACGTTTTGTTGTAGCTCATGGAAAAAAAGAGCAAGCTTCAGGAGACAGACTAAGTCCCACCTGCAAAATCTTTGCCAAAACATCACTACGGATGTGCAAAGTCTACCCGAATGGATCCTGTGACAACTGCAGAGCTTTGCATCTTTGTAAATACTTTGTGTATCAGAACTGTCTGTATGACAATGGAAGGTAAGTATAATGAGGTTTTTAAATGTTGTTACTCCTGTATATTTCAGAAATCAAAACTGTAAAGAGAAAAAAAAACCAGCTAAATTCTTAGAACTATAGTGCAGATTTATACGAAATAAGTGACACTCAGGGCTGATTGGTTCCAGTGCTTTGTTATTCGAGAAACTTTAAGAAGAGAGGGAGACAGCTTTGTTATGCCAACAGAGGAGTTACCTGGTCTTAGAATTTGCTCTGGGGCATCACGCTTGAAAAAAATAGATTTTAATATAGCTAGAAGTAATTCCACAAAGAACAAATGCAAACATGACAAAGAATGTCTGTGGTGAAAATGTAGAGATAAGATAAGATAAGAGGCGATAGGTGCATTTAGAAGGTTGAGAATAATCACTGAAGCATATTTGCAGTAGATTAGGATTTCCATGTACAAACAGAAAATTAGGTGTGGTTGATGAATCAAGGGATCTACAGAAAACATTGACAGTATTGAAATGTAGCTAGTGGAGCACAGAACAGTGACCAGACCTGGCTCTGAACCTATGCCCACTGGAAATGAGATACTACATAAGGCACAGCAAGGTCATTTTTCAAGAACATTTTTAGTTCACTAACCTAAAGTCCCAAAACGTGTCGGCCTGATGGACAATGATATGAATATTTATTGTCAGAAGTTGAAAGCCTGCATAGTATGGCTTTGCTGAACCTCTGGATTGTGTTACTTATAATTAAGAGTTGTTTACCTGACCTGTTATATTTTTACAAATATGTTTAACATGTGGGAAGCCTGTGTGCTCAAGTTAAAATGTTAAAAAAAATGTATTTATATTTTAAAAAACTACTTTTGTAACAGAGGTTGGGTTAACTAAAAATATTCTTAGTACTTGGGCATCACATAAAGGGATCATTTTCCTGCAGATTATCTAATGTTGTCTACATAATTCTCTGCATAAAAAGTCCTGACACTGCACTCTATGTGGGAGAAACTGGACAAACACTCCGCCAGAGAATGAATTTACACAGATTCCACATTAAACATGGCAACACAGATGTTCCTGTAGCGGCCCACTTCAACAGCCATGGACACTGTGAGAGGGACTTTAAAGTCACAGTGCTTATGGGCAACTTCAAAACACAGCAACAGAGAAAAGAATGGGAAGTTAAACTCATGTTAAAATTTAATACATTACAACATGGCTTGAATAGAGACAAGAGTTTTATAGCCAGGTATGAGGACTGTTTGCATCTCTCAGACTGACACAGATAACCTGTCTACAGACCCATAGTGTTTTGAAAAACTCATCACAGACTTCAAAGGACTTTGCTGGACAGTATTCTTATCCAAAGATCTTGACCATTCATTGTTCTTCTCTCTCTTGTTAAATTAATCTTAGCCTGAATGAACCTATTCATTTTTTACATTTAATACTTTTCATTTAAAGATTTACCATTGTTGTTTCTTCTCCTAGTGTGTTTATATAAACACAGGGAACTTCAGTTTCTGCATTACATCTTGCCCGAAGAAGGGGCCAGAGTTGCCTCGAAAGCTTGCATAGTGTAATCTTTTTAGTTAGCCAATAAAAGGTGTCATTTTGCTTGGCTTTTCTCTAAATTATATTCTTGAAAAAGGATCTTGCTGTTACTTATATAGTATCTTTATTAAATTGCAGCAAGTTTAATATAATTCTGATGGTTTTTTGATTTACTGGAAATGAGAGGCAGCATTGCACTAACTGAAGTTCTTACCAGTGAATTAAGAAAGCTATATTTAGTATAGCACTTTTCACCACAAACACCATCATGAAGTGCTTTATAAAGCAGTCAATTATCCATTTTCTGAATCTGTTTTTTACAGGGTTGGAAAGAGACTTCATTTGTCACAGCAAAATTAGGCACAACCGCAGAATCCATGACAGACCACAACAAGGCACACACTCATACTCGGTCAGTTTAAGTCTTGCCAATTAATGCAATATTTCTTTAAGAAATTCACACAAGTTATGACTAATTATGCAATCAATAACGTCAGAGTCAGAAACAAGTACAAGGAAGTCGGTATTCAACTGATAAACAAGTGGTGAAGTTGTGAAAAAATCTCAGCTTTTAAATAATTTAAGGAAGTCTAATAGAAAAAGGAAATGCAAAGGCAGTTAAAGGCCTTTTCACACTGTTATTTGTACTTGTTTTCATACAGTATTGCCCTGTTTTAAAAAGTTCACATAGCTTTGTACATGGATAAAGTGACTCAAAGTTAAGTCTGAAGTGACTTAATGTCTTGTCATTTTCCAGATTTCTGTTTCCTGTTTTATACCATAACATAACATTTCCAACATAATCCAGTTGACGGTTTAGGCGGGCCAGTGCCTTTCCTGGCAACCATGGAAATAAGGCTGAAGCCAACCCTGGGAGAGGTGCCAGTCCATCCCATGACAGACTCAAACTTTGTGTTATGTTCCTTTATACCATACGGGATGAGGGATGAAGAGTTCAGTGAGAAGAAGCACAGGAACAAGATCTTGTTTATCTGTCTTTTGCTTTTCGCCCATAACTTTTATACAACTTTACACCTCTTTGCCTCTCTTTCTCTCTCTTCCACGTCAGCACCCTGCTTTCACGCTGACCAAGTATTTTTAATCAGACAATATCAGATCATAATGGGCAAAGAACATGAAGGAGACGGAGACAGCTGATGGTCCCAGGACAACAGAATACAGAGAAAGCATGAGAAACCCCCAAATATGTCTCAATAAGCTTCCCCATTAAAAAGAACCAAGACCAAGATGCGAAATACAGAGGCCTGGGACACCCTATCTAATCCTTTGGGCCCCCTGAATGAAAGGAAATCTAAATTATAGGGGTTCCTGTAAAATACATTTTAAAAACATGTTATAGTGTTATAAATTACTCAATGTCAATTACTACATTAGTGAAAAAATACTGCAGTGGAGTCCAGAAGGCTCTTTAATGTCAGGACTGGAAGGCAGCTGTTGCTGAACACTTACCTTAGTTGACAGAATGAGACACTCAAATGATAGCAGCAGGTCTGGTATAGGAGGAAAGCACATCATTTTACAAGCTTTAAGAGCATTATGGATTCATGCCATCATGAAGCACAAAAAGGGAATGCAGTCCACACAATTCATAAAACCCAGACCTATCCACTTTGCAGCCCCAACTACTGTAAAATGGTAGGCTTCCTGTCTGCACAGGCCCAAAAATGGGGTTAAGCTATAAAGTACAAAAATGCACTTTAAGTAGGAGAGGGAAAACCATTTAATAATCTCTGGTTTAAGGATAATTAAAAGCAAAATATTTATATTTAAAGGTACCTATGAAAGAAGGCAATGCAGCAAAATCAAGTTCTACCTAAAAAGCAATACCAAAAGAAAACAAACTCAGAAATCTAGAAAACAATAAATAGTACCTTTAAACAAAGCAAGAGCTGAAACCAGCAAATTCAAGAGAAGAACAGAATTATGAAAGAAAGGAATCTAAATCAAAAGTGCAATGCCAAAATTGAAGTGAGGACTGCAGCTTCCCTTTTTATACAGCTAAAGGAGACAGGCCCAGTAACAACAAAAACTACTATTAACACAACACACAATTACACAATGTAACAGATGGCCGGGGTCCATGCCTGGCCAGGACGCCCCTTCACCACATCTGCCAGGGGGACAAGGGTGGGAACCCCAGTATCTCCCCCTGGACGCTAGATGGCAGCGTCCCTGGGTTGCAGCGGTGCCTCAGACTCCCCCAGGGCTTCATGGGGGTTGGAGTTCTGTGCAGCTCTGTGGGGTTCCACAGGCGCTGCCAGGGGGTGCTGCAACAGGAGCAGCTGGCCCCTTTTGGGCACTGGTTTCGCCTTACCCGGAAGTACAGGCGGATGTCAGCAGTCAACCACCTGGAGCACTTCCAGGTGCCTGATAAAAGGGGGCCAGCAACCACCACTTGGCGCCCAGAGTCGGGTGAAGAGGAGGACAAGGTTGCCTGGGAGGATTGGTGGTGTCAGAAAGAGAAAAAGAGTGCTGTGCTTAAGGTTTTGGGACTGTGTTGTGGCTGGAGGGAGTACGGGGAAGACATGCCCTCCAGCTGAAGAAAAATAAAAGTTTGTTGAGTTTTACACATGCCTTACTGTCAAGTCTGTGTCGGGTCGGGCGCTATACAGCGTCCATTCTTACAACAATAACTAATAAACATCACAATATTACAGAAATACTATAAAGACCATGAAAACAAAATCCAAATTATTAGTGGTACATAGAATATTATTAAAAATAACAATAAATACTTTAAAATTAAAAGTCGAGGAGTCAGGGATGAGTCCCTAGCTGTAACATAACAGGAAGGATTGAAGAAAAGAGGGCAGAGACTTTCATATAAAATTAATAAATTGGAGGTCCACACAGGCAATAAAACTACCTGGGCATCACCTCAGTGGCAATGAAGAGTGTGGAACTACCTGGTCCAGGATTTAATATGCATATGAAAATGATCAGTCCATCCCAAACCAGAATAAATCATATTGACTAGTGGACAAATCATGAGGGGAATATAGTGCATGAAAAGCTTGATGGCCTTTATATCTGATGGCCTTACTTGACTTTTGTGAAAGTCACACAAGACTTTGGTACTGATGTACTAATCTTATAATATTTGTCTGTCATGTGACTGTATGAACGTCTAAGGAACAATAGACTTTCAGCTGCTGCCTTCCTGAACTATTATTCAGTTTTTTGGCACATACTTTCTGGAATTTTGTAATGAAGTCCGCCTATAAAGGTTCTAATCAGTGGTGTTTTTGCTGGGGCTACATGGATATGAGAGAGAGAGAGAGATAAAGAGAGATTGACACTGCCAGGAGGGGTGGAGCCATCTTGTGGTGTACAGTGTGTGTGTGTGTGTGTGTGTCTGTTTGTACGGGAAAAAAAGAGAGACAGAGAGAGAGAAGGCCAGGTATTGCTTAAGTCCATTGGTCTGAGAATGTGAATGCTAGTTAGCTTTGGGAGAGATTCTGGCTTGGATCAGCAAATTGAGTTAGGAACAGTAAAGGCAGATGTTGTTCTCTCTGACCCCAAATGACCACTGTAAGATGGAGCCATTGGCATGAATGCGTAGGCAGTGGAAATGGCAGAGAAAGATTACTGGAGCTGCATGGAAGGAGTCATAGAAGATTAGAGCAGTGGTACTGGAGGGCAGCTGAAGAAGGAGTTGGCCCTCAAGTAAACCTCATGTGAGGAAGCGAGGAAGAGAAACTGCGTTTCAAAATAGATTAGGCTACCAGCACCAGTGATGATAAAATGTCAGCCAGATAATGCCATTAAAAAGAACAAAATCACACAAAACATATTTTCTCATAGCAAAACCACCCAAGGACAGTATTAAAAGATATGTTCACTTCAACATCAAATACTCAATACAAAAACCAAAACTTTAAATTAATATTTAGAATATTTAGGTACCGTATTTCCAATTTCTATTCAATGGGCAAAGTGCCAAATACTACTGGTCCTATGTAATTGATGTGATACATTGTAATGATGACAATAACTCCAAAATAATGAGATATGCAAGTTCAAAAACCCTTTCAATTGCATCACAAGAAATCAAACAAGGGCTCTGGTCTTCAGGCCCCATGGTGGAACTGAAAAGTTCATGATGCATGAGAGCTCACTGAGCAGAAGTCTATTGAAAACACTGCAGAGTCAAAAAGCCTGTCCAAGCAACCTAGAAACAGACTAGCAGCAACAGGCACAAAGAAAACTTCAAATTCTGTTTAGAAATATTTTTCTAGATAAGTAACTGCATTGAACATACCAGCCAAAGTCCGTCCTGTTAATCTCTATTCTAATGAATTTAACTTGTTTAAACTTCTAATTCTGTTTATTGCTTGGTGATACAACAATGTAGTAAACTTCATGACTAACTAACTGATAGATTACTAATTAACATTCTGTATATAAAACTATTTTAGATGTACAAATGAAGTCCAAGTTTGATTACCAATATATTTTGGATTTTTGTGTTGTATTGATATTGGTAATGTTAAAGATTAGCAGTTTTAAGGTTGTTTATTTTTAATATATATTTTCCATGTCTAAAGTTTAGAATGCTTTTAGAAGTTGTGGACTATGGTTGGCAGCTTATCCCGGCCAATACTCCCAAGCCGCCAGAGGGAGCCCTCCCTGTAACGTGGAGATGCCCCAAATTCCAGCAGGGCATCATGGACTATGGAGTTTTAATGCACAGCCCTGCTGGATAATGTCGGGGCTGTCAGGGGACGCTGCAGGGAGGCACAGAGACATTTATTTTCTATATAGCCCGGAAGTACTTCCATGTCACGAGGACAGAAGAAATAAAGTACTTCAAGGCTGACGAAGAAAAGGAGTTTTCACCTGACCTGGAAGTACTGGGTAATCACATGACCTGAGGGATCAAAAGCACTTCCGGGTCATGGGCTAAAAAAGACTGTGGGAGATCCCAGACGGACAAGCTGAGTTGGGAGGAAGGGAACAATGCGTCTGGAAGAGGAGGATTATTGATTATTGTATTGTGATAAATATGAGTATTGTGGAGTGGAGGGTGCTTTGTGCACTTGATTATTATAATAAACTCAATTATTGTACTTTTATCTGGTGTCTGGCGTCTGGCCTGAGGGTTCAAGGGGATGACAGCGCCCCCTATCTGTCACAAAGTGTATAGGGTGGTCCAGATCTAATTATGCAATTTTCATTACACTATAACTTATTAAGTTTTTTACATAGAAAATCACCTGAAAAATCAATGACCAACGAGAAGTGTATGAACTGACGACATGAAGAATCGTCTTCACGCCGAACTGGAATCGTCCCAGCATAAATCAAAGTCATCCAGACAATATGGATCTGCATAATTAGATCTGGACCACCCTGTAGAATGCTTTTCCAGCTTGCTGAATGCTTTTGGCTAATTCTAATTTAGTTATAATTGAAGTTCAAGTTAATTGTAAATGAGTAGCACTGTGGCATAGCATTTGCAGCATCTTGAGTTCACATCCCATACCTGTCTGTATTGAGCTTTCTCCATGACTGCATGGGTTTTCTTTTTATGTCCATAAAATATGCATGCCAGGTTAATTGGCAATTCCACACTAGGACTATGTGGGAAAGTACTTTAATGGGTCATTTGATGGAGTACTGCCCTATTCAAGCTTTACTCCAGACTTCTGTCTGATGCTCCAGCTTCTTCAGCCATGAACTGGATTAAAGGGATTTTGTTAGAAATTTTAAGTAGATAAAGCTTAGTCCAATAATTAATTATGCAAAATTTAATCAGTGCTGTACTTCTTTTTTAATATTCCTGTTTACACCATGTTTTCTAGATGTCGAAATTCACATGACCTTAACTCAGATCACAACAGTCCATTACTGAGATATCATCATCTTCAAGACCTTGAACAGACAGAGTTATTCCAGTTGCTGATGCAGAATGATGTTTCCCTTCTGCCTGAGGTACTATAAATTTATGGCTGTTCAGTTTGGCACTTAACACAACAAGGAATAACAGTACTCTAGGATTACTGCATTGTTTTTGATTTGATATGTAAATAAATTGCAACAAGTTATTACAAGTTTACAAACACTCTGTCAGAATACAAAAACATTGATTGTACCTAACAGTTAATCAACACTTAACAATGAGTGATTATAAGGTAAAGTTAGCAGAACCACAACAAGCTGGACTTGCTCTATTCGAATGTAAATGCCTTGAAATGTAAACCTCCAGTACAACTGAACAAATCTGACCACATCTTACTTCAACTTACAATCTATGATATAATACCCATCTATCTATCTATCCGGTCATTCCACATGCTCTCATGGACCTCATCATAGTGCCAATGCACATCTTGGCCTGTCCAGTACCAGACCCATAGGACAAATCCAGGCTAAAATGTATTGCAACCTTTCCCCCATGCTTCCCAATCTGATGCCAGCTTTCCCATTTCTACTGTGCTCCAAAACTTCAGTTCATGACATTCACAGTCCCCTTATTCTTCCCATAACTTGCCCTATAGATATGGAAAGGAACAGATGCACCTGCCACCCAAATGTTATAATACATCTGTCTCTAAATTGGTTAGTTGTCTGCCAACTTGCCCAGTTCTCATTGCAAGCAGTATTGGTGCTAAAGCATAACAGCAGGACACCATGAACAGTAGAAAAATGGGCAAGTATATAGTAAGCAGTCATAACTAAATAAGACACTCATAACATAGGAAAAGATACAGGGACTGACAATAATTAAACTAAACAGCTCTAATAAGACTAATCTATACTAAATTAACAAGTCTTTAGCCTTGCTTTAAACTCTGAGAACAGACTGATGTTTTTTTACACTGAAGATAGAACAGTAATTGTAAAATGCTCCAGAGGAAAAATGTGTCTTCAGCCTATATATCAATGTGGTGCCAAATGGTGATTATTGTGCTGATGAATTGAGATTTAGGGTAAAATCCACAAAGCTAAAGGAGCATCCAGGTAGAGCTTTGCATTGAAGATCTGAGAAAGAACAAAGGGCTACAAGTTATTATAGCTTGTTCTCCTTGGGTGTTCGAGTAGCAAAGTCTTTACATTTTTGCTAAAATGAGAACAAAATCATTGTAGTTGAGTTATCTCATGAACAATATATGTTACTGTGCTTGATTTTTGTCTGTCTATCTATCTATCTATCTATCTATCTATCTATCTATCTATCTATCTATCTATCTATCAACCAGCAACAAAGACCAAGACCAAGATGGGCTGAACTAAAAAAAAAAAATATTCCTGATTTTAACCTTCCCAGATCTTCTACAGCATGTGTAGTATGAAAAAGAGCAAAGGTAATGTGAGGCTATTGAATCATCAGAAACATGACTTAAAACATAATGTGTTTGCAAAATGATAGTTCTCAAATCTCAAATAAGGCACTACTAACATGACCAGTTTAAACATTAATGGAGTAATGGTCAGTAACAAATTAATGAAATGGACAACCAGTGCTGCATGTTCTGTTCCAAAACCTGACATTAGCAGAATATACGCAGAAGTGACCTGGGGCATGTAAGAGGCGCATATCTTTCGTATTTGTTCTAGGGTCATGTTGGTGGATTCCAGCAGCTAACATAAAATCCACTATTCAAATGGAGCACAATTGTACAGATGGAGTGTGGTTAAGGAAAATTTTACACAAACGTTAGGACATCAAGAACCATAGATACACAAATAATTTACTTTTATTTGAATGCATAAATAGGAAAGATAGGAATATCAGAGTTTAGAGGTTAGGCATTCATCTGCCTGATTCACACCAACATTCCATATTTAAATGCTACAAGCAGAAATAAAAAAAAAAAATCTTTTGTAGATTTTAAACAACCTTCAGAGGTAATTTCTTAAAAGAATACTTTTTAATATTACTTAACATGTGTAGTTTGTGGTGATGGCCAAGAAAAAGAAATTAATGTCATGTTTTCAAGCAGAACTAATAGAAAAGAGCTTATAATATAATACAATCTAATGGTGACCAATGCTGTAAAATAGCAAATGATGTGAAAAAAATCCATGTAAAAAAGAAAAAAAAACCTCAAGTTACTCCTGTCATATAACCTACATGCCAGTTATCCAGTCGTATGTTGAAAACATGCAAAATGCATGCTTGAAACATATCATAAACAGCAAATCCTGTATTTATCCCATAATAGTGTGGGTTTGAATTGAAAACAGGACTCTTGACCAATGAATGGGGAGAGGCTGGTCTCCTATATGGAGTAAAGAGCAGCACTGACAATTTTATTTCCATTTAGAATCTATTTTGTTTGATTAGCAAGTAAACAGAGTCTTGTTTTTGCATATATTCTACATATGCATTTATCTTGCATTAATACTTATTAATTAAAAAGTGAATATCACAGGAAGTCAAATATATAACCAAATTTTGTTTTGCTTTGCTTAGGCAAAGTTATTAACAGAATATGAAAAATCAATACATAAATAAATAGATTGGTTTTAATTGATTTTAATTCTATTTTTCTTTTACTTCACTGTTTATTTAGACTTAAAGTAACAGTAGAATTTAATTTGGGTACTTGCAACAACTGTGTTTCAACTGGAATATCACTACCCCCTCAGATTTTCAAATGCCCCCTTTATTACTATAGGATGAGTGGGGATCACTGTTAGTAGGCATACCCCTGGACACCATAAACTGAACACACACATTTAAGCACTGACTATGAGTGGTGCCTGCACAGCCTACCACCACTGTGCTAGTGTTTCAGATGGGAGGTCACTAGCATAGGTTTCATCAGACTGAATGAGTGCCCACAGGACAATAGTGGCACAATAGTGCCTTTTATCCTACTGTCACTTACTACTGGAGGTGTCTCTCCTCAGCTGTCGAACTCTGTGGAAGAGAAGTGACAGTCTACCCACACTATGTGCCTTGCATTTACTTTTATTTCCTCAATCACCCAAGATGTACAGATAAAGTATAGGAGTTCACTGCAAAGCAGTATTTTTAGCAAATACAATAAGTAATAGCAGCAAAAATAAGAATAATAACAAAGTCTGGATATAAAATCCAAAAAAATTGCAGCCTTGTCTTAAAGTCAAAAAGCTTCAAACCAATCAAATAAAAAATAATACTTTCAGTAAGGATATGAAAGCTATTGAATAGAGCATACAGAGGATGCATCTGTGCAAGAGGGGGAAATAAAGACAGAGAACGAAAGAAAGATCTTCAGGTGGGTTGTCTTGATTCTGAACCCAGGCTGATGCATGGACAGTGTGGCTAATGTATAAATGCATGAACTTTTCTTTTTACTTAGCCTTGGGCGATCCATCATTTATACCATGTTTTTCAATTGGAGTTCTGGGCCCTATGTGTTATGAGCTTGGAGTTTCAAAGCATGTAGTCCTAAAAAAACTAACAAAATTTACCAATATAGGGGGATATCATCTTCAAACTCTGGCTAGTAATAGGGCACACATACGAGTTTTTACAACAAAAAAAATTAAGTTTAAACAAAAAAGCTCCAAAGAGCACAACAGGCATTCAATGCCTTTACAAAGGCAATTCCAAAACACCCAATCAAATATTGGAAAAATGGTCAGGGCAATAGACCAACAGAGCAATAAACTCATTCTTGTAGTTTCCTTCAGGAGGGTACTTGAGTCATTCCCTAGTCAAGACCTGGTTTATATCAGTGTCATAAAGACCAGAAACTGGGAGGATTAAATCCATACTTATAACTGTCAAAGTCTCTCCAGTGAAGTCCAAAGTTTACAAGGTGGGTAATGAACACTACATTTACAAACATAACTTTTTCACTATGTAGCTGTCTTTAAGATTTATCTTCTCTATGAATTTCAGCCTCTTTCCTTTTGCCTTCCCATTCAAAACTAAAAGTTCAGAACTGCTTGTTCTCTTATTTGCCCCTGCTCTATTTCCACTAAACTTACTCTCTTTATATATTATTTCCCTCCTACCCACATCAGTGGTACAGTACATGCTACAGTATTGTCAAGCACTTATTAAATTAGACATTGACCTTTATTTATTTAACAGCATATTTCATTCATTCATAATTATTTCCCTCAAATAACTTAACATAGGCTCCTGAGAAATTATATATATTTTTTTGACAAAAGAGTAACTGTTTGCTATGCCTATGCACTCTTTCATGGACATTCCTCTTGCTAGGTTTATCATTCTTTGTAGTTTATTTCAAAAATTCATTGAATTTGTTTTCATTGGCTAGGTGTTCTTTAATTAATCAATGCTTAGCTGACCCATAATTTTTATTCACACTGCTTACTTGAATTCCAGCTTCAGCAACACTCCATTTTAACTTTTTTCCTTTAATGTGGGAAGTGACATCCTTCATATTTTGGCCAGTGTGATTTTCTACACTGTGGTGTGCTGGGACGGTAACGTCACTTCAAGAGTTCCACTGAATCAATAAGCTAATTTGAAGGGCAAGCTCAGTTAAAGGATGCATTCTAGATCCCTGGAGGTAGTAGCGAAGAAGAGAACTAAAATAAAACTGTGTGCCATTATGAACAATGCTACACATGCTCTCTCTGACGCACCTGTGATGTTGGAAGGGTCATTTAAATACACAGAGGGGATTGGTTGTTGATTTGCTCCTGTGACAATTGGAGGATGCACACTGTAAGTAAACATTAGTGAGTATAAAGACTTTGGATTTTGGAGAAGCAACTGGTCTTGTGTGTTTTTTCTGCAGCAGACACAACAATTTGGAGATGAGGATGGGATACTTTTCACTACCAACCCAGCACCTTTTCTTGCCCTGCCTGTTGACCCCCCCCCCTGTTCCATGGAGGGCTTGAAAGCAAAGTTTTGAAACATATTTGGAGGCGTTGGACCTTTGGGAGATCTCCAATGCTCGCAAAGGTGCTCTGCTGCTCCACTGGGCGTAGAAGGTCAACGCATCTTCATTACACTTAGTTCAAACACCACCTAGACGGAAGCGGTTGCCACTTTAGATGCTCATATTTTGGACTTCTGTGCCGACTCATCTTTCGTCAACATGCACAGTTACCTGGGGCCTCATGTATAACGCCGTGCGTAGAATTCGCACTATAACATGGCGTAAGCACAAAAGTCAAAATGTGCACGCACAGACAAATCCAGATGCAGGAATCTGTGCATACTCCAACTTCCACGTTCTTCCGCTATATAAATCCCAATCAGCGTGAAAAGTAACGCTTGTGCACGCGCTTTATGTAATGCCCCAACTCCTCCCAGAATTACGCCTCTTTGAATATGCAAATCAATATACATTGCCCTTAAGCGCAGCCTTTTGTGAAAAGACAATGGGAAAAGCACGGGAGAAAATAAGAATTTCAGCAAATACCAAGTGGAGGCAAAGGGAAAACATACCATTTGTTTAATTAAACCGTGGTATAATCAACAAAAGGAAGCTGATCGAGTGACATAGCGTGTTGGAGAAACTTGAAAGCTCACAAAATCGCACAGTGCCGGAAATAAAAAAAGAAGTCACATATCAAAGTCGCCATGAAAAGGCGAGTTGTAGCCCAGTGTCTGAATGTCATATGAAAGCTTATAAGGGTACAGAGAAAAAAAAGGCAAACAGTGGGCAAAAAGCACGAAATGTCAACTTCAATCTCGAAATTTCCACTTTAATCACGTAGTTTATTTTGTCATTAAAATAGAACATCATAAACTTCATCTTAAAATCGTTTAATTAACCAGTTTCTCAAGTCACATCGTAATTAAAGTATAGCAAGTTAAATGCTTTGTTTTGTATGTGATCTTCTATGCGTTTTATGTATGTGAATCACTACGTGCTTCTTAAACTGGCTCTCTTGATCTGACAGGACACAGAATCCATTACATTCATGATATTACAGCTCTCTGAATAACTAAAATACTGAGATGTATACGTGATATTATTTTCATGATGATAGTTAAAGCATGTTATTAAACATGGGCTTCACGGCGCAGTGATTGTGTGCGACCTTCGATGAAATTATTTATTGCAGCAGTACTCATGGGCGGCTCTATGTCCAATAGAGAAAGTCCAATGTCAATATGATATCTTATGCACGGTGGATGGCCACATCCGTTGCGGACACTGCATGGCCGCCTCGTGCTCATGACACAAGCGTTTAACTTTTGTCGAAATTACCGCTGCGTTTTTAACTGAGTCATTATTTTCTCTTTCTGTTTTATATTCAATATATATTGGCATGGCCGCCCCTGCAGTCCTTGCTTTTCTTTCTCCAAGTGACCGATCGCCACACAATCAGCTCTGTAATAGACGTTTAGCCATCTGTAAGCTTAGAGCGCCGATTCTTCAAAACGTTTAAGGAACATTGAAATATCTTCGTAGTACATGTTTAATTATTCTGTCTTTCACGCTAGTCCCAGTGAAGAATATACCCTAGATTATTTAAATGAAGTTAAAGTTTTATCTGTATAATATAATAAACATATTTTGCTGCATTTCATCTTAAAAATTATATCGTCATCATATGTAAATACGCGCTTTATAAAGTGGCGCAGGTTGTGTAATATTATAACTGTAGTGCAAGTTTACAGTGAGGCAATTGTACTTATAAGTACTAATAGTTCTACAAGGAGCACTTGATTGAGTGCGTTTAAAGTTCTTGGGATGAAACTTTCTGAACTGCAAGGTCCGTACAGGAAAGGCTTTGAAACATTTTGCCGTGGCTGAGACAGCGTGTTCTTGAAGCTGTATATTGATAATTCTCTTTCCGATCAGCTGCTGAGCTGTGATTCCCCACTCAGATACAGTGATATAAATACTCCGAGTGCTACAGTGAGAGTAATATGGAAAAAGATGATCCGCTGTGGCAACTCCTAACGGGAGTAGATGAAAGAAGAAGAAGGTGCAGTTAGAGTAACAATGCTAAAGCAGTTATGGTATTTGGAATACTATGGCTATTCCCTGGACCATTATATTGTTACAAGTTAATTACAATCAGATGCATTACACTAATAAACCATATGCAGTTAGTTTCAGTGTATTTATAAAGCTGTGTCACGAAAATAAAGAGCAACAACACAAGAACAGTAGCACTGCTTTGACGCTGGGTGCCGCCAGTCTGCAAAACCGAGCGGAGAAATTGTGTACGACAAGGTATGAGGCACCGTGGAAAAGTGTGTGGCTTTACGCCAAGTGTAGGTTTTATACATCGCGGTTTGAACATGGAAGTTCTTACGCAACATTTCTGTGCATACGCACCGTTTATACATGAGGCCCCTGGTGAGTCAGTCTTGCAGTGTGTCACAAACCTTCGAGGTTTAGCTGGGTAGTGAAGATTCGGCAGTTTACAAGACAAGATGATCCGAGATTTATTGATCGAAAAGTCTAATAGCCCTTGGATTTGGGACAGACTACTGCTGGAGGCGGACGACCTTGCATTAAATCGTGCAGTTGACATAGCAGTTCATGTTGAAAATGCAGAGCGCTGCAGTACTAGCATTCGCAAAACAGGAGTAAACAATCCTCTGGCCACCGTCCTTTGCGGATTTTTCGATGGGCAGATCGTCTGCACCATTATAACTTCACTCTCCAGTTTACTCCAGGAAGCGAAAATGCAGTCGCTGACATGCTGTCATGCACAATGACTGTGCAAACAGTTGTAGAACTAGAGCAAGACATGGAGGCAGATCTGGTACAGCTGCTGCACTCTCCCCTTCAAGATACTATGTCCTTTCGGGAACTGCAGGAAATCTCCAAAAATGATCCCCTTTTCACAACTCTTCATGCCTACATCACTAATGGATGGCCATCCAGAGTGTGCTCTGAATTGGAGCCTTACTTTAGAGTGAAAAACGAGTTGTCTATTTGGAATGATCACTGAATTGCAAGAGGAAACATTGCTGTCGTTCCAGAACCACTCCAGGGCAGTGTCTTATCAATGGCACATGAGGGTCATCTTGGCATTGCCAAAGTAAAGCAGCAATGTCGCGAACGGGTATGGTGGCCATATATTGATCGGGACATTGAAGCCCTTGTCCGTGACTGTGAAGCCTGCCTTTTAAGTAGTAAGACAGGTTTGCCACCCACCTCTACTCTTCAGATTTTGATTTGGCCTTCTCATACATGGTAACATCTCCAGCTTGACATTTCTGGAGAACTGCATGATGTTCCACATCCTCAGAGGTTTCTGATTGTGGTCTATGATTTACTTTTGAAGTGGCCTGAAGTTTTTCCTGTGGGCTCCATTACATCAATAGTTGTAAAAGACATTTAATGTAATTTGTTTGCTCGATGGGGACTGCCTCATGTTATCACGACAGACAATGGCCCACAGTTTACCTCACATGAGTTCCAATCATTCCTATCAGAAAGAGGATTGAAACATATTTGTACTGCTTTCTATCATCATCACCATCATCACAAACAGCCGTTTCAACTTTTCAGCCATGTCTGGAGGACAGAAATATGATTACTCAAAATCCAAATATACCCAAGCCTCAGAACCCAAGACTTCCTGTACCATCCCCCTCTACTGTTTTTGCTCTTCCTTCAACTAGAAGGCTCAGTCCACCTCCGGCTGACCTGCCAACACACTCGGACGAGATTTTTGCTGCAGCCATTCGGATTCCTAGGGCCCGACAACGACCAGCCTATTTGCAAGACTATGCGAGTACATTTAGTATATAGATCTTTTTTTTTTCTCTTTTGGGAGGGGGGGAAAATGTGATGTTGGGAGGGTCATTAAAATACAAAGAGGGGATTGGTTGTTATTTGCTCTTGTGACAATTGGGGGATGCGCACTGTAAGAAAATGTTAGTGAGTAAAGAGTTTAGAGAAGCAACTGGTCTTGTGTGTTTTTTCTGTAGCATACATAACACCACCAATACCGAGTACTTTCAGCCAACAAATTATTCAGCAGAAGTGTCAAGAAACACTACTGGGCTCCTTTATATGAAAAACAATACATCTTCATAATGCCACACTGGGACTAGGACTGCCAAGTCAGAACTTTTCTTTCTTTTTAATTTTCTTGCTTTATAATAATCCAGTGTGTGTATTCAGAATGTATGTGTGTATATTTATTTATCTATTTTATTTACTTACTTATGCACCTATTTATATAAAGTATTTATTTAAAGAGTTACTGTAAAAAGCAAAATTTTCCCCTGGTACAAATAAATATTTAATCATGAAGTGGGGACAGTTCGTAGGATTCTGTTCTCCCTTGGTCAGTGTTGACATTCCCCTTCCCCACCCCTGGCCTTTTAAGTATCCAGCCACTTTGTTAATATATTTTTGAAAAGGAAGAGTATTGCTAACATTTCTTCCGAAAAAGGGGAACCTGTAGGAAATTAAGAAACAATGCCATGTCACTTTCAGTATTTTGCAGCAGTTACAAAATTGTATCAGAAACTCCAACAAGCTGGTTAGGAACTGTAGAGAGAGAATGTCAAGATCCAAGTTTTAGCATGCCAGTTAAATCAGTTTAAGATTTTTTTCCCCATGTACGACTTCCAGGCATTTTTTGGATTTGTATTATATAAATTCTATAAACAATAAATAATGTTGATCTCTGCCAATTAAAAAAAAACATTTAGTCATAAAAGCTTATCAAGAAAAATAATTAAAAACAAGGCTGTCATTCTTTTGCAAAGCAATGAAGTCTGTTGAGTTTTGGGTCTAAATGTAGTGTACACGTTTTATTTTATTTACCTCCTCCATAACAACATTTCTAATATACTGAAAATCACTTTTGATTTGTGTGAGCCTTATGTGGACCAGAAAAAGCTGTTCACTGTTACAGAACTGCCAACATGCCCTATTGTGTTTCATTTAAAATAGCAGCATATGCAAAAAAACATAGTGGTGATTGCTTCTTATGCAGAGCACAATGATAAACTTGTCAAACAGTAAATGAAAAACATAAATATATACAGTACTGGGAAAAAGCAAAGTTAATATAGGTAATAATATAAACAACAAAACATAATTGTAGTTAGGGCCTGTTTTAGCAGCCATCCTTGAAGGGAAGCTAATCATAACCTGCACTGTTAGGAATGCAAGAATATGCAGGCAAATGTAGAAGGCAAGTTAAAGCAAATGTACTTGATTAAGGGTACAAAAGTATTAAAACATACAGTAGAGACATAAAAATAAAAACTGCAGGTTTTGGCACAGAGATAGCCTGGAATCCTATTTACTATACCAATCATACACCTTTTCAGGACACTCAGGAGCAGTCAAAATCACAACCATACAAATCAAAATATAAAAAAAGTTTATTGGGAGACAAAATAAGGAATACAAGGAAGGGTATAATGGAAGGATCTGAACACAGGGTGAACATAAATGAAAAGAACAAATAATTTACCCCTGTTGGGCCTGTTTCCTCTGGTATATCCTTATTAGTACTTAAAATTTCATTCTTCTTATTAACTCTTTCCTAGCTTCCAGAACTCTTATTAATACTCTGGTGTTCTCTCCTCTATGTGGCCTAGTGAGTCAATGTCCTCAATCCACTACTGACTCCAGGCTCAACCAGAATACGGGCTGGAAGTCCTTTTAATTTCTGACCCAGGTGTACTTCCAGTGTCAAAATGATGTCTCCAAAAAGTATGTCTGGGTCCACAAATGGCCAATTAATGTATGCAGAAAGAATCCTGTGAGCTCTTGCTAGGATTTCAGGATTTCTTCCAAAAGGCTTGTCTGTCAGAACTACAACTCAATGCCACCCATGGGAGTCAGAAACCTGGCAGATTTAATATTCTTCTGACATCTGTTTATCTGGAAGACTAATGATTGCTCTAGCCAAGACCTCCAGTTCCTATTTAAGACTTGCATCCCCTCAAGGGAGTACTCTAGAGTCTGTCCTAGACAGGTTCTCAGCATATTGTCCTTGGTATGATTAAGAACACATCCTGGGTTAGGACAAACATGTCAGTGCAGTGGCCTCCAGTATCCTTTCTTGTCCATGATCATTTTGCTAATTGAGTGTAGTGAGATGCAGGAAGCTTTCTGTGTATTTGGAAGATTTAATTTGGAAAAAAACTGTGTGAAGGATGGCCGGCCAATACTCCCATGCCGCCAGGTGGAGCCCTCCCTGCAGCATGGAGGTGCCCCGAATGCCAGCAGGGAATTGTGGACGTTGGAGTTTTCCTTTACAGCCCTGCTGGATACCATGGGGGCCACTAGAAGGCACTGCAGAGAGGAACAGTGACTATTTTCCCTACGCCCCGGAAGTACACATGGACAAGGGGAATGACGTGCTTCCAGGGTAAAGAAGAAGGTTTTTATCTGACCTGGAAGTGTTCCTAGTCACGTGGACAGAGAGGGCAAAACACTTTCGGGACAAGGACTATAAAAGACTGAAAGAGCTCCCAGACGGAGAGCAGAGCTGGGTGGTAGCAGGGCAACGTGTCTGGGAGCTGGTGGAGAGTATTATTGTGATTATTATTATTGTATTGTATGAGTATTGTGGAGGAGAGGATGCTTTGTGCACTGTATTGTGAAAATAAAGTCAATTATTGGACTTTTATTTGGTGTCTGACGTCTGATTGGAGGGTTCAAGGCAGCGATAGCGCCCCCTACCTGTCACAACTGTGACCTACTGAAGGTTTAGGCCTATACTCACATGTATACAGATTCTTCCATAGGGTGCCAGTCATTCACAATCTTATGGCTTCAGGTTACAAGGAGGCTGTTATATTCTTCAGTATTTCAAAAAATTAACAGAATTTACAAAGTTAATCCCTAGCCAAGCTGGGACTGTAAGAGTTTCTGTTCTTCGGCTAAATACATACACCAATTCTGCCAATTTTAATTAACATTTTAACAGAATCTGGACACTGCTGTGTTCCAAACAGTCACATAATAACTAATGATTCAACCTACTACTGCTCACTGTGTAACTACAGCTGATAAATATTTCACTCCTAGATTCTCAGGCTTTTTTTTAACTTGTTTGTGTCTTAAGTGGAAGACTAGTTCCAATGGGAGACAGGCAGGCTTGTTTTGACTTGCCATCATAGGACTTGCATTGTAGGGCTAATTAATTCTCAGTTTTCTAATGTCGGTAAAGATGTTATTTTCAGATTCTTCACTTGAAATTTTACATTTAGTGACAGATTACAGCTGATGTTATTATTAAATAAAATACTGATCATACAGTTTGAACTTGAATTTCTTTGTCCAAAGAACTGCTAACAGAAATAGGAGATTTTATTATTGCCCATAGTGAAGTGGTAATATTGGAAACAAGTTAAAAATGTATGGTTAATACAAAGTAGATGCTCTATCAATTACAGTTAGGTCCATAAATATTTGGACAGAGACAACTTTTTTCTAATTTTGGTTCTGTACATTACATGAAATAAAGGGATTGTGTTAAAAATGCTTTAGTTGACTCACATTTTTATGCAATCTATTTGTTCAACCAACTGAATCAATGCTGAAAGTCTGCACTTCAACTGCATCTGAGTTGTTTCATTTAAAATTCATTGTGGTAATGTACAGAACCAAAATTAGAAAAACATTGTCTCTGTCCAACTATTTATATATAACTAGCCATGTGCGCCCAACTACGTTGCGCGTGTTAAAGTTGTCTGTGAAAGGCTCCCTGTTTAAGCACGGCTGTCAGTCGTGAACTGGGCCTTTTGTCGCACAGCATTATGATTTTTTATAAGGGAAATAAAATTACACAACAAAACCCTTGGACATTGAAACACATCTGGAAATGCACTGAATATAGGATTGGAAAATGTTCGTCTCGCTTAGAAGTTGATGAATTAATTAATTAGATGTTTTGATAATCTTGCTTTCGCCTTTTTATACGTTCAATCATTGCCTTTGGGTAATAAATTTAATGTAATAATTTTGTTGCGTTTACCTTTATTCGATGCGCCAAATTGAGGTCGCCCTTTTGAAGCTCGCCTTTTTGTGCGCGCCATTATTGAAGGATACCGTGTCGGTTGAACATGAATTCGCGGACAAACAAAGATCAAGATCCAAATGAAGATTATATGCAGTGGAACCTCGGTTCACAACCATAATTCGTTCCAGAACTTTGGTCGTAAACCGAGTTGGTCGTGAACCGAAGCAGTTTCCCCCATAGGATTATATGTAAATACAATTAATCCGTTCCAGACCATACGAACTGTATGTAAATATGTAAATATATGTAAAGATTAAGCACAAATATAGTTAATTACACCATAGAATGCACAGTGTAATAGTAAACTAATGTAAAAACATTGAATAACACTGACACAAAACACCCAGGTTCCCTGCTCAACTACACGAGCAGGCTCGCTCGCAGCTCTCTCTCTCTCTGTAGTGCACAAACACACAAACACTACCCACCCCCACCCCTCCCCTCTGTCAGAAGCACATGGAGCACTTTTTTTAAAATGAGTTTTAAGCACAGCGGAAAAAAAAGGAACATTAGAACAAATCCGAAGTGTACAGTATTTAAAAACCAACCACAAGCAAACAAAAAAGTAAGATTGCAGGAGATCACGCTATTTTAGCTTTACATTCCGATCGCTGTAAACACTTTTTTATAAAATGAGTTTTAAGCACAGGGAAAAAAAGGAACATTAGAACAAATCCGAAATTTATTTAAAAACCAACCACAAGCAACCAAAAAAGTAAAAAGATCACGTTATTTTAGCCTTACAGCCCGATCGCTGTAAACACTTTTTTTAAAATGAGTTTTAAGCACAGCGGAAATAAGGAACATTTGAAAAAAGAGAAAAATAACATTGCAACAATTCACGCTACGAACTGAAAAATTAACTTTTGAAAAATCCGTAATACAAAAACCACCAAGAAAACTAACCTTGCATGAGTCGAGTTATGGCATGAAGTGTTTTCCTTCAGGGGTTTTCTCTCTTGTGATTTCTTGGGTTTCTGGTGTTTTTTAGCCGTTTAGCTGGTGGGAGTGAAAGCCTCATGCAGCCATTCCAAAAAGAAAGTTCTTGTGACCCAACCCTTCGTGTTTGCCCTCCACATTTACTGTCATTCTGGCTTTGTTTACATTGTGCTGCTTGAAAGCACGAGGGTTCTCAAATTGGTAAATGAGTAAACTGGTAAACAGTTTTTCCACCTCTTCCAGCACTTGAAGCCTCTGCCTGGTTAACGCTGTAACTCCTTTTGCAATATCACCTGCTTTAATAGATTCTTTCTGCTTTAGAATAGTCGAAATCGTAGATTTTGACTTCTTGTACTCGACGGCAAGATCAGTAACACGAACGCCACGCTCAAAGTTTTAAATAATTTCTTTCTTTACTTTGATTTCAATTTTCTTCAAAACTTTCTTCTCACCACTCTTCACTTGCTTAGAAGCCATAGTTAACTGCAAAAGCATACAAAATACTGTAGAGCACAAAGAGAGCTCAAGTAAAGCACGCACTTTTGACTGAGAACAATGAACCAGCCAGGCAGGCAGGCACGCGGCTCGCTCTCTCTCTGCTGTGTGTCAGTAGCAGGCAGGCACGAACGTGCACGCAAACCTCCCCTCCCCCCTGTCAGTAGCAGACAGGCAGGCATGTGGCTAGCTCTATTTCTCTTTCTCTCTCTCTCTTAGCAGCAGGCAGGCACGTCTGACTGAGAACAATGCAACACGTGCAGAAATCATAGGCGCGCACAAACCAAAAGGGAAACTGGCTTTGTTCGTATACCGAGTGTGTGGTCGTGAACTGAGGCAAAAGTTTGCCGAACTTTGTGGTCGTGAACCGAGTTGTACGTGAACAGAGACGTTCGTGAACCGAGGTTCCACTGTATAGAGATTAGTAAATTTAAAGCACAACAATTTGTTTAGTTTGAATGTCTGTGTTTTGAGGTGTGACTAGAGTCCTACAGTCTTCAGTAGTATAAGCTTGGAGGAGATTCTTAATACAATGCCTATGTTTTAGCTGTCTCTCTACTGCCATCTAGTGCTTCTTCTTCTAATTCATTCGCGGACAAAGATCAAGATCCAAATGAAGATTATATATAGAGATAACTATATATAAAATGTGATTTTCTTATTTCAATAAATAATAGGTTTACTACATTTCACAGAAATAAGAAAACCCTGCAATCATTTCCACCAATTTTAACACTGACTGTAAGTCCATCCACTTTTCTTTCTCAATAATGCAGCTGAAACTCCCTCCTACCCACCTCCTATTTGCACTCTTCTCTCTCACTTTACTTGCCTGTCTGCATTCCTCTTACCTCACCATCCAACTATAGATTTATCTTACAGTTCAGACTGTAGTATCCTGGTGCCATTGCAATTAAAGGGCTTACCTCTATCTGGGACCCCTGAACACACAGTGGCAAGAACTGTATAAGTACTCATGCACTGCCACTGTGGGATTTTATATTTCTTTCTTCATACCTCTTACGCTCTTCCACATCATGTAGTACTCCCCATACCATTTGTATTTTTCACCTTTTTACCTAAGTTAACAATTTTAATATAATATCTGAGATTAAAATTATTTTAAATTCTTGGTCTTATACACCAACCAAAAATATTGTAGTTTTTGCAGGAAATGTAAAAATGTTCTTTGCAAATAAACTGGAAATGACTCAAGAACCTTTACTTTGTAGGCTTCCCAGTATTACTCACATTGTTTATATTGTTGTAGTTGCAGTCGTGTTATGGCATTTATAAACAGTATATAATAAAATTAATCAAAAAAAAAAAGATAAAAACTTGCATCTATCTGTCTGCGTTTGCGTACTGTGTACACAGATATCCATCCACTAACTGAACTTATTTGTTCCACTCTCAGGTTCACAGGGGCCAGAATTGTATACAGGCAGGATACAACACCAAAAACAGACCTCGAACCCACCATGGGATTAGCTATATCACACACCAATGCATACTCATACAGGAACAGTTTAGAGTTGGCAGTTACAACAATGTATACAGTATATTTTAGGGTGGGAGAGGAAAACTGGAATAGTCAAAGATAAAAATACAAAAAGAGAAATGTGCAAACTCTATATAAATAGTGGTTAGACTGGGGATTTGAAGTTTCAGCTCAAAAGCTCTGAGACAGAAGTGATCTGCCACTTCGTATGCAAAAATATACACATATATATGTATATACCTTATATGAATACTTATTTTTTTTTACTTTATCATTTTCAGATATGTGCCTATTACAATAAAGGCGATGGTGATTATGGATCCTGTAGCTTCAAAGAAAAGTGTACGAAACTTCATGTTTGCCAATACTTTATGCAAGGCAATTGCAAATTTGTCTTAAAATGTAAAAGATCTCACAAATGTGATGAAAACACTCGGAAGAAACTAGAAGATTATGGCTTTGGAGTGAAGCTTATCCAAAATCTTCCTTTACTGTATCAAAATATGAATGGGATTAACAGCAGCAGTCATTAATAAAACATAGATTTCTGTTATCTTTTCTGATATTTTTTAAAGATATTTAAATGGTGTATGCTGAACTATTTTTTCTGATTTACCAAATATAAACACTATATGTAAAGTAGTTATTTTTATACATATCAAGTTTTGTAAAGATAGTGCACATGCCCATGCTGCTTGTTGACCTTATTAAGGACAAGAAACCAAGATCCTAATTACGTTCATTAATAGCAGAGAATTTAAGGAGATCACAGATGTGAACACAGTCTGCTACAAAATTGCTTGTATTAAGCTGTTATTGTTTAATTGAAAAATCAAATAGTATTGATGCTGTGGTCATCATGCATACATCTCTAGGGTCTCCTCCTATTCTAAGTTTTTTAGTCTGCCCAGATCTTTCTTTCATGATAAATACCAATACAGTGCTGCAAAAATTCCTCTTCAGTAAATATCACAAGCAGACAAAATCAGGATACATTTCTTTTCTTTTTTTATAGTTGGAGTACATGCTTTATGCTTATGGTCACAGAGTACCAGTTGAGGGGTTTGAACTCACAACCTCAGAGTTTGAGGTTCAAAAATTCAAAGCCACATCACACTGCCTGCCTTTTTATAAAATGGTAACCACTCCAAGCAGCTTCATAATTAGAAGCCAGGCCTAGAAAAAATGGAAACCTGGTATTTATATGGCTTGCTAATGCTTTCATTCCGTGAAGACAAAACTTTATCACAGTGTACATTTTTTATTATCTGAAAACATTATCCATATGTTTTGTGGTATGGAACAGATTTGTACTTCTTCATCCTTTCTCTCTCATTTATTTCAAAACATTTTATTCACACAAATACATCATGATGCATATACACAGGTTTAAATGGAGCCACATGGAAAACAAGCAAATGGAAAACAAGCAACAATTAAAACCTTAACACAGCTGTTTAAAACTAAAATGGGCAATTAAGCATTCTGAATTGTTACAAGCAAGTAAACTAAAACTAATCCCAAAAAACATATTGCTTTAGTAGTAAACAGGTTCTAATTCAGGAATTGGTTAAAGTGAAACCCTCCTGAATGTAATTAAGAAGCCCTGCTGTATGTAATAAGACAGTCAGATAGTATTATATAGTACCTATGGCACTGAACTTTAAACCACTAAGACACTGGCTTATGACCATGAACGAGTCATGTTACACCAATCCATTACCCAAACTGTCAAAATGGTATGTGAGCTGTATTATATCCTTATACTCTAAGTCACATTGGGTCATAATAACAATAATAATATGGCCCCTCAGTATATTGTTGTGTAACTACTTTGTACTGTGTATATTTTTATACTTTGTATGAGAGGAATGCTATTTAATAATAAACTGGAAATTTACCAAACATATAATTGCTTCTGTTTTCTTTATCCTTAACTTTTAATTGTTCTATATCTCTTTATTGAGTATGAAGGCATCACAATAATAGATTATATTATTAGTATGATAATACAAAGTTATGTTTCTCATTTATTATAATAATATACCATTCCCCCTATTGAATGACAAACAAGTAAACAGAATAACCTTCCCCTTGGGATTAATAAAGTATCTATCTATCTATCTTAAAAAAAAGGCAAAATGAGAAATTTAGCCTCTATGGTTCTTCTAGAGGCTAAATGAAATGCTGCCATACCTTGGAGGTGATCTATTCACAACAAGGTGTGTAGCCTCTTTTTCTTTACCAGTATAGGCTCTATCCATGAGACCCTGAAATGGATTAAATGTGTTTAAATCACAGATGGGGGGATTTATTTCAAAATATCTTCTTGTTTACATACCTAACTATGCACTCTCAATCTAATTCATAATACCGAAAGACTGGTAACCTTAAATATTCTGAATTGCACCTTCTTCTTCTTTTCTGGCTGCTCCCGTTAGGGGTCACCACAGCGGATCATCTTTTTCAATTATCTTACTGTCCTCTACATCTTGCTGTGTTACGCCCATCACCTGCATGTCTTCTCTCACCACATCCATAAATTTTCTCTTAGGCTTTCCTCTTTTTTTCTTGCCTGGCAGCTCTATCCTTAGTATCCTTCTCCCAATATACCCAGCATCTCTCTTCTGCACATGTCAAAACCAATTCAATCTCGCCTCTCTGACTGTCTTCCAACTGTCCAACTTGAGCTGACCCTCTAATGTACTCATTTCTAATCCCATCCATCCTTGTCACATCCAATGCAAATCTTAGCATCTTTACCTCTGCTACCTCCAGCTCTGTCTCCTGCTTTCTGGTCAGTGCCACCGTCTCCAGCCCATATAACATAGCTGGTCTCACTAGTGTCTTGTAGACCTTCCCTTTCACTCTTGCTGATATCTGTCTATCACAAATCACTCCTGACATTCTTCTCCACCCATTCCACCCTGCCTGCACTCTCTTTTTCACTTCTCTTCCACAATCCCCATTACTCTGTACTGTTGATCCCAAGTATTTAAACTCATCCACCTTCGCCAACTCTACTCCCTGCATCCTCACCATTCCACTGACCTCCCTCTCATTTACAAACATGTATTCTGTCTTGTTCCTACTGACCTTCATTCATCTCCTCTCTAGAGCATATCTCCACCTCTCAAGGGTCTCCTCAACCTGCTCCCTACTCTCACTACACATCACAATGTCATCAGCAAGCATCATAGTCCACGGGGACTCCTGTCTAATCTCATCTGTCAAACTGTCCATCACTATTGCAAATAAGAAAGGGCTCAGAGCCGACCCCTGATGTAATCCCACCTCCACCTTGAATGCATCTTTCACTCATACCACAGACCTCACTGCTGTGACACTTCCCTCGTACATAACCTGTACAACTCTTACATACTTCTCTGAAACTCCCATCATACAATACCACAGCTCCTCTTGAAGTACCCTGTCATATGGTTCCTCCAGATCCACAAAGTTGCAATGAAACTTCTTCTGGCCTTCTCTATCTTTCTCCTCAGAGCAAACACTACATCTCTGGTGCTCTTTCTTGACATGAAACCATACTGCTGCTCACTAATCATAACCTCACTTCTTAACCTAGCTTCCACTACTCTTTCCCATAACTTCATGCTGTGGCTCATCAATTTTATCCCCCAGTAGTTACTGCATTCCTGCACATCCCCCTTATTCTTAAATATTGGCACCAGTACACTTGGTCTCCACTCCTCAGGCATCCTCTCACTTTCCAAGATTCCATGAAACAATCTGGTTAAAACTTCCACTGCCATCTCTCCTGAACACCTCCATGCCTCCACACGTATGTCATCTGGACCAACAGCCTTTCCGTTCTTCATCCTCTTCACAGCTGGCCTTGCTTCCTCCTTGCTAATCCGTTGCACTTCCTGATTCACTATTGCCACATTATCCAACATTCTCTCTCTCATCAATAAAGATGACTATTATAAATGTATAAAATCTTACTTTTCATAATTAAAAAAGATTAGTACTATTATTACTTAAAATGTATTGCTTTTAGTATTTTTGTTATACTTACTGACCTACTGTAGCAAGTAATAGGTAGTAGGTTTTATCATTATTATAATAATTACACTGGTCTGCAAACAAAAAATATGGCTTATGATAATAATTTTGGTCTTCTTTATAGATTTGAGGGTGCTGAATCCAAATCTGACAACATAATTGAGCTGCCACATCCAGGTGTAGATAGATGAAGGTTTAGAATGGGAAAAAAACACTTTAGCGAAAAAGTTACATTTTTTAAATTATTTGAAAAATAATAAATTACACTAATGTTTTAAATATAATTATTACTTTCAAAAAGTAGTCAATTGGTAGTTTTTCCTCTTACAGTGCTCTGAAGGTGTTTCGTGGTAACAGATGTCTGCTAACATGGATTCAACTCACTTTCCTGTGTAACATCTATTAATTTGAGCGATGTCCTGGTGGTATCTCTCCACATGTTCATCAGAGATTGCTCCCATGTTCTCTTTTACTGTTTGCTTATCTGTTACCTGGCCAAGACAATGGATGGATCAACTCAATCTTCTTCAGCTCTGAAACAGTCTGTGGTAACAAAATTCCAACTCCAGAAATGGATTCAGCACACTAAAATCTATAAAATACAGTGGTGTTTTTGTGTGGGAGAATTTTAGTGCAGACCGGTGTTATTTTTGTCTTTCGATATATTACTCCCACTAAATAATGAACAAATAAAATAACATACTAAACTGAAACAAAGTGTCTTAAATGTAAAATCTGAATTAACTTTGGGACACTTGTTCAGATGTGCAGCCATCTGCTTGTGTTTTTTTTTTTTTTTCGATAGGCTGATTAAATTAAGTGCATTTGATAGTGAATGGATGGCTTCATTCTAATGATTCTTGTTGTTTATTTATCCAACTATTTTATCTAAGTCTACCTTACAATGCTAAATCATAACTAGGGGCTCTTGTGTGAGAATAACCAGAGCAAATTTGTAATATGCTAAAGCTAAAAAATTAAGTATTATAATTTCCTGAACCTTAAGTTAATTTACCATAATTTAAAGAAAGAAACAAACAAAAAGCGACTAAAGATTTATTTTTACTACTATGATTATTATTATTACTTTCATCCATTCTTACACTTCCTCGGTTCGGAGTCACATGCTTATGTTTGATATTGTTCTTTTAATTCATTTTATACATTTATTCACCTTTTATCTATCCAGTTTCATTTACATTAAGCTCTGTACGCCGTACATATTAGGAAATTAACCTCTAACTGATATGATAATGACATCGTTAGACTAACCCACGTTTATCCGAGACACACACTGCAGGTGCACACTCTTTATTTTCCACATTTACAGTACAGCAACAGTACCTACATTTTCTGCATGTGCGTGGTTAGCGTAAAATTCGGGTGCTCAGCACACCTTCTGCTTTCCAGCCTACCGCTTAATATGTAATGTGGTATGCCACTGTTGTATCGCTTGAACTCACTTTCCTTCTCCATGGTACCAAACTTCCTACTGATTCCTACGCACCAGGCCACTAATGACGTCATTGACTCTAGGGTGCCTTTTATGACTTCCTCCGGGAAACTTGAGCTCAGCTAAACAGTTCCGTACTTGTCCGAGGAAAGAAGTAAACAAATCTGGAGAATGGTTGGGACGAAAATCGAAACTTTACGGTAAGCCAACACAGTAGTACACCTATTAAACAGTATAAAAAACAGTCATATTTACCAACGTGAACCAAGCGTGAGTAAATTTAAAGTGTCCCGGTGTAACATGAACGAAGAAAAGTAATTCCATTCTGTCCTGTACCTAACGTATACATTTCCTGCAGGTCATGCCATTCGTGTTCTTTCGTTACAAATGGTAAATCGAATAGTTGTTCGTTGTTTCATACACGTATGTTTCGCTTTCATTTCTTCAAAAACAGGAAACGAATGTGAGGGCGAAATGAAACCCAACCGGTAAATTGGGCGACCGAGGGCTCCTGGAAATATGGCTAATGAGAACATTATCAGCTACGCGACGCGGATCCTTTGTTCCAATTTGGGTGCGATGGACTACAATAATCTGCGCAAGAAGCTCCGCAAACGTTTCGATCCCTCTGACGATGACCTGCGCTACATTCTGTGGAACTGCTGCAGGTTCTCGATTGTCCAGAGAGCGAGAGACTGCTCGCCAGGCTCCGAGTTAAGCCCTGACTCTAAGATCATCGCGAAGACAGCGGTCCGACTGTGCAAGAGCTACCCGAAGGATGACTGCAAAGCCTGCGAAGGGCTTCACCTCTGTAAATATTTTGTTTACGGAAACTGTCGGTTTGGGAAAGGAAGGTAAGAAAGAAGGCGTCTGTCGCAGTTGGAACTGCACTGCAGGAGCGTTTGAAGTATGTCAGCGCACATTTCCAACGGTCCTGCTGGGTCACGACATTTATGTTATCACACCACGAGCTTAAATACACAACTGTTTATATACACACTTTTTACAGCATCGAATTGGTTTCAAAATATCTTACATGTTTTGTAATCATCTAATCATGATTTTGATATAGGAGTTAATGAATTCATTACAGTCAAAATGATTAACCGCATGCTCATTTTTAGGACTATGACCAACAACAAACTACAGCAGAAGCCCAAAAGGAGAGAATGGGCACAATGCATGACTAAACCTGTTACATTTTAGTCTAGGGCATAAATTAATGTCCACTTTTAGTTTTGTAATTTAAAGGAATACTCCACCCAAAAATGTATTGTTTATTTACTCACCCCCTTGTGGTATGCAGTGATGGCTGGGAAAACATTTTATTCTATTTCCATGCAGAAACGGAGAAAAAAAAATCTCATGTTACAAGTGACACATAATGCACATGCCTTTTATCCGGTTATATGCTCAAAATGTGCAAAACACATGCATTTTGCTAAAATATGGAGTTATTTCTAGAAAAATCAGTGTACAACATAATTAGGAAAGACAATCCCAATAATATCGTGCTTTTGAATTGAAGATCTGCTTCTCCCCCACATTCACTGGTCTAGAGTCCTGTCTTTAGTAATAATGTATGCTTTTTTGCACAGTTCGAGCATATGACTGGATAACAGACATATGGTTTATGTGGCATGAGTAACGTGAGAATTGTTTTGGTTTTAGCCATAGATGTATTTCATATCTTTTCCCATTGTACAGTGCTTATCGCTGTTTCTGTTATAAACTTTTTTTCTCATGTTCTGCATGGTAACACGGCATTAAAATTTTTTTCTGGACCATCAGTAAAAACAAAATGGAGTAAGTAACATATAAAAATATAATTTTTTGAATAGAGATACAATGGTCTTTTGGATGTACAGTAACTTCAGGGGAATTATAATATTCACAAAACAGCAAAATGTTCATCCATGACTGCTAATTATGTTAGAGATATCTGAAAGGACAGTACACCTTACTACTTCACATACTGTAATCCCTCCTCGATCGCGGGGGTTGCGTTCCAGAACCCCTCGCGATAGGTGAAAATCCGCGAAGTAGAAACCATATGTTTGTATGGTTATTTTTATATATTTTAAGCCCTTATAAACTCTCCCACACTGTTTATAAATATTCCCCACACAGTTCTACAGCATAAACCCTTTGTATTCTCTTAGATATTAGGTAAGATTCATTGAAATTATGTATGTAAACACACTGTTTATATACAGTAAAACCTAAATATTATTTTAAAGATATCGAGTGTCTCCGATATCACATATGTTACAGCCATTACGATAGACAGGCCACCAGCAATAAATACGTACAGTGCAAGAATAATTGTATACAGTAAATGTGTGTACAGTGACACTAAACGTACATACATGCAATAAGTACTGTACATTGAAAATTAATTATGGTTACCAACAATGACACAACGACTTTTCTGATAACAATGAGTTTAATTTTACTGCACAACAAAGGACATCATCACAGCTCTTCTAAAGGAGCCTCTTCAGGTGACTGTGTAGCACCACCGTTGTTCTTCTTCGAGCAGTCTTCAATCCAAATCCCTAAAGCAGATTCCATCCGGACTACCGCCTTATTACATCCACTTACAACTCGTTTTGCACCCTGGAAAAAAGGACACTGTGGCCGTGGATCTTATATCCTTTTCCTCCTTTATAAATAAAAAGAATCGTGGACTCATTGATGCCATAATGGCGTCCTGCAGCGGTGTAGCTTTTCCCTTTCTTCAGCATATCCAAAGCTTTTACCTTTTTGGCAATCGTTAGCATCTTCCAATGGCGCTTGGGCATGGCCCCTGAAGTAGTAGCAGGAGCAGATCATTTTGGAGCCATAATGAAGGGCTTGACTACGCACAAAGATTAACACAAAAGTTAACTCTTTACACAGCGAAACATGTTGATGCTGAATGAGCGAGACGAGACTTCCTGGTTAACGCAGCGGAATCGAATTCGGCGCTCCGTCGCTGAGCCAGTCACCACACAGGAACTTAACTGCGTGTTCTGATTGGTTAGCTTCTCAGCCATCCGCCAATAGTGTCCCTTGTATGAAATCAACTGGGCAAACCAACTGAGGAAGCATGTACCAGAAGTAAAAAGACTATTGTCCGCAGAAACCCGCGAAGCAGTGAAAAATCCGTGTTATATATTTAGATATGCTTACATATAAAATCCGTGATAGAGTGAAGCTGCGAAAGTCGAAGCGCGATATAGAGAGAGATTACTGTATACTTTGTTTTCGTCATATACAGTTGGTACGGAAAGTATTCAGATCCCCTTCAATTTTTCACTCTTTATTATATTGCAGCCATTTGCTAAAATCATTTAAATTAATTTTTTTCCTCATTAATGTACACACAGCACCCCATATTGATAGACAAAAAAAAGAATTTTTGAAATTCTTGCAGATTAAAAAAGAAAAACTGAAATATCACATGGTCCTAAGTATTCAGACCCTTTCCTCAGTATTTAGTAGAAGCACCCTTTTGAGCTAATACAGCCATGAGTCTTCTTGGGAAAGATGCAACAAGTTTTTCACACCTGTTTTTCCCTCGATTGCAACCAGTCGTCCTGTCCCTGCAGCTGAAACACACCCCCACAGCATGATGCTGCCACCACCATGCTTCACTGTGGGGACTGTATTGGACAAGTGATGAGCAGTGCCTGGTTGTCTCCACGCATACCACTTAGAATTAAGGCCAAAAAGTTCTATCTTGGTCTCATCAGACCAGAGAAATAACAAGGCCAAAAAGTTCTATCTTGGTCTCATCAGAACAGAGAATCTTATTTCTCACCATCTCAGAGTCCTTCAGGTGTCTTTTAGCAAACTCCATGCGGGCTGTCATGTGTCTTACCTCTCATCAGTGTGGGGAGACAACCAGGCACTGCTCATCACTTGTCCAAGTCCTTGGATATCCTGGACAAAAACCTTCTCCAGAGTGCTAAGGACCTCAGACTGGGCCGAAGGTTTACCTTCCAACAAGACAATGACCCTAAGCACACAGCTAAAATAACGAAGGAGTGGCTTCACAACAACTCGTGTGACTGTTCTTGAATGGCCCAGCCAGAGCCCTGACTTAAACCCAATTGAGCATCTCTGGAGAAACCTAAAAATGGCTGTCCACCAACATTTACCATCCAACCTGACAGAACTGGAGAGGATCTGCAAGGAGGAATGGCAGAGGATCCCCAAATCCAGGTGTGAAAAACTTGTTGCATCTTTCCCAAGAAGACTCATGGCTGTATTAGCTCAAAAGGGTGCTTCTACTAAATACTGAGCAAAGGGTCTGAATACTTAGGGCCATGTGATATTTCAGTTTTTCTTTTTTAATAAATCTGCAAGAATTTCAATTTTTTTTTGTCTGTCAATATGGGGTGCTGTGTGTACATTAATGAGGAAAAAAATTAATTTAAATGATTTTAGCAAATGGCTGCAATATAACAAAGAGTGAAAAATTGAAGGGGGTCTGAATTCTTTCCGTACCCACTGTAACACCTCTTAACATGATGAAAGAGTAAATTAAAGAATTCTCTTCACAGTAGAACTTGAGATTTTATTTTTTTTGACCACTGTGAAGCTCTTGTGCTGTGAGGCTACTATCATGCAAGCTGGTGACCCTCATAAACGTGTCTTCTGATTGGGTTGTCACTTTGGGTCTGCCAGATCTCTTCCTATCAGAGCTTCTTCCAGGTTCCACTTGCCTTTGGATTATGTAGTACACCATGCACTCTGAGACTTTTTTTTTTTTTCTTGCCGGTTCTTTAAAGGAAAGGCTTACAAGTCTAAGGATAATAATGCTCTGTTTCATTGCATTTGTTAATTGCCATTTTCTTGCCATTATCACTGGAATTTACAACTTTCTAGGGTTTAGAGGGTGTAGTAACACAGTCTGTTCCAAGTCTGCTTTAAGAGAGACAGTGTTTTTAAATAATCATCAGAATTTGTGACACCTTTGCAAATTGTTTGCTTCAGGTTGCAGGGCTTAGTTTACTTTCATTACTTTACAGTTAATTCATTTAATTAACTGCAGATTGTAATCTATTAGTTGTTCTCTGAAGAAGGCCTATTTGCAATATTTTGATCCGTGTTAAAATGACAATATAAAATTAATCTGTGGGCTGACATGATGGGATTAAATTACAAAGCAAGTCCACCTTTTTGTAAATTATAAAAAAAAAAAAAAAAAAAAGCAAACCTTCTCTCTACAGAGTGATGAGGCACTCCTGGCATAGTCTAAATTACCAATAAATTATGCAGACATTGCATTTGGCATGCTGTCGCACACAATACTTTAGAGGTGCTTCGATATACTATGTCAAGGATCAGCAACTTGTGGCTCGCGATTCACATTCACGTTTTCATGTTTTAACATATTATTTGATAGTACTTTCGTAAAGATTATTTATGGGTTAATAATATTCTTTTTTATGCAGATATTTCTTTACCTTTATGTGAATCATGCTGTCCATTGTGCGAATGGACTACTTAAGATTACGTCTTATTTAGTACCTGAGATTAGATATACAGTTTAACGTTTATTGCGATTCCTAAATCTTTCATATACTGTTTGTGGTAAAACGCCTCCATGCCTTCCCATTTCTCCTGTTTACATATTATAGCCAGCTGAATTCGGAGTGGTGTGTACATTTTTCACTGCTCGGTTGGCACAGTTACAGTGGTGACGAGTGGAAGGCAAATGACTGTAGAGCTGAGTGAACATTACTCAAGAACGTAGGGGTGAAGGTGAAGACTATCACTACAGAACCGAACGATGTTGTAATATTAGTCACCTTTGTGCTGTTACATTCCAAGTGGTAGAAAATGAGACGCCAAACCAAAAGATGGCAACTAAGAAAAAACAGTAAAAATAGAAGATGAAAACCGAAAATTTAAAGCCAAATAGGAATAAAATTATGTTGTTACGCAAAGCTATGTGCTTGTACCCGAATATCTAATTTAAAATAAAAAGTTAGCCAGTAACAAAAAATCAAATCTTAGATGTCACTTTTTAACAAAGTAGGGCGCATTTGCAAAAAAAATTCTTTCGGAGAAGAAAGGAAAAAAGCGTTGACAGAATTCAAGCACAAAATGCAACAATCAATGTAGATATTCAGCAGCTGGATACAATCTTCAAGTAATGTGACCGCAGCAAGTTTTGCTGTTTCTTGTAAGATAGCAAAGCATGGAAAACCTTTCGCAGATGGAGAATATGTTAAAGAAAAGTGCATTTAAAATTTGGCTGAACATCTCTACTGACTTCAAAAATAAAGAAGATATTTAAAAAAAATTTAAAGACACTCCACTATCCACAAAAACTGTTCACGACAGAATCATTAAGATGGGCAAGAATATGACAGATCAAGAGATTAATGATATAAAATCAGCCTCTGTATTTTTTGGCATGTGATGAGTCATGTGATATGAAACAAAATCTCACAAATTTCTGGGAAGGTATGTTTCCAATAAAGGTGTCCGTGAAGAATTACTGGCTTTGATACCTCATAAAGGACAAACTCAAGGTGAAGATATCTCTGCAGCAATTTTGAAATTATTGAGGGTTAGGGAAATTGACATCAATAAACTGGTATCTACCGCTACAGGTGGAGCACCCAGTATGACAGGTAAAAAAAATAAAGGCTTTGTTGCCCTCTTCAAACAAAATACGGAGCACAATGTTTTTATGTTTCATTGCATTATTCATCAAGGAGCGCTATGCATGCAGACATTTCCCATTGAAGTTGTAAAGGTGATGGATTTGGTAGTAAAAATAATCAACCAAATAATGGCAAAAGGCGGAGGCGTGCCCCCCCAGAGACAAGCCATGCCCACCCTGCAAAATGCTCTGTCTGTCCAATGAAAACTCTGGAGAAGAATAATATTTGATTTTCACAGTTCATGTCGCCGCACATTTCGCAGCACGTTTTGAACCTGCTGACCGCATTCTTTAATTAAAACTCCATATACGTTACATTCTTCTTTTATTTTCTGGTTGGTAACACCAAAGGCTAAGCATAAGTGGCTTATTAAAAAGCAGACATCTTCAACCTCTGTCCCTCTGCGAGCTGCTGGCTCCACGGTTGAGCCCAGCACCGCTGCTACAAACACGAAGCACAGCGCACCCACGTCGGGAACTGAAACTCCAAAAGTTGTAGATTAGCCTACACAATCCTCCAGCTCTGTGCCCATGTCAAGTACTCCAAACCTCTGCCTTCAACAAAATGTACAGTCCGGTTTGCCTGACTTAAATAAGGATAGCCCATCCCAGCCCATTTTAATTAATTATCCCAAGCGCACATTCGGAAAGACACTCAGATGTTTTAGTGCAAGCTGGTATCCGTCTCGACCATGGCTTGAATATTCTATTGTCCGTGATGCCAGCTTTTGCTTTGCCTGCCGCAAATCTAGTGTTTCCAATTCGGACCGCGAGGACATATCAGAGACCAAACACGGCTACACTGATTGGAAAAAAGCTCTAGAAAAATACGGTGGCGGCTTCCACAAACACGCGTCTAGTATCCCGCACGTCACAGCCATGTCTGCATGGCAAGAGTATCGGCTCCGGGCAGAGATGGGTGAAAGCATAGTTCAACTACTGGATCCAACCCAGATAGAAAAGAATAGATATTATGTGAAAAGCTTTGGGGAAGCCGTTCAGTTCCTTGCAGTCAATGAACTGGCTCTGCGTGGTTACAATCACGAAGGTGGGGAGGAGGGACTTTTCCTTAAGTTCTTTGATTACACAATCAAAAAAGATGCCAAACTTGCAGAAATTGTAAAATACATCCCAGACAACGCAAAATACACATCCAATGTAATTTAAAATGAAATAATTGAGGCTCTTGCCAAAATGGTGGTAAAAGATATCAGGACCAAATATGAAAAAGCAGACTCTCCTGGATTTTGCATTAAAAGTGATGGTACCAGGGATCGCTGTAACATTTAGAATTTGTCTGTAGTGATTAGATTTGTCCAGAACTCCATCCCTGAAGAACACCTGATTGGCTTAGTTCAACTGAATCATCTTGATGCTGAATATATTTGTAACCAAATTCTGTCACATCTCTCTGAGCTCGGTTACAGCCAAGACAATTTAGTGTGTCAGTGTTTTGATGGTGCTTCTGTCATGTCTGGGGCAAGGCGTGGTGTCCAGGCTTTGTTACAAAACAAAGTTGGTAAGTACATTCCATATGTACACTGCTACAACCACCAGCTCCATTTAGCAGTGATGCATGCAATGGAATCAGAACCTCTGGTAAGAAGTTCTTTGACTGGTCAAATTCATTGAACACATTTTGTCACAGACAGTATGTTTCACACACATACAATACACCCACAGACTTCTAGAAATATGATGGGCCAGTCATTATGATGTCACAAAGTCCATTGTCAACAATGAGGAAGCTATAAGGGGGCTTCTCTCAGAGGTAGCAGAGGCTGACACTGCCCATTTTGACATTTGCATAGAGGCATGTGGTCTTTTTACCCAATTAAAAAAGCAGAATTTCTTCAATGCAGGAAAATTCCTTCTTAATGTGCTTGGTGTGCTGAAACCAGCCAATGCAATTCTACAGGAACATGCAGTGGATTTGTGCAGTGCTGGGGAGGTGGTGACAGCTTCACTGGCCTCACTGAAAGAGATGAGATGCGACTCATTCTGGGAGGAGCATTTCTCTCGGTGTGAAAGTAGGCCTACTGATTCGCTCAAAAGGAAACAAAGTTAATTCACCGTGTGATGATAGTATTGTCGTGTCTACGCTTGGGCATGGTGATTCTGATGAACAAATTGCTCCTAATCAGACTTTTAAAAGGGCTATGTTCAGCATTCTTGATAGAGCTATTGTGGAAATGGAGACAAGATTCTATCAGAGAAATGTTGAATTATTGAGGGCCACATCGCTTCTCCTGCCAAAATCAGAATTATTTCTTGATCATTCTCTCCTGAAACCACTTCAGGCACTTGCAGGCACAGAGCAAAACAGCATGAGCTTGCAAAATGAAATTGATGTGGCAAAAGCAATGTTGATCAATAAACTGCTAGCTGATGCTAATCTCTCTGAAGCATGCAAATTCATTCAGCAGTACAAAGAGGCCTTCCCTATGTTGCATTCGCTATGTATATGTCACAGCACTCATCATTGGTGTGTCTTCAGCTGCATGTGAAAGCTCTTTCTCTACTTTGATCCGCATTCTCACTCCACTCTGCCAAACAATGCTGCATTCAAGGAAGAGAAATTCAGTCATTCATGAGAAAAACATCACAGAAAATCTAGACATTAATGAATTTATTTCAGAATTTGCCAAGAGTAACCACAGACTGGTCCTGTAGATCATATCCAGGTTAAACACTGGAAACTGATTTCCTATAGCCTCCCTAATGACTACAGTGAGCCAGGTTTCTGTTCTTTCTCTCATATGTTGTATACATTTGATGTTTATTGATATTTACCTTGTAGATATAGTTCTATATTTGTTCACAAAAAATTAATAATAAAAGTTACATTGCCTCTGTTAATTTTATTGAACAATAGGTTATGATTTATGCCACAATTTTTGCTTTTATATGTTGTATAAAACTATGTTGTTATTATTATTTGACCCCCCCCCTTACAAAAATGGGGATGGATGGATATTTTTTGCCCCCCCAGACAAGTCAAATGCCCACCCGTACATGATGTTCTGGTCACACCTCTGGCAAAAGGACTTAATCACTGATTGTTTTGTGCCCTTCTTGACGAAGTAAATGGTCAATATTCCGACCTTGTTTTGCACAGTAAAGTTTTTTGGTTATACAGAGGAGCAGTTATGAAGTGTTTCGTTTCATGCCTTGAACATATTAAAACCTTTTTAATTCAAAAGGAACATGAATATCCAGAGTTAAGTGAATGTTACAGAAATTTTACTTTGATGTTGATATGACAACACATTTAAACCACCTGATTCAGAAGCTACAAGATAACACTGCAAGTAGACTTCTGGAAGCCATCCTTCCTTTTGAACGACAACTAATTTTGTTTTCAGAAGACTTGAAAAGTGGAAATCTGTTTCATTTTGAAACTTTTAAAAAAAACATCTAGAAACTACTGGAAGTGTCATTGAAAACAAGTTCCTTCTGGCAGCTATTGCAAAAATGCATGATTCATTTACTGGTCGCTTCACAGATTTCAGAGATGAGAAGTCCACTCTTTTTCGTTTTTTTGACAAAACCACTTGTGACAGCTGTTAATTGAATACATTTTTTGCCGTTTCTAACAGTTGATAGAGCTCAGTTTGAACTACAACTGACAGACCTGAAAAGCAAAGATTTATGGTTTTCCAAAATGTACATCTTTACAAGTGGAACTTAAAAACCTAGAAAGAGAAAAGGCTACTTTAGCCATGATTCACAAATGGATGGAACTTTCCATCTGTGAAAAGGAGGACCAACTGTTTTTTGAATCATCGAATAGGCTTCCAGGCTATTCTGGTCAACTGAAAATAGTAGCATTTGGAATTTTGACAACTTTTGGGTCTACTGTACTTATTATTGTGATCAGATGTTCTCCATCATGAAGGGTATCAAAAGCAAGATAAAAAAAGTCAGCTTAATGATGTAAGCTTAGAATTCCATTTACAATTGAAGACTTCCAACTACTCACCAAACATGAAACAACTCTGTGCAGAAATGCAGTGTCAAAAGTCTCATAAAATTGTTTTTCTTTATTTTCTGTAGGTATTTGAAGTTTTGTTTTTGTGTTAGATGCATACATACCCATATTGCATAAAAAAATCATAACTCGCACCCCATCTACCCATTGCGGCTTCTTTGTAAATCTTGGATCGAATATTTAGGATAAAATGGCTCTTTGCTTTAAAAAGGTTGCCAACCCCTCCACTGTGTTTTACCACTATACACATCCTGTGATGCAAAACGCACATCTATGCTGATATGCCTGCTTGTTGAATTTCTTGTATTAGCTAAGAATGTAATCTGTAAAAAGGAACAAGCACAACTAAGCTCTTATCAAGGGAAAACTACATGTCTACAATATGGAATAATCAGCTTCCAGTTATGAAAGAAGTTCTGTTTTGTAAAGTCCATTCCAACTGTCCGTTTATAGGAAATATGACTGACCAGAGTTGATGTCAATTTTAGAGTTTGTTGAACAATCTGTTTATAAAATGGATGGATCAAGGTGAGATCACATCCTGCAAAGAATGCAGGCCTTGGTGACAACCTGCAATCATGGTACTAGAAAAATGAATCAATCAGATCAGTAGTGATCATTAAAGCCATTATTTATGCTATTCATCATTATTTATTTGTAATGATAGTAAACACTAAACTAATTTAAAAAAATATGAAACATAATCCAAAACGATCATTTTAAACATCCTTTAAAAAGCAAGTATCACACAATGAGTTACTAGCTGATGTGTAAACTGTCAGACTACAGAAAGTTAAAAATTGCAAGAGGAACAGCACACAGTCCTTGCCAACAGAAGTGGTCAAACATTTTGTATTGTTAAAACAATAAAGAGTATAGATAGTACTAGATAGATAGCACTTTATCTGTCCCAAAAAGGAAATGTAGTACAATATGGTAAATACAGTCAAGCAACTTCACCAACAGTCCACAACAAAAATAATAATAAAGTAAAAAGGAACCCACCCTTAGTCTAATAGTGCCCTTAGAGAATGATGCCATAAGCTGACTTAAATTGTCTCCTGCCTAAGGCAGGCTGTCTTATTTGTTAAATGCCTTCCTGCCCATAACCATGACTTCATTTGAGGAAGTGGATGCATTTCTTTCACAGAGATCCAATACTTTTGATAAAATAAATTCACTTGCATATTCCACATGAAGTGCATTTATTTATTATTTTATTCATGGTGCTAAATGCTCCCTGACATTCAGATGTTCAAATGGGAATAGGAGCAATATACTGAAAAATTGGAATTCGTATACTGGCATTAATGTACTCTCATAAAAGATAAAGCAGAGTTGAAGTGCTTTTCCCAGGTGCAGTTATTCTTGTTCAAAATGATTTATATTCTGCATAAGGTTTATTAGTTGGTTGTCAGGGGTTTAGGTGACATTTTCATGACCGGCCATTTGTTTGCACACTTTCTACATTTGTAATGTAGAAGGTCTAAGGCTGCTAAAAAGCTGAGTTCTGTTTACTACTGTCTTTTCAGTAACTGCATAGATCAGTGCTTTTAAATTTCATATCTTGAGTATTCTCCTGGAATAATTTTTATGGATTCAAGAACTTCTGTGGTTCTTTTGATTACAATGTTAGAATCGGGTAGTCACCTTACACTTTTGTAACTACAGTGATGGCTGATTTAATTCAGTGAGTGCATCATTCATGAATTGATCAAACATTGTATAGTTGTTAAAATATTGTATAGTTCTTTGTACTTTACTCTTTCATTTGAGCCTTATGTTACTGTATATAATTTATTTATAGTTTTTGAAGATCTCAAATTAGGTAATATCCATTTTATTATGAAATATATTGCCTTTCAGCAGTCCTGTCTCGATTTTTCTCTTCAATCTGTACACATCAGACTATAAATATAACACCAGCTCATGTCACTTGCAGAATTTCTCAGATGATTCTGCACTTTTGGGTGTTTTGATAAAGAGATGAGACAGAGTATAGGAAACATTTGTTTCTTTGTGCAGAATTGTATGCATCTTAACATCAGCAAACCAAGGAAATGGTTATTGACTTTTGCTGTTCCAAAGAGTCTCTGTGTCCAGTCACTATTCAAGGAGTGAATGTAGAAATGGTACACTCCCACAGGTACCTGGGGGTACACATTAATGACAGGTTGGATTGGTCTTAGAACACAGAGGAACTATTTAAAATGGAGCAAAGCAGGCTTTTTATCCTTAGGAGACCGCGTTCCTTTAATGTGAAAAGTGACATCCTTCACATTCTCTATAATTCTGTGATGGCCAATGTGAATTTGTACACTATGGTGTGCTGGATCAGTAACATCACTTCAAGAGAGGCCCACTGAATCAACAAGCTAATTAAAAGGGAAAGTTCAGTTATATGGTTCACTGTGGACCCCCTGGAGGTAGTAGAGAATCATCTATATGCTACACCAATCCCTCTCCCACTTGGACAGAGGCAGTGGTGCTAAGAATTCTGTTTCTGGACTTCTCTAGCGCCTTCAACACCATCCAACCTCTGCTCCTTAGGGACAAGCTGACAGAGATGGGAGTAGATTCATACCTGGTGGCATGGATCGTAGACTATCTTACAGACAGACCTCAGTATGTGTGTCTTGGGAACTGCAGGTCTGACATTGTGGTCAGCAACACAGGAGCACTACAGGGGACTGTACTTTCTCCGGTCCTGTTCAGCCTACATACAGTGCATCCAGAAAGTATTCACAGCGCATCACTTTTTCCACGTTTTGTTACAGCCTTATTCCAAAATGGATTAAATTCATTTTTTTCCTCAGAATTCTACACACAACACCCCATAATGACAACGTGAAAAAAGTTTACTTTTTTGCAAATTTATTAAAAATAAAAAAACTAAGAAATCACATGTACTGTACATAAGTATTCACAGCCTTTGCTCAATACTTTGTCGATGCACCTTTGGCAGGAATTACAGCCTCGTCTTTTTGAATATGCTGCCACCACCATGCTTCACTGTACGGATGGTATTTGCCTGGTGATGAGCGGTGCCTGGTTTCCTCCAAACGTGACGCCTGGCATTTACACCAAAGAGTTCAATATTTTGTCTCATCAGACAAGAGAATTTAGTTTCTCATGGTCTGAGAGTCCCTCAGGTGCCTTTTGGCAAACTGCAGGTGGGCTGCCATGTGCCTTTTACTAAGGAGTGGCTTCCGTCTGGCCAGTCTACCATAAAGGACTGATTGATGGATTGCTGCAGAGATGGTTGTCCTTCTGGAAGGTTCTCCTCTCTCCACAGAGTACCTCTAGAGCTCTGACAGACTGACCATCGGGTTCTTGGTCACCTCCCTGACTAAGGCCCTTCTCCCCCGATCGCTCAGTTTAAATGGCCGGCCAGCTCTAGGAAGAGTCCTGGTGGGTTTGAATTTCTTCCACTTACGGATGATGGAGGCCACTGTGCTCATTGGGACCTTCAAAGCAGCACAAATAGTTCTGTAACCTTCCCCAGATTTGTGACCCGAGACAATCCTGTCTCGGAGGTCTACAGACAATTCCTTTGACTTCATGCTTGGTTTGTGCTCTGACATGAAGTGTCAACTGTGGGACCTTATATAGACAGGTGTGTGCCTTTCCAAATCATGTCCAATCAAATGAATTTACCACAGGTGGACTCCAATTAAGCTGCAGAAACATCTTAAGGATGATCAGGAGAAACAGGATGGACCTGAGCTCAATTTTGTGCTTCATGGCAAAGGCTGTGAATACTTATGTACATGTGCTTTCTCAATGTTTTTATTTTTAATACATTTGCAAAAGCCTCAAGTAAACTTTTTTCACGTTTTGTTTCACGTATGGGGTGTTGTGTGTAGAACTCTGAGGAATAAAATGAATTTAATCCATTTTGGAATAAGGCTGTAACATAGCAAAATGTGGAAAAAGTAATGCGCTGTGAATACTTTCCGGATGCACTGTATCTATCTATCTAGAGAAGGAGAGAATTAAAGCAAAACAAAACTGAATGCCTTTATGAAAAATGCTTTACATCCTCTCTCTGACACTGACGACTTTCAGCTAACATATTATTCAGTGCAAGTGTGTCAAGAAAGCCTTCTGGAGCTCCTTTATACCAACAGCAATATGTCTGCATAATGACTCACTGGGACTGTGACTGCCAAGTCAGAACTTATATTTCTTTTGAATTTTCTTGATTTATAGTCATGTACAGTGTGTGTTTAGACCAAAGTATATGTGTATATTTATTTACCTATCTGCCTATTTATGTATTTATTTACTTATAGAGCTTCTGTAAAACATCACATTTCTCCACATTGGGGACAAATGACACTCTATCTGTCTACCTATCTATCTGAATCTTTGATATAATAAGGAAGCACACTATTAGCGTCTCTTTCTGATTCATTGGTGACATTGTTTATAGTGAATACAACTCATTAAAAAATATTTAAAAAATGCTCACTTTCTAAACATTTTTCCCACCCAAATGCCGAATCAACTCTAGCATCATAGACAGCGTTAGAATTACTTGTGCACCCCATGATCCTGCTGGAGAAATGTCTGATTCAAACCACCTCCCTTTTACTTATGCGACACCTGAAAAAGCCTAATGTGTTTTTTAAGTTATCTTTTCTCCCTCCTGATATTTACCAATTGCAGTTAGTGTGCTGAAAGAGGGGCCTCCTGGCATTTTACTACTATAGTTTAACAGAGTCGTCAGGGTTGGTGCCATATATTTGCCAGCACAGTGTTCTTGCCCTTTCTGGCTCAAATAAAGCAGCACATAATGTCATAGACACTGCAAGCATATTTTTATTTCACACTGCAGCACAGTGTAAATGAGGGTGGTCCATATGATAACCTATCAATACAATACATCACGTATCAATAAGGCTTTTTGAAATACAGCATAATAACAAATAAATGCTTTACATTGTGTTATGTGTTGCTTTTTATAAAATATAAAGACAATGGTTTTACCTTAAAGTAGTGAAAAAAGTAACTGATTAATACTTTAACAACTTTACTAATAGACACAAAATAAATACTAACTTGTTATAATTTAGATTTGTGCTAGGGATATCAGCAATTAATGTTTGTTCAGCTACATGTCAGATTATTTCACTTCTGGGAGCAGAATAGATGCCTTCAGAGAAAAAGAGGGGTCTATACATATATTTGATTGTGCAATTTCTCATTGCTGACTGTTGGGTGCTGTGAATACAAAACCAGCACATCTACAATGGTCTATCCCATGCAAAGCAGGCGTGCTACTTGCGAGTTCAAACCTACCATATCAGCAGCAGTAGCAAGCCAAAACCACAAAGAGGGTCTGTACAGTTACAAAAGTACACCTTTTACCAATGAACATGGCAGTGTAGAACCTTTACAGTTAATCAACTTATTTTGAGATGCTTCACAAAGAGGATACAAAAGCTAAATACTCCATTATCCAAAATAAATAAACTTGCACTTACAATAACCTTTTGCCTGTGGTGACAACTAATAGTTGTACAACAATAACATGTCACTATATGCTAAAGAATAAGATGTGAAAATAGTTTTATTACAGGCACAAAATGATAGCCTTGGTTGAAAAACCTAGGGAAAGTGGTTGTGTGTTAATGATAATCATCATTGTCTACTAATATACCTGCTCCAGAAAGTTGCAGACTCATAGATTTAAATGGACTGCAGCCTAATCATTTTGAGGAGATATCTGAGCATTCCCGGAACATCAGTGCTGTCAGAGGTGGTGTTCACTTGCTGGCCTAACTTAACAGGCTGTGCATATGGCTGACACCTAAGCATCAGTTGATCTTCTCCTGTTTCTAAAGAGACAGTTTGGTATGTGTTTTTATCTAATGTGAAAATGAATTGTTACACGCAAACCTTTTCTTTGATATTCATCCCTGTATTGTTTTCTGTTTTATTAATCAGGGTGTCACTTTTAATATTTAACAGTTACTAAGAGATCAAAGAGGTTTGATTATCAGTTATGAAATGGCTTCTTTAGCTTTTCTATTTTGTACATTTTATCAATAGAACAATTATAAACTAACATTTTTTTTTAATTCAATGAATTTACCTAATGGCTGCTATATGCAGGTACATTTCACATTGTTTATACTAGCTTAAAAGCATAATCATAAATGTATGCTGTATGTATGATAAAAAGAAGTGAGCTGCAAATACCATGATAGCATAACATTCTGAAACATACATGATGCAATGTCAGTCTGCTATTTGCATACCTTTTGGATTGGAGGAAAACTGGTGTGCCCAGGGATAAATGAGCACAGACACAAAGAGAAAATGAAAATATTAAGTATACTTTTCTGAGGTATCTGTAAACCATTGATAAAATAAGTAGGCTAATAATGCAATTCTTTACAGTACTGTATTGTCTGGTGGTTATTAGGACAACAGAAGTATGTGTGACCCTTATGTCTTTGTGTTACTCAGATTTTTTTCAGACGGCAATTATGGCTAAATGGTGAAACTAAAAGGCTTTGTGTAAGGACAACTGAAAAAGAATACATTAAACAAAGCAGTTCTAAACATACTAATGCCATAAGAATATCTTTTTGTACCTGCAGATTAATGAAAGCAGAAGATACAATCCTGTATGTACAGTAATTCCTTCTCATCTTTTAAATAGAACTTGCTTGGTAGGCCATTTTGCAAATGGTCATTTATGGGGACCAAACATTAACTGTTCCTTGGGATAGTTTGAAAGGCTTACTTTTAAAACAAACACCAAAGCCAGGTTCACCAGTCACAAAAACACCAATTGGGCAAACTCATTTTTACAAAACTAGGGTTAAAGACCGCAAAACAATACAGATAATAAAAAGGAAACTAAACAGTAAAAAGCGTAACAGCAAAGGTAAATAAATAATAGAACTAAATAACTACCAGCTTGAATTCATAAGAGGAAGATCCTGCCAAATCAATGTTAATGTTTTTGAAAATAAAAAATACAGTATTAGAAAATTTCCTGTGGTATGTGGTGATTTATTAGACTGAATACAGTTTTGGTCTAAGGTGTAATTTGGAAACTAGAGGTTATTGGCAGCATGTGAAACTCAATTTTATGTTGGTTAATAGATTCAAGATAAAGAAGCAACATTTGAAAAGGATTTAAGGGTTAAGTAAGGGTTAAGGCACAACCTCCCCATCATCTAGCTAAGGTGTATAAGGAATTATAAAGGCAAGTAATGGTTATGTTGTAAAGGTAGTTATATTAAAAAAATATATATATACTGTATATATATAATTCAAGGGATATTATACTCGCTTGCTTGTGAGACCCCTTCTGTGTACTCCTGTGGTCACCATACAAGAATAGCATCTCTAGGAACTTTAGAGGCGAAAAACTATGTGTACCCCTAGACTAGAAAACATTCCCTACTCTGACAGGCTGAGGGAGTTAAACCTCGTTAGTCTTAAGCTGTATGGGAACTTAATCTATCCATCCATTTTCTAACCCGCTGAATCCGAATAGGGTCACGGGGGTCCGCTGGAGCCAATCCCAGCCAACACAGGGCACAAGGCAGGAACCAATCCTGGGCAGGGTGCCAACCCAATCGGCAATCCACCTAACCTGCATGTCTTTGGATTGTGGGAGGAAACCCACGCAGACACGGGGAGAACATGCAAACTCCACGCAGGGAGGACCCGGAAGCGAACCCGGTCTCCTAACTCTGGCAGCAGCGCTACCACTGCGCCACCGTGCCGCCCCGGAACTTAATCTATTCCTTCAAAATTCTCAAAGGCATCAAACGAGGCAGCAAAATTATGTAAGTTAATAGTGTATCACAAACTAGGTAGAAATGATGTGGAAGAATGGCTTCTTTGCAGAAAGAATTGTGAAAATTGGGAAGACACCAGTGTGTCATATCATTAAAATTGAACTCATGGGCAACCTTTAAAAAGTTGTTGAATAAAATTTTTGGATGATATTTTGGGACAATTTAGCTGTCAGCTTGATGGACCAAATAGTAAGTGTGCAAACAAGAGAATACTGTCTTATTACATAAAACCATTTGGGGAGGAAAAAGTCACTAGCGCATTTCAGTAAATAATTTTCCTGTGTTGTTTTAACAGACTCTTTAATTAAATACCAATACCAAAAACATATTTCAGAACTATTAACTTTCCTACTATAAACACTTTTATTACATAGTCTTAGAATCAGTCTTTTTTTTTTTTTACTCATTTTTAGGAAAGTCTTCGTTTAAACTCAGTTCTTTTTTTGACCTAATGCTTAGGCTTTGGTTTTATGTGATGCTGTATTAAAATAACAAAGTTCAGGAAAAGGATGGAGCTTGAAAACACTTAGCACAGTCAAACAATGATTCGTGCTGTTGCCCCAAGTTTTATGCAGTCTTTGTCAAACTTGAACCTTTTGCCTTGTCCATGTGTGTTTTCACCACGTTGCAAAGACATGCATGGTAGATTAATAGCCCATCTAATAATTGCCTGATGTTTAAATCCAGACAGGGTACTGCCGCCTGCCACATGCAGTACGCATAGGCGGTTGCTCCCAATTGTTTATGGACAACCATTTTTTAGTCTGTGTAATCCCTTTGCAGGTCTTGGGATGCCAGCTAGATGGCAGCAGGTGTACTGTAGTAACATGTCATAGATCAGGGGTGGGCAGCGTCGGTCCTGAAGGGCCGCAGTGGCTGCAGTTTTTTGTTCCAACTCAGTTTCTTAATGAGAAGTCGGTTATTGCTGATGAAGCACTTATTGCACAAGTGAGATTTTGAGGCCTCATTTTAGTGGTCTCACTTGTTTAATTTCCCCACCCTTACTTGCTTATTTCAGTGTTAAACAGCTGCATTCATGGATTTTAATGGCTCCTTATTGGCCATATGTTGCAAATAACAAAGGAGCCAGCAGTTCTCCATCTGACTTGTTTCCATTTACACCTGTGGGGATTCATCTTGCACTGCATCTGGTTTAATAAAACAGTTAATATTACAGACTGACATTCATCCATTTTAGGTTTCAAATCATTTGGATGATATCCATGGAATGGAAAAACTCTACAATACACAAACCTAACATTGCAAACTAATAAAGCCATAAGATTAGGTCTGAAATTGGCAAGGATTGGTTTTTAATTAAGCAGTTGGGTTGGAAAGAAAACCTGCAGCCACTGCGGCCCTCCAGGACTGACATTGCCCACCCCTGCCATAGATGGAACTTTTAGTTTTCTGCATTCCAGACATGCTGACACTGAGAATGAAGCACATACTGACTAAAGAGTTTAATTTAGCGTTGGAGTGTTGTAGAAAACTGGCCTCCCTGTAAAGGCACACACTAGCATAAACAGAATCTCCTGACTCCAAGCAGCAGGCTAATCCACAAGAGAAGTGGTACACAGTTTTCTACAATGCTATCTATTTTTCATATACAGAGTAATTTGGGCTATGGATCACATAGTTTTTGCATGCAGTATGAGCCGGGATTGTATTTCCTCTTTACATTTTAAAAGAAAACATCAAATATAGTATGGAGAGAGTACTGCTGAAGCCTAAAACTAAATGTCTCTCTGGATATTTTGTGAAGTTAAACAGCACAAGTGTATTTTGTGTCACTGTTTTATTAACCAGCCTTGGGATTCACAGTATCCATTTGTTTAATTGTAATATTTGATTTTTTTTCCGTATGTTTGTTCAAGTCCTGTTTGGAAAAAGTAGAATTTTATTGTAGGTGTGCAAGACCTTTTAGGAGTACAGTAATCCCTCCTCGATCGTGGGAGTTGCGTTCCAGACCCCCCCGCGATAGGTGAAAATCCGTGAAGTAGAAACCATATGTTTGTATGGTTATTTTTATATATTTTAAGCCCTTATAAACTCTCACGCACTGTTTATAAATATTCCCTGCACAGTTACACAGCATAATCACTTTGTATTCTCTTAGATATTAGGTAAGATTAATTGAAATTATGTATGTAAACACACTGTTTATATACAGTAAAACCTAAATATTATTTTAAAGATATTGAGTGTCTCCGATATCACATATGTTACAGCCATTACGATAGACAGGCCACTAGCAATAAATATGTACAATGCAAGAAAAATTGTATACAGGAAATGTGTGTACAGTGACACTAAACGTACGTACATGTACTAAGTACTGTAAGTAGAAAATTAATTATGGTTACTCACCAACAATGACACAATGACTTGTCCGATAACAATGAGTTTAGTTTTACTGCACAACAAAGGAGAGCGTTACAGCCCTGCCGTTGTTCTTCTTCTGGCAGTCTTCAATCCAAATCCCTAAAGCAGATTCCATCCAGATTACTGTCTTATTACATCCACTTACAACTTGTTTTGCTCCCTGGTTAAAGGACACTGTGGCCGTAGATCTTATATTCCTTTCCTACTTTTTAAATAAAAGAATCGTTGCCTCATTGATGCTGTAATGGCGTCCTACAGCGGTGTAGCTTTTCCCTTCCTTCAACATATCCAAAACATTTACCTTTTCACCAATCGTTAACATCTTCCATTGGCGCTTAAGCAAGGCCCCTGAAGCAGTAGCAGGAGCAGATCGTTTTGGAGCCATAATGAAGGACTTGACTATGCACAAAGATAAACACAAAAGAGCACAAAAGTTAACTTTTTACACAGCGAAACACGTTGATGCTGAATGAGCGAGACGAGACTTCCTGGTTAACACCGCATTCAGCACACAGGAACTTAACTGTGTGCTCTGATTGGTTAGCTTCTCAGTCATCCGCCAATAGCGTCCCTTGTATGAAATCAACTGGGCAAACCAACTGAGGAAGCATGATGTACAGGAAGTAAAAAGACACATTGTCCGCAGAACCCGCGAAGCAGCGAAAAATCCGCGTTATATACTTAGTTATGCTTACATATAAAATCCGCGATAGAGTGAAGCCGCGAAAGTCGAAGCGCGATATAGCGAGGGATTACTGTATGTATCAGTCACCTTTTGTTTATAATTATTCAGTTAATATTTTTAACATCAATCAAAGTAACAGGAACATAATTTTTTTGTTAATGTGTGATTTATCAGAAAATTGCATGTAAACATTTCTTTTACAATTTGTTATTGTAATGTCTTTGGTCAATGGTGTCTAATTAGTGTGTTCTATTCTCACTCTAGGAAGCAGTGTAGATATTCACATGACCTCAGTTCAGATCACAACTACAATGTGCTGAAAGCGTATCATCTCACTGAACTGCATGAAGATGAACTTTTTCTTCTATTGCTTCAGAATGATCCATCCCTCCTCCCAGAGGTAAAAAAAAAAAATATTTGTCTAAAAAGTGATTACAAAAAAATGTCGGTTACATAGTTAGGTTAACATGTCTCAGAACACATGATCTTCCATGACTGTGAAGCGTACATAACTTAATTGTTTTGAATTAGTTAACTGCATTGTGTTTTAGTTGTATTAGTGGACATTACTATAGGCACTTCCCCACTTCAGGAACTTCTGTTTCAGGAAACAAAGAGTTCTTGCACAATGTAGGTACTGTATTGAGTCACTTGTGGTCCCTGGCCAATTTTGTGTGTTGTGTTTCCACTGCACAACAGGAACTGTAACCTTTATACAAAATATGTGACATGTAAAGAAGAACGATGTGGTGTGAATTGAGGCATGCTCGGCAGTTCACAGTGGACCCCACTTACTGCCTCAATGCAGTGCATGGTACAGCACAGCAGGGCCCCCCACTTGCTTTGAAGAGCGAAGCAGTTGTGACCTCATGGGGGAAATAATTGCTTTGATGCAGCTATCGAAGAGTGGTGTGTTGCAAAGTGCAGTATGATCGGGAGTTCTTATTGCTTTGAATCGATTGTGACTTCACAGGGGAAATTATTGCTTCAGTGTGATGTATGATGTGAGCACACCCGGGAGGTGATATTTAGTGCTGTATGATCAAAGCACTTGGGATTTCACTGGGGCATTTCTAGAGTATGCTGGTCAGTTGATAAGAATAGCGTCCAGCATGCAAAAACATTTGTTGGTATTTCTATCAGAACCACTTTTACTATTATATCCTTTTTTTCTTTCAGTTTTTTCAGTTTTTCACAACACTGCTTTGTGCTGTGGTTAATCCCCAATTCAGAAAATGTGATGACATTTTTCAAGGCTTAGGTGATCTTGAACAGAAATCTACAACTGCCTTAATAGATTTCAGAAACAGTCATGAAAGTCTGTTTACTTGTTTTTCAAAGTTGCTTATTGAATAAAAGTATGAAAACTGGACAGACTCAGATATCGGTGATCTTACCATTAAACTTGCCTGCTAGATTCTGCAGCAGACCATCCACTTCACAATGGCTGTTTTTCACAGGCAAAAGTAGCAACACTCAGTCAGTTTATGCTTAAGTTGTTGTGAAATGAACAGTGCCTCACTGGGAGAAAATTGAACGTTTGAACTATTGCAACTTTTAGAAGCAGTAAAAAATGCAGATGCATATGCCTTTTGTCCAGTTCTCCATTTATTGTTTTATTTATGTCTCAAGTGCACCACTATGTAAAGGTATAAATCCCATTCATCAATTTTCTATTTGCTCTCCTAATTTTGAGTTACAAAAGCCATACGAACACATTCGCACAGGGCTAATTTACAGTTGACCTAACCTGCACATTTTTGGGATCTGTGCACTCTGAGAGCATCTGTGAAGATGTATGGGTCGGAAACATACTATATTAATACAGGCAACCTGATTGAAACCCAGGAGTCTACAGTTGTGAGGCTGTAAGACTGACCACTGCACAACTTTGCTGTGCTGGCTTTATTATATATTTATTGTACATGCTTAGAACAACTTACACATAGATAATAAGTTGCTGCCTTTTTTTGTGTGGAATCTGCTTCACATTGCCAGTAGTGATATTTGATGTGGTTCATTAACATTAACGGTTCAGCAGTTGTATGCTAAAATCACCTAACCTGCAGCAAGGCATTGACTTTGAACAGATTAGCAGCAGACAGCAACCAGATAATGGATTTAAACCCAGAACACTATATCCATTAGGTAGCAATGCCAGCCACTAGGCCACCAGGCCCATTTGGTAATTAATGTCTTTGATTAAGTTTCAGCTATCTTTCCATAGATTCGGAAATAATCCTGAGAGGGTGATTAACTTTTGTATGAAAATATGCTGACAGTAAACCCCACTGCTCATACTACAATAAACATTATTAAAAACAGGTGGATCAATGTAATGTTATAACTGTCAGAGCTCAGCACCTTAATGGCGTTTATTAGTTTACTTGTAAGAATTTACTTTCTTGTTAATTATCTTTGCATATTTTCACTTAAAAAATGAAATTTATAAACCACAGGTAACATTGCAAATGAGGATGTTTTAAATGATGGTTGCTTCAATGTCATGTATGTATCATTTGAGAAACACCGACAACTGAAACTTAAGCTCAGACAAATGAATCCATTTCAGTTAGTACAACATAAATACCCTGGTGAAATATCTTACAGACTGAAGTTTCATACTTCACTGCTGTATCTTGTCAATGTTGATATGTGAAACTAATAACATGTTCAGTTATTTAAGCGGTTTCCCTTTTAAAATTGCTTGAAACAGCAAAGATCAACTGTCTTGGTGCTCTGAGACTCCTGGTTTATGTGATTCTATTGGTCACATATGCCAAAATGTTATAGATAAATCATTGGCAGTGTAAAATAGAATTCTTATGTGCATCATGTTTTTATATATATATTACTGTATATATTATGTTATTGTTAATATATATACATATATATTTATTAACAATAACAATATAAAATATATATATACAGTATAATATATATATGTGTATATATAATATGTATGTGTGTGTGTGTGTATATATATATATATATATATATATATATATATATGTATAAGATGCTGCAGATGTTCTATCAGACAGTTGTGGTGAGTGCCCTCTTCTACACGGTGATGTGCTAGGGAGGCAGCATAAAGAAGGACGCCTCACGCCTGGACAACCTGGTGAGGAAGGCAGGCTTTATTGTAGGCACAGAGCTGGACAGTTTGACATCCATGGCGGAGCAACGGGCGCTGAGCAGGCTCCTGCCAATCACGGAGAAACCACTGCATCCACTGAACAGGATCATCTCCAGACAGAGGAGCAGCTTCAGCGACAGACTGCTGTCACTGTCCTGCTCCACTGACAGACTGAGGAGATCATTCCTCTCCCACACAATATGACTCTTCAATTCCACCCCAGGTGGGGGGGAACATTAACATTATACAAGGTTATTGTCTGTTATACCTGCATTTTTATCACTCTTTAATTTAATATTGTTTTTTTATCAGTATGCTGCTGCTGGAGTATGTGAATTTCCCATTGGGATTAATAAAGTATCTATCTATCATTTTTTATGTTCAGCAGTTTTTCCATCCTTTTATTCCATCAGGTCACCCTTTCCCACTAAACTGTCTGACTTTTGAATTCTGTATTATAGGTGTGTGTTCACTATAACAAAGGAACAGGGCCATATGGAGCCTGCACCTTCAAGGCAAGTTGTACCAAACTTCACATCTGCCACCATTTTGTTCAAGGCGACTGCATATTTGGCTCCAAATGCAAGAGGCTACACGGCATAGATGCAGATGGCCGTAAATTATTGGAAGACCGGGGACTCAGTGGAGAGATTATTCATGACTTGCCACTTTTATACACAAATATTTACGATTTAAAAAATAACAGCAACAACCGCATAAATGGTGAGTGATACAAGATTCAAAACCTAATCAGGAGTTAATATTTGGAACAAATGTTAGTCATTCTGGATCTCAGTGTATTTATAATGAGTGTTAAGACTTTTAACTCTCTGGGGTTACTGGGAAAATTTAATGCCAGCACTGCGACATTAATAATGATTTTTGTTTTAACTATATAATATATGTTATCTTCATTACTTACTTCATTACATTAAAATAAACAAATTAAAAACTACACACTGAATACAACAAAACAAAGTTGTGAACCAAAAAAATAAGGGTTATTAGCTCTGCCAGTCTGTACAGTATTTTTTTTATTTCATCATTTACTGTTTTGCTTCCTCAGTCCTGTTGCTCTGTTTTAACTTTATTTTGTTTCCTTCAGTTTGTGCATTTTCAGCATTGGTAATAGACAAATAAAAGTTATATACAGAGAGTTACTGTATTTTGTAGTATTGTTGACATAATAAAGCACAAGTATACTAAGAAATGAATGGGAGACATAGTATGTGCAGTCATTCAGCTGTACACACAGATACAAATATATGTACTTTAATATTTACAAATTACTTATTTTCTAAAGACAAATAGAAGAATAATATTCTAAGTATTTGTTATAAATTTATTAGTCTTATGAAACTGTATTTCTTTTTTTCCCACCACATCTTAAAAAAAAAAAAAAGATCGAATACAGCAGACATCCACAGAAAATTCATCAAATAATGAAATCTGCTTACATTACCTCAGAAGACTCTGCAGCTTTCAAGGTCTGTATTTTTTGTTTGTATATTTAGAGATCCCAGAGCAGGAATGTGCCTCAGTAGGTACAGGTTTTTGTTCCAGCTCAGTTTCTTAATGAGAAGTCAGTTCTTGCTGTTAAAGCACTTATTGTCCAAGCAACATTTTTCTGTTTCATTTTTAATTAAGCTTGTTAAGATTCCCCACCCTTAATTGCTTATGTTGGTCTTGAACAGCTGCATTCGCAGTTTTAATAGTTTCTTATTAGCAGTAAGATGCACATGACAAAGGAACTAGTGGTTCTCCATTGTTGCTATTTACTATCTGCTTTAATGAACTATTTGGAAGGAAACTGAAGAGAAAAAAGTGTAAGACAGAATTACTCATCTACTGCATACTACAAGTCATTTGGGTGATACCTTAGGGAAGGTTACTATATAGTACAATACAAAAATGACCTGACATGGTAGAATGAAACAATATTAAGCTGTAACATTTAGAAACATCACCTAATGGCAATTAAAGAAGCAATTAGATTGGAACAAAAGCCTGTATGTATGTGTGTGTGTGTGTGTATGTATGTATGTGCATCACTTTTTCCACATTTTGTTATGTTACAGCCTTATTCCAAAATGGATTAAATTCATTTTTTTCCTCAGAATTCTACACACAACACCCCATAATGACAATGCGAAAAAAGTTTACTTGAGGTTTTTGCAAATTTATTAAAATTTATTTAAAATAAAAAAACTGAGAAATCACATGTACATAAGTATTCACAGCCTTGCTTGCTCAATACTTTGTCGATGCACCTTTGGCAGCAATTACAGCCTCAAGTCTTTTTAAATATGATGCCACAAGCTTGGCACACCTATCCTTGCCAGTTTCGCCCATTTCTCTTTGCAGCACCTCTCTGGCTCCATCAGGTAGGATGGGAAGCGTCGGTGCACAGCCATTTTAAGATCTCTCCAGAGATGTTCAATTGGATTCAAGTCTGGGCTCTGGCTGGGCCACTCAAGGTCATTCACAGAGTTGTCCTGATGTCACTCCTTTGATATCTTGGCTGTGTGCTTAAAGTTGTTGTCCTGCTTAAAGACGAACTGTTGCCCCAGTCTGAGGTCAAGAGCGCTCTGGAACAGGTTTTCATCCAGGATGTCTTTGTAGATTGCTGCAGTCATCGTTCCCTTTATCCTGACTAGTCTCCCAGTTCCTGCCGCTGAAAAACATCCCCACAGCATGATGCTGCCACCACCATGCTTCACTGTAGGGATGGTATTGGCCTGGTGATAAACGGTGCCTGGTTACCTCCAAACGTGACGCCTGGCATTCACACCAGAGAACCTTTGTCTCATCAGACCAGAGAATTTTGTTTCTCATGGTCTGAGAGTCCTTCAGGTGCCTTTTGGCAAACACCAGATGGGCTGCCATGTGCCTTTTACTAAGCAGTGGCTTCCGTCTGGCCACTCTACCATACAGGCCTGATTGGTAGATTGCTGCAGAGATGGTTGTCCTTCTGAAAGGTTCTCCTCTCTCCACAGAGGACCTCTGGAGCTCTGACAGAGTGACCATCGGGTTCTTGGTCACCTCCCTGACTAAGGTCATTCTCCCCCGATCGCTCAGTTTAGATGGCCGGCCAGCTCTAGGAAGAGTCCTGGGGCCTCATGTATAATGGCGTGCGTAGAACTCGCACTATAACATGGCGTAAGCACAAAAGCCGAAATGTGTTTACGCACAGAAAAATCCAGATGCAGGAATCTGTGCGTACTCCAACTTCCACGTTCTTCCGCTACATAAATCCCGATCAGCGTGAAAACTAACGCTCGTGCACGCGCATTATGTAACACCCTAAATCCTCCCAGAATTACGCCTATTTGAATATGCAAATTAACATAAATCGCCCTTAAGCACAGCCTTCTGTGAAAAGACAATGGGAAAAGCACAGGGGAAAATATAAGAATTTCAGCGAATACCAAGTGGAGGCAAATGAAAAACATACTATTTGTTCAAATAAACCGTGGTATAATCAACAAAAGGAAGTTGATCGAGTGACATAGCGTTTTGGAGAAACTTGAAAGCTCACATTCACAAATCGCACAGTGCCAGAAATAAAAAAGAAGTCACATATCAAAGTTGCCGTGAAAAGCCGAGTTGTAAGCCCACTGTCTGAGTGTCATATGAAAGCTTATTAGGGTACAGAGAAAAAAGGCACACAGTGAGGAAAAAGCACGAAATGTCAACTTCAATCTCGACATTTCCACTTTAATCACGTAGTTTATTTTGTCATTAAAGTAGAACATCATAAACTTCATCTTAAAATCGTTTAATTAACCAGTTTCTCAAATCACATCGTAATTAAAGTAGCACGTTAAATGCTTTGTTTTGTATTTGATCTTCTATGTGCTTTATGTGTGTGAATCACTACTTGCTTTTTAAACCGGCTCTCTTCCTCCAACTGGACACAGAATCAATTACATTCGTAGTATTACAGTTCTCTGAATAACTAAAATACTGAGATGTATACGTGATATCATTTTCATGATGATAGGAGTTAAAGCACATTATTAAACATGTGTTTCACTTCGATGAAATAATTTATTGCAGCAGTACAATCAGGGGCAGCTCTAGGATAGTGGTGGCACTGGGCAGAGGAAGAATCGGTGGCTCCTTCGCCCGCCCGTCAGTAAGGTAGCTTATGCACAGTGGATGGCTACTTCCGCTGGACACTGCATAGCCGCCTCGTGCTCATGACACAAGCATTTAACTTTTGCCGAAATTTGTCGCTGTGTTTTTAGCTGTGTTGTTATTTTCTCTTTCTGTTTTATATTCAATATATATTGGCGTAGCCGTCACTGCAGTCAGTGCTTTTCTTTCCCCAAGTAACCGATCGCCATACAATCAGCTCTGTAATAGACGTTAAGCCATCTGTAAGCTTAGCACCGATTCTTCAAAACGTTTAAAGAACATTGAAATATCTTTGTAGTACATATTTAATTATTCTATCCTTAACGACACTCCCAGTGAAGAATATAGATTATTTAAATGAAGTTAAAGTTTTATCTTTATAATTTAATAAATATATTTTGCTGAATTTCACCTTATAAATGATATTGTTTCTGTTTCTGAACCGCGAGGTCTGTACAGGAAAAGCTTTGAAACGTTTTGCCGTGGCAGAGACAGCGTGTGCTTAATGCTGTATACCGATAATTCTCTTTCCGATCAGCTGGTGCTGTGATTCACACTCAGATACAGTGATATAAATACTCTGAGTGGTGCAGTGAGAGAAATATTGAAAAAGATGATCTGCTGTGGCAACTCCTAACAAGAGGAGCTGAAAGACGAAGAAGAAGAAGTGAGAGTAACAACGCTAAAGCAGTTATGGTATTTGGAATACTATGGCTGTTCCCTCTACCATTATATTGTTACAAGTTAATTACAATCAGATGCATTACACTAATGAACAATATGCGGTTATTATGGGGTGTTGTATGTAGAATTCTGAGGAAAAAAATGAATTTAATCCATTTTGGAAAAAGGCTGTAACATAACAAAATGTGGAAAAAGTGATGCGCTGTGAATACTTTCCTTTCCGGATGCACTGTATGTGTGTGTGTGTGTGTATATATATATATATATATATATATATATATATATATATATATACAGTATATAGTAAGATCAGCCCGGCTACAGACAGACACACAGACCAACAATGTCTGGAACACACACGTTTATTAATATAAATGTTTTGCACACAACACAGTGCTCCAATATGCCCACACTCAGTCCTTTCTTCTGCCACCTCCACTCTACACTCACAAGCTCCGTCTACTTCCACCCGACTCCGGCTCGCTTGCTGGAGTGAGGTGGCCTCTTTTATACCACACCCTGAAGTGCTCCAGGTGCTCCTTGATCAAGTTCCAGCAGCACTTCCGGGTGTGGCGGAAGTGCTGCAAGGGAATCCGGTTCCTCTACTGATAGCATTTCTGGGTGTGGCGGAAGTGCTGTAGACCACAGCTCCGGAACTGTCCAGGCACCCCCTGGTGGTGGCCAAGGGCTTGCGCAGGATGGCGCTTCTAAGCTCCAGTCCTGTGGCCCCGATGTAAACCAGGGGGGCTGCCCTCTCGTGTCCCGGGAGAGGAACTGCTGGTGATATGTCCACTCCCCTGGCCCTCTCTTCAAAAGGACGTCCCAGCAGTCTATCACTATATATATATATATATATCTCTATATATATATATATATAATGCAAAATTCACTCACTCATCGTTAAAACACTATTTTCCATTTAGCTAAAAAGCTGGAATTTGGCAACATGGTACAATTAGGGCAGTAGGTATCCACTAAGAAAGGAGATTTCAATATATCAGTATTTAGAGGTAAAAAAAGGAACCCACACTAGAAAAATAAATACACCAAAATCTTAAAAATGTTTTGATTGAAATTTGGTGACACTTTAAAAAAAAATTAAATTACATGTCTTTTTTTATTTACTGATGCATGCTGTAGCAAGTGGTACATTATATGCACTGCATTCCTTTTTTGTCACAGCACTGACAAGTGACCACACAGAGAAATGGGGTGTGCTGGTTTGTGCAAATAAAGGCTCTGCAGAAGTAAAGTGAATGGAACAAAGTTTGGTGAGCCTGAAAGAAGACATGTTTAGCAAGGCCATAAAGCTCAAGTTCTTGATGGGCACTGTGGATGTGAGAGTTGCCAATTTCACAGAATTGATCCAGTACAATATGTCTTACGCTTTCCCAACTCATCTTATCTGCATGTTTGTGGCAATTGCCAATGTGTGCAGTGCATAGCTCCACATGATTTCATCAGTGCTTGGAAAATTTAATTAAGAGTATTGACAACCGCAGAGTGTCGTCAGAGGTGGCAACTAATGCATTTTTTTTTCTTCAACCACTTCTGGATAACAATTTCATTGTCTTGGCTAATTATAGCATTTATCTTTGAATCAGTCATTTTGTTCATCTTCAATTGTAATTTTTCTACAGTTTATTTTAATCTTTCTAAAGAAATGTCAATATTAAAATTAACTTTTTAATGTTGTGGATTGGTAGTGAATTTTCTGTCCTGCAGGAGGATTTAAAAGCTGTTCTGATATCAAGTTTGACTGTCAAGCAGAAAAAGTAAAGCATATTTGTTGGTAAGATTTCTTGCACCTTTTTCAATCTTTATTAACACAAAGTTCATTGTCTTTCCAGAGAATTGCATTCGAGTCCATTTCCATTTGCCTTACAAGTGGGAAGTTTATGATGGGTCAGCATGGAAAGACCTTCCAAACATGGAAGATATTGAAATGGCTTATTGTAACCCAGAAAATAACAGAAGGTATTCTTAGGATGTACTGCTGATGTGTAATTTAAGTGCTATGTATACAGTCTTCATAAAATGTGAGCTAATACTGACCATGAGTACAGGTCCAGAAAATTCAACAGATACCTTATTATTTAAATAAAAATAAAAATGTTTGTTAAGGTTTTTTTCCAGTGCTTTGATCAAGATTTGAACCCAGGTTTCTTGTCACAGTGACTAATACTGATATAATTAGGATTGATAGCCAATTTTAAATCTTATAAATAATACATAAAACTTTATTAAAAATGTGCATAGCAAAAGGCTAATTGGTGAGATAAACATTTTTAAACATTTAACAAACCAACAGCATATTGTTGTACCATCCATCCATTATCCAACCCGCTATATCCTAACTACAGGGTCATGGGGGTCTGCTGGAGCCAATCCCAGCCAACACAGGGCGCAAGGCAGGATGTATTTTTGTACCATGGTTTGCATTTTCAAATAGCTTATTATTCTAAAAAGATAATAAATGTACTAATATATTAGCCATTCAGAAATAGATAACGTCATTTACAACTTGGCTTAAAACAAAAAACAAAAGGCTTCAACATACAATTGTCTCAGTGATGCACAGTACTGCCACTGTAATTTTCAGAAGAGTACTCCTAACATTGAAGAGAGAGAATGTTTTCAGCATTAATATATTTTGTGTTAGAGTAATAAGATAAATCAATCAGTCCATCCACCTTCTTAACCTGTTTAGTACAATGTCACAGGAAGCCAGAACATGTTTCAGCAGCACAGGACATCCATCCATCATTCAGCCAGCTATATCCTAACTACAGGGTCACAGGGGTCTGCTGGAGCCAATCCCAGCCAACACAGGGTGCAAGGCAGGAAACAAACCCCGGGCAGGGCACACACACTCCAACTACACACACTTGGGACAATTTGGGATCGCCAATCCACCTAACCTGTATGTCTTTGGACTGTGGGAGGAAACCGGAGCACCCGGAGGAAACCCACACAGACACAGGGAGAACATGCAAACTCCATGCAGGGAGGACCCAGGAAGCGAACCCGGGTCTCCTAATTGTGAGGCAGCAGCGCTACCAATGCGCCACCGTGCCATGATGGGATGCCAATCCGTCATAATACATGTCATTGAAATGTGGATGGAAACAGCAATAGCCAGAGAATGCCCACAAAGAGATAAGGAGATCGTTTTGGCCTCTCAGACAGTGATTATGGCGCCATTCAATTCTGAGTCCTTGATGTTGATAGATAGCACTAGCCACTGTGCCACCATGAAACACTACATGAAAGAAAAATTAACAAATTAAACCACAAGATGAAAAATATGTACTTTAAATTTCGATTTGGGATTAATAAAATTTATATTATCTAATCTAAAATCCTACCTTGAGAAATTCCAGAACCCTTCCCATACTCCAGTATATCCCAGTTTCTGGTTGTTGGTGTTAATGTTGAGATCAGAAGCAAGCATGCTAAAAACAATATACTGAAATATCTCAAAGGTATTTTGCTAATAACATTTCTTTGATGTATTCATCAGTGTTGTGCCAACACAAGTTAAGTTTTTCTCTTTTTCCATAAATTATTAGATGCATTCAGTTCTGTGCAATGACCTTGGAAGAAGCTGAATATGTTATTTACAAATAAGAAAATAATCCAACTGTCTGTGCACATAAAAGATAAATGCATGGAATAACCTATCTTTTTCAGAAAGAACTCCAAGTCATGGAGAGCATATGCCCTTTGCAGATCTGAAGCTCACTTATGAACAGCAGAAATTATTCTGCTGCCGTGCCTATAATAATGACCTGTATTTCTCTGTAGAGGACACACATGAACACAACACTACAACATTGTGCAGTTAATGTGCCTTCCTTCAGTCTTTTAATAGAGACTGTAAACCAACATTCAAAGCTATCCAAGTGCATTTCTACTTTTGGGTCTTATTTGTTATTTTAATATGTATTACGGGAAATGAAGGAGAGTGCAGTAATTGATTTCAGTAGAGCTGCAATTTTTAAAGAATTCATTTCTCACAGACCTGCATGTTCCAGGTTTGTTTTTTTACCAAATAAAAAAAAAAAGATTCCATACAAACAAAAAGTTTATTATGCTGTATGTGATAATAAGGTTATGACAAAAAAAAACTAATACCAGCAGCATACTTTCATTTTAGTGTATTGTTATGATCATCTGCTGTAAACGTTTACCTTATACTGCACAGTTGCTCAGACATGAACCTTTGTGTATTGTTTTTTCTTTGTGTCCTAACTATTATACATTTAAACAAACATTGCCTCCACTACTAACCAATACAGAGATACCTGGTAGGTCCTAAAGCTATTTATCTGTTAATAGCACATACATTGCTTAATGTTTCTGAGGACAGATGTGAACTGAAAGAAAGAAAGAAAGATAAAGAAAGAAAGGTAATTTGACATTGTTGTTCCTTATTGGCTGTGGCCATTGAAAATACAGTCTTTTTTTTTTTAAAACTGAAAACACTTAAATTCTATTAACTTGCCTAACCAGGAACTTTTTCTATGAGACCAAAGATTCAGCTACATTAACAACAGTTAAAATATGAGAGCTTAAGTGTCAAGGAAACAGTGAAAAGATATTGTTTAAATGTACCATAAATAGTGCAAAAATGTTATCAGTTAGGTACAGTTTTCCAAAGTGGTCTACACTGTCTAAAGATTCATACATAGCAACAATTTGCACTGTCCATAGAAATACAAGTACTGCTTACCCTCTAATTTGCAACCTCACAAAAATATTTTGGATTGCTTTGTATAATTTCATGTCTAAAATTTGTTCCTTCCTTAACATTTTTTCACGAATTGTTTTGTCACTAGGTACAATAAGAACTGCAGATCAGCTTTTGTGTTAAACTACACTGAAAAAGACACAGCCAAGTTCCTATATTGCATGACACTAGTGAGAAACATTTGAGTTATACAGAGTTTTCTATAATCTTGTTAATGTATGTTTACGAGAGCTAGTCCAAAGGTTTATATTAACCTTTAAAATATAGGATTATTGGTAAAAAGAATTCCAATTGTCTAATCAGTTGTGGTGTATTTAAATTGTAAAAAGTTTTATTATTTAATAAGATGATCCCATTAGGATAAACAGGTGACAGGCTCTATCATAACTGCTGATGAGTAAAAGAATAAAAAGAATTACATGATTCTGTCGAACTCACTATTTGCACCCTCATCTGATCATTAAAATGTCATCATTTTAAATGCTTACACAGCCAGGATTTAAAGACAATGCCAGTATGAAGGCATACATTTATTGGACAAAATGCAGAAAGATGGAAATGGAAAATAGATTTTAACATGTTAATATGTAGGTCTTGGTTCTATTTTTTTTTTGTGCTTCTGCATCATTTATTACAAAGTTACAGTGCTTAATTATATGATGAAATACATTATTTATAGAAGAGTATGTGATTATTTAAAAAAAAAAAGACTGAAATGCTTGAACTGCTTTCCTTCAAAGTTCTGCTGATTTGGTTAGCCATAAAAAAGTTGAATGGCTTTGAGTTTCTTATCATTTGCCTGCATGCAGAGAGACAATGACAAGCAGAGGTGTGACATTAGAATGCTAACAGTATAATGTGGAAGGAATTTATAGGGTGGGGCCGGCAAATGGAGGTGAGGTGAGTTTGCTGAACCTTGGGACTGCTGTGTATGTAAAAACTGAAAACGCAAAAATAATTATGCATTGTTGTATATTACCTGTCAAAAGTCCTTGCCTGAATTGAATGAAACACACACTAGTCCAGGTATATACAGAACAGCTGTCCCACAGTGTGCTTGTGGGGTTTTTTCTTTATAAAAAACTTTGTGGAATAACAGAGGATTAACTGTTTATATGGAAGAATGCACCTAAAACAATGACATAGAAATAGAATTCATCCTTTACTTTAATGTAGGCATAAGAAATACTCTGATATTTGATTTGCCATGTCACTTGAACAGACATGCTGTTTTTGATTTTCAGTCTATTAAATGGGATGTCTTTTCTTGAACTCTCTTTGTCAAATGCTAATTGCTCCTTGCATGTTGGGGTGGGTGCAATGGAGGAGGTTATTTTTCTGCAGGATACTAGAAGACTGAAACAGTGTCTGTAATATGATCTTTTGCACCCCTTGGTGATTTAGCTCGTTTTTGCATGATGCAAACATCATAGCTCTTCTTTAAGAACATTTCTAAATAACTGCTCATGCCAATAGACTATAATGGCATCTAGTTTGGCTATTTATGTGAGGTAGGCTGCACTGAAACTAAATTAATATTTTTTGTCTTCTCACTAGATAAATTGGACTGTTTATCATCTAGGAGTTTTAAAAGTCATACTTTGTTCTTGTTTCTTGAAACACTGAAAGCTGTGGACATTTAACCATGTCATCTCCAGACCAGTTCCTTAGGCAATAAGATCATAAAGAATTTCACACCAACTGTTTACCTAATAGAGAGCAGCCAAACCTTAGGCAGCCTCTTTTCACTTCAAAGTGAAGTTATGTATGGAAGCCGCCCAGCTGTATGGTTTAAACTTGCCACAAAATGAATAATTCAACACAAATAAATAAAAGATTATTATTAAATGAACTCAAAACAAAAGGTAAAAAAAATGTAAAATAAAAATAGTAATCAAAAAGATACAGTATTAGGATTATATAATATAACTAGGGGGCTTCTGCCCCCCTGCTTGCTTCACTTGCCCACCCCCAGGTTTGGTTTACCGGATATACAATTTAAAGAGATTGTTATTTTCTTGGGAATTGTTACATATGCATTATTTTCACTTTTTCTTTAAAACTTTTGTGAAAACAATGCCGTACTTGTCCTTTATTTCCGGCCCCGGGCGTGGTTAAATCTCTTTCTTGCAGGACGTATAACGCTGCTCGCGTTGTGAAAGGGGGTGGCTGAACGCACGCTGAGGAGAAGCGGTTGGATCAGCTGCTGGCTTGTTGCTGCTGTTGAGCTGCATATTCTGCTTGTCATGCTGTGTGTCGATCATTTAAAAGCCTGTACAGCAGCTGTCCTTTTGCCACTTCGCGTCTCTGCTGCTCACGTTGTGAACGGGGGTGTAGGGGGGTTTGGCTGAATGCATGCTAAGAAGTAGCAGTCGGATCATCTGCTGGCGAGCTGCATGTTCTGCTTGTTGCTTGTCGTTGTTTTAAGAGCTGGGAGCACATGAAGCGTGTCTGCCAAAGGCATTCCAACAACTGCTAGGTTAGATGTCCGTGAACTTGTTTTAAATGTTGTCCCGCTGCCTTATCTTGTGTGACGTTAAAGTGTCTCTCGTGGGACGTCAAATTTTCTTCCGAGAAGATCACATCTCATCTCCCTTCCAAGATTTTTTTTTTTTATAATAGAGAGATATGAGAAAATATTGCAAGTAAAACAATCATATTTTAGTATAGTAATTCAGCATATTTGAACAGATGGTTCAAAATGTTTTATAGGTATGTGAGATAATAGAGTGCTGCACTAAAGTAAGTTAACTACAGTTGTATTTTTTTCAAGTGACAGGATTTAGTAAAGAATCTTTCTTTAAAAGTAATTCTCACATTTGTGAAAATAAAAAAAAATACATTTGAGTGTCTTTGAAGCAAACTGATGTGATTGTAAACGTTATAGCTGTTTAGTAGGGGGAAAAGAGCTACTATATTGTGTGACCTTAGTTACAGGTACTGTTGAAAATGTTCTGTACTTTTGGTTGTTTTATAAAGCACCTTACAATGATACTTACTGTGAAGTTGCATACATAACTTTTACATAAAAGATTAATAGATTTATAAAATATGCTGCTAGCACTTCTGAAAAATGAAAGTAGCTGTTTCTACTTGCAGTGACGGTTCTCCACAAGTGGACTTTATGAATATGAAGTGTGATTCATGTCCAGTCAGACGCCTTTCCACACCATCTTCAGTAACTAAACCACCACACTATATCCTGACAACAGAGTGGATCTGGTATTATAAGAGTAGTAAAGGGAGATGGACTGAATATGGAAAAACAGTAAGTGAAAAAAATGTCTGTGTAATATAAATTATATATATATGTTGGTTGTAAGTCAAGACTATTTTTCCCATAAGAAATAATGGAAATACCCATAATGCGCTCCGAACCTCCTACAGCAACACTTACATAACATTTTCATAATAAAAAAGGGTTGTATAATGCGCATAATTTACCAAAACACCAATAATTTTTAATGTACTAACCAAAAAGTTATAAAAAGTGCCTAGCCTACCAGAAACAACAATTTCATACTGTACTCACCATTTAATTTGACATCTTTGGGCTGCAGGAAGGGAGGAGGAGGAGGAGAATGAAACGGAAGGTGGTTATTGTTTAGAAGGAGCCTCCTTATGCAAATCTTTTCTTTGTAAAATTGTTGAGATGGTGGATTTCGACATGCTATACATATTAGCGAGATCAGTCACGAACGCCACTCTCATATTTCCGCACAATTTCCTTCTTCATTTCGATTGTGATCGCTGTTTCTCAAGTTAATAATGACAGTAGTCGAGCACTCAGTTCAAAGCTGGCCGTGTTGTGAACTGCTGTATTAATACACTCCAAAGCAAGCCGGTGCTGATTCAGTCTGATGACATCATCATGTGCCGCGCCAGCCCGCTAGCTAACATCCCTTAACAATTGCTTTCTTTACCTTCATTACCTTCTCTTCCTTCCTTAGCAATTATGCGTCTTGCTTGCCATGGTCTTAGTGAATTATATATATATAGACAAATCACTGCACTGACTGAAATTACGTCCACAAACACATGTATCTGGGCTCCGACTGACGCTTACGAACGCTTTCAGCCGTTTGTTTACAATCGCACAAGCGGATGCACGTGACCGCATTCGGGTCATAACGCAACATGTTGGTCGTAAATCAAAACAAAAATTTTGGTTGTTAATCAAGTTGTTCGCATGTCAGGCTGGTCGTATGTCAAGGGTCGACTGTGTGTGTATATATATATATATATATATATATATATAAAGAAAAAATATTTAAATTATAAATGTATATAAATTATTTTATTCTTTGACTTTAGATGTGGGCAATTCTGTCATTTTGATAAACCATGATGTCTGAATGGACATAAATTATGCTTTTTGTTTTTAGAAAGCATGCTGTTTAAAAAAATAAGTAAATAAAAAGCCACATTGATCTCTATTACTGATACTTTTAAATGTCCCTACTAATTACTCAAAATTCATTAACATTTTATTTGAAACCTAATATGCCCAGTTTTCATGGTAGCTTGCTGTGCCACATGTACTGTGTAGAGTCATTGGCTTTTTGAATTCTCCTTTTGAGTATATGCCTAAACTCTTTATATACTCATCACATGTAGAAATGAAAAAAATGTACCAGTCAAAGAAAAAAAAAAAAAGATTTTTTTTCTTTTTATTCCTATACCATTTTTTGGCATACTTAAGGACCTTTTCAAAGGAAAAAGGCACATGAAAGGATAGTAATGAAAAATTATTCTTTGCAATCATTTTAAACAAAAAAAGTTTAGAAATATAATTTGTGGAAAAAATAAGTACAGCCTGCCTTCGATAGCTGCTATTGCCCACTTTGACAGAAATATTTTCTTGGAAGTATTTGTCATCATTTTCTATCAGTCTCCTATATCAACTTGGAGAAATTCTTTCCCACTGCTTCCTACAGAATTGTTTTATGAGTGTCACATTTGAGTACGTTCTTGCATGTACTGCTCACTTTCAGTACTTGGTCTCGTGCAGTAAATATGTAGTTTGCAGGTTTTACCCACATATGTACAGTATGTATGTATATAGGTTGGGAGGCTTTCCTTCCACATGAGAATTTCCAGTCCAGTCAACTTTTTGTCCAGTCGTGTTCCAAAAGCAACTGTCTTCCCACAACTCTGAAGTTGACTAAAATAGTGTCTATAGAATTTAGATCTGTATGTGCACAATCATTTAAATAAAACATTCTAAACCGTCTTCTCATTGCTCTTGTTAGGATGAAAAACAAAAAGTTCATTCATTGACATCGAAAGAGCTGGAAGAAGCATTTCTTGGAGAGAACATGGGTGAAATTGAAGTGTCAAAAGGACATCGGCAGTACATCATCAGTTTTAAAGGTACTTTTTAAAATAAATGGCTCACAGACTAAAGAAATTAGCTAACAGTTATAACCCTTGATCTCTTTCCTAGTAATGGCATTAGTAAATTGCTTGTTATATTTACTGCAGAAGAAAAATAATGACACTTCCTGCTGCTTTGAAACTTTTTGAAAGAAACAAGTTTCAAAGAGTTAAGACAGTGCTAGAAGGGTAAGATATAGAAGAACAATTTGAAATAAGATAATAAAGCACTCAACGAAAGTGAGCTGTGTAATATAGGCTTGTATTGATACTTTGAAATTAATAAAATCTTAAAAGAATTAAAACAAAGTTCTGAACTTGAAATCCTGCTTGGCAATCCAACAATCTTTATTTGGAATTACTGGTACTAAAATATCTCCAGTGTACAGTCTCATTTATAACCCTCTTCTCTTTTAATGCACAAAAGCAGACAATGAAAGGATTTTGCTTGCATTTTGTCTGCTTATTTGTACCGTTGTTTTCATTACTGCTGGTGATGTCATTAATTAGTACTCTGTAAATAAAACTGGAGGCAGTGCTACACTCCACGCTTGGCAACTGGATTACAGGTTTAGGTCTTCTATACATGTATTGATCAACCTGCAACATGTCATCACTCTCCAGCTCCGTGATTAGTAAGTACTACCTTACCTCAGAACTTGTGTCTTGCTTATCTAAAACACCATTGACTTTAAAGAGCGAATCCAGATGTTAACGTTGAACTGTTTTTGTTTTTTTTTTGTCTGCAAATTCACGGTTAGTTGGGAGTAGAAAATGTGTTAAAGCTAATTTGTGTGTTAAAACCAATAATTTGTAAATAAGAACTGTAAAATACTTGCAGTCGCTTGCTGCAGGTATTCATAGAGGTATTTGCTACTTTCACACATTTTGTGATGACATAGTGGAAAATTCATGTCCTATAATTGATATTCATTGTTATTTCAGGTATTTTCTTCTGTTATTTGCAGTTTCCATATTATAGTAATTTGTCTATGACATTATTACAAAGTTACAAAATGCTTAGCTTGCAGCCTCCCTCCCATGTTACAGCAGGTCTATTCAGAACATCTTTTTTGCAGTCAAGCCTTTAGTACTGCTATTTAAAGCAATGTAATAAAAATTACTGTAAGACACCAACATTTTCCTGACATACTATAAATGATCCTTTTGAGTTTGACTTTATATTCACTCAGATAGCAGCTTTTGGTATGAAAGATGCTTGCTAGCGTATTGTCCTCCAAATCAGCCTGGGTTGTGCTGATCCCACTGAGCAGTCTGTACAGGCACTTCATAACATACAGTATTTACCATTAACTAATTTTCATAATATCAGTGCCTTTTATGTTTTAAGTGACACATGATAACTGCTATTAAATCAAAATCAACTTTGACATTATTTGAAATTCAATGAAATATCAGAAGAAGAAACATTAGAACGTTTCAGTTTTCTCCCAATACACCAAAGATTTGTGTGCATATGTGTACCCTGCAACAGATTGGTGCCTCCTTAAAAAGGGAGAACTTCAGCACTAGTTTTGATGTTTTATTACTTAATCCTTAATATATGTACAGACCGATATCTAATTGTGTAACTCTGTGATACAATACTTGGAAAAAGTTGCATGTCCATCTTTTTACCAGTGGATTTCTTCTAAATGATCGGAAATTATATTTATGATTCTGCTTACTGAAACCTCAATAAAGTTTGGTGGCTATATACACCTGACTCCAACTAACCCCTACTGGTTATAAAGGTCATCTAAAACTCCAGCTTAGAGGAAGGAATGACTTTACTGTTGCATGCTGTAGTAGCTTCAAAATGTATTTAAATCATGGGGCGGTAAAGGCAAATGGTCGTTGCCTTCAGTGCTTTTATAAGGAAACTGGCTTCACTGTTAACACATTAGCTTATGCCAACCATCATTTGGTAGTAAAAGAAATTTCCAAACACTGTTATGCCACCGTAAATTATTTCTGCCAAACATCGGTTACAGCCAGCTCTAACTGCACACTAAACAATGTTATGCTTGCTTTGACATTTTAAGGCAAAGTCCATGGATTCAAGCTCCATTTCTTCCAAATGTGTATATCTGTCAGTCTGCTTGAAATTTTTAATAATTTATTAATATTGGTCATTAGAATAATGAGCGCTATTGTACTAATATAATGATAGACTTGTTAATAGTGTTAGCACTTTGTGCAGCCCAGATACATACTCAGGTGAGTACCAGTAACACTGCTTATTATTCAGCAGTCTAAATTTGTATCGCTAATAAAAAGTGAGACACCTATTTTTACTTGATCTGTATTACATCTCGGAATATTCATGGGTACAGAGAACATTTCCCAAAAAGTCGTGCTTAATGGTTATTGTGTAGTGAATCTGCATCATTTGGACAAGGTGCCTAACTTTTTGGCATATTTACTTGAAACTGGTCCTGTTCTCTAGCCATAGTAGTAGTAGTAACAATGTTTTATTTTATTTATACTTTGGTGACTGGACAGTAGATGACATTTGCTAATAATAATACTGAGGCAATCAACAGATCTTGAAACTACAATCCTGATTAAATGAGTATTTAAGTACTACTTTTTATTTTGCATTATGTAATGGTTAATAGATGTACAGATCTATAACTAACTGTGCAACTCAGTGATATAATTACTTGTGGAAAAAAATACAGAATAAGATTAACACCGAGTACAGTTAAATAAGTTTTACTTATGGTGTTTAATCTGTCTACCCAAAAAGCATTCTTTGTATTTATTTGTTATTGATGGTTGTATAAAACACTGTGCCTTTTAGGGTGTATTCAAATTACCAGATTTTTTTGGTTTTTTTTGGTTCTATTTTTCAGATATGTATCAACGCAACCCGAAATATAACACAAAGCGAAAAGTGCAACGGAGGCCAAGATTTACTTCAGCGCAGGATGTGGAAAGCAGGATAACAATGTATATGAAATATTCATGTTTATTCTGTATAGAGAACACATATTCACAATATATTATGTGTAGTAGTATTGTAGCATGTCACATGTTTTTATATATATTTTTGTAGTAAAATTACTTGGGGGGTTAGGGTTAGTAATTATTAGTATTTTTTTTTCGTCTGTAACCTGTCTGAAATGAATTAAGCTGAGACACGTGCATTGACATGAAGAGTCAGTCTATTCTAGTATACTATTTAAGGTAATTTTGTGAAAGGAAAACAACCTAATTAATAGCACTTTTATTCCCAGCCTGGTAAATGTCTTTGTGTTGTGGATTTTCTCCGCGGAGTGTACTTTCTTGTCATGTTGCAAACATGTATACTGCATGACTCTAAACTGATGCAGTGTGTGACTGAGATGTCCTGCAGTCAAGTGAGGCCTCATCCAGAGTTGTTTCTCTGATGGTATAAGTCAGTTAAGATAATGGATATGGTTATAAAATGTATTTAATCAATTAAAATTATTAATGCCTCAGGCCACCTATATATATATATATATATATATATATATATATATATATATATATATATATATATATTTTTTTTTTTAATTAAACGTTACACAAAGCAATAATGCCACCTGAACACAGAGGCCACATACTGTTCAGCAAAGCAGACACTCCAGGAAAATCCAGAGCAAAAAATGTGAAAGTATATATATATATATATATATAAAAGGAATATTTAATTTGTTAAGATGGCTTCAGATATAAAGGATGAAAAAGTCACTTGTCTCAGTTTGTGCACATTTTTGTTGAATTAACATAAAATCACCCTTTGAGGTCACCATATATACTAAAGACACTATCAGCCAAATAGCATGGGACATTGCCATACTTTAAAATGTAAGGTATAAAAAAATTAAAGAAAAAATATTTTTTTTACAGTCTGAAATTTAAATCGTCATAACTCTGGAACCTCCTTAACAGCACAGTTTATTTTTAACAGTGGTGTCAGGTGGAAATACATTCTGATGTTTTTATGTTATCTCAAATGCACCCACTTTCTAAACTCATACTCCAAATACAGGGTTGTTTAGATCTGAGATCCTCTATATTTTGACAGCTTTAGACACAGGAAACCACAAGGAACTTTGCCTTAATTGCAAATTTAGGGCATAATTTATTTAAAGTCATATTTCCTGAAATTTGTTAAAGACTATTACTCAGACTTCAGCTGGTTATACTGTGCCATTTTTATTTGTATACTTCTATCTCTAATAGGCTTACTTTGGTCTTAAAGGATAAGTTCTGGATTTTTTAAGTCAGAGTTATTTCTCCACAAACATGGTATAAGTGCACTTCCCAGACAAAATTGTGATCCAGAGTCCAGCGTTTTCTATTAATTTAAAAAACTATCTTGCCTGCCCTAGCACTTTACAATATAGGCAACAGGACATACAGCACCCCTGGAAAATAAAAGCCTAAAACGTACCAAATACCAAAGTTTAAGGAGTGTGTGTGACATTGTGTACAAAGGTAACTAGGCAAAAATTCATGTTTTGCTCCATTTCTACTCATTGTGGCAATTTATGCTTCAATTGGCCTCTTGTGGCTAACTGCCATGTTATGTATGTCACCGTATACAGCAGGTATACCATATGCAGTACTCGTTATAAACCATTCATAATGGGTTGGTTTCCTGTTTTCATCTTACATTTCCTCAAAGGCTGTGTGATCCGTAAGAAGCATTTCCACCTAAGCTTGTTGGAAAGATCATAAAGTTAATGAAGGTGTTATATTTTATTGAATAATTGCCTTCATTTGATAACAGTCATTTTATTGTTTGCTTTTCCTCAGTTGTTTGACTGAAATCTGTTGAGTAACATTACGTCAATTGGCTTTGCATTCAAAATTGTAAAAAGAGACACACAAAAATTAGATTGCCCTGTGGTATTATGCTTACTTAGATCCGCGTGATGGTGATGGAGGCAACATTTATGTAGCATTGGCTCAGTAGCAGCAGAAGATGATCACAGAGTTCACCGCTGGCATGCATCACATGTATTGACAACACTGTTAGTTAAACGGTAAAGGTTTTGTTGTATTCTGTAAAGCAATTCTTAACCGCAGTCTTTCAGGCTTTTGAGATAATACAACACTGGCACAGAAGCATCTGGATTGATAGTGGATGTGGCCTTAATAGTTGTTCATCCTCCTTTGTGGTGTCAGGAATTAAATGTTAATTACTCTTATGTGTGATGTACTCAGACTCTCTTAACACTGCTGTTATTGAAACCTCAATACGATTTCCCTTAGTGAAGAATACTTATATATTTAACACAATTGGCTAAAGATACTTTTGCTAACCTGCTATTTTTAGTGCTGTTTTGAATATAGTTTTTTATTCTATGATTAAAACTGCACAGCACACTGTGTGGCATTTACATGTTCTCCCCATGTCTGATTCCTTTTCCTACTCCAGTTTTCCATCCACACTGCCAAAGACATTCATTTTAGAGACAATAAGGGGCCCCACCATGGACTGGTGCTCCATTCAGGTTTGGTACTATCAGGATGTGGCTCTAGCCATTTGACTGTGTGACAGATTTCAGAATGCTGTTTTAATTAAATTTAATTCTTTTTAACCATTTGGGATTATATTCAAAGCACATGATTAGATGTGGAGGGTTAATTTTAAAATCTGCTTGCATACAGTGACTTAATATATTTATTGTGTGTCTTTTTAAGTAAAAGCAACTCAGTGATTCATAGCTCAACATCAACCATCTTTCCAGACCACTGGGATAAGGAATCTCTACCTGAAAGTGGATACAAGGTAATAATCCGTTTCATTTCATTGAAGTAAATTGACTTTTGGTCAAAGTTTATGTGGTATAATTCATTTGCAATTTTTCTTGTATTTTTGTCATTTTTAAATAATGTTTTAATTGGTACAATCACTTGCACACCAAATAGACCATCTAAGATGCATTTTAGTGCTACCCCGAACTTTTGCACTTAACATTTGTATGTGTAAACATTGAGAGCTTATACATTTAAATTTAGTAAGCCTTCTTTTTGGCTATACAAAATAATTTTTTAACAGTTACAGAAACTTGACCTGCGTCAGGAAAATTATTTTAAACATTAATGTAAATTTGCTGTGTATTGTTCATGAAGCATTGATGATCTAACGGGTGATTAGGTTCTTGTAAAGACTGCACCAAACCTAAAGGCATCTTAAGTTTCAAATGTAACTGTTTTTTTTTGTTACTGACTAAAATAAAATATCAGTGGAATATTGTAATGAACAGAAACAATGAATATAATTATATTGATGGGATTTATTTTTTCTTTATTAGTTGTGTTGTACATTTGGGGAAGTTTTTAATTGTTATATAAATTATCATAAGAGGCAAGACTCGCGGATACAAACATGTAAACATGACAAAATGTACTTGGTGGTTTTTGCTTTGGTTTTTTTTTTGTGTTTTTGCAGGAAACGCAGTCCCCAAATTATCAGTGGGATGAAACTGAGGAAGGGCAGATTGTGGACACTGGTTCACCAGAACAGTTTCACACATAGGGTTATTGACTTGATTGTCATCACCTCGTAGGACTTTCAAAATCAATTTGAATGGAAAAAAAGTTATACATGTAATCAACAAATAGAAACACTGTGGTCCTCCTTTTTGGCCATTCAAGGTTTTGTTTTACAAGGAGATTGTTGAACGTGTTGTGGTTTTTTTGTTTAGTTTTTTTTGTCTCCATACTTTTCAGTAAAAAAAATAAAAATGTTCTGCTAGGGCTGATGATTCTCATCAGAATTTCCCAGTCTTTGTGCAATGAATTTGGAATGGTCTGTTGTCTTCTCTTGTTACCCTATGCTTTTGACAACATTGGATTTTTGTTAATTTACTTTTGGAGCATTTTTTTGTATTTTTTTGCAGTCCTGAAAGTTAATTGTGCCTGGATGTGTCTGTTTTACGTTCCTTAATTTCCCATTTCATTGATCTCTTGTGATCACCTTCAGTTCTACAAAGGTTACCTTGGATATATTCCCTTATTACTAAAACTATTTACCTCAGAACGGGAAGTTTTACTGCTACTCAAATCATGATGTCACTCTACAACGTCCTGCACCATCTGCTGAAACTCCTTTTGTTTCACCTTCAATAATGAAAAGGATTACACCAACGAGAGGTGCTTCAGCAAATTGATGTATTTGTTTTTGGATAAGCTATTTTTTTTTTTACTTTTTTACCTGCAGAATAATGTTTTTCTTAAGATCAGGACTGTATAATTTAGCTTTCATTTTGCCTCAGCTGCCTCAAGACTTATTTCAGTTTATTATTAGAACTAGAATGGATTTTTTCCCCTCACCTTTTACTTTGCTTGCAGTTACTGTTTTGAAACATCTGATTTAGATACTTTGCAGTTTATTTTTTAGAAGAATATATAAACTGTGCATATATATTTTACCTAAGGATTGTCTGGCTTTGTAACATTTGGCTCCTACTTATCCTCCTGTTTACTTATTATGTGGTGCAACAAATAGACAGATAACCTAAAGCCAAACAAAAAAAGCGTGACAAAAACATGGTTTGCAGTTCAGTTTGCACAATAATTTTAGTTTAGCTGATCAGTATGTTCCGGACACAGTTATAATTTCATTTTTAAGAAAAGGTTGCTCATGATTTTTGTGTGAAATGTATTCTAAATGGCTGCCCATGTCGCCTTTGTAAGGAGTCATCTTAATATTTTAACTGTAGAGAATGGATCATTTTGTTTTGGCATTGGATAGAAGAAAGTGAAAGACTACAAATTTAATTTTGCTAAAATAAACTGTAAGTAAGTTAAACTGTCCTATTAGGCTGATGTTAAACATACAGTTTACATGTGCAGCCTGTAGTGTTTTACGTCTTTAATGTTATTGTAAGGAAAATGCTATTTTGTTTAAGTATAGTTTTAAAAATCAGTAGTGTTTTTTGTTTGTAAATATTATCATTAATGTATAAATGATTGCGATGACTTCCATTATTTTGTTAAAGTCTAAAGTAATATTGTTAAATATTAAAGTTTTTTTTTTACTGTTGTGTTCAACTATGAGTAAGAAAAATGTTACATATTTTAAAATATATTGTAAGTTTCTGCAACATAAAGTAAAGTGCTGCTTGTGGTTGTGTACAAGTGCGACAACTGTAGCCTATTGAAATAACACAATAACAAATAAGATTTCTTTGCAAACTCTAATGGTTTGAGGGGTTGATGTTGAAGAAAATGAGCAAAGAATGTTGATTCCTGAAACAATTTGCAGTAAATGTATATAGTAGGTAAAATGGCAGCACAGCTGAGTCCTCCTGTTTTTGATTCTGTACTCAAAGTCACATGCATTAAAAATCCAGTCATCAGCTCGAATATTGGCAGGCAGTGAAAATAACACATTGATGCTATATTTTAGACCACCCTGTCATTTCAAAATTCCCTTTACAGCTTTAGAAATTTGAGAATGCTCCATGAAAGTGCCTTTTGTGAAAGACGTATGCTTCTTGTTGAAGTTCACAAGTACTGCTATTGCCGTTGGAAGACTGAATAATATATTGCTGGAAATATAAAACTCACATTTAAATGCCACTTGAAGTAATATTCTTGAATTTATCATCTCACTGTCAGCTTGCCGTGGTGAAGGTTGCAGTGGCTTGCTGAATTGGAGAACCCTGGTTATTCAGCCATAGCAATAGTCTTGAGTGGTTTCTGGCAGATCCCTGCATTACTGATGCTGTGGCTGGCGTTGTAGACAGAGATGGATGACAACAGACATTTTAATAGTTTTATTCCAATCCAAATGTTGCTATCGCTTTACATTCAGAGTCACCCTTTATTTACAAGTTTGGAAAGAAGTTATTTAATATGTGGTGCTAACTCTAGCTATTGCAGGCACGAGCATTATCATAATAATATCCCAAATACTGTATATTATTAACTGGTTTAGCCAGAAATATTGTAGTATTTCATAAATGAGGCAAACATGCAGGATGTCAGCTTTTATGTTTGGGGCATTTCTGTTGATACATGCTTTAAATGTTTTAAGAATAATGGCAGTTTTGTATTTCCCAAATTTTCGGACAGGTTTAATTCAATAAAAGACTTTATACGTAGTTGAAAATCTTTCTTGGAATAATGGTACCAAGCCTGTGAAACTGTCAATGTCTTTGTTCTTTTGAGTCGCATTGCCAAGCTATATTTCAGATATATTTTCACATTTTTTTTGGGTGGTAGTAGGAGTGATTTTCCATGTTCCAGATGTATTGGGGGGTTGACTTATTTTAAGCAAGTAAAGTGCTTGTTCTGTTCAGGTTAAATCTGGCCATTTAAAGACTTTCCACTGTTTTCTCCTGATATATTGCTTATACAGTATTTAGTGTCATTTGCTTGATGCAAGATGAAATTTGCAGGCATTGCCTTGTAAACAAAGTTTTTTTTTTTTTTTAAATAAATTTCTTTGATGTTATCAATCATATTGTGATAAGCAAAACATACTATATCAGAATCATATTCCAAACAATAATGTTGAAAATTAAGTTCTGTCAAGTCATACTCCACACTCTAAAGACTGTTTTGTTTTATATACATTAGTTTCATCATCAGCAAGGGTAAGTGAGGAACTTTGGATTGCCTGCTGTTCACTTCTCTCTCCACACAATCTCACCCTTATTTAGCTTGAGGTTTATCTTTCTCTAGTCTGTCTGTAACACTTTACAGAACTTGCATCTTAAAAAGTAGATACCAAGTGACTTCAATCTGTGGTATTTTCTTTGTGGGAAAGAATCAATTTCTAAAACCACAAAGAATGTTAAGGGTTGAACTGTGAAAAGATGGACAGGAAACTAAAGGGTAGACATTAGAGGTCTGCTAACATTAAATTTTACTCAACCAATCACCAAAGCCTACACAGAGAGTGTCAAAAACAAAACTCTCTTATCTCTTATCCTCTCCCTAGCTGAACTAGTCTTGAATGTTTTTAATTTCATTAGTCAAAAGACTGAACAAACTACTTAGTGATCCACAATTTTGTGTAGAGAGAATATGGTCTCAAACCACATGACTAGCAACAGTGGTTATTGGCGCAAACCATCTCACAAAATTGTAGTGCACATAGTACACAGCAGTGTACCAAAGGCACAAAAACAACAATGAATGTAGATAATTAAAACAACAATGCTCACACATCTGAAAATAGCAGGATACAACTCATAATGGCACCACATGGCCACTTAATATAATGAATTTAACACTGTATAGGATACGAATAGATGGAACAACTGATTATCATTGACAAGAGAAAGTTTCTCAACTTTAAAGCGCTTCCTACATTTGGCACCATATGCTTTCATTCATTTCTCCATCATCTTAAATTATGTATAGTGTATTCACAACCCAGACATAAACTTGGAAAGTAGTTAGTGCCAATGCTCCTGTAAGTTTAGGGAGGGTATTTATTTTACCAAGATTAATTATTACAGCTAATTTGAGATGACTGTTAACATCTTGGTTGATGTGTTCCATTAGATTGCAAGTATTTAATTTTAATAGATATTTTTTTTCCTGTAATGAGTTGTGAGATGTAAATGACAAAGCCTATTTTTGTAGAACAGTTAGCATATTTTCCTGTGTCGCTCTATCAAAGGGATTTTCTGCATCTGAGATATCTGAGCTTTCAAAACTCATGCTACTTTAGTAGTATATTGTACTGTATATTACACTAAACAGTTGTAGAAGGTTTGATAAACAAAGCCTACATTTAACAAACCCTATTTAATTTTATAATAATGTAGCAGGGGGTACTTTTTCTATTTTTTGTTAAACCTCTAGATAGGATGCTGATATTGTTCATTGGGAGATGTGTCTGATGAAAGCAGAGTGTATGAAGGTTTTTTTTTTATTCTTTTTTGCAAAAAAAAGTAATTGATGCCTGTTACAGTGTTTTTAGCAATGTCTTATCTAGCTTCCTAAAACATAGCCAGAATTAACAGTACTAATGCTACAGACATCTGAGCCTGGGACATTCCCTCTTTTATGGAGTTTGTTATCTTGGATTTCAGGGAGTCTCAATGGTTTATCCAGCTATGCTCAGTGCCTTGAGTTTTGAAATTTCACTATTATACAGGAAATTCATTTGCATGAGCTTCACTTTTACTATACTCTGATGTATGTAAAGTCTTATAGTATACCTCAGATATTTTAGTTTTTTGTTTTCACTAACTTTAGTTCCCACTGCATTTTAATCTCTGAGATTGCTTCCCAAACTTTCTTTTTATGTATTTGTTGAATTAAAATCTTACTTGCCTTTCCTCTGTGTTCATAATGACGTTACTTAAGAAACAGTTGCTGTGGTTTCTCTGGTGCTGAAAAATGTAAATCATTTTGCAATGACAACCTCTTTAGTAGAGTGCAGTATTGGACACCCTTGTACATACTTGATTAATTTTAGACATGTTAGTCATTAATTCTGATGCCCTTCCAGTTTGTGATTGATTTTTCTCTAAAACATTAAATGGATTTTTCACTCATGTATAATTTAAGAATGTTTCCTAGAATGTCCTTACATACTGTATATCTCTGGATTTAAATTAGTCTCTATGAAAATCTCAATATTTTATTAAATATGAATTTAATAAAATCGTCAGTTAGTGTTAATGGGATGAGTTTCCAGTTATAAGTAGAATTTGTGGAAGATGATGATTTGAGTTCCAAAATAACAGGAGCATTGCCAGAGATAACATTGGTTTCCTAATTGCAAGAACTGAAACAGTAAGCCATTATCAGAACAAAAAAAAATCTGTTTGTGTGTAACTGTGATGCACTGGTTTATAAAACAAAAAAAGCAGTATCGTTCTGAATATGGATAGAGAAAGCTCAAAAGTCCAAAAAGTTATATTCCTTGGTAAAATATAAAAGAATCATCAGAGTTTATTTAATACACATCATTTTCTCGCATTAATGAGACCTCATATTAGGAATCTGTGCAGTAAGACTGTGAATTCTTTATTTTGTTGCATGTACGGTATATTAACTAGAATGAATTTACCTTTGCTCAGCTTCCTCACCATCATAATATAGCACCCTTTAGTGTCAGATATTATCTCTATATCTGTATAAAGGGGATGTCATTGAGAAGTGAAATTTCCACTCCTCTTGCCGTGGTTAGAACAGAAAGCTTAACTGACCAATTCTCATTTCAGTATAGGTTGGTCTTCTGCAGAAGTACTCTATCTCGCCATAAAGAGCTCAGACATGTAAGCATTTTCTGTTGAATTCATTAATTGAGATTTTTAATATTCCAGCTTACAAAACTTGATGAAAGAAATGTTTAAGGCACTTTAGAATCATTTCTAATGATAGAACAGGACAAATGTTTGCAGGGTTTTGTATGCTTGACCCTGCCACAAGTACTGTCTGAGAATGACAGTATGGCCATAAAATCAGATGACTATGAATTGATCACTCTTCTTCTCACTTTCCCATTATCTTGACTCCCCAAACAAGGTTTAAATCTAACACTTCCTAATTTGAAAAAAACACATGGATTCTGTCCGGCAACAGTAAACTGATAAATAACTGAGATGTCAATAATTACTAATCACCATAAACACTTGTAATAATACAGAGATCTGGAGTCAAATTATACAGATAATTATCAAACAAAGGAAACTAGAAAGTGTTCTGTCAGTTGAAGTAAACAAGAATCATCTACCTTCATGTGTTCAAACAGGAGGAAACACTCAAAGGTGTTCAGTACTGTTCTAGTAATAATATTCAGTATATTGTTGCATATGTGTACAGATATACTCAAAAATAAAAGATGACATTCTGTAAGTTTGCCTCATATTGGTCTTGTCATCCTAAATAAACAGGAAAAACAGCAGGCTTCAATCATCAGACATGGAGGGTGATGTGAAGGAGGTCATTTAACGTGTGAAGTAACATTTTATTTACAAGACTAGATCAGGTTGTTCATGAAACAAAATTCTTAAATCTATGTCCAAACGAGCAGTGACTCCCTCATGCAAACCTAAGACAAATTAAAATCCTGTTTTACTGAAAAAAGTGTTAAAATAAGCTGATTGACTTCATACTTTCACTATGTATGAATAATTAATATACAGTACTATACTTGCAATAATTATTTAAACATGCTGTTGTTATGAGAAACTCTAGAAACCTGGTTATGAGCTCCACATCCATATAAACTTTCTGTGCATTTTTGCACTATTTGTTTAATGGAATTGGCAGATCTTTTTGTTAGTTTTAAAGTAGGATGGCCTAGACATGCTGTATTTCATGGGACAATCTTGTTTATCAGCCATAATTTAGGCATCTGAAATTACACTTAAAAAATATTTGTACTGTATTATACACATGACATATGGAGCAATGCACTGTGAACGCCTTTGCATGTAACTCCTCGCTTTTCACATCATTAATCTATGTTTAATCACTGATTACCACAGATCTATTCAATGCAGAAATAATATCTGGCCAGTCATTTGTCCTGTGACTGCAGTGTTCACTGCATAATTATAATAATTATGAGTCTTGGTTTACTTTTGCTTACACAGGTGCTCACACTGAAAGCGTTTTTTCTTTCCGAGTGGCAATTCAGTGTCTCGGAGTTAATGATCTCTACCACGTTTTTTAATGATTATCCTAAAATAAAAAAAGTACATGATGATATACTTACAATAATGATTATTTTTAAAACACATGTACATCAAATATACCTTTAGGTGGAATAAACACTTGGAGTTTGAATACAACAGAAGTGACATATTCCAAGCAATTTAGATTTCAAACAATCAATGAATCTTCATTTTTAGGTCGCCTATTACAGAGCATATTTTACAAAATAATTAAGAAAGCTGTTCAAAGTAATAAGATTGTAAAGTAGTAAAAAAAAATAAAGGCATTTATAATAAAATCTGATTATACTATATGACATTTATGAAGAAGCCAACTTTTAGGGTGTCTACACAGACAGACTCGTGGAACGAGGAGGTAGATGGATAATATGACATGACAATACTGAACAAGCAGGATCATCACAGTTGGCCCTGAGGATTCATATACCAGAATGCACTAACTGGTGTAGTTAATTCAAAATCAAGAATGATGAGGTTAGTATTTAAGTATGCACGACGTTGGGGATGCATCAGTTAGTGCAGTTTGACTGAAGTATGCATGAGCCACAAAATTAAATAAACATTGGCCAAGAAGTGCATCACAAGTCTTTGGATTTACGAGAGGACAACCAGCATCAGTGGGTTTCAGGTACTGCATCTGGTAGGTGGGAATGTTAGTGTTGAAAAGTTTTCGAAGCTAGCTTGGTTGTTTTATGGCAAACAGGATTGAAGGCAGCAGTTAAGTCAAAATGAAATAGTGGAAAGGGGGATGCAGCATGAGAATCAGGGAAAGGGTAGTTCACACTGCTCAGGAGAGCCGGCTCACTTCTGTCTAGAGGCTATCAGCCAGACAGCTTTCGGTTAGGTGCTTAGTTAGTTGAAGTACATTGTAAAGTTTTGGATCAACTGGAAAAGTCAAAATCTGTTATTAAAACAGATGAATCAACAGTTCAGTTCACTTTTCTTGAACAGGGACAATATATGTAAGTTTGAGTGCTGCTGAAATCGAGCAAAACCAAAGGGACAGACTGTGTATGTGATTAATGCAGCAATAGCAGAATATCACTGGAAAAGAAGATGGGGTGGGTTGTCAAAACTAGAGGGCATCTGTTTAGTCATAAGAGTTAGTTGTTTGTCCATTTAATTAATGGTCTCCCCGCCAATGTTTTGGCAGCAATACACACAGGTAGGGTGCAGCTTTGAACTGAACACGTGTTTTTGTAGTAGCAACTCGCTTAGACTGGGTGTTACGGAGTTGGTAATAACCATAAGAGCAAACCTTTTGGGTAGTGGGTGGACATGAGGACAAAGATGTGTGTATCCACACAGGAATCAAACTGGCATGTTTATCTTAGTTTTAATTTTAACTAACATTTTAATGCCAGAAGGGCTGTGTTTTGATTTACTGCAGATAATTACGTTGTGTAATATGATCTAACGCTTATGTCAGAAAGTCATTGGTGGCATTTCATATTAATGCCTGAATACAAGACTGCTAAGATGTGCACAGCTTTAAAAGTAGTAGCTAATATACAGTATTTGTCTTTACAGACTGCTAGCTGTTTTATGGCTGGACCCTGCCTTGCGCTTAAAGCTACTGGTAAAGGCTTGGCTGAAATAATCGGGTTTGGAAATCGGATTGGATTGATAGACATGAGGCAAAAAAACAGAGAAATTACAAAACTTGATCCAACACAATGTTGCCATCGACAGCCAAAGTGTATTTATTTTACAAAGGACTAAGCTTTGAGACAAGATTATGGCTACTCAGTCTTTAACATAATGTGACAAATTGTCTCGCTGTGTCACTTGTGTCAGTCTAAACAAGACCCAGTAGAGCTGTATGCAGAAGATACCATTGTAGTAATACTGAACAAAAATGAACTCGGTGTTTAGCCATTGGTCCATTGCTGCCTGGATTAGCAGTCTCCCTGGCAGCCAAGTATTGGAACAAGTGGGCTTAGAAGTGACATAATGAATAAACTGAACTATAATGATTAAAACACACACACACCCTGTGAGTAAGTAACATGACTTCATCTCAGGATGTTTTAAGTGAAGGTCAGGGAGGAAAATAGGAAACAGACAGCACTGCAAAATCAAGATGAGAAAACAGGCAAAGGTCAGAATCCTGTAGGAAGAATCCAAAGTAACTAGTAAATGTATCAGTAACCTAACAACACAAGAGAAGGACTGTTTGTCCACCATGATGGACAGTTCATAATGTACTCCCTTTCAGATGGATAGTGATACCAATGGGTGAGTGGACTTAGACAAAACTGTTACCAGGACAAGAGCAAAGAAGAGTCGGATATGCTGCAGAGCAGGAGCTGTAGTTTGCCTTTTGCACAGCATGTGACACACCAGTTACAAGTTTTGCAAAACTCTCATTGAATGTTCTGAGTAGTGAACTGCAGTAAGAAAGATAAAGGTAGTTGATTACTGAAAACATCCATCCAGTTTTAAACGTGCCTAACCCAGTTCGTGGTCATAGTGGACCAGAGTCTGTCCTTGCAGCATCAGGGAGTTAAGACACATTCCTTCTTGCATACAGTTAGGGTTACTAATTAACACAATTTGCAAGTATTTTTGGAAAACATGGGAGTAAGCAACGTACAAACTCAACATGGTCATTGCCTGAGTCAGGTTTTGTGTATTTGTGATTGATTTCCTGAAAACTGAACCTAATTCTAGGAGACATTCATTTATTGTGGTAACATTGCAGACTCACAAGGTTTTTTGAAATAAAAATTACCTACGTGCCAGTGCTTGACTGTTTTTATGGGTCTATTGAGTCTGTATACTGCATGTCACACTCTTCTGTAACTAGTTTACAAGATGGACATTTGCTTCTTTAGCGTTCTGTTTACCCACTAAAAAACAAGCCCAAAAGTAGATTTTTTTTTTCAACAATAAAAATGTTATTACATGTAACAGAAACATACTGAAGCAGTAATATAAATACAGTAGGAAAGGTGTGTTTAATGTCTGTTGTTATACTGATGCAGACTTTAATACACGTCCTTCGTATGATATGTTAAACTGTCACCAATGCACAGCCCGATGTTACAATAGGGGCAGTTCAAGTGTGTTTCTTTACACATTTTTCTTATATTTTTTCTGTTGATTGTACACAAGAAGGTAGAATGTCAGTTACAGATCCGCATGACTGATATACCCCTTGTGTTATTGTATTCTACCACAGCATATAAGACTTAGTGACTTCTACATTTTCCCGAACTGTATGACAATTGCTGCATTGTAGGGGGCTAACGTCTTTCTTGTCATTCTACTTGATCCCAATCAGTTTAACTTTTTCTAATGCAGCTACTGTTGCACCACAGTGAACCATCATGGGACAGAATTCACCAGCATATTATGGTGGTTCGGTTGTGCAGAGTCATATGCTTCAGCTTTACTATTCATATCAATGTTTGATGACCAGTGCACATTGTCATCATCATTGCTTGATTTAACTAAAGGTTCATTTTAAGTTTGTTCTAAAACTGGCTTTACAGCTTCTTGCATATATGCCATTGTGTTTTAGTTGATGGCTTTGTCACACTCATGAATATTGATGAGTTAAATTGTAATGGCAAAACACATAGAAATATTCGTGATTTTGCAGCAGGATGTTATTTAATCCACTAGATGGCAGCAGAATACTGTCCCAAGAGTTATTTGGGCTTCACACTGTAATTGTTGGGAGCATATGCTGATAGCGCATTACTACACCCACCGCACACCAAACTACCTGGATTGGAACCCGAGTGCAGCGGGTGACACCTCTTTAAAGGGGATCATTAAATGTCACTCCGAGTCTGACTCGGGCTTAACTACACAGAATTGTGAGGCCAAGTCACACTTGGAGTTAACACCAGTAAGTTAATGACTCTTTCTCATTAATTGTTTCTTAACAAGTCCACAAATGAATTGCAGACCTATCCAAAACATTTTCACATGAACACCATAGTTTTTAGTTTTTATCAACTGTATATTTTAATATTTAGTGTCAAATTAGCTTTGTCATAGAAAATTGTGAAGAATCTTTAATGAATTTAAAAACAACAATTGTTTTTGTAGTTGAAAACAAAAGGCCAAAAATGTACTTAACATGTCCACTTTGAAAAGGCAAAGATTTAATTTCTGAAAGATATGCCTTTCTGGCTTCTCACTTTTATGTTTATGACAATAAAAGGAAATTGCAGTGTATTCCTTTTTAGCAGTTATTCTTGACAGTAATTTTTCTGAGGTAAGGATACATTTGTGTTCATTTGTCTGTTCACTGTGATCATCGTTGGTAAGAGTTTTACGTAAGTAAGGAAGTAAACTAGCAGTGCATCTCTGAAGGCTTTAGCACAACATTGTTTACCTACTAAAATGTTTAAAAGTGCATGTATCCAGCATTTGAAAATAAAATTAAAAAATTAAGTGAAGTAGGGTGAAAAATTATAGTACTGTATTAATAATGAAAATGTCATTTATGTCTGTAGGGGGAAAGATTAATGTGGCTGGAGAATCTGAATAAGAGAGGACAGGCACTGAAGTGAAGAGCAAAATCTCACAAAAATATTTTCTGAAGTAAAAAAGAGACATGGACATGTTATTTTATAATATTTGAGCAGTCTCAAAGCACAGATCAAAATTCAAAAGCACATTCTTGGCTTGAAAATGGATGTATCCGACAAGTTTAATGTGTTTGTTTCCACATTTGGATTGCCTCCACATTTCTGTATACATTGGTTATGAAAAGTAAATTTGAATATTATTATACTTATCCTTTTAACAGCACAATAATAAGTCCATTAGCACAACTAGAGAAGTGCTGCCTTGGCCATGCACTCAGCACTCCCTCTTCTCTCTTGATTGCATCTGCCATTCAACAGTGGATGCTATTTCTCACATTTCTGTGGCGCTCACTAGTCCGTTTTTTAGGACATTAAAGCAAAGGGGGTTTGGAGGATCGGAATTACCGGTTGTGTTTTTTTGTTTTCTTCTTCATATGGTCGTTTATTTAGGACAATGTTCGAAATTAAACAGGTTAAAAAAAATGTATGCATGGCATAACATTCACGTGTGTTCATGGACTAAGTTAACTGATATCAAAGCATTTCATATTTTTTTAGTTACTGCATCCAAGAGTCAGCTATCACATTTTTGTAACAATGAGTCATACTCAAAAATAATGGATAATGGAGTGCAATTACATGCATTAGCAGAATACATTAAATGCATGCTTTTTAACAGTACTTTACAATGTCGTGTAGTTAAAAATGTAGCCTAAATAAAAGGCTTTTGTACACAGCAGATTTAAGTAATGTAAAAATGGCATTGATTGATGTATGTTAGTGATGGAGGGTCTGTGACTCACTGTTGTTCAGTTTACTTAAATATAACATTTTTGAAAATATACCCAGTAATGTAGTACCAAATAATTACCAAAGACAATAACTTAATATAAAATGACCAATACTAGAATAAAGTTACAATTAAAATGTCCCTATGAAAGGAGAAAAGCAACTGAAATTAGTTGCCCATGTATCTATTAATATTAGTTAAAACCCAGTCATTCATCAAAATTTTATAAATAACTAAGTGCTGATTCATTGCTTAATGGGAATGCCAAATGTAACAACTATGTTAACAATGATAATTCTAGTCTGAAGCTATAACCCCAGTTGAGTCTATTTTATGTTATACCACTAAGCAACTCTTTCAGCACGGCCTCAAGCTGTAATCTTGCTCTGTCCTTACTGTCTGCGGCACAAACGGCCTCTTCATGCATCATGGAAAATGTGTACCACAACGTGGCCTTTGTTGCATGCTCAGTGGCTCCAGCCTTCTACCTGCAGATTAACTGCAGCTCACCGTTCTAAACCTGTCCTATGTTGATATTAACTAGGTGAGCTGTACCTTGTGATGAATTAAGTTAAACACCATTTAGGTATTGATTCTTTACAATTCAATTCAGTCTTATATATGCTTACATAATTGCCTTTCTCTTCCATTCATTTCCAGTGTAGTGACTTTTTTTGGTACTTTTATGGTTAAATTTCCTTAAGCAGCAGGAGAAGGGTGCTGCTGTATGAGCTGCTTGCGCACACGTGCCATTTCCCTGCTGTTGTACTGGGGATCCAAGCAGGTGGTGAATGAGTTAAAGAAGGAAATATATGAAATATACAAGTTGGTGTAAATGCTATCAAGGTAAAACTGAAACAGTAAACTAATTAGTAGGTGAAGTTGCTTAGAATGTTTCTCTGTTTTGAGATAGACAAGCAATCAGATTTTCCAAGGCTTTTTAATGAGATATTTGTTTTGACAAATTTCTTTGAAAAATAAGTATTCCAAACTTCAACAAAATTAGTCCATAGTGGGCTGAGTTGTTTCATGTGGACAGACAGACAGACAGACATGGCTATCGCAGCAGGTGCTTCTCGCATTATATGTGAACACACCTGAAAATGATCACAAAAATAACTGAGTACTTCTTTTAAATTTGAATGATTTGCAGTGCTTACCATGGAGAGAAAACGTCTTAAAACAGAGTGTGGATACTTTTAGAGAAGTGTGTGTGTTTTTTTGAAAGTTCATATACACAGTAGATGTTTATATCTCACACTTAAAGTATTTCTATCGCAATATAATTTTGGTTAAATTAAAATAAAAAAGTGAAAATATATTGAATATCTGGTGTAAAAAAGAATGTCAGCTTGACTTGACTGCTGGACATTGTAACATACCCAGCTGTTGTGTTCAGCTAGAAAACCACTTCATCACTGCATTACATTAGACCCACTTTTTCTTAATATACTGTAGCTCTTTTCAACTTTAATATCACAATGCCTTTGTATTACACTCTTTGTCTTTTTTTTTTAATAATTTACTATTTAATTGGCCAAGTTTAGGTCCGTTTTTGTTAAGAAAAGGGAATTTTAGGGATTACACACAAACTCAAATCGGTGTACACATGTATAATGTATAAACAAGCAAAAAATGGCAACACTTATGACTATTATTATTTTTTTTTTTTAGCTAATTCAACTTTCTTGCACTTCAGAAGAATTCAAGAGAATAAAGGATCTTTTCACTAAAACGATGCACTTGGAAACCATTCGTGGAATACAAAGGATTCAAAACCAATCTCTCTGGGAGACATTCCAATGGTCGGTTTTATTCATTAGCATTAGTATATATATATATATATATATATATATATATATATATATATATATATATATATATGTATATATATATATATATATATATATATATATATATATATATATATATATATATATATATATATATATATATGTATATATAAACTGCTCAAAAAAATTAAAAGAACACTTTAAAAACACATCAGATCTCAATGGGAAAAAGAAATCCTCCTAGATATCTATACTGATAAAGACTGGGTAATGTGTCTGACAATGAGTCCAAGGATTTCATCCTGATACCTAATGGCAGCCAAGGTGCCTTTGTCAAGCCTGTAGCGGTCTGTGTGACCCTCCATGGATATGCCTCCCCAGACAATCATTAACCCACCACCAAACTGCTCATGCTGAATGATGTTACAGGCAGCATAATGTTCTCCATGGCTTCTCCAGACCCTTTCACTTCTGTCACGTGCTCAGGGTGAACCTGCTCTCATCTGTAAAAAGCACAGGGCACCAGTGGTGCATCTGCCAATTCTGGTATTCTATGGCGAATGCCAATCGAGCTGCATGCTGTTAGGCAGTGAGCTCAGGGCCCATTAGAGGACATGGGGCCCTTGGGTCACCCTCATGAAGTCTTTCTGGTTGTTTGGTCAGAGACATTCACACCAGTGGCCTGCTGGGGGTCATTTTGTAGGGCTCTGGCAGTGCTCATCCTGTTCCTCCTTGCCCAAAGGAGCAGATACTGGTCCTGCTGGTCCTGCTGATGGGTTATGGACCTTCTATGGCCCTCTCCAGCTCTCCTAGAGTAACTGCTTGTCTCCTAGAATCTCCTCCATGCCCTTGAGACTGTGCAGGGAGACACAGCAAACCTTCAGGCAATGACACGTATTGATGTGCCATCCTGGAGAAGTTGGACTACCTGTGCAACCTCTGTAGGGTCCAGGTATCGCCTCATGTTACCAGTAGTGACACTGACTGTAGCCAAATGCAAAACTAGTGAAGAAACAGTCAGAAAAGATGAGGAGGGAAAAATGTCAGAGGCCTCCACCGGTTCAACCATTCCTGTTTTGGGGGTCATCTCATTGTTGCCCCTCTAGTGCATCTGTTGTTAATTTCATTAACACCACAGCAGCTGAAACTGATTAACAACCCCCTCTGCTACTTAACTGACCAGATTAATATCCCATAAGTTTCATTGACTTTATGCTATACTCTGATTAAAAAGTGTTCCTTTAATTCATATATGTATATGTGTATATATATATATAGATATATATGTATATAGATATATATTTATACAGTGTAACCTCGGTTCACGAACATCTCGGTACATGTACAACTCGATTTACGACCAAAAAGTTCGCCAAACTTTTTCCTCGGGTAACGACCACAATTTCGATATACGAACAAAGCCAGTTTCCCTTTCGGTTTGTGTGCGCTGATGATTTCCGCACGTGTTGCATTGTTCTCCATCAGACGTATGTGCTTGCACATGCGTGCATGCTTTCTCTTTGTGCTCTATATTATTTCCCTTCCGGTTCGTACACGCCAATTACTGTATTTAAGCACGTGTTGAGCCGCTCCCTGTTCATTGTTCTCAGTCAGACGTGCGTGCTTTATCTGTGATCTCTTTGTGCTCTACAGTATTCCGTGTGCTTTTGCAGTTAGCCATGGCTTCTAAGCAAGTGAAGAGTGGTGAGAAGAAAGTTTTGCAGAAAATTGAAATAGAAGTAAAGAAAGAAATTATTGAAAAGTACTGAGCGTGGCATTCGTGTTACTGCTCTTGCCACCGAGTACAAGAAGTCAAAATCTACGATTTCGACTATTCTAAAGCAGAAAGAATCTATTAAAGCAGCTGATGTTACAAAAGGAGTTACAGCGTTAACCAGGCAGAGACCTCAAGTGCTGGAAGAGGTGGAAAAACTGTTTACCAGTTTACTCAATTACCAATTTGAGAACCCTCGTGCTTTCAAGCAGTACAATGTAAACAAAGCCAGACTGCCAGTGATGTGGAGGGCAAACATGAAGGGTTGGGTCACAAGGACTTTGTTTTTGGAATGGCTGCATGAGGCTTTCGCTCCCACCAGCTAAACGGCTAAAAATACCAGAAACCCAAGAAATCACACGAGAGAAAACACCTGAAGGAAAACATCCCTCCATCCCGGAGCCAGACTCTCCCTCAAAACTGTAACCTCATCTCCACCCAGGTTCTCCTCACTTCATGCCAGAACTCGACTCATGCAAGGTTAGTTTTCTTGGTGGTTTATGGTTAGTTTTTGTATTACGGATTTTTCAATTGTTCATCTTTCGGTTCGTAGTGTGAATTGTTGCGGTGTTACTTTTCACTTTTTTCAAATGTTCATTTTTTTTCCCCTGTGCTTAAAACTCATTAAAAAAGTGTTTATACAGCAATCGGTTGCAAGGCTATAGCGCAAACTCCTGTAATGTTATTTTCTTGGTTGCTTGTGGTTGGTTTTTAAATAAAGTTCGGATTTGTTCAAATGTTCCTTTCCACCCCTCCCACCCGTGCTTAAAACTCATTAAAATAAGGTGTTTATACAGCGATTGCAAGGCTATAGCGCAAACTGCTGCAATGTTACAGAGAGGGAGAGAGAGAAGGGTGCGTGCTGCTGAGAGAGAGCGCGAGCGAGCGAGCTCGTGTAGTTGAGCAGGGAGCCTGGGTGTTTTGTGTCAGTGTTATTCAATGTTTTTACATTAGTTTACTATTACACTGTGCATTCTATGGTGCAATTAACTATATTTGTGCTTAATCTTAAAAAAAAAAAATTTACATACAGTTCATACGGTCTGGAACGGATGAATTATATTTACATACAATCCTATGGGGGAAATTGATTCGGTTCACGACCAAATCGGTTTACGACCAGAGGTTTGGAACGAATTATGGTCGTGAACCGAGGTTCCACTGTATTTGTTATAGTACTCTTACAAACATCCTGACGAAATGAAAAAATGTTAGACAGTAGACATTGGGAATTTATCAAGGGGCAACACTATGGGCCTTGCTACCACCTAATTAATAAATAAATAAATAAACTGCTTATTCCACAGTAAAATATACTGTAAGTTGTCGTGGGAGATTGGGCAGACTCCATTCAGATGCACAGGCCAAGACTTGAACCCATCATTCTGGATCTGTGAAGTAGCAGGATTGTACTGCCCATTCCTGCAATGGTTAAAAGACCGATACAAATACTATAAACCAAGTAATGAAGGTAAATACAATTTTTAGTGCAGCATGTCAAAGTTCATAGGCATGTGTAGAGTACAGTGAAATTCTAACTTGCATGTGCTAATCAACATGCAGCATGTTACCACAATGTTTAGCTTTTGAAAAGTAATATTCCTAATTAATATCTATATTTAGTAGTAGTACTGGCATTGTCATCTCAAATGGAGTATAGTGAAGTTCTTCTATGCATGCCCCGTCCGTATCTTGTAGGCAAACAGCCCCTCTGCTCACACTCCCTCCGTCAGGAGCAGAGAACGTCAGAGAGAGAGAGAGAGAGAGAGAGCACGAGATTAAAGCAAACAATCAAAAAATCAATATGTGCTTTTGGGCTTTCTTAGTGGAGCGTCCGTATCCTCTGTGCAAACAGCCTCTGTGCAAACAGCCCCTCTGCTCACACCCCCTCCGTCAGGTACAGAGAATGTCAAAGAGAGAGTGAGAGAGGCAGAGAAAAGCAAACAATCAAGCACCGCTCGGGAAGCATATCATATATCATTGAGGAGTTTTATTTAATACGTAATACATGCTCTGATTGGGTAGCTTCTAAGCCATCCGCCAATAGTGTCCCTTTTATGGAATCAACTGGGCAAACCAACTGAGGAAGCATGTACCATAAATTAAAAGACCCATTGTCAGCAGAAATCCGTGAACCAGCGAAAAATCCATGATATATATTTAGATATGCTTACATTTAAAATCTGCGATGGAGTGAAGCCGCGAAAGTCGAAGCGCGATATAGCGATGGATCACTGTAGTGCATTGGATTAGTTGGCTTGCTTATCTATGGTAACCTAAAGAAACTTGAGAAAGGCTTCTTTATTCATAATACAAAGTATGGGCTCTAGTTGTGTTTTAGTTTATTCTTTTTTGCTCCTTAATGTTTGTAGAATCACACTTTTGCTGTGATGACCAGTCTGTTTCATTAATCCTGTTTCTTCTAGGCAAAAGGAACAGATGCAAAAAAAGAATGGAGGGAGAAATACTGAAGAAAAGTTATTGTTTCACGGTACTGAGAAAGCTTATACTGAAACAATCTGTAATCAAAATTTTGACTGGAGGATCTGTGGAACACATGGTACTTCATACGGGAAAGGTGAGGTGGATAAAGTGATAAGTCAAATGTGTGAGCCCATACTGGACATATGGAGATAAAATGGACTCAGCTAATTTTCAGAGTTGCCTTCTCTACAGCTCCTTCCATATCTGGCATACTAAAAACTTTCTTCCTCTTTCACAGTTCCTTAAGGCAGGTTTATATTAGACGCTTAGAGCACTTACACACACATCATGGCTGCCATGCATTCGCTGACACATGTGACGCAGGCACGAATTATAATACCACCAAATAAATTGGGGGTTGATGGATGCAGTGTGTTTAAGTCGGTATGTGATGTCAGCATCATTGTTTACTATCAACATCTCCATAGTGACAGACATGTCTGTGAGAACAGCAAGATGAAATCAAAAATTGAAACAGATACATTGTTGCAAGATAATGCAGTGTGACGGCAAGCAGCTCCAACAGGATCAATGCGTGTGTTTTGATATTTGATGAATGGTTGGATGCAGTGAAGCAAATCATTAGACTTGAATTCCAACATGCAAAAATATTCATGTTGCTTTTCTTCATCTATTTCTCTCTTGGGCAATACAAGTGTCACAAATTCCCCATCATAATGACAAAATACATTTAAAGGTCTCAAACACCATCTTCTGTGTTGCTGTTGTGTTTTTTTTTTTTGCACATTTGTAACAGTATCGGAATGCAAAGAATTTTTAACTTTAGCATCTTTCTACCCTTAACTTACAACACAGTGAAACCGAACATTGTTATCTCACCCTGACGTTGCTTCACACTGCCAACTGGTGGAATCCTCCAGATTTACATAAAGTACATACACAGATATAGACAGTACACTGCTTGTGTAGCAGCAGAGTCCACAAGCGCACGTGTCGTGTAGCATTAAGTATATCCCTAGTCTTAGACTCCACTTCTGTCCGGTGATGAGGTTAACTTTCTGTATTGAAGCACTTTGAAGAGGTTTCTCATTAATTGTGGATACTCTTTTAAAAGTGTGGACAGAGTCCCTAAATCAAGCCGGAAGTAGACCTTGTAACATCCACACTAACAGGAACCCCCAATAATAAAACCTGCATCACACTGGTAATCTGTAACTCTCTCTCTCACAGGTCATCAAACCAAATTTCCCAGTTTTGCAGCCTGATACTTCCACCCTTGATCTCCTTCTGTCAACCACCAGACCTACACAAACTTCTTATCCACAGCTTCCTTCACAGAGGACAGCCACATTTAGCACCAGGCACTTTAAACTGTAACAGAAGCCACTGTGGCACTTGCAAAAATAACACCAACAATAAAATTGCATCTAGTCCCTGTTGCAAATTCAGCATTAGCAGTGGGGGCCCTTCCAGACTGTATTTGTTGTAGGATGTGTCCAGCCATCTACGGAAGGGAAACAGGCAGATGGCTAGCAGATCATTTCAGGGAGCATGTTTGAGCTTTTCAGATCAAACGATTTTGCAAAGCTTACTGTGGAACATGTCCCATCCCTTGATCATAGCTACACTGATTTCTCTGTGTTCTTTTGCAGTGCTTTAAAAACACTTTTCAAAGAAAAACAGAAAAAGCAAAACTCATTCTCATCATGGGATCACAGATTTCTCCAGTTTAATGACTGATTAACTTTTTAAATCTGTACCTGCTGCAAATGCCATGCAGTAGCAAACTGGATTATTCATAAAAGCAAATCTTTAACCACCAGGAATGATTGGTTGATCAGTCACTCTGAATGAAAACAATTAGCTACTCCATATAATCCAGTTAAAATCCTGCCCCCACAGTTTGTGTATTAGACATTCACACCTCGCTCCCACATAGACCACATATTTGTTGTCCCATAATACTTCTCTGTAACCTCAAGCATAAAAGTTTGTCACCTGAACATGAGTGTGTCTTTGTAAATAGCTCAGGCAACCTGCCCTACTTGAAAGTGATGTGTTCTAGGCCAGTGTGGTATTCGGTTTCATATTTTAACACACAGCTGAGTTAGGCGTTCCCACTTCTAGGCAGCTTACAGTACAGGAAAGAAGTAAAAGGAGGAGGAGTACTGTCACTTATAAAGAGATCGCTGAAAATTTTTGCTGCATGTGCAACCATCTCCGGCACAAGACAATCATAACACAAGACAGAATTAAAATATATAACTTGATTTCAGTGTAAATAAAATAATGCTTTTAAGATGACACAACTTCTTTCACATCACACTCCATACATATTTAAATGTTAAAGTTCTTTTACTGTTTATATCTCATATTTCTATTAAAACTGAATATTTGTACACATATGTGTAATAACATATACAGTGGGATGCAAAAGTCTGGGCAACCTTGTTAATAGTCATTATTTTCCTGTATAAATCGTTGGTTGTTACGATACAAAATGTCAGTTAAATATATCATATAGGAGACACACACAGTGATATTTGAGAAGTGAAATGAAGTTTATTGGATTTACAGAAAGTGTGCAATAATTGTTCAAACAAAATCAGGCAGGTGCATAAATTTGGGCACCGTTGTCATTTTATTGATTCCAAAACTTTTAGAACTAATTATTGGAATTCAAATTGGCTTGGTAAACTCAGTGACCCCTGACCTACATACACAGGTGAATCTTATAATGAGAAAGAGTATTTAAGGGGGTCAATTGTAAGTTTCCCTCCTCCTTTAATTTTCTCTGAAGAGTAGCAACATGGGGGTCACAAAACAACTCTCAAATGACCTGAAGACAAAGATTGTTCACCATCATGGTTTAGGGGAAGGATATAGAAAGCTGTCCCAGAGATTTAAGCTGTCTGTTTCCACAGTTAGGAACATATTGAGGAAATGGAAGACCACAGGCTCAGTTCACGTTAAGACTCGAAGTGGCAGACCAAGAAAGATTTCGGATAGACAGTGGCGACGAATGGTGGGAACAGTCAGAGTCAACCCACAGACCAGCACCAAAGACCTACAACATCATCTTGCAGCAGATGGAGTCACTGTGCATCGTTCAACCATTCTGCGCACTTTACACAAGGAGATGCTGTATGCGAGAGTGATGCAGAGGAAGTCTTTTCTCCGCCCACAGCACAAACAGAGCCGCTTGAGGTCTGCTCAAGCACATTTGGACAAGCCAGCTTCATTTTGGAATAAGGTGCTGTGGACTGATGAAACTAAAATTGAGTTATTTGGGCATAACAAGGGGAGGAAAAAGAACACAGCATTCCAAGAAAAACACCTGCTACCTACAGTAAAATATGGTGGTGGTTCCATCATGCTGTGGGGCTGTGTGGCCAGTGCAGGGACTGGGAATCTTGTCAAAGTTGAGGGATGCATGGATTCCACTCAGTATCAGCAGATTCTGGAGACCAATGTCCAGGAATCAGTGACAAAGCTGAAGCTGCGCCAGGGCTGGATCTTTCAACAAGACAATGACCCGAAACACTGCTCAAAATCCACTAAGGCATTCATGCAGAGGAACAAGTACAACGTTCTGGAATGGCCATCTTAGTCCCCAGACCTGAATATAATTGAAAATCTGTGGTGTGAGTTAAAGAGAGCTGTCCATGCTCGGAAGCCATTAAACCTGAATGAACTTGAGATGTTTTGTAAAGAGGAATGGTCCAAAATACCTTCAACCACAATCCAGACTCTCATTGGAACCTACAGGAAGCGTTTAGAGGCTGTAATTTCTGCAAAAGGCGGATCTACTAAATATTGATTTCATTTCTTTTTTGTGGTGCCCAAATTTATGCACCTGCCTGATTTTGTTTGAACAATTACTGCACACTTTCTGTAAATCCAATAAACTTCATTTCACTTCTCAAATATCACTGTGTGTGTCTCCTATATGATATATCTAACTGACATTTTTTATCGTAACAACCAACGATTTATACAGGAAAATAATGACTATTAACAAGGTTGCCCAAACTTTTGCATCCCACTGTAATGTTGGGAGAGTACTGAGCAAGCTGTTTTATGTTTCACCCCTCTCATAGTTCATGGGACACACAAATGTTATTGATTTTAAATTTCTTTTAACATGCACATTCTAGTGTCATTTTCCTTTTTTAACAGATGTGATCTTAGTCCTGCGTGAACAGTGCTTTGGTGCTTCCCCCAGTGTTGACCGCCTTCCCTCTGTGCTGCTGTCAGCCAAGGATTTGTTTCTGTTTTTTTTTTCATGAACAGTGAGAGAGAACTCCTTAGAGTTGCTCTGGTCTTGTTCCCAAAGTAGATCCCTGGTGCCTTCAGGCACAAGTAGATAAGACAGTGAAAGACTTTGTGGATGCATGACCTTGCAGCTCTTAGCTCATTTATACACTGTGCACAGGCATCAGAGGTTGTGCTGTACACCATTCATTATTAAAAGCAGAAGCAGAAAATAAGGAGAAGACAAAAGATAAAATCTAATGATTGGCAGACTTTTCATTTGTTGATGAGTAAGGTGTATTTTGGAATTTTTCCAGACTGTTCTAAAGTTCACGATAAATTACTAACACTGTAAAAAAGAAAAACAACTAATTAGCACAGGGGTACACAGAAACAGCATACTCTGACATGTAAGGGTGGCTAGAGGAGAAGATCATCATGCAATTAAAATTCCATCTGGTTAACGCATGCATTATGTAATTTTATTAGTGAGGTGTTCAAATATCGTCATCTTTGTTTAATAAACAGGGAAAGGCATAGTGGTTGGCATTGCTGTCTTGCAGCTCCGGGAAACTGGGTTTGAATCCTGGCCTTGGAATTGCCATGTTCTTTCTATCTCCCCTGTGATTGTTTCTCTGGGCCTTCTGGTTTTCCTATCCCAGCCCAAAGATTTGTGCGTTGGAGGGGCTGGCAGCTTTAAGTTGGATTAGTGTGTGTGAATCTGAGTTTGCCCTTTGATGGACTGGTGTCTCAACCAGGGATGGTTTCTGCCTTGAACCAAATGCTGCTGGAATAGCAGCAACCCTAAACTGGAGAAAGTAGGTATGGGTATTGATTGGAGGCATGTTTTGTTCAAGAATATCAACTGTCAATAATCTCAACCTTTCTATCCAATATTTTACTTGCTTAATTTTACAGGTAGTTATTTTGCAAGTGATGCAATTTATTCTCATCAGTTCTCAAAGCAAGAAAATGGAAGCCGTGCCATGTTTGTTGCTCGGGTACTGGTGGGTGAGATGGTGAAGGGAAATGAAAGCTATGTGCATCCTCCTTTAAAGGAGGGAATGAAAACAACATATGGCAGCTGTGTAGACAACGAGGACAACCCTTCGATTTTTGTAATATTTGACAAACACCAGATTTATCCAGAATATCTCGTAGAGTATGGTAAGGATGGATTCATTTTATACAACTGAAGTAAAGTAGACTCTCTTGTGTCTTTCACATTTTGTGAAACGCTTTAAGTAGAGTAGTGGGGCAGTGACATGCAGCTCGGACAACCTGAACTGGTCTCTTTGTATGGCACTTACACCTTCTCCTTGGGTTTGTGGGATTGTACTCAGCCTACTCCCATCATTTCCCATTTGGCAACTGTAAATTGTATCTATTATGAGTGAGTGAGCTGTGAAATGGAGTGACTTCAGATCTAGATTTTGGTCCTCCTCCCCCTGGGACTCTTTCTAGATTAAAAAAGCATGCAAAGATACAAAACTTAACCTGTGACGTTGTTTTTATCTTGGTAGAGTAATATATATTGCTCTACTGTCCCCTATTGTATTATTAATATGTAGCCTTAGAATACCTAATCTCACAGACTTACCACTGTATATAACTTCTCCCCACCTTCCCTTCTATATCTATAACCTCAGGCAATTAGATGTAGTAAAAAGACAAGCAGGAGTTAAGTTACACATAAAATAATGTATTACTGATAATATTCATAAATAATAACAAAATGCAAAGTACATTTGAATATTGGCAACCATACAACCTGATAAAATGGTGATGTGTAATTCAGGTGGCACACAGACTTGCAGTTACTTAAAATGTCTCTAGTTAAGGCATCGTTGGTGCTCAGCTTTCAGCCACATGTCTGTTCAATATGACTGCTGAGCTGTGCTCTTCAATGTGTTGTCTTCATCATCACAGGTTAGTAAGAGAGATGCTTCTTCATCATATGTGGGTCAGAGAGCAAATTTATAGGTTTTCTGTCCAACTCCCTACAGCGAATAGGATATCATGGTACTTGAAGGCCTCTGAGACAAGCCAATTCCAAACAGCCATACCTCAGACCAATGGGTGAAATAGAACATCTTATCTCCTGCCCCCCCAAGACCATATATTACGCTAACCTGGCTTTGTGTGGGGGATGAGAGAAAAGAAATACTCATCAAACTGGTTTAAGACACATCCCCCAAATCCTGTCGTAAAATTACAAAGAAAAGTCGTAAACATGGGGGGGGATAAACAAGAATGCCTCTCACCAAATTGCCTAAATTATAAATAAAGACATACAAAACATTTATCAAGTTATATGCAAAATCTTACATCACAACAACGTAGTAATGGAAATGAGAATGTAACTGAAGCTCTTGACATATGTCTGTGATTTGTACAGATTTAGTGTGAGCCGGACACAGTTGTGAACATATTTATTCCTTTTTCTTTCAGATGCTGCTTCTTTTCTGTTGATTTAACCTGAAAGGAGGGAAATGAAATCCAGGGTATGAACCATTCAACCTGTACAAGAATGATTACTAAGCAGAATATTACTTATGTTTTCTTTTCTGCTATTTTAAAGTGAGATTCACATTTTACATAGAGCTAGTAAACTTTCAGCTTATCCTTCTGTTTATTCTATGCACATATACAGAACTATACACTTTTTTAAAGACAATTAGCTTTTTTTCATTTACAGAGCCAATATTTGTATTATACTATTATAAAGGGAGAAAATGAGTTGTATCTTGAAATACAGTAGTTCTTTATTCCTAAGCTTTGGACAACCTACCAGGTGTCGTCATCAGAGGAAAATGATTAGACAGATAGGAATCAAAGGCAATATATAGCAAATGAGGGGTTGGGGTGCAAGGGGGGGATCAATAAGGTGGGGTTTAGAGGGTGTTGGTCATGAAGTCTTTTTCATTATTTAGATGTTCTTCTTTTTTAAACCTGCAAATGCTGGGTTCATGTCGAAATGCCTGTTAATGTCATTTTCATTTAGGAGCCACAATTCGGGTAGCTCTCTGGCACTTTTAGCATTAGCTCTGAATTTTACTTGCACCATGTCCCAGTTAAACGTGTATCCGGTTGAACTTGTAAGTGCTATTTCACAAACTGTGCGTGCTTCCTTCTAAAAGCACTGCAACGTTTTTTATGCATGTTGCAAGTGTTTTAGATATTTGTTTACTAGCTACGCAGATGCAAACCATATCACAGACCTTCACTTCCATATATATGTGTAACCAAGCAGTGCCTGGATATTATTTCATATTGTCTCTGTAAATTTAACTTGACTAGATAGAAACAAAATCTGGAGTGTCCTACACTTGATTTTATGTGTATTATGTTAAAAACAGTCAAAAAAGATGAACAATTTTTCAACAAGTAACAGATGATCAGTAAGTTGATTTGACTAGTGTGTCCAGATTAGGGCCAAAACAAGTCCAAATATACATATATTTAATATAATGTTTCACTTTAATGTTTCAATTGTACTTGTTTTCAGTCAAACAGTGACCAGGTGAAGACTTGAATGAAGGGATCTGTTGTGTAGCGAGGCATCGCCATGTCATACTTGCAGTAATAGGTATACATATGCCTCATAAAAATCTTTTCAATGCCAACAGGCATCAATCATGGTTTAGCAAGATATTATAAACTTTCTCAGCTTACTGGGTACCATACTTTGGAGTGAGGACGACAGAGGTTCAACTGGCAAACTGCTCAAAGTACCCAGTGTTATTATGAAGTCTACAGCCATGTGAAAACATTCATCTTCTTAGTGTTATATGGCAGAGACAATTCAGGGGCAGAATCATCTGCATAAAAACATGCTCGGTTTGAGAATTAGCCTTTGTGGAGATGTGCTTGAACCCACCAGGGTTATGTCCTTCATTTGACCCACCATTCCATCTTCTCAGCTTTCATGAAGATATTTCAGAAACATTGGCATCATGGCTTACAAGCTGCTGACAGTGAAACCAGGACACTGGTGGAGCCAAACTGTACATTCATCTATCAAGACTTACATATGCTGTATTTTAAAAGTGAACACAGTACAGAGAAGAAAAACAAACAAATGGAATAAAAGACATACTGAAATCGAAATCTTGTGTCATTTTCTTTGTGAGAAAACAGGTATATGGGACATTTTTTATTAAAAATTCCAGAAAGGAAGGGGAGTGCTGGATGGCTACAAACACGTCGGAGTGCATATTTTCACCCTTGTTTCAAGGGTCTTTCCATATACTGTCTCATACACACCTTTTTTTTTTGGTTTGGGTTCAGATGCGCCTAACTATGGCAGACAAATGTCACAATCTCAACTCATGGTTCTAGATAATAAGCTTCAGTTGGGATGCCTTTGCATGAAGTGTGTATCAGTTCTGGTTGCTCTTTTCATGATGATTTCCCTTATCACAGTAAATCAACACAAATGCTACAGTATTAAGATTTCTGACAAACACTAAAACAAAACAACCAAAGGGGAAGTGAAAATCAAAGATCTGCCTAAACCCCAAGGGTGAGTTGAACTGGATTTACAGTAAGGCTGATATCAAGCAGTGCTTCAATCCGGTTGTAAAAACACAGTTTTAATACTGTAAGCTGATTTTCTGCATAGCCTTCTGATCAAAGACATATCTAATTTTTTGCATTGTTTACAGTATTAGCATAAACATCCATCCAAACATAAACTGAGAAAATATTTATTAATGTCAAACAAAAGACATTTTGTTCTATTGTACAATTAATCATTATGAACAAACTAAAGAAAAACACATTGTATGTTTAATAGGTCATGATATCAAAAAGCATCCTTTCAGATTAAGTGTGATTATATGATTATAAATTTAAAGTTTAGACAAATATAATATTTCCCAAATTTTTAAGTCAAGCATCACTCAAAGCAACCATTATACAATCTCCTAACAATGAAGTGCTGTAATGTTAACATCTACCAATGGTAAAATTACTGTTGTCTTTAAAGAAATAACTGCGATGTTCAACTAGATTTTTTAAAAATGTCGCGATTCTCTCCAAGTTTTTATGTTCTACTGTACATTGGTGCTGGAGCAAGTGAATTTCTCCTTGGTGATTGACAAAGCAGTTACCCAGTCAATGGATTCAGAAAGTATTCAGACCCATTCACTTCCTGCAAATTTTATTGTGCATGTAGAATTTTTTTTAAATGGATAAATTTGCTATTTTTGCCTTATGCTCAATAACCCATAATAGCAAAGTACTGAATTACAGTAAGGGTTTGAATACTTACAGTATTTCAGTTTTTGATTTTTAATAAATTTGCAAACCTTTCTAAAACACGTATTTACTTTACTTTATCATTAAGGATTGTTAAGTGTACATTTATGTGCAAAAATAGCAACTTTATCCATTGAAGATTAAATCTACAACATGGTAAATTGGGCAGAAAGTGAAGGGTTTATAATACTTGCTGAATCCACTGTATGATCATTAATTCATCTATCTACAGTGTCATATAATGCCCTACCTATTTATCTATGCTCTAAATTTATAGAGCACATTTCTTTTTCTCCATTATAGGATGCCTTTTCTATCCATCTACCTGTAAATCTAAATAGTAACATTTTTTTCAGCAGCAATAGAGTAGACTAGTGGGGCAGTACCATCCTAGTACTACTAGTAGTAGTAGAAGAAGTGTCTGAGTGCTATCTATGTATTATACAGTTCATACACTGTGTGCACAATTATTAGGCAAGTTGTATTTTTGAGGATTAATTTTAATATGGAACAAACACAGTGCTATCAGTCAATCCAAAATGTTAATAAACCTGAAACCTGAATGTTTCACAACGGAAATGTGAGTGTGAACATCATCAGGGGAATACATATGTGCGCACAATTATTAGGCAACTATTAGTGTGCAGATTTATTATGCAACTAAAGGAAAAATGAAAATTTTACCATCTCACTTGTTTATTTTCATCTGTTATAGTGAGAATGATAAACAAACACCTCAAAATTTACAAATAAACATCTCTGACATTTCAAAAAAAATAAATCAATCAATCAATGACCAATATAGCCACCCTTCTTTCCAATAACAGTCATAAGCCTTTCCATTCATGGAGTCTGTCAGTTTCTTGATCTGTTGACGATCAGCTTTTTGTGGAGCAGTGACTACAGCCTCCCAGACACTCTTCAGAGAGGTGTATTGTTTTTCTCCCCCGTAAATCTAGCGTTTAAGAAGTGCCCACAAGTTCTTGATAGGGTTTAGGTCAGATGAGGAAGGGGCCATGTCATTATTCCTTCATCTTTAAGGCCTTTACTGGCTGGCCACGCAGTGGAGAACTTCGATGCAAGTGATGGAGCATTGGCCTGCATAAAAATCATGGTCTTTTTCCTGTATCACTGTTTGAAGAAAGTGTCTTCGAAAAACTGGCAGTAGGTTTGGGAGTTGATTTTGAGTTCATCTTCAATGCAAAAGGTCCAACTAGCTCATCTTTAAAAATACCAGCTCATACCAGTACCCCACCTCCACGTTGGAGTGGAGCTCTGTGCCCATTACTGATCCACAGGTCCATCCATCTGGTCCATCAAGAGTCACTCTCATCTCATCAGTCCATAAAACCTTTGAAAAAAATCTGTCTTCAGATATTTCTTGGCCCAGTTTTGACGTTTCAACTTATGTTTCTTGTTCAGTGGTGGTTGGGTTTCAGCCCTCCTTACCTTGGCCATGTCTTTGAGCACTGAACACCTTGTACTTCTGGGCACTCCAGGTAGGTTGCAGCTCTGGAATATGAAAGTACTGGAGGATAATGGGTTCCTGGTAGCTTCACGTTTGATTCTTCTCAAATCTTTGGCAGCTAATTTGCGTCTTTTGTTCTCAACACGTTTCTTGCGACCCTGTTGACTATTTGCAACAAAATGTTTGATGGTTCTGTGATCACACACCAATATCTTAGCAATTCCAAAAGTGCTGCATCCCTCTGAAAGACTTTTTACAATTTTTGACTTTTCAGAGTCAGTTAAATCTCTTTTTTGGCCCATTTTGCCTGAGGAAAACTAGCTGCCTAATAATTCTGCACACCTTGATATAGGGTGTTGATCTCCTTAGGCCACACCCTCCCTCATTACACAAATACACATCACCTGACGTGCTTAAATCCAATAAGCATTCAAGTTAATACAGCTTGGAGTTGGAATATACGCATTAAAAATGATGATATGGTCAAAATACTCACTTGCCTAATAATTGTGCACACAGTGTATTGTCTACAAATTTAAAGAAGTTTTCTAACAACATATAGTCAGAATGCAGGAGTTTTAAACTGGAAGATAAATAAAGGAAACTAGGACGAGAAATTATTTTGTGCTATCTATGACTAGCTACACAATGAAGGATTGACTGAAATTCTCTTGTTCCTTCACTTATCTCATTCTTACTTATATCTGTGAACAATTTTTAGAAAAATCCCATCTTTCGGTGCAAGAGTCGAACTGGACTTTAATTCAACAGGAATCTGTAAAAAGAAAAAAAAAAGAAAATGGAGAAAGATCTTGCAAAATATTAGAAGCATAGAGTACATATTCATGGATTAAAAATACCCATCTCACCTTGTTACTCTTGAGGATTCACTCAGGAATGAGGCTTCCACTGTCTGAAATCTCAATTAGGCCACGACCCCTCACATGCACTCCTACACACATTAAATACCACACTAGAACTCCAATAGCTTATCAGACTGTGTCATATATTCATGCAGTTCAGTAACATGCTAAATAAAAATAGCATGGTACACTCAGTGAATATAAATTATTGGGGTCAGGCAGTTGCCATTGGAGAACAATGTAATTACACATACTGTGAACTGAATTCAGGGACACATGAAGCTGGAGTCAAACCTGGCATCAGTAACTACAATGTAAAAGAAAAAGGCACCAGTCCATGGCAAGGCACTCGCTCACACCTTGACAGTGTAGATAAACCTGTCACTCGAACCTGCATGTATTTGGAATGTATGAGGAAAATCAGAGTTCTTGAAAACACAGGGAGATCACTGTGGGGTTAGACATAGTGTCATCCACTGTGTCCCTATACTACCTTATACATAACACCAAGTCAAAAAAAGTTAGGACAGTATGGAATACAGTGATCCCTCATTATATCGCGCCTCGACTTTCGCTGCTTCACACCATCGCGGATTATAAATGTAAGCATATCTAAATATGTTTCACGGATTTTTCGCTGGTTCACGGATTTCTGCGGACAATTTTAATTTATGGTACATGCTTCCTCAGTTGGTTTGCCCAGTTGATTTCATACAAGGCGGATGGCTGAGAAGCTCCACAATCAGAGCACATATTATGTATTAAATAAAACTCCTCCATGATGTACGATGTGCTTCCCACGCGGTGCTTCACATACTTGATAGCCCGAACAGCACGTACTAATTTTTGATTGTTTGCTTTTTCTCTCTCTCTCTCTCTCTGACATTCTCTGCTTCTGACGGAGGGGCGTGTGAGAAGAGGGGCTGTTCGGACACTGGCCTAGAGGATACGGACGCTACTCTAAAAAATGTTGAAAGACTACCTTCACATTGCTCCCTTCCTTGCAGCTGCTTTGTCCGGCGGTGCTTTGCATACTTAAAAGCCCAAACAGCCCTATTGATTTTTGATTGCTCTCTTTCTCTCTCTCTCTCTCTCAAATTCTCTGCTCCAGACGCACACTCCTTTGAAGAGGAAGATATGTTTGCATTCTTTTAATTGTGAGACAGAACTGTCATCTCTGTCTTGTCACAGTTTAAACTTTTGACTAAAGGGTGTTATTTCATGCCTAGATGGCTCTAATAATGTAAAAAAATGTATTTAAAAGGTCTTAAACAGGTTTTCTATGCACTAACTGCGAAAATATTTCATTTATAAATAAAGAATCCAACTTCGTGGAAATTCATTTATCGTGGTAGAGTCTGGAACGGATTAACCGTGATAAACGAGGGTTTACTGTATACAAGTAGAAAAAATGCCATGATTCTTAAATTTAATTTGACATTTATTTCATTGCAGACAGTATGAACACAAAATATTTCCTGTTTTGTGTGGTCAGCTTCATTTCATTTGTTAATACACATTCATTCCTGCATTTAGGCCTGCAACACATTCTAAAAAAAGTTGGGATGTGGGAAAATTAGGGCCAGGAATGAGGTAAAATAATGGTGTGAGTTCAAACTGGTGATGTGAACAGGTGATTTTAATCATGATTTGGTACAAAAGCAGCGTCCATGAAGGCATTTATCTTTGAGGAGCAAAGACAGGCAGGGGATCTCCAGTTTGTCAAGAAATGCATGAGAAAATGATTGAAATGTTTAGAAACAATGCTCCTCAAAGAAAGATTGAAAGGGATTTGCATATTTAACCTTCTACTTTGCATAGTATCAATGAATGATTCAAGGAATCTGGGGGAATTTCAGTGCATAAAGGGCAAGGGTGCAAGCCTAAGCTAAACACCCATGATCTCTGATACTTCAGAGGACACTTCATCAAGAAATGTCACTTACCAATAGCTGATTTAATCACATGGGCAAGGGATAACTTTGGCAAACCTTTGTCGAGCTCTGCAATACACAATTACATTCACAAATGCCAGTTAACATTTTACTGTGCAAAAAAGCCTTATGTTAACTTTGTCCAGAAGCAGCCTCAACTTCTCTAGGCTCGGAGACATCTGGTATGGACCATTACATAGTGGTAACATGTATTGTGGTCAGACAAATCAGTATTCTAGATTTATTTTTCCAAATCCATTTTTTAAAAAATGCATGCTGTGTGCTCCGGACCAAAGATGAAAAAGTCTATCCAGACTGTTATCAGCAACAAGGCCAAAAGACAGGGTCTGTCATGGTATGGGATTGGGTCAGTGCCCTTGTGATGCCAGTATTAATTCAGAAACGTAAACTGAGATTTTAGAGCAATGAATGCTGCCTTCATGAAGACATCTTTTCCAGGTATGTCCACGCATTTTTCAACAAGACAATGCAAACCACATTCTGCTCACATTACTAAGGCAAGGCTGCTGAAGAGGAGGGCATGGGTACTGGACTGATCATCCTGCAGTTCTTATCTGCCCCCAACTGAGAATGTGTGGAGAATTCTGAAATGAAAATTGCGACAATGACGACCCTATACTGTTGTACACCTTAAGACGTGTTTGCAGGAAGAATGGGACAAAACAACACCTTTGTATCCTCGGTGCCAAAACATATTTTAAGTGTTGTGAGAAAGAATGGCAACATTACAAAGTGGTGAATACCTTTTTTTAGAATGTGTTGCAGGCCTGAAATGCAGAAATGGATGTACTGTATATTAAATGAAATGAAGTTGACCAGACAAAACATGAAATATCTACCTGCAATCAAATAAAAGTTAAAGTAAATTTAAAAATCACAGTGTTTTGTGTTTTTTTTTGCATTTTTCACACTGTCCCAAGCTTTTCTGATTTGGGGTTGTATTTAAATATCAGTATATTATATTGTTATACCAAAATCACATGTTGCTTTTCCACTGGGGGCAATGGCAGATTTCACATCAAATAAGCCTACTGTGGGCTGATCATTAAAGTGGAAATTTGATAAATAATATCTTTGAATGCTGTCAGCCACTGCTCAGCAAGATGCTACTGCATACAAGGAAGAATCCCTTCAGACCATCTTGTCAAGATTCCATTGTCTACGTAGTTTTAACATACATCACAAGAGATACCTTGAATTGATACCACACCTTTTCAGAATAAAGAAAGCTCAAGGACTTAGAAGGGTAGCCAGTTGCATCCATTGCCCACCAACAGCAACAATTAAATATTTTAATTATTTTCTATGACAACTGTGAGAAAACATTTCAGTAAAACACCCAGTTTATAACCCGTTTACCAAAGTGCATATGTAGATTAAAAGTAACTTCTGTTTCTTAGTTTGAAGCACAGAATATGATGACCAGAATGATTCCTGCATCTTGTGAGTATACAAATGTGCGACTCCGGTGTCACAAACGGGCTGGGATTTAATTAACTGTTATGAAACAAACTAAAAGTGGCATGTATTTCTGGCCAAACTGCTAGTCGTACCTTTCTGACACAACCTGGCAGGCCTAAACAAATAGTATGTGGCTAATTAATGAGGATCTCAGTCTATTGATTTTTGTTTTAATTTCCTCTGCTATCCATTGCATGTTAATGAATTATTCTTTCCCAAAGTTTAATAGAATATAATAGCAGCATATTGCATACTCATTGTAGTTGTTATGTTATTTTATTTTACAAAAAATCAATGTGCGCACATTGCTTATAGTTGCTGTCACTCTTTTTTAACAGTATTACAGATGCCACTGCCATGATTTTTTTTGTTCAGCTTTATATTTACATCTATATGTGTAGACCAGATAGTAATGATCACTATTTACTTTGATTCTCAAGTCAGTGTGTTTCTATTCCTTCCCATAGAAGAAACTAATTGTGAAATCAGAAGTCAATGTTGTCTGTAGTAGCATTTAAAATAAGATGGCTAGCTGGCCATTTATGTGAAGAGAAGACAACTGAAAAGAAAACAGAAAAGACAAAATTGGGCTTCTGAAATTTTTCAGAGCGACTGCAGCGATATTCTTTATGGACAGGTGTTGAAATCAGGGCCGGAACAAGGGTGAGGCAAACGAGGCACTTGCCTCTGGTGAACAATGGGAAAGGGTGCCAAATTGATGAAAATGAATAAATTGCAAAAAAAGCCAAATGTATGTTGCAATGTTCGACAAATACCTTAACCAAACTGACGATTAACATCGGATTCTCTCACTCGATACACTTGTTTCCTCATATGATATGAGGAGTAATAGATATTTTAATTTCACAACTTAGGAGGAGATATGAAAACCTATATGGGATTTCATCTGATTTCAAATTTTTAACAGGTGAAAAATTAAAGTCGATGGATACAGAAAATTTTTAAAAAGCAGCTTGTGATTTATCCCTTAAATATCCAAACGATATAAATTCTGTAGAATTCTTATCAGAAATAATCAGTTTCAAAAATCAAGCTATCACGTTAATTTCAGACCTGAAAGCAGCTACGAGTTTAAATCTTTTAAAAATGATTCATGAATATAGTTTAGTTCAGTGACATCCAAATTTAGACTTTGCATTGAGAATATTCCTAACACTACCTGTTACTGGAACTTCTGGTGAAAGAGGCTTTAGTAAACTAAAAATGATCAAAACATATTTAAGATCATCACTTGCTCAGGAAAAATTGTCAAATATGGCAATTTCATCAATCGAACAGGTATTGACAAAACAAATTAATTTTGATAAAATAATTGATGAATGTGCCTCACTAAAAGCAAGAAAAATAAAACTTTAAAAAAAAGATTTTATATTGGGCATTTATTTAATTATTTATTCATTGTAATTATATTAAATTTTGTTTTGTCTAAAGTATTATTGATATTATTTTGTCTCTATTATTAAATTACTGAAAATTTTGTAATATTCTAATTCATCTCATGTGTAGTACTTATTTTGTTTTTCTTTTGTTAAGGTTATTTTTAATATGTGCAATTTTATGTTCATATTACTATTGCACTATTACTGCGTTCTGTGATTTTTATTTAATAATTAATACATGTATTTTGTTCTCAAAATAATGTATTTATTTTTATTTAATACTTGTTAGTAATAAAAAAAACTATATACATAGGGGTGCCAATTTATCCTCCTGCCTCAGGTGAAAATACCTCTAGTTGAAATATAAAAGAATTGCAGGCAACCATTTTAAAGAAGGCTGCAAGATAGTTAAAAATGTAGGGAACATGGATATAACTAAACTTAGAGTTAAAATGCTAACCAAGGGTCTGTTATGCATTCATATGTTACTGATAACAGTAGGCAGTGGTCCTCATATTCGACAAGCTTTGCACTCAGATATATAACTGGCTTATGTTGTTGAATGTTATTTGTTCATATGCAATAAATAGTTTTACTTTTTTATTATCATTATGTTATATTCCCTGCTCTTCCTTTTTTACTTTAGAATGTATTGCTCTGCCAAGGGAAACGGTTCTTTGTTTTCAGAGATTTCTAGCAAAAAAAGTGTTCCTAGTTAAAGACAGATTAGTTTATTGTACCAAAACAATGATACCTTAAAGTTAGAAAAAGTGTAACCTCACCATGACACTTGAAAAACCACACAACCACTGGACCCCAGACACACTGGAGCACCACATCATCTCACCTGCTAAACCCTTGGACTTCTAAATAGGGGGACTGTGACACCCCTTGAGTGGCAAGGTTGGCACCAGACTACACTATGGGTGTCTTGTAGTTTGGGACTGACCAGGATCAGACTTGAGAGATGTCAGACATGGAGACACAGACACAAAAAATGGGTATTTCAACAAAACGATACTGGGTTTTATTTACAGGTGCACAATGCCGCAATCAAAAATAGTGAATACTATTTACCAGTGGTTTTTGCTAGGCCCAAAAATGAAAATAATCAAAGACAAAAATATGTATACACAAAAACTGTAGTCTTCCTAAATAAAAATATGATCAAGAAGAAACTACCCAAAACAAAGTCTATAGACAAAGTCAAAGCTATATAAATGCCTCCAATATACTACAACTAGGAGATATTCATGTCTATACTTATATACAGAAGAAAATATTCACAAATAAGGCACAAGCCGCTATGCTTGGTATACATTGAAAGATAAGCTACACCAATCACACTCTCCAAAGATGACCCCTAGAGGCAGGAAGTGCCTTTAATATTGGAGAACAAAACAGTCAATCCTGCATCATGCCGCTCTCTTCCTCCAATAGCGACTGTCGGCACTGCAGTCTGTGTACGTGCTACGCTCAACCCCTGCAAGGCGTGTATTAAATAAGCTGGCGGCCTCATGTGCTTCTCTCAGACAAGCCAATGCCTTTTCTGGAAAGTAAGTTACTTTTCTTGTAACTTTACCTTGGGACTTTCTTGTGGGATCTCCTTCTCCAAACTAATGCATGTATGCATGCTAGAACTAAAACACTCCCCACTTATTGCTTTGTTCACAGCAGGGCCTATGATGATGTACGCCTTTTTGACAGGCAGATACACGGTGTCCACCAGGCCTGAAAAGGATGCATGCCCAATCCATTGCCAGTGTCGCACTGTGCGACTCTGCCAAAGTCAAAGTTAACAATCCTCACGGAAGCACACCCCTTGCTCTTTGATGACAGGTAAGTGCTTTAACTTTACTAAAATAAACCTTTTTATCTTTAAAGTGGTAATGCCTGGCAGGCAGATTAGATTACCACAGGCATTCCTAAACGTTTACCCTCCAATCTTCCTAATGCTCTGACGGCACCTGGAGGAGAGACCAGCTTACAGAGACAGAAAGTGTCCTGACCATTGCAGCTGCATTCATTTTGCTCAATTTCAATGGGGCTTTCCCAGCAGAGTCTGAGTATAACCAGCAGCAAGTTCATAGCCAAGCTGAGGGAGACACATTTTTCACTTAAGAAACATAAGTAAAGTTAGACCTCTTATATCACTGAAAGTTAGACCTCTTATATCACTGAAAGATGCTGAGAAATTCACGCGTTTGTTTTCCGTCGACTAGATTACTGTAACGCACTCCTCTCTGGACTACCCAAAAAAGATATAAATCGTTTGCAACGAGTGCAGAATGCAGCTGCTAGAATCCTAACTAGGAAAAGAAAATCCGAACACATTTCTCCAGTTTTGATGTCACTACACTGGTTACCTGTGTCATTCAGAATTGACTTTAAAATTCTGCTTATGGTTTATAAAGCCTTAAATAATCTCGCCCCATCGTATATATCGGAATGTCTGACACCTTATATTCCAAATCGTAACCTCAGATCCTCAAATGAGTGTCTCCTTAGAATTCCAAGAACAAAACTTAAGTGGTGAGGCGGCCTTCTGCTGTTAATGCACCTAAAATCTGGAATAGCCTGCCAATAGGAATTCGCCAGGCTGATACAGTAGAGCACTTTAAAACACTGCTGAAAACACATTACTTTAACATGGCCTTTTTATAACTTAATTTTAATCGTAATTTAACTTAATCCTGATACTCTGTATGTTCAATTCATCATAATAACTATTCATGGTGGCTCTAAAATCGGTACTGACCCCTACTCTCTTTTCTGTTTCTTTTTCCGGTTTCTTTGTGGTGGTGGCCTGCGCCACCTCCACCTACTCAAAGCTTCATGATGCTCCAACAATGATGGACGGATTAAAAGGAAGAAGTCTACGTGACCATCATCATCATCAAGCCCTTCCGTGAGAATCCTAAATCCAAAGAGGACTATTTCATTTATGTTAGGTAGAATGCCCAGAGGGGACTGGGTGGTCTCATGGCCTGGAATCCCTACAGATTTTATTTTTTCTCCAGCCGTCTGGAGTTTTTGTTTTTCTGTCCCCTGGCCATTGAACCTTACTCTTATTCGATGTTAATGTTGATTTATTTTGTTTTATAATTTTGTCTTTCATTTTTCTATTCTTTAATATGTAAAGCACTTTGAGCTACTGTTTGTATGAAAATGTGCTATATAAATAAATGTTGTTGTTGTTGTTGTTAGAGAGCAGGAGGAGTTTATAACAGACGACAAACAGAGTTCCATTTTTCCTTGCCATTTCAGGGATGATGGACAACACCCTGAGTGATTCCTCAGTAGACAGATACTGTATACAGTAGTGCTGAGACTCACTTTTACTCAGAGAGGGTGTGAGGACTCATTGGTAGAGACATGCAGATTGTACACTAAATCATTATTTTATACAAGTTAAGTGTAAAATTACTATTTGTGTCATGATTAGTTTTTGTTGTTGCTGTCTGAAGTAGTACTTTAAGCTGAACAGTACATTTTGCAGCAGTGAACTGGTTACTTCATGGAGCTTATTCCACCCCACTGTACTAATTTTAAAACTAAATGAAACATTCAATGCTATTTCTATCCAACACAAAGGTAAGCAGCAGTAGGCTTTGAGATAAAAATCTGACACAGTTATTCATTAAAATTAAGTTTAGTGTTGCTGGACTGGCTACACAATAAAGGATTGCTAGAAATAGTGGTTGCTGTAATTCTGCTAGACCCAGGGGTCAAAAGCACAACATAACTAATCAAAGGAAGAACAGACTTTCACAGCAGGCAATGAAATCATATAAAACCAAATGTTTTGGTCATTTTTTTTAACAATCTAATAGTTTTATTTTTTTTCCAACACATTCAGTAAAGCAGCAGTTAAAGTGATATCTGCTGGAGTCGTCAGGACCAGTAGCATTTGTGGATTGACATGCTCACTTTCCACAACAAACATGTGGCGACCAGATTCAGTTTTATATTTCAAGCCTTCAGTCACTTATATATACACAAACAGAAATAAACCTCACAAACCTTGGTGTCTGGACATGTTTCAAAGGTGTACTGTTGTAAAAGACGAACCATGGCTATCTTCACCTCAAGCAGTGCCAAACGCATTGCTATACAACTTCTGGGCCCAGCTCCAAACGGGAGGTATGTAAAGGGGTGCCTTTTGGCCTTGGCTTCTTGTGTAAACCTTGGAAATCAAATACATACAACAATTTAAATTCAGAAGGATTTCTTATTTATCTTAGATAGTAGATAAGGCTGAAGACACATTTCAATATAAGTTATGACAAAATTGACAGATGGTATCCTATCCAGGTTAGGTTTCTGCCTTGCATTTCGAAGCTCACCTTCACACCAATAAAAAGATAAGTAGACATAATATTTTAATTTCTATTTTTATTCTATACTCACTTCTTAAGGAGAAAAAAATAGTTATTAGTTATGAAATTTCTTAAAATAAAAAAATTGAAAACTACTTTGCTAGGTACTATATATGCATGCATCCATCCATCCATTTTTCTAACCCACTTATCCAGGGCAGGGTCACAGGGCACCTGGAGCCAGTCCATTGCAGGCTAAACACATAAACACAGGCTGATTTGGCAATGGCAGTTCACCGATGCCTTATGCCCCCGGGCAGTGGGAGGAAACTAAAGCCACCACAGGAAACCCTCACAGACATGGAGAGAATGTGCACACTCCACACAGAATGAATCCATCCCATGAACCCTGAGCTCCTTGGTTTCAAGGCAGCAGAGCTACCACTATTCCACTGTGCTACCTGACACTACATTTACATATAAATGAGTCTGTGTGTGTGTGTGTGGTTGTCACATGTATGTATTTAGAAGCAATTAAGGACAAGGAATCCTAATTACTGTATTTTTAATTTAACAATGAAGAAACATGAATGAAATAATAAAATCTTATATTCTTAAAAGGTATTAGAACACATATGCATTTCTTTGAGAATTAAACATAAATTATGGAGCATTTCTGATTCTGTTGAATAATCCTACAAATACAATAATGATCTCTGTTAAAATCCAAAAGTAACCACAGAAAACCAAATACGTACTCAAAAAACTGGAAATCTTCACATGTATGTAGGTAAGGATGTTTATTTCCTCCTGTACAAATGCAGCAAGGGAGTGTTCTGTTGTCCACTCATCTATCCATGAATTTTCCAAAATTTCTTTTTAATTATAGAATTACAGATAGCTGAAACCTGTTTCAGCAGCATCAAATACTGGGCAGAATTCAGCAGTAAATGGGTTGCCAGTTCAACAAAGAGCACAATCACACACACATTCACACTCACTAACATCACACCAGTTTTGAGCTACTAATAAACTTAACCTGCACTTCTTTGGAAAGCAGGGCATCAGGAGAAAAACTGAGAGAAACACAGGGAGAACAGGCGTACTTTACACATATAGTCAAACCATTACAAAGCAATGTTTTCTCAACAGACTTCTGTTGAGACAACTTTGAGGATGTTTCCCATCAAAATGTGCAACAGGATCAATCATGTTCTTCTGGAATTCTGCAAAGCCCAGGAAAATAGAACTCATGTAAGCAAAATCACAACACTCAACATGTTCAAAACAGCACCAAGTGCACTTACCTTTCTGGTATGAATTTTTCTGGCTCTGGCCAATACTCAGGGTTATAATGTATATATCCAGCAGGAATCTCAATAGTTACACCTCGGGGAATGAACTGACCATTCACAACGCAATCACGAGAAGCATCACGGGCAAACCTGTTATGGTGAAACAGATGAAAGTTTCTGTCAGCAATACTTGTAGAATAATCATTTGATTAGTTGTCAATGTCTATTTAATTATGTCTTGTGTAGGACTATGTGTATACCTACACAATTGAGTTCAGGTAATAATTAGTAATAGAGCATCTGTCCATCCTTTTGTCAATTGTACAAGTGCAGGGGGCTGCAGCCTATTCAACCCATATAACTGTATATCTTATGTTATGCTCCCTTTGACACTCCTTTCCATGTTTATTTCTTTGCAGTAATAATAAAACTAAATAATAATAATAAAAATAGTCTCATTATTAGAAAATGCTATATTTTATTCCAGAAAATGTTACTAATGTATAAATGCTACATCAATAATACTTAGATTAAATATTAATATTTGAATGAGCCATGGTTAAAAAAAATAAGCTATAAAATGTACACATGGCCTAACATTCAGGTCTGTTTGAGGACTGTGCAGGCCTGTAGCCCCCAATAGACTGGGACTGGGAACCTTTTCAATCCATTTCAGTGTTTCAAGTGTCTAGGGCTACCTTGCTGAGACTGAGCAAAAGGCTGTAAACAGGCCAGGACAGGCTAGTCCATTAAAGACACCCCTCTCACTTACACAAGCATAAAAATACACACGCACCACAATTTGTAATTGTCAATTAACATTAAAAAAAAAAAAACTTTTGTAATTAATTCCTTCTGTGTATGAGAATGTCTGGCAATTTAGATTTTTATAAAATGGGTCTTGCAAAGTTATGAGAAATACTGGGCAAGAACATGAGTGAAAGTTAAACTTTGTTAGAGCAAGTGACTTATATGGATATCAGGTGAATGTGACACTCTGATGGTAAACTGCAGGGTTACCAGATTTTCAAAATACCAAACCTGAACACATTTTTAACATGTATGCCCACTCATAAAGCTCACCCTCATTTGTTTAATGTCAGCTTTATCTGATCATCATCACTGAAAGATCAGGGAACAAGAATAAAAAAAAACACAAAACACATATGATTCTACACAGTGGTTAATGTGGAAACTACTTAATGACATTACTGTCCGTTTTTGTGTGGTTCTTGGTCCTTGTTGCCATGCTGTTCAAATTTAACACAGGTTCTTAATCAACCTTTCCCCATCGGGAGTTTTAACCACGTTTTTATACGTATATTTCTTCAAAGAGTGGACGAATGGGTGGCACACGATTCATAGTTTTGGATGCTATGTTCTAAATATATTGTGAGGATGTTTGTTTCAGCGGAGTATTGTTTTACTAGACGGGCAGCCTGTGAAAAATCATGACATTTTAATAGTCTTTAAATATTTTTTTGGACGCATAGCCTGAAATCTGCACTGTCCCTGTCAATGTGATGTCTAGTCACCCTAGTAAACTATACTGTCAGTGAAATCGTGACTCACTATAATCTGTAGATAATGGTGTTGTGAGGTTAGTTTAGTGTAAGATTAATATTGAGTAAAAATGTACTTAATGTTATGAATTACATCACAGGGTAAATCATTCATATCTGGATAACTTTTCATTTTCCTTGCTTGCATTTTATACCTTTATGATTAGAAACATCATTTAACTTATTATTAACCTTTTATGATAGAATGCATCGTGTGAACTAAGGAGCCGATGCACTCATTCTCTTTTGTTTGCACTCAAGAAACTGGGAAGACTTTAGTAAGCAGAAACAAGTTGCTGATGCAGAGGTTTCCTCACACGCCTCACTGAACTTGCCAATGCAGGAATGCACTTGCACACGCACTCAAGGTATAACTTCCTACCCATGCACACAGCCTGCTGGTGTTTCATTAACTGGTACAGTGAAACCTCGGGTCACGAGTGTAATTCGTTCCAAAACTCTGGTCGCAACCCAATTTGGTCGTGACCCGAAGTAATATCCCCCATAGGACTGTATGTAAATAAAATTAATCCGTTCTGGACCGTACGAGCTGCATGTAAATATATTTTTTTAAAGATTTTTAAACATAAAAGTAGTTAATTATACCATAGAATGCACAGTGTAATAGTAAACTAAATGTAAAAACATTGAATAACACTGAATAACCTTGAACAGAGAAAACTAACATTGTAAGAGTTCACACTATAGCCTTACAAACCGCTCGCCGTAAACACTTTTTTTAATGAGTTTTAAGCACAGGGAAAAAAATGAACATTTGAAAAATCCGTAATTTATACAAAAACTAACCATTGTGACAGTAGGGGGCACTATCTCTCCCTTGAACCCTCAGGTACCACGCCAAACACCAGGTAAAATTGCTACAGTAATTATTATTATAATAATGTGCACTATGCACCCTCCACTCCACACTACTCATAAATAAACACAATACTCCAATAATAAATCAATCCTCCACTCCCAGACGCGTTGCCCTCCTACCACTCAGTTCAGCTCGCCGTCTGGGAGCTCCCACAGTCCTTTTATATTCCCTGACCCGGAAGTGTTCCCAATCCCCAGTCCATGTAATCCTGTATCACTTCAGGGTCAGGTAAAAAGTTCTTTTCTTCACCCCGGAAGCCCGTTGCTCTTTCTTTGACGAACTTCTGGGTTATAGGGCACAAATAAGTCTTCGGTCCTCTCTGCAGCTCCCTCTTGCGGCCCCTGTGGTATCCAGCAGGGTCGTGTATAAAAATTACATAGTCCATGACTCCCTGCTGGTCTTCGGGGCACCTCCATAATGCAGGGAGGGCTCCATCTGGCGGCTTGGGGGACTTGGCCAGGATAAACTGCCGGACATAGTCCACACCATAAACCAAGAAAACTAACCTTGCATGAGTCGAGTTCTGGCATGAAGGAAGTGAGGAGGAACTAGGTGGAGAGGAGATTATAGTTTTGAGTTAAAGTCTGTGACGATGAGGGTTCGCTGCATGCTCCCATCTCGCTTCCGGGAGTCCTTAAACCAGTCACCGTCGGTAATGTTACCGATGAGCACGACATTGAGGCACTACAATGAAGCAATTGGATGGTGCAAAAACTGCCAAGTGCTTTTATTAAAATCAACAAAACAACTATTAGAAACAAAGTCCAAATTAAATAATGTGCAGTGCTTTCAGAATCCTTCAATAAATAAATGATCCCATTAAAAACAGATGTGAAGTGGAGGTTAAAATCCAATAGAAAAAAGTCTTCATTAAATACAACGAGATTAAAACAATGCTCGAAGCAGTCTCTTTAAAAACAAGCCCGGTGCATTCTTTAACTGCCTTCTCGCGCTCTCGCTCATTTGCTGCACAGAGAATGCACAGGGAGAGACTGAACACGTGCGGAAATCATCAGCGCGTACGAACCGGAAGGGAAACTGGCTTGTTCGTCACCCAAGTGTGTGGCTGTGAACAGATGCAAAAGTTTGGGGAACTTTTTGGTCGTAACCCGATTTGTACGTGGTCCGAGACGTTCCTGACCTGAGGTTCCACTGTACTGTGAATCTGTATGCCATCAGTAGTGGCTTTCAGAAGTGAAAAAAAGAAAAATACACAAAATATATAAGTTGCTATATAGCTGTTGTAAAACTGAAACAGTAAACTAATTTATAGTTAAAGTCGCACAAAATTTGTCATCATTTTAAGACAGGCGTTTTCACATATTTGCTTTTAAATGAGAGATTTTGAAATTTTAACATTGTGTGCAGCGTAACCCGTTAAGGATATCTCAATGAAAATTTAACTGTCACGACAAACTTCTTTGAAGATTAAGTGTGCCACGCTTCAACAAAATTGGTCCACGGGGTTACGAGTTGCTTTATGCTGAGAGACAGACATATTGCCGTAGGTGAACACACCCAAAAAGGCTGACATAAAGAAATTCTCTATAATATAATTAAAGGCTATTAAGTAGATGTGTATGTCTGGCGGCTGTTGTGAAATTACTTTTTTGACTTTTGTTTATTTTTATAATGGAAGACTACTAATAATTTTTTATTTAAATTGCACTACAAAATAATTATGAATTGGCACTCCGGCCACCATAAAAAACCTCACACTGGTTCCATTCCATCTGAACTTGTGTGGTGTTGAGGTGTCACCCGTTGCATGGCTACACTCGGGTCCTAATTTGGGATCCTGAGTTGGTTCATCATGTGGTGGGTGCGGCAATGCGGTGTATCAGTGCGTGCTCCTAATCTCTACAAAATAAGCTCCTACATAACCAGCTTATATACTTGTGAATTGGAAATTCTTGCACAGTTTTTCATTATCATTGCTGCCTGGGGACTTTGGAGAGAAGGATTGTATCCCATGAGTCACACCGCAAGTGGGCAGGTTCACTGGCTCACTACAAAGGCCACATTGTTTAGAGTTAGTTTAAATGGAATACATAAAGTTTTCTATATGTATTACTTTATAATGGTGTTATCTGGATCTAAATCAGGAATATTTTAAAAGTATGAAATGTCATTTATCTTTCTAAATTTTGATGAGATTACATTTTCTTAGTTTACATTTGATCACTGTGCTTTAAGTCCAGTGAATGAAACAACTGATTCCCTGTTTCTGCTCACTATATTCAAAATAATGAAGAAATTCAGTAACAATTAAATAAAAGACTTAAAGATACATTCCAGTATAGACATAAACACAAGGGTAGATCAAAAAGTAAAGGCCATCTGAAAATTAAGCAGTAACCACAAGGGATAGAAGCTGACACAATATAATATGTTTGCACTGGCTTATGGGTAGTTTGAACACACACAACACAATCTAGTTGTAAGCCAATGTCAAATAAACAAGGACGCTCCTCTATGGGATTGCACCATTGTTGAACAACACTCCATTGTGAGATTTCTTTTGAGCAGAAGGAGTGAAACCTGCTGAAACTCACCAAATGATGTTAGCTCAGTATGGAAGTGAAAAATGTATGAATGGGTAGAAAGGTTTAGAGTGCACAAGAACAAGTGTAACCTGTGAAGCTTGATTTGCTTGACCATCAGCACTGCACACACAAGGCCACACTGATATGGCAGAAGCCTTCATCAGAGAATGGATTAGGTTGTCCACTGTTGCTGCACGTTTGGATATCAACTATGGTCTGCACATACTGTACCATAGGGAATGATGAAGTTAGGGTGCAGTAAAGTTTACACAAGATGAATACTCGGCAAGCCAACATGTTGGCTTCTGGATAGAACCTGCCAATAAATCAATTGTGCATGAGTTAATTTGTACTCTCTACAGTAAGTTAATTTCTTCTCATCCCATCTGCATGTCACTAGGTGGACTGCTTTGCAGTTATTGGAGGGGCATCATTGCAAGGTCAGGTCTGTAGCATTCTATCCTGTGCCCTGATGAATGAGCTGTCAACTGGAATAAATTGGGCTGGGGAAAAGAGTCAAGGATGGCAGCAAAAGGAAACATACATTTAAAGGCACAGCACTTCAGATATGCATATTTGGTGAGTGACTTGTATATGAAATGTTAAAGACTGATGCAAACTTCATTAGGTTATTCCTAGGTGACTGTTAATTTGGGTTAATGAAAGACTGAATGTAGTGCTGACACAGACATACACTTTTATTCAGAAAGAAATTCTGAAATGTGTGCATCTGCACAATTCCGCAGTAAACAAGCTCATTCCCTTTTTTCTTTTGTTTGTTGTAGATGCCTCGAAACTGTGAATGGGGGAGGAAAATGTGTCCGAGTAAGAATTTGCAGATGCTGTCAAAAAATTGCACAGATTGCTTAGGTGGAACTGGTCATAAAATAAAAGTAATAACTGATCAGTGATCTTGTGTAAAGATGTACAATTTCAATAAAAAGGTTGCTGTGAAACTACAGATTTGGGTGTTTTGTTTATTTGGACAATAAACAGTAATAAATAAACCTGACTGTAGATAAAGCAGGCATAATAAAACAATATAACTTTTACACAATGTTGAAAAATGGGTGAAATACTGCAGAATTGTGGTTAGGATTTCATTGTTGTTTCAACATTAAATCAGGGTGCAAGCTCATCAATTCAATGATGTTAATGTTAACACTTTAATGTTGACTTAACATTGATTTAACGACTACTTGCTATCTGGGTACCCTTCGGTAAACTGCAGCAGGTTTCACTCCCTATGACTCTCACTATGATGCGTTGTACAACAATTGTGCAGTCCAGCAGAGGAGCATGCATGTTCATTTGACTTTGGCTTCAACTAGACTAACGACAGAGTGCTGCGCTATGTGTGTTCGAATTACCAGCAAATCATTGCAAAGCGTTGTATGATATCAGCTTCGATCCGTTACAGTTAATGCATAATTTTCAAATTGCCTTTAATTTTTTATTTTACCCTCATACAACACAGGCCAATTTTAAAATATTCATTTTTTTATTTAGTTTAATTTATATTTACAATGCATACATTATGGATAAGTAAAAGAAACATTAATACATTATAATAAGATCAGTTGAGAACAAAGAAATAAAAAGTATGAAAATGTGTAAGTCCTCAATCAGAGATAGCAAATTATCTGAAAGGTAAGCGAAGGTTTATCTTATTTTGCTAAATGAGAGTAGCACAGATAAATGCCTACAAAATTCAAAAGCACCATTGAAATGTTCTTTGCAAATTTATTATGGTTTTAAATAAAATAGCTTCTCTTATGGTAGGTGGTTTTGCATCCATATAGGTGAACAAGGTAAAATAGTGTGCTGACAGTTATCACAACAGATTGCTTATTAAACAGCAGTTGTCACTTTGGCAGCTACACCAAATATAGCCATTAAAGGATTACAGATGTTTGTTACTTCAGGTTTGTTTGATTATATTTATTTTAATACTGTCTAAGCAATGGACATGAGACCAAGGGAAGCATACAAGACAACAGTGCCTCTGCTTTTGGATAGCCTACAGTTTTCAATTCTGTTAGATCATGTTTGACACAGACTGAGGAAGAGTGAATTTTTCTTGAGGACTAATTGCCATTCATTATCTGAAAATGTAATTGAAAGGTCTTGTTCCCTAGCACTTTCTCATATTATCCAAAGGTATGTTCTTTTGAAAAGGATGGTGTAGTTTGGAATTACTACCTATATATTATAGCGCCTAGAAAAAAGCCTGTAGCATTCACTTGGTAGAAGACACTGCACGCTTTAATGAAATGCTATGTTTGAAGCATAGATGCAAATATGTTATACATTTACATATCTCAATACATTTACATATATTCACCATATGTACTGTATATGTTGTGGGTGACAAAAATATATGGGTAAGAATACAATAAACAAAAACACTGCAGCATTTAAGATTCTCCGGTACTGATACTATATCCTAAGAGAGCGCTGAACCATCAAATTTTGGCTGCTGGTAGAAATGAGTAGCAATTACTGCCAATGTATTGACATTGATCTAGTGCAACTGGCAGCATGATAAATAAAATCAGGCATACACCCCAGACATAGGTCACTGTCTGAATAGAGGATGCATGTTTTCTTCATATCATTATGTTACTCCTATTCACACATCACAGCATGCTGGGGTCAATAGCAACTAAAAACTTGTCCAGTAAGATTAAGCATGGGCGTCTACTTTAACGTTATTTGCAATGGTTGGTGTTCTGTCCAGTGTTTAAGAGAAAGACTTCTGTTTTGGTTCAAAAATGGATTAAAAATGAAGGCAGAATGGATGAACTTACCTAAATCCAGGTGGAAATAATCGCAGAGTCTCTGAAATCACTTGATCTAGGTAAGGCAGCTCTTGCACATTGTTATAATCCAGAACTTCCTAATAAAAGATCATAGAATGCAGTAAAATATAAGTGTGGGCATAATTAAATAGTTCTACCGTTGATTCACTTTCATAATGTTTTGATGGGATTAACAAAATTAGGGCAACGTAACACATTGCATATTAGAGGACATATTTTAGTCTCCAGAGATTAAATAAGCATTTCCCACAAACAAACAGTGTCACTTTTTGTGTATTACTGAAGAAAATTCATAAATATTTAGATAGTATGTAAAAAGTAAAGGGTTACATCAATGTCCTCCAAGTGAAAGTACAATCTTGATCTGTTACTGCAGGTCGATTTGTGACATGCTACTCCTAATTTAAGTGATCTTTGCTACAATGTCTTGACCACATAGTATTTTTTAGCATGCTAGGTTTATAACCTTTCGGCGCTTTGTTTAATGTGAAATGATTAAGAATGTTGCCAGATTTTTTCATAGTTGCTCAAGTAACAGTAATAAAAAATATTCAAAAACACCAATATTATATTAAAAAAATTAAAAAGATTTTATTTTCTTTTATTTAAACACTTGTTTTCACACTGCAACTGAATGATAATGGCAGTTTTAGCACATGGTGTTATATCATGAGAAAACATAAAAGTATATCACTATTCTGATGAGAAATGTCCTTGAACAATATTTACACATCTAAGTGTTTTTATTTCTACCATATTCCTTCTGCTTAGTTATGTACTGGATTTTTTCTCAGCCTGCCAGTGTTAAGTGTATGACCTAATAATAGTTTTTTTCACATAAATACCTTTAATGCTGCCTGTGAGGCCTTTATAGCCAGTGTAATTTAAAGTTACAACAAAATATAAAAAGATATATATATAAAGGGAGTGAATGGTTATACTCAGTAAAGCTGTCCTGTACTGTAATTATATTCTGCATTCTTCTTAAAATGTTTTACAGCAGTACCTTGCAATACTTTGCAGGTTATTATCTATACTAATAAAAGGCAAAGCCCTCACTCACTCACTCACTGACTCACTGACTCACTCACTCACTGACTCATCACTAATTCTCCAACTTCCCGTGTGGGTGGAAGGCTGAAATTTGGCAGGTTCATTCCTTACAGCTTCCTTACAAAAGTTGGGCAGGTTTTATATCGAAATTCTACGCGTAATGGTCATAACTGGAAGCAGTTTTTCTCCATTTACTGTAATGGAGATGAGCTTCAACGCCGTGGGGGAGTTTCGTGTGACATCATCACGCCTCCCGTAATCACGCAGTACATAGAAAACCAGGAAGACCTCAAAAAAGCGCTCAAGAAAACATGCATTATATAATTGAGAAGGCAGCGAAACAATAAGAAGCGAGCGAGTGACATATACAACTATATTCATGAATTCTGCTACTTGAAACAAAGCACGATGTAAACCTACACTTTAAATTAAGTTCATAGACGGGCTGCCGCTGGCGTTTGTAATTTAGTGCCTGCCCATATAAGGCCGTCCGTCAGCGGCAATCCAATAGCAAACTCCCACTAAATATTCACGGGTTAAGGACTGTGCTTATGCAGAGGAAGATGAGATGGTCAGGGTGGTGTTTGGCACAAACTCAGCGAAACTGCGAGAGAAAGTTTTAAGTGCCAGGACTAAGGTAACATTAAATACAGCTATGGACATAGCACGAGATGGCACCAGCACAGCTGGGAACCTTCGATATATGTACACCGAGTGGCTCATGTGAACTGGCGCGTGCACAGATAAAAGCAACAGTTCCAAGAGCGCTGAACAAAAACCGAATTACACAATTGAAAAGGCAGCAAAAAATATGAAGCGTCTGATAAGCATATTCATAAATGCAGCTACTGTGGAAACAAAGCACACGGTGGAAAAAGTCAATGTCCCGCTAAAGGAAGACAGTGTAAAAAACCCGTGCATGCAGTGTGTCAGGTCTCAGATAAAGAAGAAGGCGAGCTGTTTATTGATGCAGTAAGAAACGAATCGATGAATGAAACCTGTCATCTTTACAGCGATTGACAAACACGGAATGTAACTTGAACACAACACATCCTACAAATACGAACCTGATTGAAAGAAATAATGATAATCAAATCCTTGATGACAGCAACACTCAGTAACACTCACAAAACAAATACTGTATATTGACAGTCATGTTACGTTATTTTTAAAATGTTCCCTTTTCTTTTTCTACCTTTTTTAACACACTACTTCTCCGCTGCGATACGCGGGTATATATATATGTATATATATATATCCCGATCTACATACTCGAATAATGGATACTTTATTCGCCATCAATGATTGTTTTGGTAAAGCCATACTCAGTGTATTCATTAGATGAGCGGTAAAAAGTAGAGCGAGGGAGGATGACTCATTGAGGCATGCAGGCTGTAGTCTTGCGTCAACTCTATCTGAATTGCGATCACATTTGAAAAAATATATCTTTTCAAGTTCTATTTAGTCCATATGTGTCAAACTCAAGGGCGCGGGCCACATCCGCCCGGCGTAATTATATCCGCCCGAGATCATTTTATATACTGTATTATTGTTATTAAAGCCCGGGTATATGAAGCGCTGGTAACACAATAAACTACAGATCCCATAATGCAGCGCTTCAGCTGCCTTGCCGAACACTTACGCGTTAATCAAGTCTACCTTATGATGCTGCAAGTTATTGCGAAGCTAGAGTTATTCGCACTGAGTTTGCACGGCGCTTTGGTGACTTTGAAGAACAAAAAGTCCGTCTACATGCGGCTCGAACCTTGTGCATGTTTGGTAGCACATATCTGTGTGAGAAGCTCTTCTCAGTGATAAAGACTAACAAAACAGCACACAGGAGTCGCCTCACTGATGAGCACCTGCAATCCATCCTGAGAATCTCCACAACACAGAACCTCACACCAAACAGAAACGAACTTGTGGCCAAAAAAAGATGCCAGGCGTCCAGCTCTAAAATGACATATGAGCAAAGACAACTGAATGATTTGATTTGTTATTGCACACAAGAGCGGAGTCAACCGTTTTAACAAACAGCGTATTGCACTGATCTGAAATAGCTGTGTGTGTATATATGTAGATATGTATGTATATGTATATATATATATGTTTATATATGTGTGTATGTATTTATGTATATATTGTGAACGCTGGCCCCGGCACAGACAGACGGACATCAATTTGTCACCCATCACACTGTTTATTTACACTATTTACAAATACAGAAGTCCAGTGCACACTCACGAACCCCAGTGCCTCTTGCACTGATTCCCCCAAAGTCCAGGGCCCACAGTCTCTTTGCCTTCCTGGCGCCTCCGTCCTCTCTCTCCAGTTCAGTCTTTCTGCCTCCCGACTTCCACCCCCGACTGGAGGGAGGCGGCCCTATGGGGAGCGGATGGGCTCCAGCTGCTTCCGGCACTTAACAGCGCCACACCCCTGTGTGGCAGAAGTGCCGGCCGTACACCCGAAGCCATCCGTGTCTCGCTGGTCGTCTTCCCCGGCACTTCCTGGTGTGGCGGAAGTGCCGGGCTCCCGAATAAACAGGCACTGGGCGCCGCCTGGCGGTGGCCACGGGTCCCTACAAGGCTGGGCTTCCAAGCCCTGTACCCGAGGCCCCCTGTCTAACCAGGACGGACGCCCCACTCGTTCTGGAGGAGGCACACGCCTCCTCCGGTCCTCCAAGGCGTCCCGGCCGGGCTCCATCCCGGCCGAGGGCCACACGGGACGAACCGGCATCGGGGCGCCGCCTGGCGGTAACCACGGGCCCCTACAGGGTAGGGCTTCCATGCCCTCGACCCGTGGCTCCCAATAGAACCAGGGCGGACACCCTCGCGGTCTGGAGGAGGCACAAGCCCTCCTCACGTCCTCCTGGGCGTCCCGGCCGGGCTCCAGCCCCGGCCGGCGGCCACAGTGCCCCACCGCTAGCGAGGACACGTGGGTCGAGCGGCACAACCGAAAGGCAGCACGTCCCGGTGAGGGTCCTACTATGCCCCCAGGGTCCAACACGGCACCCTGGGACATCCGTCTTCGGCACCCCCGCCGGCGCAAACGCGCCCCTGTGGTCTGCGCCGCTCTCGCCCCCGCTGTTCCCCGCAGTTGGGACACTATTGGCCTCTCGGCGTGGAGCCCTCCCGCGGCGGCCCGTTTCAGGAGGGCAGGTCCCTGACGCGTCGTCCCAGCACTCGTCGGGGCTTGGGCCTGTGGAAAAAGGAAAAGAGGGCCAGAAGCACTGCCAGGACACTCAGCCCGAGTGCCCTGCCGGTCTCCGTACCTGCAGTGCTCCTGCCCCCTCCGATAGCCCCTGACTTGCCTGCTGAAGTCCTCCGTCGCGAGGTTCCATGCCCGTCCGCCTGTTGTCCGCGGCACTGCTCTCGCAGGCGGCTCGCCCAGCCGCCCAGGGGATCTCCTCTGCCCGCACAGAGGACGGCCCTTCTCCGGACGCGCGCACCCAGCGCCGCGCCCTCTCCTATCGGAGGAACCGGCATTCACCCTTCGGTTCCTCCTTCTTCTCTGGGCGCCCGACGGTCTGGGTCTGAGCACAGCAAAAGCTCAAATCCAGCCCCGTCTGCGTCCAGGCAGAGCGGCAGGAGACAGCTGCGGGCTTGAAGCGCAGGGCGCTAGGACCCAGGGCACTCAGCAGCCCCGATCCTACCAGCCCCTGCGTGTTCGATCTCCCAGCCTCTTCAGCCGTCTGCACCGCGCGTCGCTGTCGGGAGTTGCCTACTCGGAGCTGATCGTCCCCTAAAAGGTCACAGCCATGTTCGGCAAACCTCCCCACTTGCTTTACGGGGACGGTAATACTCACCACCCCCGCCGTGTTCTGCCGGCCTCCGGTTCCAGCGCCGCGCCCGATCCTCCGTCTCACGCGGCGTCTCTCCCGCGACCGCCTTTCCGTCAGCTGCTCACACTGGCGGCGAGAACACGTAGCAGCTCCTCTAAGGGCGGCTTGGCGGGCGAAGGGACTCCTCCGGCGCACGCCGAGCCGCTGGTGGAGAGAGAGACAGGCGTCGTTGGGCTTACCTGTCCATCAGCTCCACGCGACGCCTGCCTCCTCTGGGCCACTCCCTCTGGCCCAATCGGGTCTCGGTTTGGCACGAGACTGGCATTCCTTGGGCCCGCCTCTATCCAATCATCGGCGGCACGCAAGACACACCGCCAATCCCGTGCCTGTCAGCGGCGGGACATCCGGCCCGCGCCATCTTGCCTTCCCTGCTCCGAGTGCGGAGGCGTGCCTCTTCGCGCGTTGTGGCTGCGGGCGATTCCTTGAGCCGCAGCGCTCCGTTTCCGCAGCCTTCTTTGCTGCCGCCGTCGCCGCGCTGCCGACAGCCCGTGGCCCGGCGTGCTCCTGCCACGGGCGCGATCCGGTTCGTCCCTCCCTGTAAGAATAGAGGTAAGACCGACCCCGAAGGGCCGATGATTGCAGGGCAGGGCACTTACCTCCCGGATCCCGTCATGCCGAGGCCCCCGCCTCGGTGTGGCCTTCTGTGCTGCCACGCCGGCCTGGCTGTCCGTCTCGACAGCGCGACTGGAGCCCGCTGCGCTCCGGCGATGTCGGGTTCTCCTCCGCACTCGGGGAAAGCCATTCCGCTGTCCGGAGGCGGTTTCTGGGGCAGCGCTCCCGCGAAGTCGTGCGGGCGCTCCGCGCCAGTGTGTGGGTCGCTGCTGCGCCGGGCCGTTCACAGAAATATTTTGTTTGAACACAGGTCCCCGCCTTGTCCCAGGCGGAGCATCCTGCCGACTACGCCACTGTGAACGCTGGCCCCGGCACAGACAGACGGACATCAATTTGTCACCCATCACACTGTTTATTTACACTATTTACAAATACAGAAGTCCAGTGCACACTCACGAACCCCAGTGCCTCTTGCACTGATTCCCCCAAAGTCCAGGGCCCACAGTCTCTTTGCCTTCCTGGCCGCCTCCCGTCCTCTCTCTCCAGTTCAGTCTTTCTGCCTCCCGACTTCCACCACCGACTGGAGGGAGGCGGCCCCTTTTATGGGGAGCGGACGGGCTCCAGCTGCTTCCCGGCACTTAACAGCGCCACACCCCTGTGTGGCGGAAGTGCCGGCCGTGCACCGAAGCCATCTGTGTCTCGCTGGTCGTCTTCCCCGGCACTTCCTGGTGTGGCGGAAGTGCGGGCTCCCGAATAAACAGGCACTGTGGCGCCGCCTGGCGGTGGCCACGGGTCCCTACAAGGCTGGGCTTCCAAGCCCTGTACCCGAGGCCCCCTGTCTAACCAGGACGGACGCCCCCACTCGTTCTGGAGGAGGCACACGCCCTCCTCCAGTCCTCCAAGGCGTCCCGGCCGGGCTCCATCCCGGCCGAGGGCCACACGGGACGAACCGGCATCGGGGCGCCGCCTGGCGGTAACCACGGGCCCCTACAGGGTAGGGCTTCCATGCCCTCGACCCGTGGCTCCCAATAGAACCAGGACGGGCGCCCCCTCGCGGTCTGGAGGAGGCACAAGCCCTCCTCACGTCCTCCTGGCGTCCCCGGCCGGGCTCCAGCCCGCCGGCGCCAATATATATATATGTATTTGTGTGTATATATGTGTGTGTATGAATGTATATGTGTGTATATATGTGTGTGTATATATGTAGATATATATGTATGTATATATGTGTATATGTATAGATATGTATATATATATACAGTATATGTTTATGTGTGTGTGTAAATATATATATATATATATATATATATATATGACAACAACACTCATCACTCACAACAGTGACAAAACAATTACATTCACAATCAGGTTACGTTATTTTCAAAATGTTTCCTTTTCTTTTCATTGCTTCTTTAACACACTACTTCTCCGCTGCGAAGCGCGGGTATTTTGCTAGTTAATAAAATATAGGTGAGCCATAAAATGGATTAAGCATGCTTGAAAAAAAAGGTAACGTTAACCATATCTAATATATAAAAAAACACGACTGCATATATAAATATATTGCACTTCCAGAAACAGAAAAATGTATAGTGATCTCCTGCTATATCGCGGTTCAGCTATCGCGCTCCCTCTAAATCGCGGATTTATTAATATTATTATTATTCAGGGCTCTAGAGTGCGTGTGCGACCTAATTTCTCAATGGTGCGACTAAAAAAAATCAAAGGTTGCACCGGTGCGACCAGCCGTTCGAGGGGGAAAACAGACACACATTAGGCCCATATCGTGGTCTAAACCAATCAGAGATAGTGAAGGGCGGATCCCCCCTCTGATTGGCCGTGGTCCAGATATTCCTGTACGTGTGTACGTTTGAAAATGCATGTGATGCAGTCAGACAGAGAGAGGTGAGTAGCCCATCAGGTAAACAGTGGATGTAGCCGCGGATTATGAGAGAAGATGAAAAGAACGATTGACAGCTTTTTAGTTAAGAATGTTAAGTTAGGGCCTGATCCGTCCAAAAATCATAACCAATGCTCTGACACGGAGCCATCAACCTCCCAAGTTATAGCAAGCCCTAGTCCGGAGACGGCATTAGATAATGAGCCACATACGATCGAGTCCAAGCCCACTGAAATTAAAAGGGGTAAAGTGTATACATTTCGAAAAGAGTGGCTTGACCAGTTTCCCTGGCTAAGATACAGTAAAGCCGATAATATAATGCACTGTATTTACTGTAAAGAGTGTGGGGAAAGACCATGGCCGGCAGTAGTGCATTTGTGACTGGTTCTAATACATTTAGAATTGAAATGCTGAAAAAGCACAATGCATCTATAAAACACATTACATGCCGTGATAAATGCACTGCTCAAGTGTCCCTCTCCCGCTGCCTTTCAGCGGCAGGCAGCAACAAACAGATCATCAGATCAGGTCGCGATGATAATTAAGTTTAACGCTGCCTACAATATTGCAAAGAAGAACTTCCCTTCACTAAATTCAAGTCCGAAATAATTCTTATGAAGAAAAATGGCTTGAACGTAAACCCGACGTACAGCAATGATGTCGCGTCGCCAATTTATAGGAGTCATTGCAGATACATTGAAAAAAAAGACGTCTGTGCAAATTGCGAACAGTGCGTACATGGCATTCCTGATCGACGGAGACACAGATATCGTCACAAAGGAATGTGTCATTGTGTACGGTCGTATCTTGCGGAGAGGAAGACCGGTGAATATACTTATTGGACACATTGAGGTCGAGCATGCTCATGCCCAAGTCTGGAAGATTCTGATGCTAGAGAGAGTGTGGCCAGCTGGTTTAGTCAAGGCCAAAGATCAAGAAGGCCAAACTACAGGAGTTGGCCATCCGAGTGGCATGTGACTGCAATGGAGGATAGTCCATAAGACATTGAGCCATGAGATGTTCAGTTTGAAGCCCTTAAAACACTCAATTTAGATTTTCTTTTAGTTAATTTATCTTGAGATTTTTTAAGTTTAAATTTCAGCTCAGTAAAGCACTTTAAGCACCAACACTTTTTCAGTAAGTTACCTTTCTTGTAGAATTGTGCTTGCCTTCAAATAAAGAACTTTATATTGACCAGATTGTTAGTTAATCATTTACAAGTCAATATTGCCTATATGGACAGCGATTAAAAAAACAAACAAAAAAACCAAATAAATAAATTAATAAAGTGAACGTGTAAAACTGGTGTTAAATGTGATGCAGTTGAAAATTTGGGTGCACCTAACTTTTGTGCTGATGCACCTAAGAAAAAAAGTTAGGCGCACCAGTGCAACCAGTGCAAAAAGTTAGTCTAGAGCCCTGTTATTACTAGGGGGCTCTGCCCCCTGCTTGATTCGCTCACCCACCCCCGGGTTTGGTTTACCGGATAAACAATTTAAATAGATTGTTATTTTCATGGGAATTGTTACATATGCATGATTTTCATTTTTACTTTAAAACTTTTCTAAAAACAATATTTGTCCTTTATTTCCTGCCCTGGGAGTGGTTAAATCTCTTTCTCGTGGGACTTACAACGCTGCTCACATTGTTAAGGGGGATCTGAACACACACTAAAGAGATACGTTTGGTTCAGCAGGTGTCTTGCTGCTGCTGGCCAGCTTTGTGTTGCGCTTGTTGCGCTTTGCATCAATCACTTAAAAACCTGTACAGCAACTGTCCTTTTGCCACTTTGCGTCTATGCCACAAGCGTTCTTGTGATGGTTGAACACACACAAAGGAGATCATCTGCTCAGATCATCTGCTGGCTTGCTGCAGCTGCAGCTGCTGCTGGCAAGCTGCGTGTTCTGCTTCTTATTGTGTTAAGAGCTGGGAGCACCTGAAATTTGTCTGCCAAAAGCATTCCAACAACTGCTAGGTTAGATGTCTGTGAACTTGTTTTAAATTGTTTGTAAGTAGGGCGTGACATGCAAAAGTCACTGTCTCATTGGTTTTGTTTCATAAGGTTGTAATATTTAGTCTTGCGTGTTGTCAAAGTGTCTCTCTGAGATGATCTGGTTTCGATCACTTCGCTCAGCCCTACCGGAGGCGCGCTATGCTCCTGACACTTCGCGTCTCTCCTGCTCGCGTTCTGAAGGGGGGGAGCTGAACGCACTCTAAGCAGAAGTGGACGGATCAGCAACTGGGTTTGTGCTGCTTCTGCCAAGATGCCTGTTCTGCCTGTTGGTCTGTGCGTCAATCATTTAAAAGCCTGTACAGCAGCTGTCCTTCTGTCTCACTGCCTTGTCTTGCGTGGCGTTAAAATGTTTTATAATAGAGAGATGTTACTCATATACTTAGCCCAACATCCACATATCATTTAGTAAGTTTACATGTGTTTAAAGCGTGTGGGAGGGGTATTTTAAGGCTTAAACTATAAAATAAAATGTATATATGGTCTTTCTATATCGCGGATTTTCATTGATGGGTCTGGAACGTAACTTCTGCGATAGGCGGGGTAATCACTGTATAACTTTTTCATTAAAAATGAAAAAATATTAAACTACTGTCACTTTTGTAATAAGCAAGATCAGAAAGCATTGTGCAAAGTGAAGGCAATACTGAAGCAGGTGAACATCAACATCCGAAACAGCCCCAATTATTAACATTTAGAATTCCAGAACTGCTCTTTCCACAACTGCAAATACAATGACTTTTGCTATTTTCTACATATATAAGAAATACAGAAAAGTAAGAGGACATCTATACTAATAAAAGGCAAATCCCTCACTCACTCACTACTGACTGACTGACTGACTGACTGACTGACTGACTGACTGACTGACTGACTGACTTATTACTAATTCTCCAACTTCCTGTGTAGGTGGAAGGCTGAAATTTGGCAGGCTCATTCCTTACAGCTTACTTACAAAAGTTAGTTAAATATTCGCGGGTGAAGGACTGTGCTTAGCATATTCATAAGTGCAGCTACTGCGGAAACCATCCCTCAGCGAAAGTGCGAGAGAAACTTTTAAGTACCAGGTCTGAGCTAAAATTAAATAAAGCCGTGGAAATCGCAAGATCGCACAAGATATTCGTGAGATACAAGTTTAATGAGAAGACGCCGGGTATAAAGCCTCGATGCTAAAGACCTGCCGAAGTCATGGAGAACATGGAAGGATGAGTTCACATTATACGCAAAACTTGCAATGCCGGAGGCAGAGGAAAACACTAAGGTCAGATTATTCCGTTATCTTATTGGAGAGAGCGGCAGAGAATTGTGTCAGGCGCTGACCGGTGATGTAAGACCTGATGAGTTAACCATGAGCTTGAGTGGTGGGCCGTCAGGGCCTGCAAGGCCTTCTCTGCTGGCCTAAAAAATATCTGAATCACAAACTGATGTTAATTATATTTTGTCCATGAATACTTATTAAATAACTCCAAATTGTCTGTCTGCTTCCTTTCATAGCTTTTCCGATGGTTGTGCTGCTTTCACACATGTATTTTCGTATTAAAGCATTTAACCAATCACATTTCAGCCATCATTTGTTGCCAGGCAGAGAGTCCTTCACAATCCATTCTGCAGGCCCTCTAACACAGAATAAATGTCGATTAAACTGTTGCTTCAACCAATCAGATTTTGAGTTGGTGTCAGTAGGGCCCACTAGTAGGCGTACGGCAACGTCACCGTATTCAGACCCATTGATTGGATAGAAGCCGATATGAGGTACTCTACGAGGCCACTGAACACACAGCAGGCGCTCCGAGCGCAAGAACCTCATGAGCACTACCGCCAACTCCATGGCAGGATTATGGACAATATTATTTGCCAGACACAGACCAGATTTCAAGACCACGAAAAACTGATGTTTGTCACGCTCCTCGACCCCCAGAAGTTTCGGGAATACAAGAAAAATCTTCCGCACGCAGCCTTCTCCAGTTTAAAACAAGAGCCATGGAGCACTTTTTGATCTGTCTCGGCTAAAAACAGAACTGACTGTAATGTATGTCATGGATGATTTTGCAGGAAAATCTCCTACTGATGAAAAAAATCTGAATGAGAGCATGGGGCAGCTGTACACATTGGTATATTTGGCGGTGACCATTCCTGTGTACACTGCTTCTGTCGAGCAGACATTTTCAGCCCTAAAGCGAATTAAAACTTATGCCAGAAATACGACAGGGCAGGTTCGACTTTCAGCATTAGTTTCGATGGTGATAGAAAGGGACTTTTTGATGGAACTGAAGCGCACAGATAATCTGTACGACAGAGTAATTGAACTGTTTTTGAGGAAAGAGAGGAGGATGGATTTTGTTTACAAATAATCAGAATTTTTGGTGAGTAGAATGTTGCGATTTTCCTAAAAAATATTGCAAGTTTATGAGTTATTATTGATGTTTTTTATGTGTGTCGCGACTGTAGCTGCAGTAGAAAGGAACTTGTTCAGCCCTGGTTTTTTCTATTCAATAAAGGCATATATTGTGCTACAGGAGTTATCTATCTGTGATGCAATGGCTCTTTATACTGTATTTCTGCATATTAAGATGGTTTCTATAACCATAAATTAGTTTTTGAGGGGCGGTTTGATTCAGATGGAGCACTACTGAAGGCCTAGGTGTGAAATGCACGGTCCGCCACTGGACCAGATGATACGTAAATATGATGAACATTACAACCCGAAAATAAATGAAACTGTAGAGAGGTTCAAATTATACTTCTCCCAGTGCGTCTCTCTAAATCCTCCGTGCGGGAAAAATTATCATAAGGCTTAACAATCTTATTGTTACACCTTCTACGTGCACCGACCCGTACTTATTACAAAGTCTTCCTTGCTTCACCGCTGGCTGCTTCTTTCCATTCACCTTCCTAGCTCTTTATTTAAACCGTTTTCCTTCTCACTTTTCCGCTACTTCGTTGTCTTCTCCGTTTTCGTTCAAAATACGCGCCTCCTTGCCTTTTTACAGTCAGCTCCCCTTACGTTACACCAGGGTACGTTTAGCACAAGTTAATACCGGGAATGCCTGTTAAACATCTTGCATTCACGAGTAGCGATTTGCGTAGTGAATACTTCGATGAATGAAACCTGTTATCTTTACAACGGTTGACAAACACGGAATGTAACTTCAAAACAACACGTCCTCCAGATACGAACCTGATTGAAAGAAATAATGATAATCAAATCCTTGATGACAGCAACACTCATAACAGTCACAAAACAATTACATTGACGATCATGTTATGTTATTTTTAAAATGTTTCCTTTTCTTTTTCATAACTTCTTTAACACACTACTTCTCCGCTGCAAAGCGCGGGTTTTTTGCTAGTAACAAATATGCATGAATGACAAGTATATGATTCTGGATCAACTTTCTGGATTTTACATATTCCATTTAAATATGACTTTGGCAATTTATATCTTATAAACTACACGAGATTTGCCTTTAGAAATTACACTTACTTTTAAGATCCAGAAATTATTTATCTTTAAATACCATATTTAACATTGATACTTATAAAAGTGTTACAAATGTATATAAGTATAAAAACACTGCAAAAATAATATGAATGTTCATAATAGAATATCAACAAGTTTTTTTGTTTTGACTATGAAGGAGACTGCCTACAGATTAACTGTGTTTTATAAAATGACTTAACAAATGAAGGCAACCAGAGCAATTCAGTGGTGTGTTAAGGTTATCTTGTTATGTGCATGTGCCAAGAGTCAATCATTTTCCAGAAATCTTTTGGTCAGCATTAATTATTAGAAGAAATTAATTAGGATGGAGTTTATGTAAAATGCTAGTCATGGTGAACTTGATATTCGTCCAGGAAAGTATTACAAAACAAGGTTCACTCCAAGATAATTAATTTTCTCCCAATTGAACATTGCCTTGGAAAAGCAGTCATCCTCTTAGGACTTTTCCATATGTTTTTGTTTCAGAGTAAACTTTTTCTCTTTTTTGATCTTCAAAGTTTTGTGCACTATGTAAAATCAACTGGAAAATGTCAATAATAATAATAAAAAAATTCTTACCGACTTTACAGACAATTTTAAATGATGACTTAATGCTTTCACTTTTATTAATCATACACTTATTTCTTATAGTTGAATTGTAAATCAAATACACAAAATAATTACTGATATGTTAATCATTTTGAATGAAGGTGTCTTTGACAGCATGCACACTCTTACTGGTTGTATACAGAAGGTGGAAAAAATGAAAACAATGGACTGCTTTTGGTGCTGTTTCACAGCTTACTGGTATCACTCAGCCTGAAAAGATTTGTTAATGCACACAAAGGGTAAATTTTAAAGGCTCCCACGTCCACTGTAGTTTTGCAAGATGAATAAGGCACTTCCTTATGGTGGGAGTAAAAAAAAAAAAAAAAAAAAAAAAAAACATTGGAATGGAGTGGCTCTGGTCAACCGTAGGAGACTTTATGATGAAAAGGAGTGAAAAGTCTGAGAAGACATTCCCATATCTCTAACTTCCTGTTAGCAATCAAATAGCCAGAAAGCTATTGCTGTTTTATACTAGATTCAAATTTTTGATGAAAAAACATTTTACTATTCTAAAGCAGTCCTGTGCAGAACACAAAATAGGTGCAAACTCAGGTAAACACTCTCGGCACATACACTTCTCAGAGAAGGAGGCCTACAGACATAAGAATGTGCATAGAATATTTGACTTTTTTTTTATCCAACCACAAAACCATCAGCATCCCATGCCACAGAAGCTGCACTTTGTTATCAATAATGACCTCCCCTATCGGGTGGCCAAACATGAGGGGGAGGTGTGGTCCATGTTTCTAGTTCCATGAACCTTCCGGCAGGAGGTCTGTGAGCTAGTGCACACACACCTCCTGGGTGCCCATCTAAGGACCAAGAAAACACTAGAGCACATAAAGCTCCGCTTCTATTGGCCCGAGATCAATGAGGAGGTCTGTCGCTTTTGTAAATAATGCCCTAAGTGTCAACTGCAACAAATTCCCCAGAGGGACCGTGCTCCTCTGCTTCCCTTTCCTTTAATCGACAAACCCTTAAAACAAAATGGGGTAGACCTCGTTTGACCCCTTGAACCCTTGGAGTGGGGACATAAACATATCTTAGTCCTTGTTAATTACACCAACCAATTCCTGGAGGTTGTCCCTTTGCGTTCCGCCAATTCCAAGACCATCGCACGGAAACTTGAAGGGGTCTTTACACGACTCAGCACTCCTAAGGAAATCCTAATGGACCAAGGGACGCCGTTTACTTTAGAAGTGTTCAAGATGTGGCCAAGTTGCCGAGAATAAAGCATCTAAAGACCTTGGTGTATTACCCCAAGACTGATGGGTTGGTTGAGAGATTCAATCAGACTCTCAAACAGATGCTGCGCAAGGTGGTCAGTGAGGATGGAAGAAACTGGGATCAGTTACTTCCCATCATATTGTCTACCCACTAGGAGGTGCCACAAGCTTCCATGGGCTTCTCCCCATTTGAATTAATATATGGACATCAACCCCGAGGGATATTAGACATCCTAAAAGAAGGCTGGGAGGAGGAGGCCCTCTCATCTACAAATATTTTGGAATATATTGTGCAGTTACGCGATAGAAAATCAGACCAGAACTAAAGAGCACATGGAGAAAGCTCAAACAGCACAGGCCCGTTGTTATGACCGTGGCATGACCCTCCGGGAATTCTTCCTGGGCAATCGGGTCATGGTTCTTATCCCCACTTCCCACTGCAAACTGCTTGCTCATTGGCAGGGCCCTTATGAGGTTAAGGAGCGAAAGGGTCTCGTCAACTACTTTGTGAAACAACCGAATCATCAACTGAGTGAACAGATTTTCCATGTGAACCTGCTGAAACAGTGGAAGGATAGGTGTCCAAACCACTCCTCCAGACAGCACCATTCCCTTCTCACTCAAAAAGTTGACCTTAACTTCGGCACCAGTTTGACACCCAACCAATGACAGGAGCTTGAAACAGCCATCCTGTCAGTCCCAGAAGTGGTGGGTGAGACACCCACTTGGACTTCTCTGGTTGAGCATGACATTATGAGAAAACCTGGGGTGATTGTCAGGGAACACCCCTATCGTCTCCCAGAGGCAAAACAAGCGGAGGTGGAGCTTGAGATCAGGTGTAAGCTGGACCTTGGAGTAACTGAGGAGAGCCACAGTCCCTGGTCTAGCCCTATTTCCCTGGTCCAAAAGTTGGACGCAAGCTGATTTTGCAATGACCTCCTTGATAGGCAAGCAAATGCTCGCTATTTGAAGATGTTTGACATGACTAAAGGGTAGAGGCAAATTCCTTTAATGGAGTCCGCAAAGGTAAAGACCATATACAGTGGAAGCTCGGTTTGCGAGCATAATTCGTTCCGGAAACGTGCTCGCAATCCAAAGCACTCGTATATCGAAGCGAATTTCCCCATAAGAAATAATGGAAACTCAGATGATTCGTTCCACAACCCAAAACTATTCATATAAAAATGATTAATACAAAATATAAAGTAAAAATACATAAAACAAATTAACCTGCACTTTACCTTTAAAAAGAATCATGGCTGGTGTGAGTGAGTTTCTAAACTCGTGGGATTCCACCCAACTGGACGACACGCGGAAGAGTGTCCCAAAGCAATCGCAGTCTCCCAGTGCTGTAGCAGTTCGCCGTATAAGCACATTTAAAAAGATCACAGACATGCTATAAGCCTGCCGTCAATGTGTGATACAAGAAACATTATAAACATCCTGCTGCAATAAATAACAGCGCTGTTGCTGTTTCAAGCTGAAGGCGGCTGGTGTTGTTAAAGTAATGAGACTCAGCTTCGTGTTTTGGGGCGCAAGATGGGGACTCGCACTTCACAGCGCGCACACACACACACAGTCACAATGCTGTAGTAAACAGTATACGCTCGTACAGATGATGACTATATGAGTGAGGCAAACAGACTCAGATGGAGAATAGGAGACAATTACCCTCAAAAGAGAGAGAGAGACTGCACTGTGAGCGAGCGAGATAAGAAGAAAAAGACGAGCTTTGCGAGCAAGAGAGATAAGGAGAGAGAGAGAGGTGAGTGCGAGCGAACGAGATAAGGAGAAAAAGACGGGCTTTGCGAGCAAGAGAGATAAGGAGAGAGAGAGAGAGAGAGGCGAGTGCGAGCGAGCGAGATAAGAAGAATAAGCCGAACTTTGCGAGCAAGAGAGATAAGGAGAGAGAGAGAGAGAGAAGAACCATCAGCTCAGTTGTGATCACATGACACTCAGCAGACAAAGTGTATCCATACTGCTCGTATTGCAAGACATCGCTCGTTTATCAAGTCAAAATTTATTAATACATTTTGCTCGTCTTGCAAAACACTCGTAAACCAAGTTACTCGCAAACCGAGGTTCCACTGTATTAGCACCCCTAGTGGACACTGGCAGTGTTGCGTCCTCCTATTTGGCTTGCATGGGGCCCCTGCAACATTCCAGCATCTGGTGTACAAAGTGCTCTGGCCCCACAACGCCTATAGTGCTGCCTACCTAGATGACATAGTCATCTATTCCAGCACGTGTGAAGAACACATACAGCATGTCAAGATGGTGGTCCTAACACTAGTAGAGGCCAGTCTACACATGTTTCTTCAAATGTTTGTTTGGCCACACAGAGGCCAAATATTTGGGTTACCTGGTGGGTAGGGGCACCGTCAGGCCATAGTGTTCAAAATTCCACACCATTTTGAACTGGCCCTGTCCAATAACAAAATGGGAAGTCCAAGCCTTCCTGGTACTAGCAAGTTATTGCACTGGTTTGTTCCTTGCTTCTCCGAGAGGGCAATGTCTTTGACTGCTTTAACAGCCCCTAACTATGTGGTGTGAGACAGCAAGGCAGACTCTGCATTCCGTGACCTTAAGGAGCCCCTTACATCAGCACCAGTGCTATTCACCAGATGGACATTTCTGACACAGGTCTGGAGGCCGTGCTGAGCCAAAGCATCAATGGTGCTTAACACCCCATCATGTTGCTAAGCCGGAAACTGATAGATCGGGAGACCAGGTATGCCACAGTGGAGAGAGAAGCCCTCACAATCAAAAGGGCAGTGACACAGCTTAGGTATTACCTCCTGGAGTGAGTTCACCCTTGTTCATGCCGCCCACCAATCGATGGCCCTCCATAAGGAGATGAACTCATGGGTCACAATGTAGTTTTTGGACCTTCAGCCCTATCAATTCTCTGTGGTTTATCGTAGGAGCTCTTTTCCAGGCAAAGCTGATGCCCTCTCCCAGATACACAACCTCACGGTTCAGGACCCCCAACCAGGTAGGTCTGGGTTGAGGGAGAGGCTGTGCCACACATGCACACACGTGCATGGGAGGCAGTCTAAGGGCTTAAGTGAGGGTAAGATGCAGAGTCAAGGGTTGATGAACAGTACTAATGTCTTTTCTCCTTCTTCCACAGACCACCAGAAGGAAAGTCCAAATATAACCCCACCCATTTCCACTTCTAAATCATGGCCTCCACCTAAGAACTTGCCTCTTCCTGTCCTGAACATATAAAACCTGAGCACGCCACTCTCCAAATCAGTCACTGTTTGACTCAGTTGTGGATGATTACTCTATTTTCCCCCAAACCTTTATATTTACACCACCAGATAATCATTCTTTTTGTTTAGGCTGGAGTAAATAATTTTTAGGTAACACCCATACTTTTTGGTTAAACTGCTCTAATGCCACTAGGCAATTATCTGTGATCCGTAGATCTTACAACTTTGTTGATCACAGGTGCTCATGCAGTTAAACAGGTAGCCTGATAGCGGAGGACCAGAGGCAGAAGAGTTTGCATCCTGGTTCGATTCAGAAAGAGATGACTACAGCAACCACCTCCTGGAACACTGTATGTCTATCTAATGTGCACATGCTGGCAAATGAAGTCGTTAAACTGCAGCTGCTAATACAGACTAAAATAGACTTTTCTTTTTTTATCTGCTCTGTGCTTTACTGAAACGGGGCTGAATGTCTCTATTCCCGACTCTGTATTGGACTTTTGGCATTTCACACTATACTGAGTAGACCGTGTTACCAAACTTTGCAACAAAACAAAGGGTGGAAGAATAGGTTTCTACCTTAATCAAGGTTGGTGTAACAATGTGACAGTTGTTTTTAAATCATGCTCTGCCAACCTAGAGTTGCTTATTATAAACTGTAAGGCGTTTTATTTACCATGCAAGTTTTTCTAAGTAATTCTAGCCAGTGTTTACATTTGCCCTCGCGCTACTGATGAAGTGCAGTGGCGACTCAATGATGTAATCTCTGAGATTGAAAAATACAACCTGGACTAACTAATCATTATTTTGGGTGATTTTAAACATGTCAGTTTTAACCAGGTCCTTCCTAAATATCAACAGCAAGTAAAATGCCCTACCAGAGATGGAAATTTCTAGATCACTGCTATGCAGCTTTTAGGGATGTTTCTCAGGTTTTCTTCCATGCCCCCTTTGGCAATTATGACCATTCTACAATTCAACTTATTCCTTCTTATAAATAAAAGCTGAACTCTGTAAAGTCAGTAAAAACAACAGTTAGGAAGTGGACCAGCAAGGCAACAGAGGAGCTTCAGGATTGCTTTGCCTATACAGATTGGATTGCCTTACAAAGCTTCCACCTTCAACATACACAAATACACTGATGCTGTAACTTCATATATTAGTTTTTGTGAAGATGTTTGCATTCCAACAAAGGCAATTAAGAAGTTTAGCAATGATAAGGTCAGACTACTGCATCAGAAGAAAGAGTGTGCTTTCAGATTGGCAATCACATTGAACACAGGAAAGACAAATATATCTTGGAGATAGGGATCAAAGGTGCGAAAAGAAAGTACTCAGATAAGCTGCCGGAGCAATTTTCTGCAAATGACATTGCATCAGTCTGGAGAGGCCTTAAACAGGTCACTAACTACAAGAAACAAACATCAAATAGTTCTGCTGATCCCAGTCTGGCTAATCAGTTAAATCAGTGTTATGGTTGCTTTGGAAGACAGCTTCCCTCTCCTGTTATTACTGCAGTTTATTCAAAAAGCAAAATATTTAAAAAGTATCAGAAAAAAATCTCTTCTGACATTCAAAAACTCTTAATGTGCACTTTAGCGATACACCCACTAAACAGTGGAAAATGGATCTATCTTGGAGTAAAAAAAAAATCTCTTATTGTAACAGGGTAGCCATAGTGATTGTGACTTGCAGTTTTAAAAGAAATGAACAGTGCTGTTCTAACTCCAATGTAACTGTAGCAACAGATTGACCATTCTTCAAATTTGAGGAAATAGGCCATTCATTTTGAAAGACCAGCAGCAGTGACATCTTTGGCATGAAAAAAAAATACTAGAATTTTCCTTTAAATATGCAGACCTTTCTTACATTAACATTAACTTACCTAACTAATAATATCTGGACATATTTCATTAATAACTCGTGAAACATTCAAGTTCACACACCATTCATGTCACAAATAACTAGTAATGAGGTGTTGGTGTCTGGTGTGTGTCTTTGGTGCTATCAGATCATTGTGATACCCTCTGTCATCGTCATCATCTCACAAAATGTAGTAATACTGTATAGATTTGAACATAAAGTAAATTTAGAGCCTTACATCCACCCACTGCCCAGGAAAATCTGTTGGGTATAAAATGTTTATATTAAAAATTCAACTCATCATGTTTAGAATCAAATAGTTTTGAAGTGGAAAATGACAACACCCAGTAATATAGACAGAGCACGCAGACTACACACACTGCATGACATGAATGTAACAGTCTGGTCTGTAAGGTAGCAGCACTAACCAAACTGTGACAAGGTATTTGCTGAACAGTGAAAGGTTGACAAAAAACAAAAGAAATAATTTTTTGCTTTTTAATTTTTTTTTTTTTTAAATTACGAGGCTATTTATAAAGGATCAGATGGTACTGGGTACTTCAAAACTCCCTTGCTGTCTTACAATGCAATACAATACAATTTATTTTTGTATCAGTAACGGTGGACTGCACGATGACATGCAGTGAATAGACTTGCCAACAGTTTTCATTCTCCTTCTTTGTAAGTTTAGCATTCGTTTGCTCAAAGGTTGATGTGTTTGCTGCTTCCTAAGCAGCTCTTCTTTTTTCCACCCTAGCGGCCAGCTTCTTCTCTTCTAACGTCGGAATCTTTTCACGTTAAAACTGATTACGTTTTTGTGTTGCAATTACTTACTACGTTTTCTTTAATTTTTCACTTAAGCTGGCACTTAAGTCTTCAATCTGCTTCAAGAATGATTTAGCTTTACGCCTGCGCCGCACGCCAGCCCTGCTGCTGAGAGTTGATTCTACCATAAAATAAAAATAAAAACAGCAATAAAAATCATCACCCTGAAAGCAGACAGTAGAGATCACATAGTATATGTGTACCAAATTTCAGGTCAATAGGTCAAACGGTTTGTGAGCTACAGGTGATTTAAAATCTTGGTCAAACAAATGGACAGCCACGGTAGCGTATTCTATAAGAAGATAGCCCAAAATCACACAAGAAATGCCACAATGAGTTTTTACAGGCCCTGCCTCTTGACAGCCCCCCCAGCCTTGACTCTCTAAGAAGACAAGGAAAAACTCCCAAAAAAATCCTTGTAGGGAAAAAATGGAAGAAACCTTGGGAAAGACAGTTCAAAGAGAGACCCCTTTCTAGGTAGGTTGGGAGTGTAGTGGGTGTCAAAAAGTAAGGGGATCAAAACAATACAATACAATACAATACAATACACAAAACAGAATAGAAGTCATCCTTAATACAACATAAAAATATTACAAGTATGCTGCATTGCCTAGACTGAGAAAAACTAAGGGGATGTAGACTTCAGACTCATCACTAAACTGGAAAGTTCAGGTTTCCCATGCAAACACACAAACACCCAAAGGTAACAAGAGAACTCTCCAGATCCAACAGAGCTAGTCCAAGGAATAATTAAATAATAATTCTTTGCATTTATATAGCGCTTTTCTCACTACTCAAAGCACTCAGCAATTGCAGGTTAAGGGCCTTGCTCAAGGGCCCAACTGAGTTGAGTCTCTTTTGGCATTTACGGGATTCGAACCAGCAACCTTCCGATTGCCAGTGCAGTGCAGAGCCCTAGCCTCAGAGCCACCACTAAAGGAGTCAGAAACAAGCTTGCAGCACCCAGAACAAACATTGCTTTGCTACTGCAAAAAGCTAATTTTCCTACATTACATTGAACTATACATACTTTAAATGGACTCAATATACTGTAATTCAGATATATTTCAGAGCTATTACTGACATCTGTATAGACTGTATTCAGATGGCTGGTGAATGTTTCTCACTTTATATTTATAAATGAGAACATATTGACTAATTTATTAAAAACTGAACATTTTTGATTTTGTTAACTTTTTAATTTAATATAACTATAGTTATATTTTGGATTGCATTAAATTAAATAGCTAAAAAATTAACCTATCCAAATTTATTTTTATTTGTTAAATAATATTTTTATTTTTTCTAAAAATATATGTTTTTTAATGTGTTTTTGTTGCATATCACATTTGCCTTGCATTGTTAATTTGTGAAATCAGGTTGGACTTAATAACAGAAGTGCTATTTAAGAATTGAATTTCCATATGTATCTTGAATAATCAAGTTATCTGAGGGATTTTCCTCGGTATAGTCACATGCTATGGTAAAGTAAATCAAAGTAACAGACATTTCTCTCTCAAAAAGCTATTTACAACAAAATGACCGCCTTAATAAAGAAACCATAAAATTAGCCATAAAGATACAATTTATAAGAACTTAGGGACTAAACTAACTAATATGAATTTCAGATTTTTAATAAAAATAATATAAACACTCATAAACTCATTCTTCAGTTAACCGTCACAACATTTGCTAAATGAAAACTTTTATTAATAACTTTTGTGCCTCAGTCTAAAGGTTATAAAATATGAGCTAATTTCTTTTTATCCAGTATAATATCTTAAATACCAAGCATGCGTAATTGATATGATTTTTTTTTTCATTTCAGTTAATACAATTTCTGCAATTTGTCTGCTACAGTGCTACAGCTGCATCAGATTTCATTAAAACTGCAAAACTCAAGGGTCAATTATGTATCTTCAGGGACTGACTTAAATGTCACTGGCTGTTTAGCTGCATGTGCAGAAAATAAGCTCTTTTATAATTATATTAATTAAAGTAACAGTTGTTAGATTCCAGATTACATTGGCTACAATTCAAGAATCATTGACACTAAATGCCTTACTTTTTTTAAAAGCCTTTAAAACTATTGCACATAATTAGGATGCTGTGTGCAATACGTGGGCTCATTATTGGTCTCAAAGTGATTTAAAATTTTTCACTTGTTTTTACTTCCTCCCCCTTTGCAATAACCTAGTCAAGACATTTATTTCATAGGAACCAGTATATATAATAGCCAGACGTTAGTCTTAAAAAAATCACCCTGGTTAGTCTTTAAAATATATTTCCCTTTCATTTCATCTCACTGAAATCATATGTACCAGGTCCAAATACTAAACATTTTCATTGCTCTCCAAAGAACGTGCTGTATGGTCCCAAAGACTGACACTTGAAAGTTTACATAATCTCTCTTTTTTTTTCTTCCCAATATCTGTCATCTGTAGTAGGAAATAAGATGTAAGTATTTAGTTTGATGTGCTGTTTATGTAAAATTACAGGCTGAATAAAAAGGCAGAAACACAAAACTGAGTTGCCTAAGTGGGACCGAGTTTTAAATATGACATAACATTCACTCAGAACACAGTATCAACTTTGTAGCTGTCAAACCACTTCTCTGGTGTATGCCTATAACATAAAAAGAGATGCATAGCAGAAGCGTAATAAATTTGACATAATGTTTGGAAAAGGCAGCACACAATATCAAGATCTTCAGGACAAATCTGGCCCAGGCTCTCATATAACTTTCTTCATCTTGCTGGCAGCCCACATATGCCCTGTGATACAAGTTTATAAATAAGAAATATAACAACGTAATTTCTCACTTAGCATAAAATAACATTCTTCCATCTACTTAATCCAATTCTGGATGATAAGAGATTACAGCATATCCCAGCAGCAATGGCACAAGGCAAGATATAACCTTGGGTAGGGTGCCAGTCCATTGCAGGGCCCACTCACAGACCCAAATACACTCACACAAGAGCAACTTTGAATCACCATCAACATGACAACCATGTCTTAAAGATGGGAGAGGAAAAAAGGCAAAAACAGATGTACAGACACACACTCATAGATACATTCCACACACATCAACCAGACCCAGGTTGTTTCATCCATTAAAATCAGTATAATCAGTGAATATTTTCTGTTAATTTTATTTTCACTATTCCCAACGCACTTATGATTCGTACTTCATAATACCCTGTTTACTACTAAAAACACTATTATGAATGGCTAAGTTCCATTTCCTTTTCAGTCTCTACATGTCTATGTCTGTACATACTGTTTCTGCATGAGAAAGATGAAGTGGCCTAAGAAGAAACTTGAGCATTGGACTGTTACTCAGTTGTAAAACGGAGAACCTAAACACACAGGATATGCTTGCTGGTTTTGATCCCAACCAACTTCACAATCAGTGAGTCAAATTCTTACCCTTTATGAGTCTCATTTTTTAATTAGCTGACTTTTCTCCTGATTTTTAATTTGCATTCAGAAAAATAAATTAATGTGTGAGATATACATTTAGAAGATATTAAGATTTTTTGCCATAGCTTTAACTTTGTTGTGTCAATTCTCTGTTATTCACTTTTTTATGGTGAATTTGCCTCTTAATTGTGCCTAAATAATGACAATTATTGATGAAACCCAAATGCAAATGACTCTGACTGCTAAAGGGAAGCAGGTACTTCAATGTTATACACTTGCATACTAATCAGCAAATAATGGTTTAAAAAACAGGTAAAAAAGACAAAATAATAGACAGTAAAAGAAAGAGATAATTTATTCCATTCTAACACAATAAATGCTCACTTCATCCAGTAACTGTTTAGCATTCACCCAAGGAAACACAGAAGCTAAGAAATAACAGCATGCCCAAATAATGGAGTTCAATTAAAAGACAAAAATTGGCAAGAAATTCTGCAGCCATGGGGGACCTAGTACTAAACTTGTTTTTTTAATTTTTAGTTTTAAATTTTCCTTAATTGTCTCTCTGTGGAAAGTATTAACAGATTATTTCAGGTTCAAAATACTGCTGTCAAAATGAACACCATATGCAATGACACCTGTCATCTTCTGATGCATGCTGTGTTACTAATTATAAATCAATTTTTTTTGTGATTAATTAATTGCACTGTATTAAATGTATAAATCAGTACGGCACTCTAAGTTTGCTATTACAAGTGAATGACTTGTAAAAAAGTTGAAAATGAAATCTTATAAAGTAGGGGAAACAGATGTCATTTCCTCTTTAAACACAAGATGTCACCCTTAGAAATATAAAACTAGTGTGTGCAGTAACAATTTTTACCCCCAATATTGTAATTCTTCTTGTTTATTAATGTCATTCCTGTAAGCCAAAAATAAAATTACCATCCTGATTTTGACTGCTGCCAAACATATTTGCAAGGAATTCAGTGAGTATATGACTTAAACTGGTTTATTTCCCCTTGGGGATTAATAAAGTATCTATCATCTATCTATCTACCTATCTTTATAAAGAAAAAGAAAAAGATTTGTTATTTTTGCCTTGTTTTCTGTGATTGGCATGGTGGTACATAGATTACAGATATGGAAACAGAGGTATTTTTGGCAAAAATGAAAATGGAAATGAGAATTATATAATGAAAATGCAATTTCTCTTTTGGAATTTTAAAGTACATGCACAAGCATGATGCAAAAATTAAAAGTAAAACGAAATAACATCATCTGCAATTTCATTTTCAGCCTGAACTGCTATTTAATTACAAAATGTAACATGACAGAAATTAGCCTTTATTACATCATAATTTGCATTTATTTACACTGAAGCATGCAGTACAGCGGTGAAAAGATCAAAATCACAGTTGAAGTGAGAAATATTCTGTTGATCAAAGTGGCTCTACAGCAGGGGTGCCCAATACGTCAATCGCGATCCACCGGTAGATAAGAAAGGTAGTGCAGGTAGATCATGTTGCATTAAAAAATTTTTTTTTGTAAATGTCAGTCTATCATATATCCTCCCTATGGCATTTGCCACTTGATTGACATACAGGGCGGCCAGTCTGAGATCTCTTTTCTTCTAACACACCGGTCAACCCGCACACACGATCAATCGCGCGAGCTTCTGCAAAACTCTGGCTGTGATCTAGTTAGCCTTCCAATTTATATCGACTAAAGAAGGGATTTAAAAAAATAATTTGTTGGTTATGGGCTGGATGTGAAATTGGAAGAGGATTTTTTCTCTTACAATGTCACAATCGAAGTGCGTTTGTCTGATCTGTCAATCTATCATTGCTATTCCAAAGAAGGAAAATGTGGAAAGGTACTTTTGAAATGTCCATAAAAACTATGAAACTGACTTCCTTCTGAAAAGCGATCTGAGAAAGAGAAAGAAGAGGGAATTAAAATCACAGTTAATCGGACAGCCATCATTTTTCACTCGGCTGAATTCAAAAGCAAAGGCAGACGCAAGCATCGTTCCGGGCGAGTCACTCAATCATTAAGCATAAGAAGTCCTTCCAAGATGGAGAGATGATAAAAGATGCCTTCATTGAGGCAGATGGCTAGGGAGAAATTCCTGCTGAGATTTCAAGACCCCGGCCAGAGAAAAAGGAGTTTCTCCTTGTCATTAAACATGCAGAATACAAGCAACTTAATAACGATTAATGGCCGCTAGACTTTCCATTTTTTTCCGATCTGACCAACATGTTGAATGAGCTTAATTTACAGTTGCAAGGAAAAGAGAAAACCATGGTCAATATGATTAGCTCAGTTAATGCTTTCAAACGAAAAATGCAACATCTGTCCTCAAAGCTGCAACGCCTTGATTTGGGGAACATCCAAAACCTTGTGTCAGAGCTGGAGACGCAATGAAAGGTGTGTGCGCAATTTGATAGCATTCTCTACAGAGCAGATTGAAAATTTTCTGTCAGACTTTATCTAATGGAAAAAAGTAACGATTCAAGTGTTGCCCAATGTAGCGGAGTAAGAGTAGCGTTTCTTCTTCACAAATGTACTCAAAAGTAAAAAGTATGATGCAGTAAAACCATTCTTAGAAGGTTCAATTTTTTTAAAAAGTAAATGTAATGGAGTAAGTGTAACTCGTTACTACCCACCTCTGATACTCAGTACATATATATATATATATATATATACTGCTCACAAAAATTAAAGGAACAGGGCCTGGTATGAAATCAATTAAACCTGTCTGATAATTTTCTGGTTGGTTAAGCAGCTGAGGTCATTGTTAATCACTTTCAGCTGTATTGGTGTTCATGGACTTAATGACAGGTGCACTAAAGTGGCAACAATTAGAAAACCCTCAAAACAGGACTGGTTTTACATGTGGAGGTCATTTCAAGTTTCTCCCTCTTGATCTTTTTTGGCTGGTTTTCCACTCGTGCTAGTTTTGGCTTGAGTAATCATCTCTACTGGCAGTATGAGGCGATTCCTTAACCCTACAGAGGTTGCACAGGTTGTCCAACTTTTCCAGGATGGCACATCCACACGTGCTGCAGCAAGAAGGTTCCGCCCATATATATATATATATACATATACACACTAGCAGAATACCTGCGCTTCGCAGCAGAGACGTAGTGTGTTAAAGAAGTTAAGAAAAAGAAAAGGAAAAATTTTAAAAATAACGTAACATGATTGTTAATGTAATTGTTTATCATTGATATGAGTGTTGTTCTCATATCTATATATCTATCTATATCTATCTATATATCTATATATATATATATATATATATCTATCTATATATCTATATATATATATATATATATATACTCAACAAAAAGAAACGTCCTCTGACTTTCAACTGTTTTTACTTTCAGTAAACTTAATGTGTAAATATTTGTATGAACACTAAAAGAGTCAACACCATAAGACATAAAGTAAAAATGTTTCACAATGTGTCCCTGAATGAAGGGAGGCTCAAAATCAAAAGTACCAGTCAGTATCTGGTGTGGCCACCAGCTGCTTGAAGTACTGCAGTGCATCTCCTCCTCATGGACTGGACCAGATTTGTCAGTTCTTGCTGTGAGATGTTACCCCACTCTTCCACCAAGGCACCTGCAAGTTTCTGGACATTTCTGTGGGGAATGGCCCTAGCCATCAATCCAAATCGATCCCGCTCCAGGGTACAGGCCTCGTGTAGCGCTCATTCCTTCGACGATAAACACGAATCCGTCCATCACCCCTGGTGAGACAAAACCGTGACTCATCTGTGAAGAGCACTTTTTGCCACTCCTGTCTGGTCCAGCGAAGGTGGGTTTGTGCCCATAGGCGTTGTTGCTGGTGATGTCTGGTAAGGACCTGCCTTACAAGAGGCCTACAAGCCCTCAGTCCAGCCTCTCTCAGCCTATTGCGGACAGTATGAGCACTGATGGAGGGATTGTGTGTTCCTGGTGTGACTCGGGCAGTTGTTGTGGCCATCCTGTACCTGTCACGCAGGTGTGATATTCGGATGTACCGATCCTGTGCAGGTGTTCTTACACGTGGTCTTCCACTGCGAGGATGATCAGCTGTCCTTCCTGTCTCCCTGTAGCGCTGTCTTAGGCGTCTCACAGTGCGGACTTGGCAATTTATTGTCCTAGCCACATAAGCAGTCCTCATGCCTCCCTGCAGCATGCCTAATGCACGTTCACGCAGATGAGCAGGGACCCTGGGCATCTTTCTTTGGGTGTTTTTCACAGTCGGTAGACAAGTCTCTTTAGTGTCCTGCGTTTTTAGAACTGTGACCTTAAATGCCTACTTTCTGTAAGCTGTTAAGGTCTTAACGACCATTCCACAGGTGCATGTTAATTAATTGAGTATGGTTAATTGAACATGCATGGAAAACATTGTTTAAACCCTTTACAATGAAGATCTGTAAAGTTATTTGGATTTTTAAAACATTATTGTTGAAATACACAGTCCTGAAAAAGGGACGTTTCTTTTTTTGCTGAGTATATATATCAAAATACCCACGCTTGGCAGCGGAGAAGTAAAAAGAAAAGGAAACATTTTAATAATAACGTAACATGATTGACAATGTAATTGTTTTGTCATTGTCATGAGTGTTGCTGGCATATATATATATATATATATATATATATATATATATATATATACACACATATATATATATATATACAGTACATACATACATGTGTACATATATACACACACACATATACTATGGGGTGCCAAACAGGCAAATACATTGATTTTGTGAATATATAAAGTCGGCGTCAGAATATATAAAGTCAAAACTTGAATACATAAAGTCAGCGTCGGTATACATAAAGTCAAAACTTTTTTCTGAATATATAAAGTCAGCGCTGGAATATATAAAGTCAAAACTTGAATGTATGAAGTCATCGCTGGAATATATAAAGTGAAAACTTGAATATATAAAGTCAGCGTCAGAATATATAAAGCGCTGACTTTATATATTCCGACGCTGACTTTATTTATTTAAGTTTTGACTTTATATATTCCAGTGCTTACTTTATACATTCAGAAATATTCCAACGCCGTCTTTATATACCCAGGTTTTGACTTTATATTTTTTGGAATGTCTTTATATATTCAAGTTTTGACTTTATTCCGAGAGTGACTTTATATAATCAAGTTTTGACTTTATATATTCGGGAATGACTTTATATATACAAGTTTTGACTTTATATAGTTAAATTTAGTCATCATTGCATAACTTTTTCTTTACCATAGAAATTTAAAGACTAACTTCAACTTCCATTCTTAACAAAGATATTTCTGGCGACTAAATAGAACCTACTTGTATCCAAATTCGAGCTATTGAGCTGTCACCTGCCTGCCTGAATAAGTCACCCTCGCTTCGCTCTAACTTTTTTACAGTTCATTTAATCATGGCTAGTGGTGGAAAAATTATAAAATTGAAGGAGGATTACACTGAGTATGGCTTTTACCAAAACAATTATTGATGGCGAATCGATTATTCATAAAGCTTCAATTGGTGATCTGTTTTTCTGTGTTAACCTCATATTTTTCATACTTCTTCTCAAACCAAGGGGGTGCGAGGGTAAAATGAATCGGGAAGCGCTGATCAATGTAATCGGTGTACCAGGAAATCATGCATTGACAGAAGTTCCCCTTTGTTTGTAATGCAAAGTGTGATTAAATGCGTGATTTTTTAACACGTTATGGAGTACATGTATCGAAGCTTCTCAGCTGTGATTGTGCTAAGAAAAGGAAAGATTTTAAAAATAACGTAACACGATTGTCAATGTAACCTTTTGTAAGTAGTACCTGGAGGATTCAGTGTGGAGAAACTCTAGAGACAGCGTGTGTATTAACTTGTGGATTTTTCTGTGAGTATTTGGTGGCAGCGTCACAAAGTCGCTTCCGTAACACTGTGTTAGCTGCGGAGCTTAGCTCAGAGCGAAATGAGGTGAATGGGAGGGGAGATGATGACGTGACTCCCCCACCCACCTTAACTGTCAATCCCCCACAAACACAGTCTCTCGGAATTTGCATAAACACAGCCCTTCACGTGCAATTTTAACTTAGTTACAAAGTGATCAAAACTCTCGTTTATATCCTGCGTCCTCTCATTAAACTTGTATCCCGCATTACCCGTGGGCATGACAAACGCCAGCGGCAGCCTGTCTATGAACTTAATTTAAACTTTAGGTTTACACCTTGTTTTCTTTCCGAAGTAGCAGCACTCATGAATATGGTTGTATATGTCACTCGCTTGCTTCTTATTGTTTCGCTGCCTTCTCAATTATATAATACATGTTTTCTTCAGCACTTTTTGGAGCTCTTTCTGGTTTTCTACACACTGCGTTGACAGTCAGTTCACGTGATTACGTGGGAGGCGTGATGATGTCACACGAAACTCTGCCCCCCCACATCTTTCGAGCTCAACTCCATTACAGTAAATGGAGAAAAATAGTTTCCAGTTATAACCATTACACGTAGAATTTCGAAATGAAACCTGCCCAACGTTTGTAAGGAAGCTGTAAGGAATGAGCCTGCCAAATTTCAGCCTTCTACCTACACGGGAACTTGGAGAATTAGTAGTGAGTGAGTGAGTGAGTGAGTGAGTGAGGGCTTTGCCTTTTATTAGTATAGATATATATATATATATATATATATATATATATATATATATAAGAGAGAGAGAGGTAAAGAGATATGGTGTATATATATATATATATATATATATATATATATATATATATATATATATATATATATATATATATATATATACAGTATGTATATATATATATCATTTTTAATGTAGGTAGATCATTTTGACCTGGTCATTTTAAAAGTAGCTCACAAGCCGATAAAGTGTGGGCACTCTACAGCAACAAAGGACAAGGAATTTTGGGATATTGAAGTGCAAAGCCATGCACATTGATCTGCACTATTTGCATGTTGACAAGTTGGAAAGTGGAAAATGCTTTTATTTTTCACTTTTGTAGCATTCTTGCTCGTAAACTTTGAAAATGAAACTGCAAATGATGTTATTTCATTTCATTTTTAATGTTTGCAGCATTCTTATATTCAGACAAATGAAAGTGAAATTGCAAAAGAGGATTGCATTTTCATTTTATAATTTTAGTTTTTCCAAATTCCTTTTTTTGCAGAAAGTGCTTTACAGCTTTGGGAAGTGTGTTTTGAATCCTAACCCATTCACAGTCTATATGAATTTTCCATTGGCATTATTATAATTTTATTAATACATGTATTACCATTAGTGTGTATGTGGCAGATGCCTTTACCCAAGAAAACTTACAAAATCAGAATATATTTGAACAGTTCACAAATATATTTTACAACAACTGAAGCAAAGACAGATTAAGTCACTTTCTTAGGGTTCCACAGTGAGTTTGAGGCAAAGACTGAACTGTTAGATTTATGATTTCGAATCCATATAGCCACTGTATCTAAAAGTTTGTGTTAGGTCCTCTTATTTTCTTCCACACTCCAAAAACATTTAGATTAAGTAAAGTAGCATTTTCCAAATCTGCCAGTTTGAAATGAGAATTAGTCTAGGCATAAAACTGACATCCGATCCATATTTTGGTCCTGATTTCCCACTAATGCTGCTAGGACAAGCTAAAACTCCCTTTAAGCCTGCAAAAGGAATAAGCAGGTTTGCAAAATGAATGGATTAGAAAGAACTTGTGTCAATCTGGTGAGAGTTTCTCACCATAATAATCACTTTAGTATAACAATATCTGCATGTGAGTTTCACTCAAATGTGTCAAAAATATGGTCAGAAAAGGCAACTCAAAATGCAACACTGGGCAGTATTTGGCACTAGTTGTGCAAGTTAGGAGCTCTTCAACAGAGGTAATAAAATTTCAAATGAACAGGCCACAAAAATAGAAAAAGAAAAGGAAAACTATTCTAATTGATGTTGACAGTTTTCTTTCAGTTATGTTCTAATCATTTTCTTGCATAAGTATGTAAGTTTTCAACTCAACAAAACCTCTGACACAGCATATAAGGTTGCTCATTTGAAACATGAGTTGAGAAAAGCACACACCAACATGCTCAACATTTTACACTAAATCAATGTGATGTCACATTAATGAGTATTTCAGGATGATTTATAGGAAATTAGTGGTCACTATTAACTCCATCTTGTGTTGTCCTAACAGCAAGGAGAAACACAACAAATATAGTACTAGTACAAATAGCATCAGAAAACATAATGCAAAGTACACTTATATAGAACTACTTATTGCACCACAAAAAAGAAAACAATATCTATGCATAGAATGTACTTGTAGATCTCTGCTTGTTTCTTGGCTATGCAAAATTTGAATTCTTACTATTTAAAATGAATAAATGTTTGACATGGTGCCACAGGTTAGGTCATATGAAAATTCTGCAACATTTTCAACTGCTTACCTATAACTTGCAATAACTGCCATAGAAAAAGCACACACAATGTTTTAGTTTGTTTTTTCTGATCTTTTCATTTGGCACCATTGTAAGCAACTGTTACTTACAGATTATAAGCAAATGTTGAATGTAATTTTACTTTGCATTAAATTATGCATATTAAGGTATTTATACTCATAAAGTTATTTATATTAAAGTAATTTAAAAGGCAGAGTCTGTGTGAAAAAGTCTTAAAAGAAATACATATACATTTGCCTGTTTTGACATGAGGAAAAACTTTGTAGGGAAATTTTAACATAACATCGATGCTTAGAAAACAGTGTATAATTTTACTTTATTGTATATGGGGAACTTTGATAACATGAACTTGATGTTTCATATATACTTGCATATGTACCCAACATTTCTTATCCATTGTTGAGCTAAATATGTACTGTCATTTTCACGGCTGACAGTAAATGGAGCAAGGAAGAGAGTCCCATTTGCAGCACATCTGCAGTGTATTTTTATTTTACTAACTCAATAATATTAATGCAATTCAAATTCGGATATTTTTCAGCACAGTTTCAAATAATAAAGTTTTCGAATAAAATAGCATCTTCAACTCCAATTAAGTGCAAGTAGGCAAACTCAGCATAGAAATTACATGTTTCACTGTTGTAGTGAATGTCATTTTGATATTTTTTGTCTTCAAGGGTTTAACTGCAGAATGCGGTTTGGCTTATTTTTTTTATGTTTTCATTTTTAAATGTTACCCATTTCTATAAAAGCCGGTGTGTGCTAAATAAAATTGTGCTCTCCTGCAGAAAAGCAGCCTTGAAATTGATGCCAGTCCATCATGAGTAATGCTCACATATGCTGAGCAAATTTAGAGAGACCTATTATCCTAATGCACAAATATTTAAGAGCTTATAAACTGGATTACTATTGAAAACTTAGATATATGTTTAAAAAAATAAGGCTTCCCACACTATCTTACAATGGTGGTACCATATGGGTATGTTTTTTTTTGTAGGTCAACTCACAAATTTGGTCATTGCAATGGTACTTTAATTAAGACCTGAACACTCAGTATATCCTTTTTTCCAGTGAAACTCACATTTGTTTCACCATTTATACAAATCAGGTCTCATTTTATACAATTTATGTCCTACTATACTAATGTCTAACTAAAAAAACATTGACTCTCTTTGCTGAAGCTGCTCTGTGTGAGCCAGAAAATACAGTGAGAAGTTACAACAGACTGATAAGAACAGGTAAAAAAAAAAAAACAAAAGAGTGACAAAGAGGACAATTTACAAGCTGAAGCTTTCACAAGGCTTAAGACAGCTGAAAACTGGTGATGCACGTGTGAAAGAGTTAAAATTATAGCTACTGAGGATTAATACTATCTCTGCTGGAAACTTAAACATGTCTGGGGACGAGCCTATTTTTTATTCTGTTTGTGTTACTGATGGGAATGATTTTCCCATATTCACATTGTGCAAATGCAAATTCTGGAATTATTTTAACTGACATAAATGCACTGCTAAACAGCTCATGACATGTGCTTTAATTTAAGAAATTCTACTCCAGTGTCGATATGCACTAGATATCCAGGATATTGCAATATACAAACTGTGGTTTAGATGAACACTCTACTGACACCAATTGCTGTGAACAGAGAAGTAAACCTAGAAATGACAGTTGTCACACACATGCAAATAGGAGACAGCTAAAGGGCCTGAATAATAGTAAGGTGCACTAACTGTCTTTCTCAATCCCTTGCTGACCATTCTCCGGTACCTCTGATGACATCACTTCTGGTTCTGGCCCCGATGACATCACTTCCTCCACTGGCATTTAAAGCCGCCATCTTGCTTCCACATCATCAGTTCAATTGTGGACTCCGATCCGTAAAGATCTGTTGTTGTTTTTCAACCCTTTTTACAGCCAGGTCATAACATATGGGTGGCTTCCCTAAACCTTCATGATGTCTCAGTGTGATGCTTGTGACATAGTAACAATAATTAAAATTGTTTTCAACTTATTTGACACAAACATACCTCTAAAACCATAAAATACATGTTTTGTGAAATTTAAATCCTTGCCATGTCTGTGTATATATTTCACAAGTTTTAAGGCTTTTTTCCATGTTTAATAGATTGCCATAGTAAGCCAATGGGAGTGACATCTTTTTTCTTTTTTAATTCATAAATAGCAAATAAATGTATAACATGATCATGAAAAAATCATTTTAACTTCAAAAATAATTAACTTTTCCCTGAAGATACTAAAGTAAAATCTATTTGCATAATATCAATGATGGATGCAGTTGCATAAGTAGAGAGATATTTATCAGGACTTTACAGAAAATCAGCCAAACTACAAAAATTCAAATTTATGTGAAAAAGGTGATGTTTTAACAACCTGCACAAACCTCAAAAATGTATATATTTATATTTTTTCTTGTCTAATTACATTCTGCCATTATGCAGATAATACATATAACATTGTCTCTGCCAGTAAATGAAAGGTCAGTCACCAGCTGTGGCATAAGCGTGCAAGAATAGCCAAGGTGGAAAAAAAGTTCAACAACAGCATACATTAACTTCTCAGCACAGTCAGGGACTGACCTTTCCTAACCTACAAAGCAAAATATTTCTATCATGATAACTATTATGAAGCATGAGTCCATGAAAAAGCAAACACCAATTCAGATTTTTTTTCCTTATTTATATGTAGTCAAAGGTTACAATAATTTATGCTCTTGTTCCATAGGCATGCCACGCGTAAAAGTGCATTACAATTACAGAATGAGGAAGGCTCATTTATTTTTAAATGAATTAGTACCTGCATGAAAAATCTTAATTAAAACTGAGATACTTCTTGTCTGAAGAAGGGGCCCGAATTTCCTCGAAAGCTTGTATATTGTAATTTTTTTAGTTAGCCAATAAAAAGTGTCATTTTGCTTGACTTCTCATTAAATAGTAATTGTATGCCTTTTAAACTGGTAAACTATTTCAATCTACTGCACTGGCATATAGTAGATAGCTTTTGAAGAAAGTGGAAGAAAAAAAAGAAGCCAATATAACATAATACAACTTCTAGTCACTGGTTATGTTAGACTTGCCAACTGCAATTGCTGATCTCATCACCAGATCATGTTGTTTTACATGGCTGAAAATTGATGGGCATGTCAAATTTAGCAACTGCATACTGACCTTCCAGCATAGTTGTGGTTGCTCCTTTTTCTGACAACCAATAACATGCTGCCCAGAAGAGGATTTATGGCAAGTTCAATCACAATTGTTGCCTTTTTTTTCTCTGTTCCATTCTGTCATGGCACTTGAAACACATTCCTTATTCCTCATTGCTGCATTATGTGCATTATAGTTCTGACTGAGCACTCTTTACCTGTCAGCTCTCATGCACAAAGAGCTTGCTCCTATGAGTAAAGACAAAAATCAAAACTGCTTGATTTAATTTGAGTGAGTTGCTCAGTTTGTTACATTAGGTGATCGACTTCAAGGGAGCAGACCATTGACTGACTCTTTAAAATTATCTAAATGAAGGCTACAACTGAAACCAGCTAGAAAAGCCATCTAATGTGACATGGCCTTGGCTTGCATTTTTTTCAAATCTAATAATGAAACTTGTATACTTACCTCATTATTTATGTCTCTACTTTGAAATATTGTTTTTACAAATATGAGAATCTTCTGATCACTTTAGACTGAGAGCTGGAACCAAGTGATTGATTACTAATTGGTGAAGTAGCTGGCGCAAAGGTTCAGCTGCTGAGAGGGCGACTCCCCTGTTGAGAAGCCCAGATGGGAGGAGCAGGGGAGCTGCAGGTACAGAAGTCACCAGGCTTGTTTTTTAAAAGACAGTTTTCCTGCATTATTTTAACCTCGTTGTTTTTAGAAGATTTGTTCTATTTAATTTTAACCTCCACAATAACACTAGTTTTTATAGATTATTTATTTATTGATTATTTTTGAATGACTGCACTTTATTTTGAACACTTTGTTTTTGCTATTGTTTTAAACAAAAGCACTTGACACTTTTTACACCATCCCCTTGCTTTGTTGTTGCCTCACTGCTAAGCTCATTGGTGACAATACCGGCGGTGACGGGTTCAAGGGCTCCTGGACAGATGATGGGAGTATGTAACGAACCTGCATCGTCACAGTAATATATTCAGTTAATATTTAAATATTAATATATGCACAGAATACGGTGGAAATCTTTTGCAAAAATATTTGTATTACTTTAAATGGATACAACATTATAATTTTGTCTGTAACAAAAATCCAATATTTCACTATTTATTTGCTTTTTTTTTTTTACTAAAAAAGATTATTTAGTCACTACTTGGGTAAAAGATACATTTTTCTCTAAACTCTGTGTTCATCTTCAAAGGTTTCCTCTGTTGCTAACTTCTATTTCTATTTTCCACCCTTGGACTGCCAATTACCTCTCTTACAGCCATTGATTGATTGATAATATTTATGAAGATATCATCAGGACAGCAATGCTTTAATCATCTACAAAGATAAAACCAAAATCAAATGCTTTATCTGTAGATTGGATTTTTACAGTTGCACATACTCTCATTTGTTTTTCACTGTGACCTTTAAAACCAGCAGCATTATACAGAAATCTGTTTATTCATCTGCAATCACTTGTAGCTGAGGAATGTAGTTTTCTTTGCATCTTGGACATGCTGCTGCATGAAGATGTGCTGTGAAGATATTAAGGGGTAAATATAGACAAATATGTTACTGGAAATGAGGGCTTTTCCATCAATAAATTATGAACATGTGTGGCCTTTCTTTTTGAAGCAGAAATGGCATGAAAAAGTACAGCTGAGAAAAGTTAACATTCACTAACATGCTATCCCATACCAACTGGTATGTTTGCAAAAGTCACTTCTACCATAATCTGGTCTCTGCTGAATAATTGCTGGTTATTTTTAAATTGCTGTTAGAACATTTCTCATGTAATCATTAATTTTTGCAGTCCCTTTTTTCCTTTGACCTAACATGCTCCTTCCCTAGCTGCTTACAATATGAGTTGTTCCTGTCATATTTGCTAACTGCTCACTGAAACACGTCAGAATTTCACTGAGAAATTACAAGAGGTTACCTTGGCTACTTTTTATATACATTAATTATGGATTCAGTAAAATAATTTTGATAGCAGGCAGGAAAAAGTCATGTTCTAATGCAAATGCTGGGTATTGAACATGAATAAAAAAGAAGCAGGTTTATTTATCCTAAGAACAAAATCTTATCCAGAACACATGATATTGAACACGTTTTTGCAATATGCAAGATCAAAAACGTAAAGCAAGAAAACAAAAAATTTACAGCAATTTGCAAATACTGCATGATTGTTGGAGCTCAACTTAAATGCATATATCCCTCCAATTACATGACTTCTAAGAAACTGCATTGCAAATGTAATCCATAGAAAAGAATCACTGTACAGATGCTATCTTTGCAAGGTCATGTCAAAAGGATTCTACCTGAAATTCAGCACATTCACCGCTGAGTCTGCTATATACCAGAAAAGTATGAAGTAGTCATCAAGCTGGCAGACAAAGGTGGCATAGTGCTGGTCTGACATAAGGTCCTGTTAGATCAGGCATGTCAAACACGCGGCCCGCGGGCCGCATGCGGCCCTCAACAGAAATCTGCGGCCCGCATGACAGATCCTAGTTAGCACTAAACTTGTACAAAATTATTACTATCGTTTGTGATTGAATCATTCTGCATCTTCAGCGTTACTTATTGACTTTTCTTTTTTCCGCCTTCTGACAAAAGTGCATTTTCCCATGGCATTACGGTACCAGAAACATCATCTGCTAGTATAGTTGCAGCTGCTGTGTCAGCTCCTCGATATCCTAGGCATGACACTGCCCCACCTTGTCACAACTGAAGAGCTAGGCTGCAGCAGCCTGACGAGATACACTACTGGCTTGGCTGCTGAGACTGGCCACTGGGCAGAACTGACCATCACGAGTAGTAATAGCTTGCATATTTTCATGTAATGGAGTGGGTGCGGCGTACGCAGTGATGCGGGCTCTGCATCGGTCTTTCGTGGTGAAAACGGAGCTGAACCATTAGGCAAAGCTCTCAATTTACCGGTCGATCTATGTTCATACCCTCACCTCCTGTGGGAAGTGACCGAAAGAACGAGATCGCGAATACAAGCGGCTGAAATGAGTTTCCTCCGCAGAATGTCTGGGCTTTCCCTTTGTAAAGGACACATGATGCTTCAGCAGGGCTTGAATCACAGCGGTTGCGTGACTTTTATTTTGACAAGTTATTGGGTGTCATTAGTTTGCATAATTAATTGTGCAGTTTTGCCGGGAATAGAAAAGGAAAATGGCGACATATGGGGTTAACAATCAAGCACCTCGCTAAAAAGTGAATAAGGTATTAATTTCTCTGTGTTATATGTAAAACAAAGGTTATGAATGTTTATGTTAAGTTATTTACATGCTTTTTATTTTGTACTTTGCCTTTTATAGCTCTTACGGTGTGTTTATGGAACAAGGTCACGGAAATGATAATAAAATTCATAAACCATCAGTCTGAGAGTTGACCATCACTCAGCCGGGGTCGCTACACCCTTAAAGATAGGGTGAGAGGCTCAGTCATCCAAGAGGAACTGCTCCTCCGCATTGAGAGGATTCAGATGAGGTGGCTCAGGCATTGGATCAGGATGCCTGCTGGATGCCTCCCTAGTGAGGGGAAGACCCAGGACACACTGGAGAGACTATGTCTCTCGGCTGCCCTGGGAACGCCTCGGGATTCCCCCAGGAGAGCTATAAGAAGTGGCTGGGAAGAGGGAAGTCTGGGCATCACTGTTCAAGCTGTTGCCCCCACAACCCAATCTGGGATAAACGGAAGAGGATGTTTTTTTGCTCTAGTTTTATGCAATTTTGTGCTAGTATTGTAACGAACAGCTAGTGCAGACTACAGCTGAAGATCTGAAGTGGATGCGAGAAGTTGGTGAGTTGCTTATTAACAATTTTTTGTGATTTTGAGTTTGTAAAATTAGTGTAGGTTTGCTTTCCAACTTGAATTACTGAGTAATGAATTCAGTGAGCATTTTCGTGATTTCAGTTCACACGAACAGGACTTTGCGCTGTTCTCTTACAACATTCAGAATGCGCCTGAGAATATCCAAATGGAGTTGATTGAACTGCAGTCAGATTCTATTCTGAAGGCAAAATATAATGAAGTTGGTGTGCCAGGCGTGTATGCTTACCTGCCACCCTCGTATGTGCAGATCTGTAAGTTGGCATCAAGAGTACTGTCTATGTTCGGAAACACTTACCTTTATGACAATTGTTTTCCTTAATGAAAGCTACCAAAACCCCACATCACTCAAGACTTACTGTCGAGCACCTTTCATCCCTCATAAAAGTTGCAGCTGCACAAGATTTCAAGCCTGATATTGACAAACTGGGTACTAACAAGAGATGCCAAGTGTCGGGACAAAAGAAATAAGTCTCAGACTGTAAGACTCCTATATAAGGATCTAGCTAAGAGGCTAAAACTCTAATTGAACACTGTTGTACGGAGATTGTATGGAAATAAACTGCTTTTCTTTAAACTTTAAGTGTTAAATTTTTTAAAGTTTTCAGTATTGGAAAGAAAGCTACAGTAACTTTGTATAATAGTATTTGTTACAGTGCAGCCCGCTGACGCACATATAGCAGTCAAAGCGGCCCACCAATGGTAGTGAGTTTGACATGCCTGCTCTAAAACACATGTAGCTGAGATCTCTCTCTCAAAAACGTCAAATGTTACTCTTTAACAATCACTAGATGATGATGTCTGCTGAACAAACGGGTATCGCTAGCTAAGAATAGGAAAGGTACACTCCAACACGTGGTGAGAGGTAGAGCGACTCAAACGGAGGCTGGCGCACGAGTGAGGATGGCCCTGCCCGGCTCCCTATTCCTGAGGTCCCACCTCCCCCTCCCACACTCTCAGCCTGCAGCCTCTCTCTTGGATTTGCGCAAATAAATCGGTGCCGCAAACAAACTATGTTACTTAGTGCGATGAAAGTCACAAAATCAACTGAAATATTCAAGCAAATTATAGAAAAAAAAACCAATTTAAATCCATTAAGTAGTACTCTTGTGAAAAGCAGACGTTGGATTTTATATATATATATAAAGATTTATCATGTTTTTTTCAGTAATATGCCTGATAAAGATTGCACAGGAAAAACACTTTCTCTAACTCTATTTTTCTCCTAGAATGGAACTGACACACCCCTTTACTAATAGGTTGCCGTTTAAAAAAATGTTATACAAGAAATGACAGGTGAGGGTTAAAGTTTAGGACAAGCTTTTACAAGAGTTAAAAAAATGTAACATACACAATTCATAAATATTTATAGATGTAGATGCAAACAACACTGCTTCTAGATTCTGAAATCACTCCTGCATTATACTGCTGGAATTTATCCATCCATCCATTATCCAACCTGCTATATCCTAACTACAGGGTCACGGGGGTCTGCTGGAGCCAACACAAGGCACAAGGCAGGAAACATACCCCGGGCAGGGCGCCAGCCCACTGCAGGGCGCACACACACACATACACACCAAGCACACAATAAGGACAATTTAGAATCGCTAATGGACCTAACCTGCATGTCTTTGGTCTGCGGAAGGAAACCGGAGTATCCGGAAGAAACCCACGCAGACACGGGGAGAACATGCATACTCCACGCCGGGAGGACACGGGAAGCAAACCCAGGTCTCCTTACTGCGAGGCAGCAGCGCTACCCACTGCGCTATCGCTCCACCTGCTGAAATTTAAAATAGCATAAATGATTTAATAATTGTTCTGATAGAGACAATTACACTTTTGTGTGGAAATGAAACCAGAAAAATAAATCTTACTGTCCATCTTTTGTGCTACTTCAGACCTTTCTGAAATTTTAATTTGTAGGGCTTTTTTAATCAACATACATGACTTGCAAAGCACATAAAAGGCTGAAATTACATCTGTTCAATTGTCAACTCTGATGCATTTACATCTACAGAATCATCTACAGAATTGGAAGAAGGCTATGAACCAGAAAAGATAATGAGTCATTGCCTGTAGGTGCCTATGGATGAGAAAGGACTTTCAGAGATATTCAGACTAGATTAAATGTATAAAACATAAGTCTCCTATATTAAAGTGGTGTTAAAAAGACTCTAGGGTGAACTTAAATATTTATTTTCCATACAGAGATTTTTTGGATTAGATTAATTCTACAATTTTATAGTATCAGCACAAAAAGATGTGGAAAATCCACTCGCAATAGACTGTATGAAAACCAAATAGTTTTTTTTGTGTAAATGTCAAGAAAATGATTTTCATTCAAAAACTGTGGTTTATTTTTCAATATGCAAATAGCTAGAATAGCAAAAAGGCAAACAAATGAAAAACTATTCTGATATTTATTTTATAAAGGTTATAAGTCTTTCAGGTTTAAAAACAGATACAAACATAGCTGTATTCATTTAACTATATACAGTATTTTACTAATTTTCAGAATCTATATACAGTATCTTTAAAAGCATCTTGGTAATGATAGTCTTGGAGGGAATCTGCATTAGAGTGTTGATATTAAACTGGGACCAGCTAGACAGAGTGGCTGCATACTTTATACTTTTATCTTGTAATCTGCAGGTGACGTGTATTGCTGACATCTTATGAAAAGCACATATAGAATTTTGGCCCAAGGGGAAAGTAAACCAGATCATGGTGTTGTGAGTCTACATGACTTCATGAGAAGGTTATGAACATATTGTAGATACATTACATATTTCCCCATTCCTATAAAACAACAGATTAAATTAACAGGTACAGTATACTGTATGACAGATAGGGGGTGCTGTCGTCCCCTTGAACCCTCAGATCAAACGCCAGACACCAGATAAAAGTCCAAATATTAAATTAATTTGTACTAAACAGTGCACAAAGCACCCTCCACTCCACAATACTTATAAACAATAATAATCCTCCACACCTCCCAGCAGCTCAGTCACCCTTCCTCCCAACTCGGCTCAACTGCTGGGATCTCCCATAGTCCTTTTATATTCCCTGACCTGGAAGTGCTTCCGATCCCCCCAGTCAATGTGATTCTTATCACTTCCGGGTCAGATTAAAACTTTTCTTTTTTTCGTCCCGGAAGTACTTTATTTCTTCCGTCATCGTGACTACGGAGTACTTCTGGGCTATATCAGACATATGAGTCCTTGATCCTCCCAGCAGCATCCTCTGGTGGCTCCCATGGTATCCAGCAGGGCTGTGAAGGAAAACTCCAAGGTCCAAGATGCCCTGCTGGAATTCGGGGCCTCTCCACATCGCAGGAAGGGCTCAGATCTGGCGGTGTGGGGGTATTGGCCGGGATAAATGGCCGGCCATATGCCACAACTGTTAAAGGTTCTATTGAAAAGACCTAATACTGTGTATGTTATTTTAGTGGCTATATGTCATGAACGTAATAGGAGGCGAGTTACAAACTAATCTGAAAGTAAATTAACAAGTAAAGAAAATTATTTTCTTTAAATGTGTCAATATGAAAAGGTTCAGCTGACACTAATGATTTTTTAAAACAACATTATCTGTTCCTAATGAAAAGTTAGCTGCAGAGTGCCCACTATACCCAGCAAATACTGAGTATCCCCGTTTACCCAACTAAATTCAATGAGACTCAACAGAGGTGTTGATACTGCAGCTCAGGGGTATTAGCCAATATCAATTCCAATGGTCCACATTTGTTGCAGTGTCACATCTATAATGCAAGTTGACCCATCCAACTCCTCCTAAAGACACTTTTTGTAACTAAGATATGCTAACTGAAAGGTTTGCTTCATCAAGATGAATTCTTTGTCATTTTCCTGGACCATTCCAGGACTTCTGTATCCTTGGGAAGTTAAGCAGTAACCTGCTGAAAAAGCTACTTCAAATATGGGTACAACATTAAGGGATGAACCTAGCTGTTAAAAATTCATATATCTTATGGCATTCAAACATTGCTCTGCTCTGATGAAGAAACTCAGCTGTGCGAAAAATACACCCATTGTACTATGTTCGTTAACTGTTGGACCAATCAATACTTGGGGTTTTCCCTATATTGTGTCTTCTTATTACAAAAAAACTGTCAAATTAGGAAATGCTTTAAGATCCTCAATTGCCTAGCTTTTACATTCCTTATCCCAGCTACAACTGTATCTTCATGTTTTTCTGAAATAGAACACTTTTGGGGCACTGGTTTCTGAAATGCCTATAACAGTGCAATTATATAGTGGCAGAGATTGAAATCAAACCCTAATTTGTATTTCTAATTCAGAAAGTGGTGCTTATCAAATACGTGTACTGAAAAATGTGAACATCAAAAACAAAGTCATGAACTAAACCAAGAAAGAGTTTTATTTATTTTGTCATCAAACGTTTACCTTTCTTAATCAAAAACACAGTGTTTTTAATAATGTATTTTAAAAAATAATATTCCAAATTTCCATGGTGGTGTTACACACCTATGTGCACATGCATAGCAACAGTAGTGCACTCTAAATGAAATTGCCAGAAATCATCATTGGTGTTGATGTGGTGTGCCACTAACAAATATAAAATATAAAGAAAACTATGAATTAATTGAAATAAGATATTCAATATTCAAAAAAGTACAGATTCTTAAGTATGCCGAGATACTGACAGTCAGCTTAGATTCCCTATTTGTGATCAGATATAGCTAATTTTCTGTTCTGAAATGGCTCTTTTGGCACAATGCTATTGTTTTACTCAGTCTTTAACTGAATGAAAGTACACCATCTGTTACTCTATATGAGCTGTGTCAGTCTTCATCATCGCCTTTCAGTAATATTCTCTTTCTGGCACTTAGCTAAATGTTTTGAATGTCATGGCGTAGTCTCCACACATTTATGATAGTGATGTATTTGGAACAGCAGCTGAGTTGCTGATACCCACTTCAGAGTTGCATTTAAAACTACTACAACCCTTAGCCTTGAACATTCTCCCTCATAATTTGTTGATACTTGTCTTTTTGCTGTTACTATTCCTGTTTGCACATGTGACATTGTCACTAAATTGACAGGTACAATCAACAATGTGTCTGCTCAGTGTAGCTGAACCTATTGACATTAAATCTCAAAGTACTTTAAGTAATGCATTAAAGGCACAGACCACTTCAACATTATCAAAGACTACTCAAGGTTTATGCAGAAAATGTATTCTAAGGTAAGAAAATAGTTAGACTGTGGTTTTTATGTATATACATTGTAAAATTTAATTTATTAAATTATTTATTATAACTTCCTTCCATAAAGAATGAGCCAAAGTTTAATCAAGATAGTAAAAATACACAATATGCAGACCATCTGTATAAGCAGTTTATTTCACCAGCTCACAACTCTAGTTCACAAGAGTTTAAGTCATTATTTAGAAATGAAATAAACACTACTTAGCTTGATCACTGTGTTTACTTAAGCTGGTTATAAATCAGGGGATTCTGCCCCACAATCACAATGCTACAGAAGCTAACTGTAATATTAACTCGTATCTGCATTTTTCTTGGAATAAATAAAATCAAATTACAGTATGTCTGGCTGTTTAAACTAACTTTTACAGTATGTCTTCAAAGTAGACATCTATATGAAGATACCATATTACAAAATTTCAGTGCCAGCTCACTAAAAGAGACAGATATGCTGAAAAATGAACCAGCCGTAAAAAATGGAAAGGGAAAATGAAACTCAGAAATAAAAGGTCAATCATTAATAAAGACTTATATCAGATTAGAAAAACTGTGTGAAGGAGGATTAGAATTATTATTATTATTATTAATATAACATGGTGGAAATTTACTGTATATACACATTAATATAATTCAGTATACTAAATTTATAAAAAGTAGTTGAGGTCCCTAATGACTGGAAAAAGTAATGTTATTCTAGTTTCAAAAAGAAGAACCACTAAATCTTATACTAACTGCAGTACACAGAAAGGCAATCAAATTTGGTTGACATCAACAGAATATCTCTCTATTATAAAAAAAAAAATCTTGGCAGGGAGACCAGGGAGACGATACGTGATCTTCTCAGAAGACAATTTGACATCCTATGAGAGACACTTTAACATTATGCGAGACAAGGCAGTGAGATAGAAGGACAGCTGCTGTACAGGCTTTTAAATGGTCAACGTGCAGCGCGACAAGCAGAACACACACCATGGCAGAAGCAGCACAAAGCCAGTAGCTGATCTGTCTGCTTCTCTTTAGCATGCGTTCAGCTCCCCCCCTTCACAATGCGAGCAGGAGAGACACAAAGTGGCAGGAGCAAAGTGTGCCTCCTGGGGGGTTGAGCGGAGTGATCGAGACCTGATCATCTCGGAGAGACACTCTGTCAACACGCGAGACTAGACATTACAACCTTAGGAAGCAAAACCTGTGAGATGGTGACTTTTGCACGTCACGCCCTACTTACAAACAATTTAAAACAAGTTCACGGACATCTAACCTAGCAGTTGTTGGAGTGCTTTTGGCAGACACACTTCAGGTGCTCCCAGCTCTTAAAACAATGACAAACAGAGCACACAGCTCGCCAGCAGCAGCTGCAGGAAGCCAGCAGATTATCCGAGTGCATCTTCTTAGCATGTGTTCAGCCCTCACCCAAACCCTTCAGAACGATAGCAGCAGCAACACCAAGTGGCAAAAGGACAGTTGCTGTACAGGCTTTTAAATGATCGATGCAAAGCACAACAAACAGAACACGCAGCTCACCAGCAGCAAGTCAACAGCTGAACCGACCGCATCTCTTTAGCCTACGTTCAGATCCCCCTTCACAACGCGAGCAGCGTTATACGTCCAGTGAGAAAGAGATTTAACCACGCATGAAGCAGGAAATAAAGGACAAATATTGTTTTTACAAAAGTTTTAAAGTAAAAGTGAAAACAATGCATATGTAACAATTCCCATGAAAATAACAATCTGTTGAAATTGTTTAACTGGTAAACCAAACCCGGGGGTGTGTGAACGAAGCGAGCAGGGGGCAGAACCCCCTACTATTAATATAAAAAAAAGACATACATGAATAGGGACTGGCTGAATGGCTCGATCTTATCAAAATTTTCCTTGTGTTCTTATGTGGGCCTGTGCTATTAAAACATTTTCTATACTACAGAATCCACTTTTGGAACAATTGTTGTGAATAACAACTTTTTGGAAGCAGATTCTTTGCAGAGCATGCAGTATTCAAATAAGATTCTTTTTTTACAACTTATTGCCCAGATGCATTTAATATTGTACTGTGACTTTACAAAAGATATAGCCACATACAGTACATAGTAACTTATTTAGTAATTAAGAACATGCTTATTTATAACAATCTACAAAAGAAGTAGTAATAGTAATAATTGTAGTAGTAATAATACTGTCATTTGTACAGAGTACACTGAAATTCTTACTTGCATGACCAATTGTTAGGCAAAATGTCACCACTCTCTGGCATCACAAACAGTTTTAAACATCTGAAATTGTCAATGTTTTAAAAAGAAGAGCTAAATCTTAAAATAGTACATTTATTGCAGTACTTTCAGCAATAATACATATAAATCATTTTAATTTCATACTCAGGAGCAAATATAACTACAGTATCCATAAGATACGTTTCTTAAGTCTATTAGCAGTGTATTTAAACGTTTTCCCTTAGTTCATGCTCGGTGCCCACCTTATTTAGGATAAGCAGAATTTTGCAAATACTGTAATTATTCATATTGATATGCTGTGTGATACTCTCGCTCTCCCTATATATATATACACTCACCTAAAGGATTATTAGGAACACCTGTTCAATTTTTTCATTAATGCAATTATCTAATCAACCAATCACATGGCAGTTGCTTCAATGCATTTAGGGGCGTGGTTCTGGTCAAGACAATCTCCTGAACTTCAAACTGAATGTCAGAATGGGAAAGAAAGGTGATTTAAGCAATTTTGAGCGTGGCATGGTTGTTGGTGCCAGATGGGCCGGTCTGAGTATTGCACAATCTGCTCAGTTACTGGGATTTTCACGCACAACCATTTCTAGGGTTTACAAAGAATGGTGTGAAAAGGGAAAAACATCCAGTATGCAGCAGTCCTGTGGGCGAAAATAATTTGTTGATGCTAGAGGTCAGAGGAGAATGGGCCGACTGATTCAAGTTGATAGAAGAGTAACTTTGACTGAAATAACCACTCGTTACAACCGAGGTATGCAGCAAAGCATTTGTGAAGCCACAACACGCACAACCTTGAGGCGGATGGGCTACAACAGCAGAAGACCCCACCGGGTACCACTCATCTCCACTACAAATAGGAAAAAGAGGCGACAATTTGCACAAGCTCACCAAAATTGGACAGTTGAAGACTGGAATTTCTGTTGAGACATTAAAATGTAGAGTCAGAATTTGGCGTAAACAGAATGAGAACATGGATCCATCATGCCTTGTTACCACTGTGCAGGCTGGTGGTGGTGGTGTAATGGTGTGGGGGATGTTTTCTTGGCACACTTTAGGCCCCTTAGTGCCAATTGGGCATCGTTTAAATGCCACGGGCTACCTGAGCATTGTTTCTGACCATGTCCATCCCTTCATGACCACCATGTACCCATCCTCTGATGGCTACTTCCAGCAGGATAATGCACCATGTCACAAAGCTCAAATCATTTCAAATTGGTTTCTTGAACATGACAATGAGTTCACAGTACTAAAATGGCTCCCACAGTCACCAGATCTCAACCTAATAGAGCATCTTTGGGATGTGGTGGAACGAGAGCTTCGTGCCCTGGATGTGCATCCCACAAATCTCCATCAACTGCAAGATGCTATCCTATCAATATGGGCCAACATTTCTAAAGAATGCTTTCAGCACCTTGTTGAATCAATGCCACGTAGAATTAAGGCAGTTCTGAAGGCAAAAGGGGGTCAAACACCGTATTAGTATGGTGTTCCTAATAATCCTTTAGGTGAGTGTATATATATATATATATATATATATATATATATATATATACTGTATATTGTCAGGGATGCCAGGGGCAACGACCCGGCCGGGACGCCGTGAGGGACCGAATGTGGGTCTGCGCCCACCCTGGATCACGTGGGGGCCGCCTTCCTGGTTGCTCTGGGGGCCACGGGTTGAGGGCATGGAAGCCCCACCTTGTTGGGGCCCGTGGTCACCGCCAGGAGGCGCCCCAATGCCTTGGGGACCTGTTACCTCAGCACTTCCGCCACACCAGGAAGTGCTGGGGGGAAGAATAAGGAGGATACCCGGTGAGCTGCCGAGAGAACACCAGGTAGTAGTTTTCTGCCACGCTGGGGCATGGCCAACGGGGAGTGTCGGAAGCACCTGGAGCTTATCCGGGTCATGTATAAAAGGGGCCGTCTCCCTTCATTCAGAGCTGGAGTCGGGTGGAAGCAGGACGAGGTAGAAGAGAGTGTGGAGGCGGCCCGAAGGAGAAGGCATTGTTGTTTGGCCAGGACTGTGGATTGGGGTTTGTTGTGCACTTTATACTGAGTCTGAGTGACTTTAAATTGTAAATATTGTATATAATAAATGTGTGGTGGTGACAAACAACATGTCTGCCTGTCTGTGTCCGGGTCGACTCCACAATATATATATAATATATACACATATATATTTCCAGCTCCCCAAACCTGTCACAGACGAATGCAAACAAAAGTTCACAAGCACAACACTGGTTTCATTCAGTGGGAAATGTATTTAAACTGTTTCCCACAGCACAGTAACAAAGCACAATAATTAAACAGCACACAGCTGTGCCTTTTCTTCTTTCTTCTCCTTTCTCCTTCTTCCTTCTCCTCCTTTGTCTGCCTCTACTCCTCCTCCAGCAAGCTTCATCTGCTCCCTCCAACTCTGTCTCCCAAAGCAGTAGTAGCAAGATTCTTTTATCTAGCACCCGGGAGTACTTTTGGTTGCCCATTAGTGTGGTCTGTAAGCACTTCCAGCTGAGGCAGTCACTGCAGCACCTCCTGGCGGTTCACAAGGAACCCAGCGGGGCTGTGACGAACTCCAACTTCTATGAAACCCTGTGGGAATCCTAGACACAACTGCAACTTAGTGGGGCTGCCATCTTAGTGATGCTAATGTGGAGCTACCCGGGTTTAGCACAGTTAGAGCAGACAGAGACGCAAATACCAGTGGGAAAAATAAAGGAGGGGGTGTTGCTCTCTATGTCAATACAAAGAAGTGCAACTCAGGACATGTTAACGTTAAAATCTCCACTTGCTTTAGGGACATCGAACTGTTGGCCGTAAGTTTGTGTCCCTATTATTTGCCCAGAGAGTTTGGACACGTGATTGTTGTTATTGTTTACATCCTCCCTCGAGCAAACGCAGCGATAGCGAGTGATGTCATCCATTCCACAATTGCTAAGTTACAAACGCCGCACCCCGAGGCTCTGGAGACTTTAACCAAGTGATGCTGGACAAAACATTACCTGCCTTCTCTCAGTATGTGGACTGTAACACCCGGGGAAATAGGACTATCGACCTACTATATGGAAAAATTAAAGACACATACAGCGCCACCCCGCTGCCTGCGCTTGGGAAAGCAGATCATAACCTGGTTCTGCTTCAGCCTCACTACAAACCAAAAGTGAAGGCGCTACCTACAACCACACGATCATTCAGGAAGTGGTCCCCTGAGGCAGAGCAGGCTCTGAGAGACTGCTTGGGAACTACAGACTGGGATATACTGCAGGGATCGCATAGTGAGAAAATTGAAGAGGCTGTTGACTGCACAACTGATTACATCAACTTCTGTATGGACATTGTAGTTCCAGTAAGAACAGTACGCTGCTATGCTAACAACAAGCCATGGATTACAAGTGACATCAAGGGCCTTTTGAACCAGAAGAAAAGGGCTTTTAAAGGCAGTGATCAGCATGAGCTCAAGCGCGTGCAGAAGGAACTCTGAGTCCAGCTCAGGGCAGCGAAGGAGCAGTACAGGAGAAAGCTGGAGCAGAAGTTGCAGAATAACAGCATGAAGGAAGTGTGGGATGGGATGAAGATCATCACTGGCTGCAGCTCAAGCGGGGTGCCACCATCGAGAGAGACGTGGAGAGAGCAAACCAAATGAACAACTTCATTTGAAGTTGAAGTTAGGTTTGACCACCCTAACCCACTCTCAACTCAGAGTACTGCATCCTCCAACCATCCTTCTGCTGATACCAGCATAGCAGAGACATCCCCACCCACAATTACAGCAGCGCAGGTGAGCAGAGAGCTGAGGAGACTTCGTGCCAGCAAAGCAGCGGGTCCAGATGGAGTATCGCCACAACTGCTGAAGGCCTGTGCACTGGAACTGGGGAGTCCTCTACAGTGCATCTTCAACCTGAGCCTGGAACAGGAGAGAGTCCCGAGGCTTTGGAAAACATCTTGTATCACCCCAGTCCCAAAGGTATCACGTCCTAGTGAGCTGAATGACTTCCGGCCTGTTGCTCTGACGTCACATGTGATGAAGACCATGGAGCGGCTGCTGCTTCACCACCTGAGGCCACAGGTCCGCCATGCCCTCGACCCTCTGCAGTTTGCATACCAGGAGAAGGTGGGAGCGGAGGATGCCATCATCTATATGCTACACCGATCCCTCTCCCACTTGGACAGAGGCAGTGGTGCTGTAAGAATTATGTTTTGGACTTCTCTAGCGCCTTCAACACCATCCAACCTCTGCTCCTTAGGGACAAGCTGACAGAGATGGGAGTAGATTCACAACTAGTGGCATGGATCGTGGACTATCTTACAGACAGACCTCAGTATGTGCATCTTGGGAACTGCAGGTCTGACATTGTGGTCAGCAACACAGGTGCACCGCAAGGGACTGTACTTTCTCCGGTCCTATTCAGCCTATATACATCAGACTTCCAATATGACTCTGAGTCCTGCCACGTGCAAAAGTTAGCTGATGACACCGCTATTGTGGGCTGCTTTAGGAGTGGGCAGGAGGAGGAGTATAGGAAGCTAATCAAAGACTTTGTTAAATGGTGTGACTCAAACCACTTACACCTGAACACCAGCAAGACCAAGGAACTGGTGGTGGATTTTAGGAGGCCCAGGCCCCTCATGGACCCTGTGATCATCAGAGGAGACTGTGTGCAGAGGGTGCAGACCTATAAATACTTGGGAGTGCAGCTGGATGATAAATTGGACTGGACTGCCAATACTGATGCTCTGTGTAAGAAAGGTCAGAGCCGACTATACTTCCTTAGAAGGATGGCGTCCTTCAACATCTGCAATAAGATGCTGCAGATGTTCTACCAGACGGTTGTGGCGAGTGCCCTCTTCTATGCGGTGGTGTGGTGGGGAGGCAACATAAAGATGAAGGACGCCTCACACCTGGACAAACTTGTTAGGAAGGCAGGCTCTATTATAGGAATGAAGCTGGACAGTTTAACATCTGTGGCAGAGCGACAGGCGCTAAGCAAACTCCTGTTAATCATGGAGAATCCACTTCATCCTCTGAATAGTGTCATCTCCAGGCAGAGGAGTAGCTTCAGTGACAGACTGCTGTCAATGTCCTGCTCCACTGACAGACTGAGGAGATCGTTCCTCCCCCACACTATGCAACTCTTCAGTTCCACCCGGGGGGGTAAACGCTAACATTATTCAAAGTTATTGTCTGTTTTTACATGCATTTTTATTACTTTTTAATTTAATATTGTTTTTTGTATCAGTATACTGCTGCTGGATTATGTGAATTTCCCCTTGGGATTAATAAAGTATCTATCTATCTCTCCCCCAGTCCTTCCACTATAAAGGTGTCCCAGCTGGGTATGGACCCTCGGCCATCAATCACTTTATATATACATATATAATGAAATAAGCAGACACAAAATAGATAAAGAATTGAGGCTGCCACCTCGGAAACCCTGTATACCTGAAGCAAGTATTGAAAGGTATAGGTCTTTTCAGACAGAGATCAAATTAGAACTGAATACATAGTGTAAAAATAGCAGATTATACAGTAGGATAACCAGAAGGGGGTCTGTTCAAGGGAAATGAAGTCATCAGTATTCAGATCAGTCAGTTGGTCTGCAAAGGGGAAAAGACAGAAAGCATCAGAGGACAGTGCCAACCCCTAGTTCACAGATAATCATAATCATTCAAGCCCTTAAGTTGTCTCCCGTGTGCACGCATGTGACTCTATATATACTGTATATATATATTGTCACACATGTGGGAGTAGGAGGACGTTGTATGGACCAAGCAAAGGTAATTCCACACCAGGCCAGGGGGTGGCGGAGTACACTAAACCTTCTCCTGTTATCTCTACAGACCAGCTGGTGGAAAATCTGTCTGATTCTAAGTGGATGATGTCGCTTCTGGTTCCGGCGCCCAGAAGAAAGTCACTTCCGGCACACAGACTGAAGTCAGAAGAACATCACTTCTGGTGTGATCCCTTAAAGCCACCATCTTTGCAAACCCTCACCAGTTCTGTTTTGGACTCAGTATTGTGAACATCTCTGTGCTATTCAAAAAACCCTTTTGCAGCCAGGAATATTATATGGATGGCTGCCCCAAACCCTTTTAAGTGTGTAGAGTCTGTTCGTTTTCACAATATATATCCATTATATAAAAAACTTTGGGTCGAGACGTGACCATCTCGGGGAGACACTTTGAAGTCCCATGAAACTACTTGCATGTTACGCCCTACTTACAAAAAATTTCTCAGAGACACTTTAACGTCCCAGGAGACAAGGAAGTGAGACAAAAGGACAGCTGCTGTACAGGCTTTTAAATGATCGTCACACAGCGCAACATGCAGATCACACAGTTTGGCAGCAATAGCTGCAAACCAGCAGCTTATTAATCGCATCTCCTTAGTGTGTGTTCAGCCCCCCCTTCACAACGCGAGTGGCAGAGATGCGAAGTGGTGAGCAGAGAGAGAGTAAAAAGCTCCCTAGTGTGTATATATATATATATATATATATACAGTATATATATATATACACATATATATATACATATATATATACATATATATATACATATATATATATATATATATATATATTATATTATATATACACGCATACACACATACATATAAAAAAGTCAAGCATGGGCACTTTCCGAATTAAGCTAAAGTATGTGATAACACTCCGGGACAAGTGGGGGTGCTGCTGCTAGTGGTATCATCTCTTTCTTCCTCCACATTGCAAAGAAGATGGCAACTGAGGGCAGCTGACTCTCCCTCCCACATTGTACTGAGAAGTCCCAGCTCTTCCAGTCAGGACCCTGTATGTCAAGAAGTCCCCAGAAGGTAGTGTCTCATTTGGGATTTGAACCACCATATGACAGAGCTCCCAAACCCTGACTCGCTTGAGAGAACTGATTTTTCCGAAAAGCACAGTTAGCTAAAAAGTCACTGGAAGCACCTATTTTCTATTGCTCCATTAAGTGCTTAATTTTGTTCTATATTTTGTTGCATTGCATTAAGTGGGGTGGCCTGTTTGGCACCCCAGCAATTCCTCCTCTATACCTTCTGTCCTTCACAGCTGGCATACTTGGCAGGATTTCCTGGTGCAGAATGTCAGACCCAGTAGACCTGGCTGAGGGAGTACAGCAGTTGGTTCACCAGGTCAACCAGCTATAGTTTAAGACAGAGCTGGCCAAGTCGGTGGCATACCACGAAGCAAGTGAAGTACACCTTCCTGTAATGGGCCAAGGTTGGCACAGATAATCATCCCAATTTACCCCTAGCACTGCCTGCAATGGGAAAGTGTACATCTATTGGTTCATTTTTTTGAGGGAAATACAACGTGCATAGTACAACATGGATAAACACATTGCTACTGACTACAAGACTTTAAAAAGGGAGATACTGACCTATTATGGACTCACGCTGGTCTGTCATAGTGGTGCAGGGACTGGTGATTTGACTGTATTCGCCTGGCAAGAGCCAAGGACTTGCTCATCCACACCCACCCAGATCATCTTGTTTGGCATGTTCGGAGGCAGGGTGTGATTCACCTACCTGGAAAGGGGTCTCACTTTGAACTTCCTTTTCCAAGTTTTCATCCATTTTGTTTTCCCTACAAGGTTTTTTTTTGGAAGTTTTTCCTTGTCTTCTTAGAGAGTCAAGGCTGGGTGGCTGTCAAAAGGCAAGGCCTGTTAAAGCCCATTGCGACTCCTCTCGTGTGATTTTGGGCTATACAAAAATAAATTGTATTGTATTGTATAACTATCCTTGGCCTTGTGGATTACACCACCAACTATCCAGATGCCATTCCCTTGTGCCTGGCTAATTTTAAAACAATTACATACAAACTAGTGGTGGTCTTTGTCCAAGTTGACATTCCCAAAGAAGTCCTAGTGGACTAGAAGCAGGGGTGGGGGAAACCTTCCAGGGATGTCACCAACCTGTTGCGCATCCCCCACCTCAAGACATTCATAGACAGAAGTCCTGGTTGAGCATTTCTACTAGACAGTCAAACAGATGCCAAGGAAGGTGGAGCACATAGATGATAGAGATAGGGACCAGACAGGGACCAACGTCTACCCATTGTCTTATTTACTCTTTGGTGGCTGACAAATGCCTCAACAGACTTCTCACACTTTGAACTTCTATATGGGAGACAGCCCCAAGGTTTGCTAGATCTAATCTGGCACGGATGGGAGAAGGAACCTTCCCAACATAAAACAAGCCTGTTACGTAGATAACATGCCCTGTCTATGATTGATTCTAAACAAAGATAAAAAAATATATACATACCTGAATCCTGCTATTTACAGAAGGTACATTACTACAGAACCTGGATCAACACACAATAATCATTTACATTCAAAACAGCTACAAACCTACTTACGGGTTTAGAAACACTACTTAGAAACATACTATAGCAACATATTTTTACAATAGAGCTACCTTCCTATAATCATATTCTGATATGCTGCTGCATTCTAGCAATGTACATAAATCTTACCTAGCTGCTGGAAAATCTCCTCATAACAACCTGTTTTCATAAATATTAAATAGCTTCCTCTTATTCTAAAGTATCTCCTTTCCACTAAAGGATCACCTTGGAAATGTACTTCTGTTCAGAATACCAGCCAATATCAATTATAGCACATAGCAAAATAGCTGTTACTAAAAATATGATGTTCACTTCAATATTAACCTTTACTTTCTTTTAAATCATGACTAGCAATAGAATGTTAAGACAGGTCAGATAATAAAAGAAACAGAATAGGTTGATAATTATATCTTAACTGTATAACAAACAAAAACATAAAACAAAACTACTATGTTTAAGAGATTTTGTAAGATGCAGTAGCATCAAACGACACGTCATTCATACATTTTAATAATGATACAAACAAAGCGTGGTTAGATGAGAAACAATTAACTGCTGTAAAACCAAGATTAGCAATAAGACAAAATATCTAACTTTTTGCACCCAGATAATTTCTATTGCAGGACTGACACAACTCATTTTATTCAGATTGGATAAAATCCTTCATCAAATTAAGGCATATTAAAGGAAATGAACATAGCAAAAATAAATGTGTATGTAGCTTGATCACAATTTAAAATGTGATAAGGCAAATTTCATGACCTAGGGATTAGATGTTGTATAGCTTACAAGCACGTACAGACAAGTTAGTGCACCCCTTTCCAAAGCTCTTTCAATGATCAGTAAATGGTAAATTAGTTCTTGAACATTGTTAAAGATCATTGATGGTACGAATGCCCAAAAACAACAGACTAAAGGAAATAAAGGATTTATGTCCAGTTCTCACTTAAGTGCCTATAAAGTGATTTGTGTGTAAATCATTCGCAGTTGATAATCCTCATACAGCAAACCAACACTCTTATCAAACAGCAAGGGCACATAAGTCTTTGAATATTTGTACCAAGCTCATATACCAGATTTATAGGGATCAAAGATTATTTGGCCCTGAAATGAAAATCAATTTTAATATACAATTGCTTTTTATAATAAATATGGAAATAAAAAAAAATCATGAGTTTAATAATATTAGTGTTTCTATAATTGAACTGGAAATATACTTCTTAAATAGGAGCTTATATGCTCAACATAGTCTTCAGATACTAATATTTATTATTTGATCCACTACAGTTGCACATGTTGTCCTCTTACTGCAAAAAAAATCTTTTAAACATAATTCACAGCACAGGATGATAGATTACCTAATTATTTTGGTTTTATCTGTTCTTCCTCTTGCTGATTATTTGCTGAACTATAATTTTTAGTTGCAGTTAATTAGTAGGAAGCTAATCTATGAAATCTCTGCAAGCAGGGATTTATCAATCTTGATTATTTTACAGAGCTTTGCAAGATTATTAAAGATAAAAATAATATGCTAGCAGTGAACAATCCCACAGATATGACAGATTTAGTCTTATTAAGGACAGACAACTACACTTCTTTCTGTATCTATCTGCAACTGTATGATTGCTGTTCTGATCAATTTTATATTAAATTCAGGTCAAGTTGGGGAACATGCACTGGTACAGCACGTTGCCACAACAACCACACAATGAAATAGCTCGGGATCCTGGTTCGCAGGTCCCCAGTCAGACCGGCGGTCCAGCCCAATTCTCCCCGGAAATGACCCTCTATCAGTGGTAGCCAGGTGTTATGTGGGCGTCCCCTTGGCCTGGTCCAGCCACTCGGGTCCTCAACAATGAGGATCCTGCCAGCCAGATCACCCTCAAGGAATCACGCTGTATGGACGTAACAATGCAGGTATTGTGCCTCATTCGGAACTCCATGAGCAACCTCTTACTCGACACAAAGTCAAACCAGCGGTACCCAAGGATTTTCCGAAGGACACAGTACCACTTCATCTCATGTCACTGGAAAGTATCCATGTCTTGCAACCATATAGCAAGACAAGAAGCACCAGGACTCTAAAGACTCGGACCTTCATCCTTTTGCATAGATATTGGGAGGGCCACACACATCTTTCCAGCGACCTCATGATCCCCCATCGTCTTCTAATCCATCTACTGACTTCATAGGAAGAGTCACCAGAGACATGAATGTCACTGCTAAGATAAGTAAACCTCTCAGCATGGTTGACACTCTCTCCGCAGACAGACACACTGCTGATGGCTGTGCCTAATAGGTAATTAAAAGCATGGATCTTGGTTTTTATCCATGACACTTGCAAGCCCAGACACTCAGCCTCTGTGAAAGATCACAGCATTGTCACCAAAGTCAATATCAGTGAATCTTTCTTCGCCAACAGATGCCTCACAGCCGCTGGACCCCACAAACTTGCCCAACACCCAGTCCATGTAAGCAATGAACACAGTAGGAGCAAGAACTAACCTCTGAGTAACCTCAGAATCAACTGGGAAAAAACACAGAGGTTCTGTCTCCACACTGAACAGCACTCACAGTACCAGTGTACAGGCTGACCATGATACCCAGGAACCTTGAGGGGATCGTGCAAAGTCTCAGAATGTCCCACAGGGCAGCTCGATCAACTGAGTCGAATGGTTTACGAAAATCGACAAATGCTGCAAAGGAACTATGTAGATATTCACATTTGCGCTCCAAGAGAACCTCCAGTTCCAGGATGTGGTTGATAATGGATTTCTTAGACATAAAACTAGACTGCTCTGGTTGCTGGTAGGTGAGCAAGTGATCATGGATCCTATTGAGGACGCCCCTAGCAAGGACCTTACCCGGCGCCGAGAGCAATGTTATCCCCCTGTAGTTGCTACAATCCAGGCAATCACCCTTCCGTTTCCAGGTCCTGTTTTCCAGTCAGTTGGGATGATGCAAGTCTCCCAAATGGAAGCAAAGATTGCTTGCAATGCCAGGAGGACAGCTTTACCACCAGCCTGGAGAAGTTCACCCAGGATACCACAGATCCCTGCAGCCTTTCCTCCCCCTCAGTTGGTTCACCACCTCTGTAATCTCAGTGAGATTGGGTGGTTCACAGCTAATTGGAGGGTCAGCCTCTTGAACCATGAAATTAAAATTTAATTCAGTAAGAAACAAATACATATTTTGGTAACTCACAAATCCAATACTTAAAAAAGACCTCCAACTACTCTCTATCACACTACAAATGTATATGTTTCAATTTTTAATATTGATTGGCAGGCATTTTGTTAATAATGAGCTTAATCCATCCATCCATTAACCAACCCGCTTTATCCTAACTACAGGGTCACGGGGGTCTGCTGGAGCCAATTCCAGCCAACACAGGGCGCAAGGCAGGAAACAAACTCCGGGCAGGGTGCCAGCCCACCGCAGGGCACACACACACACCAAGGGACAATTTAGAATCGCCAATGCACCTAACCTGCATGTCTTTGGACTGTGGGAGGAAACTAATGAGTTTAATATATTACTTAAATTGTTGCAGTAAACTGAAACAATATTAAAATTATTTACTTTCCAAAATGTTTAAAACTGACTGCAAAGCTTTATAATTTAATAAAATGAATGCTACTGTTTATCTACCAACTAAAACAATTTCCCAATTAAAAATTTTAAAAATACAAATTAGATATTATGGGGCACTGAAAATATTTTAGAGTACAAAGATGTAAGATGCTTTACTATACTGTATATACCAACTGGTGTATGTGCAAGAACAAAAACACAAAAAAAAAACTTTATTTAATCACAATAGATCTTACAAGGCTTTCACATGCAAAAATGCATGTGTACTGTACTTAATAAACCTCTGGTGTATTAACAATATAGACAATTACCATTCCTCCTCTTCATGTTGATCTCCCACTTTATCCTTCTGCTATGATTACCTCTATTCTGAATTAGCCCAATTATCTGAGTTCATATTGGCCAAATAAGGAGTGTCCACTTATACACAGTAATAAACTCCTATGCAGAGATAGATTTCCACTTGAAACTCCTTTGCCCTAAGGATATAAAACTTATCCTACACAACACATTGATAGCCAGAGCCAGATAGATAGATAGATAGATAGATAGATAGATAGATAGATAGATAGATAGATAGATAGATAGATAGATAGATAGATAGATAGATAGATAGATAGATAGATAGATAGAATGAATATTTGTTCCCAGGGGGCAGGAAAAAATTTGCTTTACACAGAAAGCTACAGTCACATGAAAAAGTTTGGGAACCCCTCTCAGCCTGCATAATAATTTACTCTACTTTCAACAAAAAAAGATAACAGTGGCATGTCTTTCATTTCCTAGGAACATATGAGCTCCTTGGGTGTTTTCAAAACAAATATTTTAAGTGAAGATATATTTAGTTGTATGAAATTAAATCAAATGTGAAAAACTGGCTGTGCAAAAATTTGGGTCCCCTTGTAATTTTGCTGATTTGAATGCATGTAACTGCTCAATAGTGATTACTTACAACACCAAATTGGTTGGATTAGCTCATTAAGCCTTGAACTTCATAGACAGGTGTTTCCAATCATGAGAAAAGGTATTTAAGGTGATCAATTGCAAGTTGTGCTTCCCTTTGACTCTCCTCTGAAGAGTGACAGCATAGGATCCTCAAAGCAACTCTCAAAAGATCTGAAAACTAAGATGGTTCAGTATCATGGTTTAGGGGAAGGCTACAAAAATCTATCTAAGAGGTTTAAACTGTCAGTTTCAACTGTAAGGAATGTAATCAGGAAACGGAAGGCCACAGGCACAGTGGCTGTTAAACCCAGGTCTGGCAGGCCAAGAAAAACACAGGCGCAGGATATGCGCAGGATTGTGAGAATGGTTACAGACAACCCACAGATCACCTCCAAAGACCTGCAAGAACATCTTGCTACAGATGGTATATCTGTACATTGTTCTACAATTGTTCTGTAGGGCAGGGTGATGAGAAAGAAGCCCTTTCAGCACTCACGCCACAAACAGAGTCACTTGTTGTATGCAAATGCTCATTTAGACAAGCCAGATTAACTTTGAAACAAAGTGCTGAGACAAAAATTGAGTTATGTGATCATAACAAAAAGTGCGTTGCACGGCAGAAGAAGAACACTGCATTCCAAGAAAAACACCTACCTGCTGTAAAATTTGGTGAAGGTTCCATCATGCTGTGGGGCTGTGTGGCTAGTTCAGGGACTGGGACCCTTGTTAAAATCGAGAGTCGGATGAATTCAACCCAATATCAACAAATTCTTCAGGATAATGTTCAAGCATCAGTCACAAAGTTGAAATTTTGCAGGGGTTGGATATTCCAACAAGACAATGACCCAAAACACACTTCGAAATCTACAAAGGCAGTCATGCAGAGGGAGAAGTACAATGTTCTTCAATGACCATCACAGTCCCCTGACTTGAATATCATCAAAAATCTATGGGATGATTTGAAGCAGGCTGTCCATGCTCAGCAGCGATCAAATTTAACTGAACTGGAGAGATTTTGTATGGAAGAATTGTCAAACATACTTCCATCCAGAATCCAGACACTCATCAAAGGCTATAGGAGGTGTTTAGAGGCTGTTATATTTGCAAAAGGAGGCTCAACTAAGTATTGATGTAATATCTCTGTTGGAGTGCCCAAATTTATGCACCAGTCTAATTTTGTTATGATGCATATTGCATATTTTCTGTTAATCTAATACTTAATGTCACTGCTGAAATACTACTGTTTCCATAAGGCGTGTCATATATTAAAAGGAAATTGCTACGTTGAAAGCTCAACCAATGATAAACAAAAATCCAAAGAATTAAGAGGGGTTCCCAAACTTTTCATATGATTGTATATATATTGTGGAGAACGCACCCCCAAACACAGACAGACTGACACCAGGATGTCCAAAGCACACTCCTTTATTTTATTTTTCCAATACACCACAATGCCTTCTCTCACCAACTCTCTTTTCCTTTCTTCTTCTTTCTTTCTCTTCTTTCTATTTCTCTATCTCTCTTGACCTCCTTCCTCCTCCTCACAAGCTTCGTCTCCTTCCTCCCAACTCTGGCTCCCCTACTGGAAGGAGGCGGCCCCTTTTATTATGACCCGGATGAGCCCCAGGTGCTCCCCTTGACGTCAACTCCTGGTGTGGCGGAAGTGTCAGGAAAGCACCTGGAAGCCCTCCGGGTGACCTTGGAATCACTTCCGACAGCACTTCCTGGTGTGGCAGAAGGGCTGTCATCCATGCTTCTCTCACTGTCCGGGCGCCCCCTGGCGGTGGCCACGGACTCTCATGAAGAGCGTCCCAGCTGTGTCCCTGTGACACCCAAATAGCCCCAGGCGGCTGCCCTCTAGTGGCCGAGGAAAATATATATATATATTATATATATATACATATATATATATATACATACTAGCCAACCCGCGGCGTACCATACGCCGCATAATCAGGCCGGTTTTTTAATGATTTTTAAGCACAGGGAGAAAATTAACATTTGAAAAATTGGAAATGTAATAAATCAGCAAGAAAAGCAACATTGTAACAATGCACGGAACGAACCAACACACAATCGTCTGTGCGGCGCTCAGGCGCGGAGGGTGGAACGGGAGGAGAGGAGAAGGACGTCCACTCTTCTGCCTTCGTCATGCTAGTCTGCTGATTTCTCGTCCAGTATGCACTGCCTGCTCATGTGCCCACCTCCAACTCGTCACTCGAGTCGTTGTCGTCTGTGCACAGTCCAGATGCAGCTGTGACTCACAAATTTTTCATTGTTCTGTGCGGTTTTGGCTGCCTTTCTATATATAATCAACCAAGACATCCGACCACGGTGGTAGCGAGGTGGGAGGGCGGTGTGTACAAAGTGCAGGAGCATCTAAGAAGACGCATGTTTGTCGCAGATGCGATTTGCTATATGTAGCGTGTAAAACAGTTTGCTATGGTGCATGCGGTCATGCTTCGTAACCGAAAACTCGGTTTTTAAAGACTGGTTACTTCATTGTGTATATGACTGTAGGTGAATGAAAAGATGTAATTCTGGAGAGGGCAACATACAATACAGCGTTTTACACGCTGCATACAGCGATTTACATTCGCGACAAATTGTTTTACACGCTGCATAGAGCGATTTACATCCGCGACAAATATGACTCTTCTTAAATGGTGTTGTCGAGTCCACCCACGCTCTTGAAGCACATACACTGCCTGGTCATGTGCCCGCTCGCAAGAGCAACTAACAGATACTCGCCCACCAACTGTAAGACTATGGGATACCCCTTGCAAACTGCTCTACATGCCGCATACAGCGATTCACATCTGCAACAAACAAACTGTTTTACACACTGCATACAGTGATTCACACCCGCGACATGATTTTTCTTAGACGGTCTTGTCACGTCCACCCTCGCACTCGAAGCATACACACTGCCTGGTTATGTGCCCGGTTGCAAGAGCAACTGACAGAGACCCGACCACCGAGTCTAAGACCATGGGAAACCCCTCGGAAACTGTTTTACACGCTGCATACAACGATTCACATCCGCGACAAACAAACTGTTTTACACGCCGCATACAGCGATTTACATCCGTGACAAACATGCCTCCTCTTAGATAGTCCTGCCGCGTCATGTGGTGCCTCTGTGTGAACCGGTCAGGCACAGAGAAGGTCAGCTGCTGACAGAGTGTCTCGACTGTTGCAGGGCCTGCATTGGTGAAGCAGGTAAGATGGTAATGAAACAGAGGCACAGGGCTTATTGGTTTTTAAAGACTGCTTCCTTCATTGTGTTTTAACCTCAGCTTTGAAGGATTGTTTTAAGGATCCCATGGGATACCCCTCGCAAACTGTTTTACATACTGCATATAGCGATTCACTTCCGCGAGAAACATGCCTCTATGAACAGTCAACGTGGCTCAGAGCTGCATGTGGACTCTACGACAGACGAACATAAATGACGCCATTTTTCCTGTGTCGTCGCGTCCGAGTTGGTGGGCGTGGTTCTGTGAGTTGTCGTCGTATCCAATGGTCTTAGAGTTGGTGGTGACTCCTTCCTGCGTGCGCCATGGGCGTCTCACTTGTCGGCGGCTTAGTGAATCCACGCCCCTTCCGACGTGCTTTCCAATCTTGTCTTACATTAGTAAATTATATATATATAGATATATATACATATATATGCATCACATAACTGCAAAAATTACCAACAATTACAGAAAAGATAAACTTATAATACCCACATCCATGCATACATATTTATAGTTATGAATGTACATGAGCCAATATATACAAGCATGATGTCAAAGTCTTCTCCCTCGCATTTTAAATACCAGGGAGAAGAGATAAGACGTTAATGACGACTTAAAGATGGCCAATGTTGGAGTAGACCTAAAACAGAAAGGCAAGCCACTCCAAAGAACAGGACCGGCCACTGCAAAAGCAGGATTCCCCCCTTTGCTTCAACCTCAACACAACTAAGAGCATCTGGCTTGTAGACCACAGTGCTCTTATTGGCACATACAAGTGAAGACGTTCAGAAAGGTAAGATAAATGCATACACAATACAGTGCCTATCTGTTACATGTAACTGCATATGTGACCAGACAAAAGAAAATCAACTACTTTCTAGTTAGCTCACTTTACTAACAAAAAATAACTACTACATTTCTGTATGGTCAGCTTTGCAAGAACAACTTTGATTGGCATGAGACTGCAAGCTTAATAGGCCTTGACAGCTGTCATTAATGAAAAGAAAGATGACTTTCAGGAATCAAACAAAGCAGTTTATAACCAGTTCGTAGCAAGAGAGGAATGTCTGAAAAATGTTAGGTTGGGAACATGCACTGATACAGCGCATTGCTGCACCCACCACACAAAGAACCACTTCAGGATCCCACATTAGGACCTGAGCACAGCTGTGAAATGGGTGACACCTCAGCACCACACTAGTTTGAATGTAATGGAAGAGTAACAAAGGAACAAGAAATAAAGAAAAAACAGAACAAAAATTCCTGAACTAGATTTTCCTAGAACATTAACTCAAATCCAGAGTGAAAATCAGAAAGTAACATCATTTTGAAATTAATAAAAATCCAAATGAAAAATTAAAACAAAAGTCCTTCTGTTTCTTTAAGACTATATTGATTGATTTAAACATAACAAATCTGTTTATTTTTTCTGAGTAGTTGCCCATCTTCTTGCTTTCATCAGGTCAAAAAAATTATAATCCAAAGATAAAAGGTGGTAAACACTGTGAAAATATTAAAGAATCCTCTAAAAATTTATAACTTATAAATACTTTATAATATATTAACTTTTTATATGTCCTCTGTGTTTAATAATATTTTCTGACTATTTTTTAGAAATACAATATATACCCTGTATCTTTACTGCAACCCTCACTGACAGACTTGTATTAGCTTCCAGGAATAAATAGCAATTAGCTGAAAGAAAATGGGATTTTTTACTTGTAGATGTTCTCACAAGTGTTATGATCCTGCCATACAAAAATTGCATACTTGAGGCATGTAACCATGGCTGAAACACAATAAGTAATAAATATCAATAACTATAATTTAGGTAAATTATAACTGCAGTCATACAGTATATAATATTCAGTTCTTATCTGTTGAGAAAAGCTATAAAGAAAGCTAGTTGCAGCTACACATAGTATTGTTTATTTTATATTGTTACTTTTTTCTTAATTTTGTTTATGTTGCTGATTACATACAGTAATGATGCATTGCTCTTATGCTGATATGTGATGTCACAAGTGCTTAAAGATGGATCCGTCATCTTTTAAAGCCCTTATGTGTTTTTGCCATTATTGCGCCTAAATTACATACCCAAAATTAATGTTTATTATTCTGTTTATGTAATAAAGAAGCTTCAAATGACTGAAGACTAGGGAGTATAAAACTTTGCTTCACACCAATATCAGTTAAATAACATACAAAATAGATGTTTTAGGAATTCCTCTCCAAAACCTGAATTTGAAAGTACAGTACATAACCAAGACATTTCACAGTGTAGAAGCTATCTGTATCTTAAGCACCTTCAGCACAGGAAAGGTGCTATATAAATAAAATGCATTATTATTATTATTATTATTATTATTATTATTATTATTATCATCATCATCATCATGCACAACCATGGAATAAATTTTCTTTTGTGCCCCAATCTGTCAGCTATTACTTTATCAAGTTTAGATTGTATATCCCTTAGCATTGCAACGTTATACTGTTTGGCACAAGCAGTCCCTCTTTTTGGAAACATTTAGTCTTTTGCATCTACACAATCTCTCAAACTAAGTACTGCATTTACAGTTATGTATTTTTTTCTTCAATACAAAAAATATACTGTATATTTATAATATATTTATAATATACAATGGTACCTCGGTATACATCCTTAATCCGTTCCAGATCCTTTGACTTATACCAAACAGGACGTATACCAAACAAATTTTTCCAATAAGAAATAAAGGAAAAATGATTAATCCTTTCCCATGAAAAAAAATCCTATTGTTATTGGCATATTATACATTGATGGGGTTGTATAAAATAATTTAAACACTGCTTAATACTAAAATACATAAACACAAAAGCAATTAGATGTAATACATGAAAATTTTACCTCACTTTACTTTTTAATAACATCTTTGTTTTTCACAATCGTAGATACCGTTGTTCTCGGCATACGGTATGCAGCAGCCATGTCCCGGATACGCATGCCACCTTCATACTTTTCAACAATCAATTCAAATTTATGTGAAAAAACACAAAATCGTGAAAATTCACATAGAGTTATAGCGTGGGTTGTTCACTCAATGCTAGCAACTGATATACCGACGCTCGTGGGCAGTCATGGCTTTGTCTCGAGAGAGGTAAACAAGGGTAACGTGCAGTGTTCTAGCATGCGAGTCATATTCCAAGCAAAATTTTTTTCATTCAAACAGGACGTATACCAAGTTGGACTTATTCCAAAGCAGATATATACCAAGGTACCACTGTGTGTATACCTTCAAACGCGCTATTCTGAATTCAGGTTACCATCAACTCTAACTCAGTGGCCACACAAAATACTATGGTAAAAGCCGTTCTAAATGATGAAATCCCTAGTTCCCTTATGGTTAAGAACTGTTTGGCTGGTTTCCCAAGTGGTTTTTCAAAGTGCACTTCAACATCTCAAACTCACATATTTGAAAGCCCCTTTGACTTGCATTGGGCAAAAGGTCTATCTATACTACTAAAAGGCAAGGCAGACTGGACTGGACCAGACCGGACCGACTCACTCACTCACTCACTCTCCAACTTCCTGTGTAGGTAGAAGGCTGAAATTTGGCAGACTCATTCCTTATAGCTTACTTACAAAACGGAATTTTATGCGTAAAGGTCATAACTGGAAGCTACTTATGTACATACTGTATATATGGCAATAGCCTGCAGCTCGGTCGCCGTGTGTGGCGGAGTTGCGTCTCTCATCGTCACGCCTCCCACGTAATTGAGTGCCTGCCCATATAAGGCCATCAGTCAGCAGCAATCCAATAGACACGCTGCCGCTAAATATTCGCGGGTGAAGGGCTGTGCTTATGCAAACAAAGATGAGATGGTCAGGGATAGACTAGTGTTTGGCACAAACGCAGTGAAATTGCAAGAGAAACGTTTAAGTGCCGCGTCTTAGCTAACATTAAATAAAGCCGTGGACATTGCAAGATCGCACAAGATAACACAAGCACAGCTGAAAACCTTCGATGCATGTTCTCCGAGCGGATCACGTGAACTGACTGTGAACACAGTACGCAGAGAACAAGCAAGACCTCCATTTATGCCAGCAACACTCATGACAATGACAAAACAATTACATTGTCAATCATGTTGCATTATTATTAAAATGTTTCCTTTTCTTTTTCATTTCTTCTTTAACACACGACTTCTCTGCTGCAAAGCGCGGGTATTTTGCTATATATGCATATGTATATATGTGTATATGTATATATATATGTATATGTATATATATGCATATATATGTATATGTATATATACTGTATATATGTGTATGTGTGTGTGTCTGTGTATGTGTGTGTGTCTGTGTCTATATATATGACAGCAACACTCATATCAGTGACAAAACAATTACATTAACAATCATCTTACGTTATTTTTAAAATGTTTCCTTTTCTTTTTTCATAACTTCTTTAACACACTACTTCTCCATCTGCTGGTATTCTACTAGTATACAGTATACACAGTATATATATATATATATATATATATATATATATATATATATATATATGTGTGTATGTATATATATATATATGTATATATGTTGATATATATATGTATGTAGATATATATATGTATGTATGTAGATATATATATATGTATGTGTATACAGTATGTAGATGTGTGTATATGTATATATATGTTTATGTGTGTGTGTGTGTATATATATGACAGCAACACTCATAACAGTTACAAAACAATTACATTGACAATCATGTTATGTTATTTTTAAAATGTTTCCTTTTCTTTTTCATAACTTCTTTAACACACTACTTCTCTGCTGCGAAGCGTGGGTATTTTGCTAGTATATATATATAGTAAGGTTTTTAAACTCTTTTGGGGCTCCCCCCAAAGGAACAACATGCCGAAGTGCATCCTGTTGCCATGTCTATGGAAGATAGCCTGTCAGTTGCTGGGGCAACTGTGGGCTCCCACCACTGTGGCAGCTCGCTACAAAAACAAATCCGCAAAGATCGCGGTCATGCTATGAGCACATGCCGTCGATGCATGATGCAAGGAACATTATAACTGCAGGGAACAGTATTACCCAGTATGACCCTGCCTGATTGCTGTGTCTGCGTATAGGAGAGTGGTAGATCCCACTACAATAAATAACGTGCTGTTTCAAGCTGAATAAAGTTGCTTTTGCTAAAGTACTGAGACTCAGCCTTGTGTTTTGGAGTACAAGACAGGAACTCACACAACACTATATATATCACCCTGAAGCAACAAGCAACATCTTGTACTTGTAACATTTCTAAATTTGTGTTTTAGCACTAGACACAGAGTTTTACTTATACTTTACTGCAATTCAAACATTTTCTCCTGCCTTCTGTTGCAGTTGTCTTACAAGGGTTTAATGTGTTTATACCTATTTATTTAGATTTTTTTCTTGCATTTCACATCTGGAACAATCTAAGCACATACAACAAAGCACATACAAACATTTTTACAGCAGTTCTTCCGGTACCGGGGGCATACACTTACACCCAAACCATTAACACAGTTCAATCAACCTTAACAGCACATTTTTGGCATGCAAGTCAAAAACTGGTATACTCAGAAACAGTGGAGTGAAACAGTAACATTCAATCAAAGTTGGGGAAGGGGAGTTACCCATATGAAACTGTGAGCAGCAGTGTGGTGTGATTCACTGACTTTCGATTGAACAGCAGTCATCTGCGAAAGTTCTCATGGATGATTTAGTAATATTTTATTTGGGATGAGGGGAGATGGGAATTCCCTCGTGAAACTGCAATTAGTGGCATGACGCAGCACAATACAAATACATTAGATTGAAGAGTGGTCTCCCAAGAAAAGTCTGCATGGCCAGTGACATTCAATCAAAGACTTTTGAAGGGAAACAGGAGTTTCCCAAATTAAACTGCGAGTGGCAACTTGCTGTAATTCAGTGACATTCCAGTGAGCAGCAGTCCTCTGTGAACATTTGCATGGTGTGATTTATTGACATTCAACCAGGGATGGGGGTAGATGAGGGTCCTCATGTGAAACGGTACTTCACCAGTATGCTAAGAAGTTGAAACTGGACGAGCAGTGCTCAGAAAACTAACATTTTGAGAATGTGCAGTAGATAGTGTCCAGATATGGTAACCCTATGAGTTATGGCCTGTTTGGCCCCTCTTGCTAACCAAACCAATGACACTTGAACTGTACAAAAACACAACGCAACACTTCAAAGTTATACTAAGCAGTACTTACAAATCAAGCACAGAATATAGTTCTTCAGTAAACATGTTGTACTCAACAGAGTCAAAACTGTTACCCACAGTCTTCATATTTTTATATGTTTTATATTACTAGCATTCTGCAACTTTTATAGGACTTATTCAACCATATGATTCTTTTTTGAAGAAGACATTTTCCTAGTACAAACTTCAAGTCTTACTGCCTATCAACCAAGCAATCCATGTGCACTCTCACAGAAGCTTGTGCATAATGATGCTGTGGAGGATGACCGGCCGTTTATCCTGGCCAATACCCCCAAGCCGCCAGGTGGAGCCCTCCTTGCAGCATGGAGGTCCCAAGAAGACCAGCAGGGCATCATGGACAATGGAGTTTTTATGCACAGCCCTGCTGGATGCTATGGGAGCCACAAGAGGGAGCTGCAGGGACGACCGAAGATTTCTTCATGCCCTATGACCCGGAAGTTCGTCATAGGAAGAGTGACGGGCTTCCGGGTTGAAGAAAAGAACTTTTACCTGACCCGGAAGTGATTGAAAATCACATGGACTGGGGATTAGGAACACTTCGGGGTCAGGAGATATAAAAGGACTGTGGGAGCTCCCAGACGGCGAGCTGAGCTGGGTGGAAGGGTGGCAACGCGTCTGGGAGCTGGAGGATTGTTTATTGTAGTATTGTGAGTGATTTATATGAGTATAGTGGTGGAGAATGTGCTTTGTGCACTGTGGCATAAAAATAAAGTCAACTTGAGGACTTTTACCTGGTGTCTGGAGTCGTGGACAGGAGTTCAAGGGAGCGAGAGTGCCCCCTATCTACCACAGTGGCGTAGCCGGCAGGATACTCTAGCATCGTTTGCAGAGGACCTGAAACAAAAATTTCTGTGGGAAACGAACCCTGAACAGACAACGGCATCAGGAATCACCACAGCATCGCCAGAACCCATAAAGAAAGCCAAGTCCAAAATGGGGAAGAGGAAGGGCAAGCAGAGCAATATCACCAGCGGGAGTGACCTGTGTGTAATGGCCGACGCTCGGGAGGAGTTAAGGAGCGGCCTTTCAAGTCCAGAGAAACCTCCAGGATTCAGCGGCTCTGAGGTACGTGCTGGGAACGTTATAGAGAATCCTTTTGTTATAACTCACTTTGTCCCATGCATGTACCTCGGAGAAGATCACCTGGAGGCTCCGCAGGGAAAAGAAGACTGCCCTGGAGACGACAGCGCGCTCCTGTCGGAATCTGAGCACAGGGGAAAAGACTTCCGTGTGACGGTAGCCGACGAGGGACATGACAGCAAACCCGGTGCATTCTGGGAAGGAGGAGGTCCGTGTCCCGCTGTTTGTGCCTTCAAGCCCGAAGGAACGGACTTGGTCTTTCCAAAGGGGAAGGGGGAGGCGAGGGGAGCACCGATCACCAATCAAAAAGGTAAGGAGGGTCGGGAAATGGCTGTTCGGGATGTCGTAAAAGTAAATAAGACAGACCACCGTCCGCTGAAGAAAGCGACCCGATCCTCAACCACGGCCAAAGAGGACTCCATGTCCCAGCAGCCTGCGCGAGACCCATCAGAGCATGTGCCAGAAGCAAGCGTGCTCATTGGCTCCCGGCCGGCAGTTAAGACAGAAGAGGAAGTAAGTCTTCTGCTGGTCGAAATAATTAAACGTATGGACTTACGGAACCTCGAGAAACTAATAGAGCCCTAGCGAGATTTTTACAGGTCCTGACAACCATTGAGAAGATCGGCGGGGAATTGGGAGCGGCAGCCAAAGCGCCATTGGAGAAGCTGAGGGATTACGTGCGGCGGTTTGGTGGAGAGCCTCCCGTATATCTTGATTTGGCGGTACAGGTATATGAAACCCGTACCGTATATAAAACAAGAGGGACGCAGTGTAAACCAGGCCTGCTTTTAATAAATAGCGGGTGCCAGTAACACTACGTGCCCTACAAGAGAGGCCGGTACATTAACCGAGTGGCCGGGGGAAGGGTTAACCGATCCGGGGCAGCTAGACAGTGCTGACTCCCGGAGCGAGACGGCCCTAAAGACACCAACACTGGTAATTTGTAAATCAAAAGGGGTGCAGACAGTCTTAATACTTAATATAGAGACCCAGACTGTGGACAAGCCCCAGATCAAGCAGGAGATCCCGAAAATAAAACGGGGGGTCTCCTGACAAGAAAGAAAGAGAGAAAGCACCATTAGAGGTGGCAGGGGATTCTCTCCCACTAAGAGAAGGGGCGGACCTAACATTTCCTTATTGTTTTCAGTCCCGCAGGGGGAGAATGCCAGAAGGACAGAGGCAGTGTTACGGGTGCCGAAGGTTGGGCCATATTTGGCAACACTGTCCTTGGAGAGAGGGGGACAAGCTGTCAATGTGGACTAGTATTCCCCCTAGGTTCTCCAGGGACCCAGATGTTTGGATTAATCAAGGCTCAACCAGGATGTCATCTTGGAGAAAGACTTCCCTCTCGGGGCAGGCCGCTCCGAATGATAATTCGTCGCTGGGAGGGAATACTGTGGAGGATGGCCGGCAGGGAGGACCAAAGATTTCTTCATGCCCTATGACCCGGAAGTTCGTCATAGGAAGAGCGACGGGCTTCCGGGATGAAGAAAAGAATTTTTACCTAACCCGGAAGTGATTAAGAATCACATGGACTGGGGATTAGGAACACTTCTGAGCTGGGTGGAAGGGTGGCAACGCGTCTGGGAGCTGGAGGATTGTTTATTGTAGTATTGCGAGTGATTTATACGAGTATAGTGGTGGAGAGTGTGCTTTGTGCACTGTGGCATAAAAATAAAGTCAACTTGAGGACTTTTACCTGGTGTCTGGAGTCGTGGACAGTGGTTCAAGGGAGTGAGAGCGCCCCCTATCTACCACAGATACGTAAAGATTAGCTGTCGCATATGCAGTATACTTCCTGTCTTTGATGCACAGCTTTGACATATACTTATGACCAATCATAATCACCACTGGAAAGACAGTGATCTATTATCCTTTAATCCCCCTCCCCAACAATTTCCAGTAGATTTGATGGTTCTCAGACAGCTTAGAGGAGGGGAGGCCAGCTACGATTCATGAGAACCACAGTGGTACAGGTTTTCATTCTATTTTCTTAATTAGTGACTAGTTTTGATAGTAATTAACTTAATTTATTTGCTATTTAAGACTCAGATCCTTTACATCAGGGATGAACAATGTCAGTCCAGGAGGGTCATAGTAGCTTTAGGTTTTTGTTCCAACCCAATTGCTTCATGAGAAATTATTCATTGCTGGTGAAGCATTTACTGCTTAAGTGACATTTTTCTGTTTCATTTTAGTTGTCTCGCTTGATAAGATTTTGAAGCCTTAAATGCTTACATTAGTCTTAAACAGCTGTATTCATTATTTTAACTGCTCCTTATCAATAATAAGATGCAAATGACAAAGGAACCAGCAGTTTTACATCTAGCGTGTCTCCATTTACACCTGTGTGTATTCAGAAGAAAACTGATGAGAAAGTGAAGAGCTGAAAATGACTCATACATTTTAGGCTTCAAATCACACGGATGATATATGTATCATTGAAAAGGGAAAAAAAACTATGATTTAAGAATGAACTCACATGGTAGAGTTAATACACTAACAAGAAATGAAATTATTTGTGAGGACTGGTTTCTAATTAAGCAGCTAGGTTGGATACATGCAGAGTTGGCCACCATTGGTTTAGAATATTTGTTGTACTACCATAGACATAATGTAAAATGTTACACTAATGTTGGCAAGAATTAGAAAGTACAATGATATTACTTCAGTTCTTAAGTTACTTTGTTGACTTGTGACATGTTGTTCGGATGTGAATGTCAGACAATTTCACATTCCTCTATACACAGAACAATATTACTACTACTGCAGCGGATACTACAACAAAGGTGTTAATGTTCTTGTGACCTTTACCTAATTTAATAATGCTTGTATATCTGAATATACACTACAATCACAAGATAGGAAAATGCTTAGAGTTTACAGAATAAATGCATTTTAGATGCAGGACTTTTACAATTTTGAAAGATCTGCCTGCCAGTGAGGAATGTCTTATCAATGTCAATATTTAAAGAATGGGAAAGCAACTCTTGTTAAAAGTGCCGGGGTGGCTGTTCATTGAACATTATTGTTTGTTCTCTTATGTTTGTCTAAACTAAGAATGCTCCTGTTCTACTTACAGCCACTAACTAATCTGTTCCTTTTGTCTTTCACCCTTCAGTGTAATGAGCAATTTTGTGCTACTGTTAAATAAATAAAATGTAACTGTTCTATCCTTCCAAAGAGAAATCACAGTAAATGACATCAACAGTAGTAGTCCTCACTGTTAAACCATCCCAGAATACCACTGTAATTACAGACAGTCTGCAACACAGTGATTTTTCACAAAGACAGTGGTACCTCACAGATATTTATGGTCTTCAAGGTATTGAAAATTTTATTTCTTCTTCCTTGTTTGTAACCGACTGAAAGAATTTTAAGAAATGTAATTACCTTGTATAAATGTTTATTGAATCTATTTTGTATTCTATTATTAGGCTATTATATTTGGAAGGTGTACTCATTTTTTTAGCTAGGCAAAATTTGCTGTTCTTTTGCCAATCTTTGAAAGTGGTACTATTTTAAAAAATTAAATTGAACTTTACAATATGTAATTCTGGTTTGGAGCCACACAAATGTGTTAAAAGGAGAAAAGGGGTTTTAAACTGAGAGGCATGGAGCTAACAATTTAGAATATGTATCAGTCAAAACTGAAGGGTTTACTCAATTTTTTCATGACTATTTAGTGAGTAGAATTTTTAAAAAATATGTGTATGTTATTTAAAAACACAATTCCAGAATATTGATGGCTGGATGAATGTTCAGATCTAGAAGAGTGTAAAATATATTATTGTTGTCTTAGAATGGCCCCATTCAACTTTTTTCTAAGGGTGCTTTTTGAGTTTGCCTAAGTTTTTTAAAAGATACAATTGACATTTTAAAGCATCCATTACAAGAAATCTAGAAGACCTTCTTGAAATACAAAAATAATGGCAACACTTTAAACACATCAGAGATCAAACTAGCAAAAGGTTTACCATTATAATCTGTACATGAAAAGAAGAAAAGCAGTAAAAAACTCACGTGTCTGCTAAAAAAATCATCCACCTCCTTTATTACCATCTTCTGACAATCTTGATAAATTGCCAACATGTAACAAGCAAATGCCAGTGTGCTACTAGTAGTTTCATAGCCAGCTAACAGGAAAATGAATCCTTGTCCCATAATTTCATTTTCAGTCAGGGTTGTCTTTTGAACTTTCTTTGATGCTGTAGTTGTTTGAACATCTCCAGATATGTCATCAGTGTGGTGAACTAAATCAAAATTTTCAAGGCTGGCACATTCAGTGCTATTCCGGGCATCAAGCATTAGCTGAAGGAAGTCTCTACGTCTCTGCAAAAATCAAATAAACTAATAATTTGGTTGTTAATACAGAACTATGTGTGTGTTAATGCTATCATTATGCTAAGAAAATGATATAGTCATACTGAAAGGGTTAAAGGCTAAGATGGTCCAGAAAGAAAGTGAGGAGGGAAAAAATGATAAGGAATAAAAATTCATATTCTTTTTTACCTGTTGTAGTAATGGTTAATTTCTTTTTTTACTTGCATTTTTTAAACTGAGTGATTGTCAGTGATTGCAACAATCGCAGAGCATTTTTGGACAGAAATTATATTTTAACAAAAAAAAAATTAATGTGAAATATATTGTATACATTTTTATCTATTACATTGCCACATTTTGTTGCAACAAGATAAATCCTCACCTCATTGGGGGACTGGTTGTCTCGCTCTTTGATAATGTTCTTGATGAAACTGATGAAGAAATTATTCAGGTTGTCCCTTCGTTTGTTTGGAACAATCCAAATCAAAGGAGAAATAAGAAATGGAAAGGCAACTATAAAACAAAAAGAAAAAGCAGTATTTTAGTGTCACAGATAATTGCAACAGTGCTTTTCAATACATACAATATCCAATGACAGCACTCTCTCATTCCGTTCTGCTGTTATATGTAGTCTGCCAGGAACATTGTATTGGGCTAATTTTTTTTTCTCTATATGTTGCTATTATGAGATGTAACTTAGAAACATAACGCTTTTTCTCATTTTTCGAACGATGTCATTCAGAAAAATTAACTATACTTTCCGAATGGTGCCATTAATTAACTGAATCAGTAGAGTGGAAAGGTGGGTGAGTGATAACTTATTGTTCTTAATTAGTGAAAATTCTGCAAATATTAATACAACTCTGCCAACTCTAGGCTTTGTCTTGCATTTCACACTGATCAAACATTTACTTCTTATATTTAGCCCTTCTTCAGGTCTCTACACTGCCTCCCAGTTATATTTTAACATATAATGTATATCTCTCATCACTCCCATCTACAAAAAAACTATTAAATTTTTAATTTTAAAGAGCATATATTAAAATGATAAAATGCAGAATAAATAAAATTACTTTCATAAAGGCTGTTATCTACAAGGTTTAAAGTCAGGGATGATCGGCTTTCTATTATAAAAGATACCTCATAAAACAGAATTGACATCAAGCTGAACATTGTTATTTTAGACAAGTCTAACATTTTTGAGGCTACTTGAACATATTATATTATTGTTATATAAGTTTAATGGTCACAATGCAATTATCATGTTAAGCCATTACTAAGGATTTCCAGACCTTTCTTTTTGGTGTCTTGTGATGGAATCTGGTGCTGCTTTTACTTTTACCAGGTTACACTTCTTGACATTGGACAACTAAGACTCTCCCAAACCCATACACAACATATTGTACTGATTGTATTGTATTAATGTTGTACAATAGTCAGGGAGGGGCAGGGCAGCCAATTGATTAAAGTCAGGCAAAATCTGAATTTGTCTTCTCTTCTGAAGCTTTACTTTCTCTAGGGTCTGTAAACACCACAGTTTGTTTTTTAACTTTGTTAATTCACTTTATACACTATTGCCAGTTGATTATGGGAGTCATATGAGACCTGAAATATACAGGGTGTGGGCAAAATTAGGTTTACAGTTGTGAGTATGTAAAATGCAGAGTTTATTTTTATATTATTTATTTATTAATTACTGCATTATTTATTTGTATTATTTCTCTTATTATTTTTACGAGAAAGCAGACTACAAGAATGTGTAAATAATGAAGGCTGACAATTTGAGTACTTACGAGATTGAACTTAAGTGCACTGTGCCATTGTGACGTTCTTTTGAGTTAACAGAACCATTGAGTTAATAAAGCTATTGCAATAATCTTAACCTGCAAGTCTTTTTCCATACAAACAACTGTAAACTACATTTGCTCACCCCTGTATATTATACAGAAAGAGAGGTATGACCAGATGGGTTCTTAAATTCGGATGTTACTTCCTGCCTGACACCATAGAGCACTTTCAGGGTCAGTGTCCTCTGAAACCCTAGGGGCCATTCCTCTATTCCTGCAAACCTGGATGTCACTTTACTCCTAAAAGGGACGTGCAGGCTTGCGTAAGTATGTAGATGACAATGAGTAGCACCCTACATGCTTCCTCTTACCTGAATGGAGAATTTCTACATCAACTCTAGCTTTTACTGGCTATTCATTCCCTAAATCCTGGAAGCTGTTCTCTCCTGGGCACCAATTATTAAATTATCTTAGAAAAATCCTTTAATTGATAGCATGTCCCTTTTGATTCCTACTGTACATTCAGGGCTAGTTCCATTAATTGTATATCGCTGAAATATCTATTTCTGAGATTCCTTCAATTTTTAAAAGGCTGGAAGCAATTAAATGATGGTGCCTCAGTTACACTTTTTATTGAGGCCTTCCTTCTTCTGTTTTCTGTTAATGATTTTCACATTAGTCATTGGAATCTAGGAAATTCTCTGAGCTGCTCCGATATGAAACTGAACAAGAAATGTAAAATTATAAACTCAAATCATTAAACATTAATCAATGATAATGGCCTGTCTTAGGCAGCATGTGTAAATACAGCTTTCCCAAGTGTTGATATTCAAAATCACTTAAAAATTTAAAGGGTAGATTTTTTATTTTTATTTTACTGGTGGCTTTTTGACCCAAAACAATGTTGTTGCCCCCATATTCGCCACACCTCACTTTCTAGGACTTCATCTTGTTCCTGAAATTAAAAATTGAGACTTAACGAAAGAAGATGTGCTACTGTGTCAGAAATCCAGGAAAAGATGCAGGACGCTTTAGACACAGTAACAAAAGTTGAGTTACAGGGAATGCTTACAGGAATGGGAGAAGTGCTAGAACAAGTGCACTGCGTCTCAAGGAGAGTATTTTGAAGGTGACTAAAAGGGAATTGCTGTAAGTTTTAGAGTAAAAGTTTTTTTTCAAGAATTCTAGGAATTTTTGGGTCCCCCTCTCATATATGGATTTTGTTTTCTACAATCAAAATACTCAACAAGATTTAGGAGCCTGTAAAACTCCAAAAAAGTGGGAGAGCTACAGGCCCAGATCAATATGAAGAATAGTTTCATTAAAAAAATTAATTAATTAAATCCATTAATAGAAACTATTTAAACTACGCCAGGTATCATTTACTGTTTTTCCTAATGAAAAGCAAAAACATTTTAGAATAAAAATCAAAAAACCTAATTTCTTTAATGAACAATGATGTTAAGATTCTATCCAAACATTTAGTAAATTGGATTAAAACAAAAAAGGTTCCATTACTAGGGGAAACTATAAAACAAGAACTATCAAACTTTCAGCTTGTGTTCAGTGTAGTAAATAACTCAAAAGGAAGAGAACAAGCTTCACTTCCTGTAAATAAAATAAATACTGACTATTTCATTTTAGAACATTGAACAAGGCAGGACTGCTCCTTGCCACCAATTTTATTTGATATTGTTATTGCATCCCATCACCACATATCTTCGTACTCAACCAAAGATTTGAGGAATTGAAAAAGAAGAAAAAGTCTTTAAGCAGGTAACATGATGCTCAACATCACTGATTCATGTGCATTACTTTCATATGCATTTAAAGCAAATTAGGAGAATTCAGCTCAGATTACTGTTGCTAGGCACCTGCTCAATGAATCTCATGTTTTAGGAATGTTACAGGACCTTATTTGAATAATCATTTTGCTAATCTTTCATAGTAAAACCTCATGCTATTTCTTTGCTGAATGAACAATTCATTAGTAACTTATTGTATATTGCATTGCTATCAGTTTACCTTGCTTAACCAGAAGAATCCTACTCCACAGTGAGAAAAGGGTGTCCCATTTTACTTAAAATTAAAAAAAATAAATAAATAAAATTGACATTATGAGGAATGCTCCAAACTTCTTTACAATTTAGCAGAGAGAGAGAGCAAGTGAGAGATTGGGAGCATACACTGATAGCACGTTGCCGCACCCACCACATGACAACCACCTGGATTGGGACCAGAGTGCAGCGGGTGACACCTCAGCACCACATTGCAACAGTGTTGGTTTTTTATGGTGGCTGGAGTGCCAGTCCTGCCACCAACCCCCAACTTTTCTTTGTAAATTGGAGGACCTGCTTGAAAACGTCTATTAATATTGTCCTTAATTATTTAAGCGTTCTGAACTTTTTATGACTTTTGTAATCCCTTTTTAAGTGAATACTACATGTTGAATCTTCTGATTTCTTACTTTCCAGATGGGTTGGGGAGGATAGGTAGCATCTGATTTGAACAAAATATTGCATTGCATATCCAGTTGTTTAGTTGTAATTCTTTCAATGTAATGCAATTTATAAATAATTTCTTAAATTATTAAAAATCTCACACATAAAGGCTTAAGAGGCCTAGACCAGGGGTTTCTAACTCTAGCCCTGGCGCTCTATTGTCACTGTGGGTTTTAATTCCATCCCTTTTCTTAATAAGTGAGTTTTTGCTGCTAATTAACTCTTTCTTCTTAATTTTAATTGACTGCCTATTTAAGAGTCAGATCTCTTAATTATTCATTTTCTCCTTAATAAGCATTCAAATAATAATGAGATGCAAAACGAGCCAACACTTGACCAGCAATCTGTGTTTCTCATACAATATATGGATTTAATTAACAACAAAAATTGGCTTCTACTTAAGAAACTGGCTGGAGTGAAACTGACTGAAATTTGAGGGCCCTTCTTAGCTGGTCACTTGTTAGCTCACTTCCCATCTGTTTTGGTGCCATGTAAGGAAAAATGAAGCAATTCATAGAACTGAACCTTAAAAAATAAGTCACTTAAAATTAAAGGAAAAAGGTTAATAAACAGTACACCTTTAGATACAGAGCCCCAAAACATTGGAATAATTTAACTATCAATATAAGAAAAGATTAATCAGTCTCAGCAATTAAATCAATGTCAAAGACTCCAGAGCATACACTTCTTAAGCCTCAAATTCAATAAATGTGGCAGTTGTTTTTATTTGGAAATCAGGAATCTTGGAGTAAATGAACTACCATTCCTGAAAGTCACATTTGTCAGACCTTCATGGTGTTCTGTGGTGAACTGTCACTATTGCTCATAATATTTTTTATTATTCTTACACCACAAAATAACAGAGACAGGTGAGTCCTTCAAAATGGACCACAGAAAATAGGCTGGAATCTTAACTAGTCTGCCCAAAAATATAGGCCACACCCAGGCATGCCTGACTCTACGCAACTGGGGGGCTTCAGGCCAGATTAGGCCCCAAAATGAAGAACAGGCTTGTAAAGTAAAAATAATAGCAAAGGGTCTCAAAAAGATAAGGCAGAGCACATTAAGAACTCAAGGTAGTGATAAGTCTACAAAAATCTGAAAGAATTTCAAAATGTTTAAAAGATCAAAAAAGAGGCAAAAGGCTACCAACAAGTCCCAATACATAAATCAGAAAAATAAATCCTTAAAACTGAGCCAGAAAATGTAAAAAAAAAAAAACGAAGTCCAAAGAATTGGATGTCCATTTTTTTCTTTTAGCAGAAATAAGCTCAGGGGGGAAACTTCACACCTTTCATTAAAAACTCATTATAATAGTTCTTTTAAATAAAAAACAAAAAAATGGTCATGTTTGTTTTTTTTTTATTATAGCTGTCAGTCTGACCCGAACACTTAATCTAAGGAAATATTCTGCCAATGCAGCATTTTCCTGAAAATTGAAACATTCCTTTGAATGTTCTTAAGCACATACTGCAAAGTGCTTAAGGGACAATAATATTTTCATTATTTACTTTTAAAGACTTATTGTGTGACAGCGGTTAGTGTGGCTACCATACAGTTCCAGGAGAATAGGTTTGAAACCCAGTCATTGTCAGCAGGGCTGTGGAGTCGGAATCGGAGACAATTTTGGGTACCTGGAGTTTGAGTCGGTCAGCAAAAATGTGCCGACTCCGACTCCTAATAAGTTTAAACTGTAATGAAAAAAAAAATAAAGCAAGTTCAAATGTCCCATTTCACAAACAATAGTCATAATTAAGTACTTCTCTGATGTAAGAATAAAGCCCAGTGCATAGTTGTGTTACTACTAGTGTGAAGTTCAGCTGAGCTATTACACAACCTGACATTTACATTTTGTAATCTGGATTATGGTACATTACAAAAAGTGTTTTCATTTTATTTCAGATATAATGTATTTAACAAGTTAATTTGAGTGTAAACAAGTGGCATGATGTAGGTGTAGGTGTGTGCTATGGCCTGATATGTGTTCAGGGGTTCTTGTCTTTTGTTTAAACTGGCCAATACAGTAGAGAGTTAGCTTCCTAGCCAGTTGTTCTGTAGTTAAATGACGTGTACATTGCTTTCCTTCAATCAACATGGAAAATACATTAGCATATTAAATACAGAGGAGTCGGAGTCAGAAGTCCAGGAAACTAAGGATTCGGGGTCGAAGGATTTATCTACCGACTCCACAGCCCTGATTGTCAGTATACTAGTTTTAAATGCACAAATAGATCGAGATATACAGTTAAAATGCTTGTAAACTAGTGCATTATAAAATAACACCCATTGTTTTTAACAGAAGAATCATGGTTAATGAAAATACAGCTTACAATTAAAAAATATTAAAGTTACTTCTTTTTATTCTTTATACCGGGTTTCTTCACATTTATATCTGTATTTAAGATGGTTACTCAGGAGTTATTAGTGTTGTTTTATAACTGAATATTTTATAATTATTGCTTTTAAAGAGTCTTTTAATTAATTTTTTTTTGTGCTGGAGGACAAATTTAGACCCATTTGCAAACAGCAATCCACATTGTCTCATTTTTAAGATATCCAAATTTTGTTAAGGTTAAATATCCTGATATTTAATGTCAGGGGCTTATAAGAAAAAATAAGTGTAAAATACTTACTTAATATCATTGCCAAAGGTCGAAAAAACGTGAAAGAAAAAAAGGTTTGAGCATGTTTCACGAAGGGGTTTTCTGGATTTTTCTGTGAGTTCACTTGGGTACCAAATGCTACACTGGCAATGACATCCATGGTGAAGCAGCCCAGACATCTGAAGATAACAAAAACAATGAAACAAGTAAATTAAAATACTGCATAGTTTTTAAAAAGTAATAGATAAAGCTATCTGCCTGGGGACACTATGTATACACACAGTTCAATTTTGCCTTATAAATAATGAATCTTATTTTAACCTTAAACTATGCCATTTGAAAATGTATTCTTCTCTTACAGTACTTCCTAAATTTACTCACTTTCAAACATTTTCTATTGATACTTAAAGTATAATTTTTCATTCTAATGTATTGCTACCATATCATAAAATCCATTATTTTCCAAATGTTATCCAGTCCCATTAAAGGGATATCTATAATATGTTTTGCAATTACTTTTGTACTGAATCAGTGCCTGTAAGCAAAATGGGAATACAAAAGTAAACTGGAGCTTCAGTTTTAATCAAACAATAGATCCTCTGTATGGAGAAGCCTTCAATCTATTACATATCTCCAAGTGCTCACTCAGATTTATTCCCCCATGACAAACCTAATAACCTTTACAACGGATCTGAACAAAAAGGAGCTTAGTATTAACAATCCATTTGCTCCTCTTATCCCAAAGTAGTTCTAACACCAGTCTGTTCTTTGCAAAAGCCTTACATTTCTTCATTTTCTGTCAAGGAATACAATGTCACAAACAAGAAAGTCATCTGTTCACAAACATCATTAACCAGTCTCTTATACAGTGTACTGTCCCATCTTGGATTCAAATTTCTGCTATTGTTCCAGTTCCCAAAAAAACATAATATAACCTGCCTCAACGATTACAGGCCTATTCCACGTAAACCAGGACTAATTATAATATTTGAACAGGTACTTCTAAACTCTGTTACTGCTCCTCATCTTGAATCCAACTTCAGTTTGCATATAGGGCAAATAAATCTGTGGAAGATGCCATAAACATGGGCCTTCACTTTGTTCTAGAGCATCTGAACTGTCATTCCATAAAATCAAGTCTAACTTATACAATGAAGAAGATAACATTACATACAATTAAGTTGAACTGAACAAAACATAATTCAACACTCCCAATTCAATTTAGCATTTAACACCATTGTCCCTGAACTGCTGTTAACTAAACTTCGACAAAATTAACTGAATGCTTCCTTTTCTAAACAGAGATTGTTTTGACAAACAGGAAATAGAATGTTTGGATAGGCTCCCACCTCTCTGACTGTCTCTATATCAGTACAGGCTCTGTACTTATCTCCCTACTCTTTTTTCTGTAGTTCAACTGACTGTTCAGCAAAAATCAATAAGTTCATCAGAGACATCACCATTACTATTGGAAATTAAACAACATACAGAAAAGAGGTGCCTTGTCTTTAGTCTTTATACACTACAACTAAACTGGTAGTGAATACCTCCAAGACAGTGGAAATGGTAATCAGCTTTCAAAAAAGCAGTTATAACCTTTTCCCTCTAGAAATTATTGATTCTGTATTCCGTAGGGTGGAGTCCTTCAAATTTTGAGACACAGATATCACAAGCGCTCTCAAATGGAATATTGACACAACTTTCATTACTAAGAAGGCTCAACAGCAGTTGTACTTTTTAAGCCAACTATAGAAATTCAATATTACCCATCCTACCCTAGCACAATTCTACAAAGCCACAATTAAAACTGTTATCACATTCTCCATCGTTGACTGGTTTGATTCAGCAATAGTTCACTCCAAAAATAAATTACAGCATGTTGTGAGGTCTGCTGGGAGAATAATTCCCTTTACGCATCCATCTGTTGCCGACCTGTATATATCTAGTTTTACAAACCACATCAAAAGGAACACAGATGACACATCATATGCAGATCATCACTTGTTCCAAAAACTTCAATATGGTAAATGCTTTAGGTCCATTAAAACTAACAACACCTAAACAATTTCTTTCCCAGAGCCATAGTCTTCGCAAACCAGTAATTTTGCCTGTCCATCTTGCTTACTCATCTAATTCCTTCATTAATGAAGATGTGAGTGTGAGTGTATGCATATGTACATATATTGGTGTACGTGTGCATACAAACTATACATGTATTTAAATTTGCACATAATTTATAAATCTTTATATATAGAACTGTTTATAATGTTGTTTAACCTATGCTATGTATGTTATTTAATATTTATTTCAGTGATGTCATTACAATACTGATTTCAGAGGGACCTCATTCCTAGATAAAAACATACTCCTAAATATTTCAAAAGAAAATAAAGTTATACGTTTGCCAGCAAAAATTTGGAAACATCTCAAAAAACCATTTGATATGAACCACAGTGATAGACATACAGACATCCTTCAAAGTACTTGTATGAGGAATTTACAAAACAGCATGTGTTCCAACAAAATCATTCAGGAATGCATTTATAACATCATTAATCAAGACAAAGTGGACAACATCCATAGATACTCTCATATCAAGATTGCAAGATTGTCATGGATGACTGTTAAGAAATCAGAAAAAATATTATGGGGTGAGCACTTCATTTTGTCTGCCAAGCATTTCTGGTGGTAACTTGATTTCTGATGTTTATGATTGGCAAAGGCAAACTCTAGATCTGTTATTACTACTTTATGTTATGCAACATCAAAAAAAAACTGATAGGGAGCTGAATGTTAGATAATTTTGTTTGTTAAATACATACTTATATTTGATATTAGGTACTTATTCATGTTACTTTAATCTATTATTAGGATTTGTGTGACAATCACATAACATTCAGCTTTCAATAAGTGCAAAATTTCAGAAGTAATACAACAAAAGCCCACAGTGGTGTTCAAAAGTATTCAATTCCCTTGAAAGTCATCATATTTTTCTGCATGAGAAAAGATTTGTACATATGCATCCATTCAGTATTTTTCATGTGAACCTTTATGTTGTAAGAATACATACCCCAAGTTAAAATAAACCATTTTCTGTACATATTTAACTGAAGAAGAAAAAAACAAAAGTCAGTGTTTGCCTACAGTAAGTATTTAATCCTCTGTGCTTTGGAAGCTCCAGGTTTACACAAATTACAAGTAATTCACAACGACACTGAGGTGACAGTCATTTGACCATAATTAGGGACTTTATATCTGGATTTAACAAGCACCCTTTGTAAGGGCCTTAGTCTTTGTTGGACAATCACTGCAAAAATGAAGACAAAGGAGCATTATGCTAGCATGAGAAACAAAGTCATTGAAATACACAAGGCAGGAAATGGCTACAAAAAATATCTTTGAATGTCCCTTTAAGCACTGTTGGATCCATCACCAAAAAGTGGAAGGTTCATCAAGGCACCCAGACTCTTACTAGAACAGGCCATCCCTTAAAACTAAACATCAGAGTAAGATGTCAACTGATTGGAGAGGTTATGAAAAATCAAACCATCACTCTCAGATGTCTGCAGTGCTGTGTGGCTAAAACTGGAGTGAAGGTGTATGGGCTAACAATTTCAAGAACTCTCCACTAAACTGGCCTAAATGGGAGAGTAGCAAGAAAGAAGCCATTCCTTAAGATGGTCCACAACGTTTGCTACAAAGCATGAGAAAGACCCAGTTAAGATGTGAGAAAAGGTTTTAAGGTCAAATGAGACCAAAACAGAACTTTTTGGTGAGCCTTCAGAGACATATGTGTGCTGTAAAACTAAAACTGCCCATGCCCCATGAAACACCATACGAAATACGGTGGTGGCAGCATCATGCTATGGGGATGCTTTTCATATGCTGGGACTGGGAGTCTTGTCAGAGTTGAAGGGACAATGGATGAACACAAATACCAACAATGGATGAACACAAATACCACATAGTATTGCAGAACTTGTTCCAGTCTACTATGAACCTACGGCTCATCTTTCAACATGACAATGACCCTAAGCATAAGGCCAAACCAACACTAGAATGGTACAAAAACAAAAATGTGAATGTTTTGGAATGGCCAAGTCAAAGCCTTGATCTTAACCCTATTGAGAATATGTGGCACAATTTGAAAACTATGTCCAGAAGTGCCATCCCGCCAACCTGGTGGATCTCTAGAAATTCTGCCAAGAATGAGGAAAAAATCACTCCTGAACAATGTGAAAAACTGGTACATAATTAACCCAAAAGAAATAAGGCTGTTATTGCAGCAAAAGGGTTATCGACAAAGTATTCATGTAAAGGGCTTGAATACTTATGCAAACAATAACTTTTTAGTATTCCTTCTTCAGTTAAATACCTACAGAAAACAGTTTATTTTGACTTTTGACTATGTATTGTTACAGCATAAGAGTTCACATTAAAATAGTGAATGGATAAATATGTGTACAAATCTTTTGTCATGCTGAAAATTATTATGACCTTCAAAGGGATTGAATACTCCTGCATGCCATTATACATTTTTATCACGGAGCTGCACATGTTCAAGATTCATTTATCCAACTATTTTCTGTACTATCTTTGTGTACTTCAGATCTGTAGGGGCCAGAGACAAATTCACCAGTATTGGCAATCAACCCTAGATGGAGCAATAGTCCATTTCTGAGCACCTTCATGCACACACAGTTCCACACTCACTTACACAGTTATTTTAGAATCACCAATAAACTTCACCCATAATGTCTGCAGAGGATAAAAACCAAAATAAACAGAGAACCCCTCATAACTTACTTATGAATATTAAAGCTTTGACCTGAGTCAGCATAAACCTTCAAGTTTTCAACCAGTGTGTCAGCAGCTATGTTTATCAATGGAACCATCTAAAAGAGAGAGAGGGAGACACACACATAAATATGGAGTCATGTTTCCAGTGTATAGTATATTTGATAAAGCCACCCTGAACCACCTTACAATAAAGCAAATCGTAAACCCTTGGGTATACATATTATGACTTTCTATTATTTTTTTTTTCATTTTCTTCAACAAGTAATGAAACGAAATTCATTTGAAACCTATAAAGTAGGAAACAATAATACAAAGGAAATTACCAAAGTCAATTTGTTAGGTAAATTATATATTAAAGGTATAATGCAGCACAGACTCAAAATCACAAAGGATAAATATCAAATGAATTGATAAACTTCTCAAAAAGAAGGAGCACTGTACATTAACCTTCAAGTGGAATATATAGCCTCAAAAACTATATTTATCCCAAAAATCACAATCGAATTGTTTCATCAATTGGAACAATAATCAAAATTTAACATTAATTAAACAAAAAAAAAAAACAACAAACATCTAAATCCCAACTAGAATACTACATGGTAGCAAGAACATGCTTCAAAACTTTGAGTCCACAAAATGGCAATATTTAGTAGCATTGCTTTCCATGTAACTGCCATGGGGCCTCATTTATAAAACTCTGCATAGATTAAATTATGAAAATAAGCACACACCAAAAAAAAAGGAAAATGCACACGCTGGGGAAAAATCAGATTTATAAAACCTGTTGTATGCACATTTCTAATCAATTTAGCTATACAAATCACAATCATCTTGTAAATGCGAGCTTGTGAACATGCCTCAATGCTAATCAACTTCACACATACGCAATCATGATGCTGCATACGTTCATTGGCCAGTAGAGCGGCCTTCCACCTGACATATTGCGACCCCACTACCTGCATTCAATAGTATCTGGCTGTGCTCCGCAACTGACAGCACAAAATCATGTGTGACATTTGTCACACACGTGTGCATGGGAGGCGGCTAAAGGGCTTGAGTAAGGGCAATTCTGAGTCAGACCTGGATGTGACAGAGTACACTGATTCTTTTTCTCACTTTCCTGCAGACCATCCATGGGAGGTTCCACCTGGCCCTGTTGACATCACTTCCAGGTCCGAGCCTATGGAGGAAGACCTTGTCAGCTCCGGACCCTTTGATGTCACTTCCTGTCTCGAGCCTATGGCTGAAGACCCTTATGAGCCCGACCCCTCTAACTTCACTTCCTGTCTTCCTCTTTAAAAGCCTCCACCTCTTCCTTATTCCCTCAGTTCTGTTTTGGACACGGTTTTGTGCACATCAGTGCTGTATAACATTTTGCGACTTTGTAGCCAGGATACCAAATATACGGGTGGCTGCCCCAAACCTTGCTATGACCGTGTGACGGTTTCCGGGAGGCATCAGAATCAGATGCCCAAACCACCTAAATTGCTCCTGTCGATGCAGAGGGTCAGTGACTCTACTCCGAGCCTATCCCAGATGTCTGTGCTTCTCACTCTATATCTAAGGAAGAGCCCAGTGACTCTGTGGAAATAGCTCGTTTTGGCTACTTGTACCCTCAATCTCATTCTTTCAGTCATTACCCAAACCTCATAACCATAGGATCAACTTGCAAATTGAGAGTTTTACCTTCTGACTTCTTCTTCAACACTATGGATTGGTCTAGTGACCGTGTAACTGTGCTCGCCACCCCATCTGTCTGTCAATCTCACCACCCTTTTTCCCCTCACTCGTGAATAATAAGAATTTTCATGTAATTAATTCATAAAACAAAATATTTTATACCAAGCTGGAATTGAGAACTGAACTTTAAATGAAAGAGTGAAAAAAAAAGATTCTGGCAAAAAAACATTGCCTTCACCTCCATCTTGAACAGGGGGCATATTCTGTCTCCTTCTTCAGGTAAACTGTCACATCCTGAAATCTAAAATTTTCAACATTTCTAATTGCTGGCTTCACAGGTTGCACACTAAGCCAAAACCTTTATATTTTTAATGTTTCTTCCCAATGAATAAAGATAATTTTAAAGCCTCTCTACTATCTAAAACTCATTGTTTTGTCTCTATTAAATAGTACTGGAGGCATATGAAAAAATAACCCACAAATCACTGAGTACAAACTGACATATCTGTTGTGATATCTGCCATGTCAATTTATGTCGACTTTTTGTATATGGTCTGCAATATTGGCGTCAGCTTCTGGGGCACACACAGAAAAATTACTCAATTTTGCGTTTTGCAATTGCACACACAAAGGAATATTGTTCAATGAATCCTTCACATATCTATTTCAAGGAGCCTTTACGAACATCCAACTCTACAATCAAATATGCTGATTGAATTAACTCTTTTCTCCTGTGCAAATAAAGATAATTAACAAAACAGAACTTTACCTCACTCATGTTGATGCTGCTAAAACCGGGGAGCCTTAATGTACAGGGTATGTGTGGTTACTTTTTTGTGTGCCAACATATCACTACTGTTTATTCAAGTGATGACAAAAGCTATTAACATAAGTTGAAAAGGAGGAGTTTTTATTTGGCTTATTGTAATTTTTTACAATTTTTTTCCCCTAACAATACAGTAGGTACTTTTAAGGTTTTGCCATATTTACAAATTTGTACTAAAATGAAAGAAATGGTTTTGGACATATTTGTTAATATTTCATTACAAACTTTCTATAAATTTTACCACACATGCACACATCTAATGGCAAGACATTATGAGAACTAGCCATGGTATGCTTACAAAATAATCTCTGCTTTAGATGTTAAAAATGATAGAACTGGAGTTATCAAAAAAAGATAGTTAGCTGATGAAAATGACAGATAGTATCTTTTCTTTGCAGGAAAACCAGAGCAAATGAAAATCAATGCATACTAGCTGTTGCTACCCAAGAAATAGAAAACTTATTCATCAAATCTGACAAATGAATTTACATCACAGAGAGATTATTCAGTTTAAATAATAGTGACTGCAGTGAATGGCAAAGGCTGAAAAGAAAAGCAAATGTCACTCTTCAGCCTAAAGATGGGACATCAATGGATTACTCATAAGAAGAAAATGCTACACAGTCACAGTACAAATTGTGTATACCAATAAAGAAAACCTCATTGTAGAGCCAGGTCATTCATGAGTTACTCAGAAATACTTATTGCATTAGGTTGCAACAGGGAACATTTGCATTTCATTTGCTATTATCACCCAGAGGCTAATTTAAATTTGAGACTTGATAAATCTGGAGCTAGTTTTCATAACAGAAGCTTAAGCTGAAGCTACTTATCTGGTGTTTAAGTCTAGAAGTGAAAGCAATTTCCTTTCTTCTCCACACTTTCATTGTCAGTTTCACCTTCCTCAATGTCTCTTATTTCCTGTCCAAGAAGTCTTGCCCTTCAAACACATTTTTAATTGGTTTAGGAGTAGCCTATTATCCCTTACCTCAACTTTACTTTTATACATTTTCTTAGGAATTACTTTTGTAGTAGTAGGACCACCACATGGTCTATGAAACATCCAGACAATATAGACAGATTTAATGGTTGACAGCAGCTTTCAGTGAGTTTCTTCTTATAAATCACAGCTTCCACCTAATGGTTTAGAGGATTGGACTAGGTCTCCCTGGTGGTTTCCCAACTCCAATTTCAGCATCACCACACTGTGGGAAACAGGAATTAACATAACTGCCACCCAGTGACAGCAGCCACAATCATGCAAGTTATTGGGAATCTCATATGCCCATCCTCAAACATGCCAACACGGATGTGACTCATTGTAAAACTCCACAAGGCACTAGGGATCTCATTCCTCACCAAATCTCTCACCCTATGGATTTTATTAACCTCTTATCTGTTGTTTTTGACACTTTTTGACCATAACACTCTACTGACCTCATGGCACCAAATATATGTGAAAATCACTTCCAGATGCACATTTGCCATGGAAAAACTGGCCAACTGTCTCCTTGAGTGTCAACACTAACTTTCTGTCTGGTATCAAATTATCTTCAGATTTCTTCTATTGTGTAATATGACTATGTTTCAACACTTGATATCTAAGTTGCTGACACCATTAGTCTACAATACACATGATTTTTTGAATCTGGTCTCTAGTAGCTCTATTGAAAATGGACTGCAATTTCCCTTGAGACCTAGAAGTATTGCACCATTGGGCAACTTTAGGTAGTGAATGGGTGTTGTTGGAAAGAAATAAGGTTAGGTGCTGGATTTAAAAGGGAGTCATAAGAAGCTGGCAGAGGGTGATCATCTAATGCATTTTGTGTTGTCACTGCTGCATTATTTAATTGGATTACATTTATATTCACCCATCAGATTACAGTTTTCTCTGGATTTTTGTTCTTGTCTTGTGCCTGATCGGACATGTGGTTTTGTCTGGGTTAGGAAATTGCATTGTCTGGGGAGCACTCCTAAGGTCTGTACATCTTCACGTAACAACTGGATCAAAGTAGGACTAAACTTTTCATAACATTTCAGAGGCTGTTCAGTTGGGATATCATTTCATTTTCCACCATCATCTATGTATACATTGTATCAGGCCAGATCTGGATTGTGTTATTGGTGTTATTTAGTGCTTAGTGTTTTATTTTTTGTATCTTTGTTTAGTTAAATATTTATTATTGCTGTCAGTGTTTTGGGTGGATTTCTACATATGTGATATTTGCTTACTTGTCATTACTTATTCAATACATTCTTTTTCATTTTGACTGAACTGCAGTTTACTTGTCTCTGTGAGTGTGTGAGTAGAGTCAAAGCTGGTCGTATTCCTGGGGTCCCCAAAATAAAATAAAATATGGGGAGAATCTGAGTGGCTCATGGGCACTACTGGCCTTTTTCCCCCTCTCTGGAACTTTCTTTCAAGGTCTGTGAGTAAAGCTCTGTCCTAACTTTCCAACTCAAACTAAATGGTAACCAGTCGTAATTTGTTTTAATTATTATATCTCATATTAAAAGCTTCTACTGTCCCTACATGTTGTTCTTCTTTTCAATGTACTAATTGTAAAGGCTTACTTCAAAATTTTCTAAATATTTAAATTTAAGCCCCATTGGACTTGCATTTTCTCCATTCTACACAATACTTTTATACTGTAGCTACATTTACTTTGCTTTGTAAAACACTTCGTCTTGATGCTTGCTCTTTAAGCATGTTTGTCATATATATTTTGAGACGTTTCTTGGCTTCTTTCAGTGAAGCATCTTTTTTACTTAGATACACAGTTTTCATTTTTCTTGTAAGGATGAGTTTGTCTATTTGATGCTGTAGTCTAATTTTTCTTGCTCTGTAAACTGCCTTGTGATGGTACATGGTGTTAATGGTGCTATTAAAAAAAATGCTAACTGATATAAAATGAAAGTCGAGAAGGAAAAGATTGGTATTTTTAAATACTGTCATACTTTTAACACTAGAATTCCTGAAGTCTACAAAAAAACTTGTAATCCCGGCCCACCTTAAATCCCTTCACACTTCTCCATCAGTATCTTTAGTTTTATAAATGTGTTGATCAGAACAAGCAGCAAGCAGCCTGCTGTCCCATCCCCCGTCTTGATGGAGCTCAGCTTGTGGGCAAAAGGTCTCCCAACTCAAGCCAAGGCTTCTTATCTGCGTGTGATGTGCCTGGAGTTGTATAGGGTAAATAATACAGTATAAAGTTATTTGGAATACATGCATTTCATGTGTGTTCTGTGTCTACAAACATCTGGGTAACTGTAGGATGAAAGGAAATGCAAGAAATGCTGAACACATACCTATAGCAGGAACTTTTTCCATGTTATACTAATAATGACGAGAAGTGTATAATGTGTGAAGACTTTAATCCAAATATCAAATAAACACGTGTGCTTTTATTCAAGAAAATAACCAAAGGAAAAAAAAAGCATTAGATTTACATGTGGCTGTCAATAAGTTAAAAACTCAAGTTTAAATGTCAACCGACAGGGAGTTTACACATATTCTTCAATGGTGAAGAGGTAGGAACTGCTGCCTTATAACCCAAAGGTCCTGTGTTCGAGACCAGGCACTTCGTGTTTTGAATAGTGAGCTGTTATTATTATTTGAACAATATAATAAAAACATACATTTCATTTGAGTCTGTAACACTCAATGTAACTTTTGGCTACTTGGAAAATTTAGCGCTTGTTTTTTTTATTATTCAGGTTTATTCTCTCAGTGACGTTCACATGGCACAATAAACTTGTCTCTACCTTTTTCAGTTGATGGAATTTATCTCTATTCTTTTCACAAGACAAGACAAGATACGATGTCCTGTGGCCGTTATAAGACTGGACAAAGGCAGGACCGTAGCAACAGACAGCTTCTTCACAGTGCTTTCGCTGGCTAATAGACTGCTTGGTAACATAAGTAAAATGGGACTTCCACCTCAAGCTAAAGTCACTTCAGTATGCAAGCAATTAGAACCAGACACACAAATTCTGGTAAATCATGTCTTCTTAGTATCTTATTAACACTTGAATTTTTTGTTATTCAGCATTATTCTTGAATAAAAGCAGACTTGTTTCGTTATATCTTTGAGAAAGTGTTTATTTTATATTCCAGTAACCGCTTGAATGAGATCGAATCCGTCTCTGCCTCTCTCACGCATGCACGTCATTATTTGAAAACGCTATGCCAGATCTTGAATGTACTCCATGTTATGGTGCATGATACTGAAAATGCAGACAGAGCAGAGTTCAGGCAAGATCAAGTTGTCATTTGAACATTTTTTTTTTATCTTGACTGTACTCTGCTTTTATAAGTGTACAGTATATTTATGCTATAATATGTCTGAAAATAAACCACTGTTGAAACAAAATGTTTATTGAATTTTAACATATTTATATGGCTGTATTATTAAACCTACAGTGGGTACAGAAAGTATTCAGACCCCCTTCAATTTTTCACTCTTTGTTATATTGCAGCCATTTGCTAAAATCATTTAAATTGATTTTTTTCCTCATTAATGTACAAACAGCACCCCATATTGACAGACAAAAAAAATTTTTGAAATTGTTGCAGATTTATTAAAAAAGAAAAACTGAAATATCACATGGTCCTAAGTATTCAGACCCTTTGCTCAGTATTTAGTAGAAGCACCCTTTTGAGCTAATACAGCCATGAGTCTTCTTGGGAAAGATGCAAGTTTTTCACAGCTAGATTTGGGGATCCTCTGCCATTCCTCCTTGCAGATCCTATCCAGTACTGTCAGGTTGGATGGTAAACATTGGTGGACAGCCATTTTTAGGCCTCTCCAGAGATGCTCAATTGGGTTTAAGTCTGGGCTCTGGCTGGGCCATTCAAGAACAGTCACAGAGTTGTTGTGAAGCCACTCCTTTGTTATTTTAGCTGTGTGCTTAGGGTCATTGTCTTGTTGGAAGGTAAACCTTCGGCCCAGTCTGAGGTCCTTAGCACTCTGGAGAAGGTTTTTGTCCAAGATATCCCTGTACTTGGCCACATTCATCTTTCCCTTGATCGCAACCAGTCGTCCTGTCCCTGCAGCTGAAAATCACCCCCACAGCATGATGCTGCCACCGCCATGCTTCACTGTGGGGACTGTATTGGACAAGTGATGAGCAGTGCCTGGTTGTCTCCACACAAAAGTTCTATCTTGGTCTCATCAGACCTGAGAATCTTATTTCTCACCATCTCAGAGTCCTTCAGGTGTCTTTTAGCAAACTCCATGCGGGCTGTCATGTGTCTTGCACTGAGGAGAGGCTTCCGACAGGCCACTCTGCCATAAAGCCCTGACTGGTGGAGGGCTGCAGTGATGGTTGACTTTCTACAACTTTCTCCCATCTCCTGACTGCATCTCTGGAGCTCAGCCAAAGTGATCTTTGGGTTCTTCTTTACCTCTCTCACCAAGGCTCTTCTCCCCCGGTAGCTCAGCTTGGCCGGACGGCCAGCTCTAGGAAGGGTTTCGGTTGTCCCAAACGTCTTCCATTTAAGGATTATGGAGGCCATTGTGCTCTTGGGAACCTTAAGTGCAGCAGAAATTTTTTTGTAACCTTGGCCAGATCTGTGCCTTGCCACAATTCTGTCTCTGAGCTCTTCAGGCAGTTCCTTTGACCTCATGATTCTCATTCGCTCTGACATGCATTGTGAGTTGTAAGGTCTTATATAGACAGGTGTGTGGCTTTCCTAATCAAGTCCAATCAGTATAATCAAACACAGCTGGACTCAAATGAAGGTGATCTCAAGGATGATCAGAAGAAATGGAAAGCACCTGAGTTAAATATTTCAGTTTTTCTTTTTTAATAAATCTGCAGCAATTTTTAAAAAAATCTTTTTTTTGTCTGTCAATATGGAGTGCTGCTTGTACATTAATGAGGAAAAAAATTTATTTAAATGATTTTAGCAAATGGCTGCGATAACAAAGAGAGAAAAATTGAAGGGGGTCTGAATACTTTCCGTACCCACTGTATGTTAATATGTTGCATGTTACATTAAGATGTTCTCAGTGTAGTGTTACATTAAAAAGATTTAAAGAAATTGATATCCGTACTTTAGATTTATTTCTGACATTAATGATTTGATTTAATTTTGTTTTTGCTTGGACATGGTGCATTCATGAACCTAAACGTTATACATCACCTAACTCAGAAGTGTTATCAGGGTAACTAATATACTGTACCTTGCTGTGTGCAGCATACCTTGCAGCAATCAAGTCTACTTGATGCTACTTGGAAATGGTAAATATTTGAAAGATACCTGAGTCTCGTTCAAGCCTAACTTGCTTTAGTATGTAAACAGACTTCTGGCACTTACCCAGGACTCAGTTAAAGGGCTGCAACTTAATTTCTTGCTTCTTTGCTAATCTGCTCCTGTTTCAGATATTTGTTCTTTATCAAATGACAATTAAATTTATTTAGACATTCTATTTAGAATTGTTTTTGAGTGTACCTGATGAAGACATCACTTTCTTCTTGATTCCTAAATTTTGTTTGCTACTATTTTGCTTATTTCACAAATCTCTGTATCCTCTCACTCTTAATTTCCCCCTCATCAAGCAATACTAAATACCCCATAATGGCAAAGCAGTAACAGGGTATTAGAAATTTTTGTAAATGTATTAAAAATAAAAAAACTAAACTTTGACATTCACACAGATATTCAGACATTTTGCTCTAACACTTGAAATTTGGTTCAGGTTCACCTTGTTTGGAGTCCACATGTGGCAAAATCAATTACTTGGAATTGATTAGGAAATGCACACACCTCACTATGTCTATGAGGTCCCACAGTTCAGTAAAAACCAAGTCATGAGGTTAAAGGAGTTTTCTGTAAAGTCAGAGACAGGATTATGTAAAGGGACTGATCTGGGGATCTTGGAGTTTTTAAAAATTCACCTAAAGGACTTCCTATCTATGAGAAACAAGATTCTTGGGTCTGATTAGACCAACTGTTTGATCTCAATTCTAAGTGTCATGACTGGAGGAAACCAGGCACCACTCAACACCTGCACAATACTATTTCAACTGTGAAGCTTGGTGTTGGCAGCATCATGCTGTGGAGCTGTTTTTCTGTGGCAAGATCTGAAGACTAGTAAGGGCCAAAGGAAAAGTGAATGGAGTGAATTAAAAAGATATACTTAATGACAACCTGCTCCACAGCCATCTGAAACTCAGACTGGGCCAAATGTTTACCTTCCAAAAGGACAATGCAAAAGTAAAGATAACACAGGTGTGGCTTAGAGACATCTCTGGGAATGTCCTTGAGTGGCCTTTGCAGAGCCATGACTTGAAGTCAACTGAACATCTCTGGAGAGACCTTAAAACAGCTGTCCAATCTGATAGAATTTGAAAGGATCTGCAGAGAAGGATGGCAAAGAATCGGCAAAAACTCCAGGTGTGTGAAGCTTGTCATGTCATACTCAAGAAGTAAAGTTCAGTTTTTTATTTTGAATAAATTTGTAAACATTTCTAAAATCTCATCTTAGCTTTTTTATTTTGGGGTATTGAGTTTTGCATGACTAGGAGAAAAAATGAATTTAAATAATTTTACCATAAGTCTGTAACATAACAAAAATGAGAAAAAAATGAAGGGGTCTGAATACTTTCTCAATTCATTGTACAGTATATACAGTACATTAGTGCGGTTTCACTTTTTTGAAGAGATAAGTGATCGAAACATCAAAATGTTTACAATATGTTTTAAGTTGCCATTGTATTTAGGGAACAGAAAACCATTGTTCTAGTGTCAGCTGCAAAATGACGTTTCATCCACTTTCTACAGGATCTGCCACATGACCTAACTGGTGCAGAGCCAGAGTCAACAGCAGAGGTAATAAGTGTCAGCTATAAGAAAACTCACTGAAGTAAATTAAAACCTGATCTAACCCAAAGTAAGAAACATGCTTTTGAGTCTGGCTCACAGGAGCAATCAGTTGGTATACACTTTCTTAATGGTTTAGGTATAACCAGTGGAGGGCAGTAGCACACTTTTATTTAGTTGGATGTCTGAAAGCATTTCAAATGCAGCGGAACATTCACTAACCTTCTGGTCTATGAAATGATAAATGCTTTCTTTAAACAAGAGTTTCAGTTACTCCTTATGGCACTCTGCTCCAGCATATATTTTTTGACACAGAATTTTCAAGAAGAAATAAGAATAGTTTTCATTATTATGGAAAAAATACTTCATTTTCCTTATTCATTATCTTTGTTTTTAAAAGTTGGAGTCTTTTCTGCATTTGTTAGATTTAATATTACAGAATCATTAGATTATGGCCAATGTGTTACGAAGCTTGTACCTGTAAGGAGTATTAAATTGTTGCCTAAAATCATTTGAAGCATGAAAATTTGCTGTTTTGCCTGAATTGCATAAAACATTCACCGAACATGTAATAGTAATCTGGGGTGGCATTCAGTTTTCTATTATGACATAATACATAACTCTAACCCACAGATCATTTCAGAACAAAAATTTCAAGAGAATCAAAATACAGTAAAATTTGTCAGAATGTGGGGAGAGGATGGGGAGTGTCCTTTATGAAACAAGCATAAATCGTCTTGCCTCCTTCATTTTTGCTGCACTGAATGTTGGAGTCAGAACACTTCTGACTTTTTTCCATCTCTCATCACGAAGTAGGATAATGCTTTCACTCAGAGGTTTTGTAGTCATTCTGAAATGCTGTAAAGGAAAAAATAAATGCAGATTAAATAAAGGTTCATTGTGTATGTGAAGAAAAAGAATCATGTTACAAATTATTAATTACTATTTAGAATTCTAAATTGTTGTTTATTCATAGAAAATCAAACTCTGATGCTGTGGTATTCAGCTGTCAGAAGAAGATAAGCTAATTCTCGTCCTCAGATCTCATATTTTTCCTGGTCTCAATAAACACCTTTTAAATATGTCCCATTATCTTCTAATGGCAAGTTTTTTAAGCCTACTCTCACATTTTCTCCTTTCATCTCCTCTGACTTTGCTTCCTTCCACTACTATATATATTTTACCTGCTTTTTCTTTTTCAGTTGCACACCTGATGGAAACTATACAGCTCAAATGTTGTATCTTCAACCTTCTTTTCTTTTCAGCACCAAAACAAATTTTAACCTTTTAATTCCTTTGCAGATGCACGCGGACGCAGCCCTACACTAACTTCAGTTATTTATTTGTATGAATATGTGCATATTGTCAGAGCCTACTATTAACATATAGGGCACAAAGTAGTTGCTATACTAAGATTTAATAAGAATGCATACAGTTGGCTGTATTGTTCAAAAGTTAAAATATATTTTCAATGTGCTATTACATTTGGCATATAGTAAGAAATTTCACATAGTACTGTGCACTACACTAAGTGCAAAGAAAATCCTTATAGAAGAATAGTTTTAACTCACCATTCTATTAGGAAAGTTGCTAAAGTCTTTAACTAGAATTTGTTTAATCATGTCAGGATCAGAAACCACGATGACAGGTCGACGACCTAAATAGTACCTGGGAGAAAACATATAAAAATAAAACTAATATCAATACATTTCAATTACGATATTTAAACTTTGTCTTAACTATGTTTGCAGCATACATATTATTAGGTGAGTGAGTATAATGCATCTTTTTACAGGGAGTGATATAAGTGGAACACCAGCAAAGGATTAGGATGTAGCAGCACCACTTATAAGTTTCTATTCCACCATCAGCCAGAAAGACAAGTACATGGAAGAGAACCACTGATCTCAACTGGCTCCCACCTCTACACCAGCCCATTTTTGTCTCAACAATCAGTCATCAGATAACCATTGAGGAAGGCACACTGGTGCTGTAAGACACAATTTTTTCCACTTCCATTTGCCAACAGAGAATTAAAGAGGGTTGTATGTGGTAAGGCAAAATGTTTATATTGCACTTTTGCTGTTATTTTTTTACAATACTTTATACGTTGGAATGCTTTTTCCCTTGTTATTTTGGGAAATGGCACAGGACCATTAACACTTGGATAGCTAAATTCAGGGTCACTTTTTATCAATGGGTATATAGCCTACTCAACAGCTGCTTGATAAAACATGGTTCAGGTGTGCTCGTGAAGTTGTCTTTATATATTAGTCTATAGTGCTAATGTATAGTGATATATGAATTGCCTTTTGGAAAAACTGTATAACTTTTACTAGTCTGTGGAAGACATGAAAGTAAGAAATGTGTTTTGTGAAAACATGCCACTCATGTTGAACTTGGATATTATATGCATCAACCATTTATTCAGTGTCTTTTCAATTTTTTGAAAATAACAGCTACTACAAAAAATTGCTGTTTCAAGTTTTTGTGAATAGATAAGCTAATTTCATTTTCAAGGTACTGCATGATGTGCAAAGCACAACCAAATACAGACAGAAACATTTTGCTTATAACTAACAAAACCAAGACTAGATTTTCCACACTGTTCATTAAATAACAAGAGGCCTTCCTGAGAGGAGAAATAAAAGTAAAAATAGGTCATCCTAAAAAAATTAAGCAAGAATACAAACAATGTCTTGATGTTGGGAGGAAAAAAAATGCAGAAAACATTTACTGTAATAGTGTTTTCTGTGATTGTCATATGATTTTAATTGTTAAATGTTACCTTAAGACTTAGACATCAATTTATAATGTACAGCATATTAATAAAAATATTTGTTTTAATACTCAAAAGCTATACAAGTGCTGTGTTTTCTAACAAATATTGTCAGAATTTGCTTTGTAAGTGGTGAGCAACAGAGAAACTACTAGGAAGGAGGGCAAGAACCCTTGATGCCTCAGAATCTGTTCTGCCATTTCAGAATGGGCACAGCATGGCATCACTCAGGACATACCCTAGAAAAGTATCCAAAAGTACCAGAGAGTCATTCTCTATGGAGAATGGTTTAACCTTTCAACTGACATATTTCAGGCAAACATACTAGGCCTGAAAGAACTGTCAAATTAAACAAGAGTTAGCTTCCCCAGTGTGTTCTAGGAAAACTTAAAGGCTGTTTGTAGTTTAGTGCAGAATCGACCTTGAGCTTATGTGGTAACTTGCCTCTGTTTTGAGAACACAGAAAAAATATCAACTGTTTTGCTAGTGAAGTAAGTAGTGTTGAAGTAAAGATGTAAAAATAAAAGACAGTCCCATTCAGGAAGTAGCCATAACTACAGTGACAACTATATAACTGATTTTGACATATCTTCCTGTTCGCCATTTACAAAAGAACCTAAAAGTTTAGTTGGTACCTTTTGTGTTAGATGCATGTCACAGGTGATCCAACAACATGATAAAAGACATTCTAGCCAAGAACAGGTCAAAAGGGAGGCAAACAGATGGCCCCTTCACATCATATATGCCAGAAGGAATACAAAGAGACAATTCACCTAGGGTTATTGTAATGGTCAGAACTAAACCTAAGAGTCCTTTTCCAGACTGACTGCATAAATCAAACAGGGGCCTCTGCTCTTCATAATTGAAATTGACATTTTCACTGACATTTATGAGGGTCCGTCCAGGAAAAAAAGGTTGTTTTATAAATATATAAATTGATTCAGATATGTATCGGTTCAGATACTTTGGCTTGAATACATCCGTTCAGATATGTACATTGGTTTAGATATATACACTGGTTTAAATACACCCATTCAAATATACACATTGGTTGAGATGTATATAAATTGGTTTGTATTTACCGATTCCGATATATATACAGTACATTAGTTTGGATATACATATACATTGGTATGAATACATCCGTTCAGATATACAGTCATATGAAAATGTTTGGGAACCCCTCTTAATTCTTTGGGTTTTTGTTTATCATTGGTTGAGCTTTCAAAGTAGCATCTTCCTTTTAATATATGACATGCCTTAAGGAAACAGTAATATTTCAGCAGTGACATTAAGTTCATTGGATTAACAGAAAATATGCAATATGCATCATAACAAAATTAGACAGGTGCATAAATGTGGGCACCCCAACAGAGACATTACATCAATACATTGTTCATCATAACAACTATTCATGGTGGCTCTAAAATCGGTACTGACCCCTACTCTCTTTTCTGTTTCTTTTTCCGGTTTCTTTGTGGTGGTGGCCTGCGCCACCTCCACCTACTCAAAGCTTCATGATGCTCCAACAATGATGGACGGATTAAAAGGAAGAAGTCTACGTGACCATCATCATCATCAAGCCCTTCCGTGAGAACCCTAAATCCAAAGAGGACTGTTTCATTTATGTTAGGTAGAATGCCCAGAGGGGACTGGGCGGTATCATGGTCTGGAATCCCTACAGATTTTATTTTTCTCCAGCCGTCTGGAGTTTTTTTGTTTTTTCTGTCCCCCCTGGCCATTGAACCTTACTCTTATTCGATGTTAATGTTGATTTATTTTTTTATAATTATGTCTTTCATTTTTCTATTCTTTAATATGTAAAGCACTTTGAGCTACTGTTTGTATGAAAATGTGCTATATAAATAAATGTTGTTGTTGTTGTTGTACTTAGTTGAGCTTCCTTTTACAAATATAACATCCTCTAGACACCTCCTATAGCCTTTGATGAGTGTCTGGATTCTGGATGCAGGTATTTTTTAATATTCTTCCATACAAAATCTCTCCAGTTCAGTTAAATTTGATGGCTGCCGAGCATGGACAGCCTGCTTCAAATCACCCCATAGATTTTCGATGATATTCAAGTCAGGGGACTGTGACAGCCATTCCAGAACATTGTACTTCTCCCTCTGCATGAATGCCTTTGTAGATTTCAAACTGTGTTTTGGGTCATTGTCTTGTTGGAATATCCAACCCCTACGTAACTTCAACTTTGTGACTGATGCTTGAACATTATCCTGAGGAATTTGTTGATATTGGGTTGAATTCATCTGACCCTTAACTTTAACAAGGGCCCCAGTCCCTGAACTAGCCACACAGCCTCACAGCATGATAGAACCTCCAACATATTTTACAGTAGGTAGCAGGTGTTTTTCTTGGAATGCTCAAACTCAATTTTTGTCTTATCAGTCCAAAGCACTTTGATCCAAAATGAATCTGGCTTGTCAAAATGAGCATTTGCATACAACAAGCGACTCTGTTTGCGGCATGAGTGCTGAAAGAGCTTCTTTCTCATCACCCTGCCATACAGATGTTCTTTGTGCAAATTGCACTGAAATGTAGAATGATGTACAGATACACCATCTGCAGTAAGATGTTCTTGCAGGTCTTTGGAGGTGATCTGTGGGTTGTCTGTAACCATTCTCACAATCCTGCGCATATGCCACTCCTGTATTTTTCTTGGTCTGCCAGACCTGGGTTTAACAGCAACTGTGCCTGTGGCCTTCCATTATATAATTACATTCCTTACAGTTGAAACTAACAGTGTAAACATCCGAGATAGCTTTTTGTAGCCTTACCCTAAACCATGATACTAAACAATCTTTGTTTTCAGATCTTTTGAGAGTTGCTTTGAGAATCCTATGCTGTCACTCTTCAGAGGAGAGTCAAAGGGAAGCACAACTTGCAATTGACCACCTTAAATACCTTTTCTCATGATTGGACACAGCTGTCTATGAAACTCAAAGCTTAACGAGCTAATCCAACCAATTTGGTGTTGCAAGTAATCAGTATTGAGCAGTTACATGCATTCAAATCAGCAAAATTACAAGGGTACCCAAATTTTTGCACAACCAGTTTTTCACATTTGATTTAATTTCATATAACTAAATACTGCTTCACTAAAAATCTTTTTTCGGAAAACACCCCAGTACTCAGATGTTCCTGGTAAATGACAGACATACCACTGTTATCTTTTTTTGTTGAAAGTAGAGTAAAGTATTATGCAGGCTGAGAGGGGTTCCTAAACCTTTTCATATACACTGGTTGAGATATATATATCTATACTAATAAAAGGCAAAGCCCTCACTCACTCACTCAATCATCACTAATTCTCCAACTTCCCGTGTGGGTGGAAGGCTGAAATTTGGCAGGTTCATTCCTTACAGCTTCCTTACAAAAGTTGGGCAGGTTTTATATCGAAATTCTACGCGTAATGGTCATAACTGGAAGCAGTTTTTCTCCATTTACTGTAATGGAGATGAGCTTCAACGCCGTGGTGGAGTTTCGTGTGACATCATCACGCCTCCCACGTAATCACGCAGTACATAGAAAACCAGGAAGACCTCAAAAAAGCGCTGAAGAAAACATGCATTATATAATTGAGAAGGCAGCGAAACAATAAGAAGCGAGCGAGTGACATATACAACCATATTCATGAGTTCTGCTACTTCAGAAACAAAGCACGATGTAAACCTACACTTTAAATTAAGTTCATAGACAGGCTGCCGCTGGCGTTTGTAATTTAGTGCCTGCCCATATAAGGCCGTCCGTCAGCGGCAATCCAATAGCAAACTGCCACGGGTAAATATTCACGGCTGAAGGACTGTGCTTATGGAGAGGAAGATGAGATGGTCAGGGTGGTGTTTGACACAAACTCAGCGAAACTGCGAGAGAAAGTTTTAAGTGCCAGGACTAAGTTAACATTAAATACAGCCATGGACATAGCACGAGATGGCACCAGCACAGCTGGGAACCTTCGATGCATGTACACCGAGTGGCTCACGTGAACTGACGCAGTGCACAGATAAAAGGCAACAGTTCCAAAGAGTGCTGAACAAAAACCGAATTACACAATTGAAAAGGCAGCAAAAAATATAAAGCGTCTCATACATACAAGCATATTCATAAATCCAGCTACTGCGGAAACAAAGCACACGTTGGAAAAAGTCAATGTCCCGCTAAAGGAAGACAGTGTAAAAAAAACCCGTGCATGCAGTGTGTCAGGTCTCAGATAAAGAAGAAGACGAGCTGTTTATTGATGCAGTAAGAAACAAATCGATGAATGAAACCTGTCATCTTTACAACGATTGACAAACACGGAATGTAACTTGAACACAACACATCCTACAAATACGAACCTGATTGAAAGAAATAATGATAATCAAATCCTTGATGACAGCAACACTCAGTAACACTCACAAAACAAATACTGTATATTGACAGTCATGTTACGTTATTTTTAAAATGTTCCCTTTTCTTTTTCATAGCTTTTTTAACACACTACTTTTCCGCTGCGATACGCGGGTATATATATATGTATATATGTATATATATAACCCGATCTACATACTCGAATAATGGATACTTTATTCGCCATCAGTGATTGTTTTGGTAAAGCCATACTCAGTGTATTCATTAGATGAACGGTAAAAAGTAAGGCGAGGGAGGATGACTTATTGAGGCATGCAGGCTGTAGTGCGCGTCAACTCTATATGAATTGCGCGATCACATTTGAAAAAATATATCTTTTCAAGTTCTATTTAGTCCATATGTGTCAAACTCAAGGGCAGGGCCACATCTGGCCCGGCGTGTAATTATATCCGGCCCGCGAGATCATTTTATATACTGTATTATTGTTATGAAGCGCTGGTAACACAATAAACTACAGATCCCATAATGCAGCGCTTCAGCTGCCTTGCCGAACACTTATCGCGTTAATCAAGTCTACCTTATGATGCTGCAAGTTATTGCGAAGCTAGCTCACACAATGCTGAAGAGAAAAGTTGATTCTGAAAATAGAGCCTTTAAAAACCGATGGGAGGCTGAGTATATGTTTACTGAACCCGTGTGTCTCATTTGTGGAGCTAATGTGGCTGTAATTACAGAATTTAATCTAAGACGGCACTATAAAACAAAACATCAGGGTAACCTGAAAGACCTGAATGCAATGCAGAAGATACAGAAAGCAGAAGAATTAAATAAGAATCTGACACTTCAGCGGACGTTTTTACCCGTGCACAATCACAAAGTGATTTCAATTGAGGCTGCTTTTATGGGAGACACAACCACTTGCCCCACTTTCCCTATTACCAAGTAATGTTAAACCAAGTCGTCACTACGGTGTTCCCAAATACGCACTTTGCTGATAAACTGAGCGCACTGAGTTTGCACGGCGCTTTGGTGACTTTGAAGAACAAAAAAAGTCTGTCTACATGCGGCTCGAACCTTGTGCATGTTTGGTAGCACATATCTGTGTGAAAAGCTCTTCTCAGTGATAAAGACTAACAAAACAGCACACAGGAGTTGCCTCACTGATGAGCACCTGCAATCCATCCTGAGAATCTCCACAACACTGAACCTCACACCAAACAGAAACGAACCTGTTGCCAAAAAAAGATGCCAGGCGTCCAGCTCTAAAATGACATATGAGCAAAGACAACTGAATGATTTGATTTGTTATTGCTGAAAGGAACACATTTTATTTATATTTCCAGGTTTTGTTATGCAGCATGTTCATATTTGAATTTGTATAATTTTGACAGGATATATTTTTATGGAGAGCAAAATCTTTTGGGATATTTAAAATCTAAGTTTATTTTTATAAAATATAAAATTACATAAGAGTAAAGAAATTTGAATGTTTGTTCTTTTAATGTTTACTTTATTTCTAACTTGTATAATTTAGACAGGATATATTTTTATGGAGAGCAAAATATTATAAGTTGTTTAAGGTTTGAGTTGATTTATTCAGGAATAATATTCCTGTCTGTTTTTACCATTCCTACCAAAGATATTTCTGTCGACTAAATAAAAATTCCTTCTATTTAAAATTGAAATAGAACTTGAACAAATACGATAGTTCATAATATCCACGCAGACTTGCACGTAAGAGCGGGTGTCATCCGTTTTAACAAACAGCGTATTGCACTGATACGAAATAGCTGTGTGTGTGTATATATGTAGACATGTATGTATATGTATATATATGTGTGTGTATGTATATATATTGTGAAGGACCGAGGAGACAGCAAGGGTTGGGGTTTCCGCCCCGTATATTGTACACAGCAAAAAACAGGTCAAAATTATAAACAAACAGTTCATATCGCGACGCCGACTCCTGGCGTCGCGGCCATTTTATTGGGGTGGAGCCGGAAGTGGAGGAATGCTGGGAAGGACCGCAAGGGAGGATGGGAAGGATGACGTCAGGGCAAGATGGCGGAGGAAGGGCGGAAGTACGACTGCGGTCAATCCAGGCCTATGGTGCAGGAAGGTCTTTCTTTCTATGAGGAAGCAGAGGGAGAAAGTTAATACCCCGCCATTCCCTGGCGGCGAATGGTTTCCCAGGTGCTATCGAATCAATCCGCCTCCTACTGGCGTGCGTGACGATCCCCCTTAGCCCAGGACCGCCAGGTCGGGCGGACCTAACCGAGAGGTCGTGAATACGAGAGAGGGCATCGGCATTGGCCTGAAGGGTCCCCGCCGATAAGTGACAGTGAACTTATACGGCTGTAAGTCCAGGAACCACCTGGTGACCCGCGGATTCGACTCTTTGTGTAGGGACATCCACTGAAGTGCAGCGTGATCAGTCACCAGAGCGAATTCGCACCCAGCAGGTAGTAACGGAGGTGGGTCACTGCCCACTTAATGGCCAAGGCCTCCCTCTCCACTGCCGCGCACCGGTCCCCGGTCCATCAGTTTCCGCTAAGGTACATCACAGGGTGCTCGACACCATCGACGCTTTGGCTCAGCACGGCACCCAGGCCTGTGTCCGGCGCCGGTCTGGAGAATAAACGGAGCCCAAAATCGGGCGTCCGTAACACAGGTGCCGACGTTAGGGCCTTCTTTAGGTCACTGAACGCGTGTTCTGCCTTGTCGGTCCACACCACGATAGGGGCGCCCTTTTGTCAGGTCAGTCAAGGGTGCTGCTCTTCGAGAAACGGGAACAAACCGGCGGTAGTAACTCGCAAGCCCCAAGAAAGCCTGCACCTGTTTCTTGGTACTTCGGACGGGCCATTCTAAGATGTCTTTAACTTTGGAGCTCTGTGGCCGCACCTGTCCTTGTCCCACGAGGTAGCCTAAATATTTGGCCTCCTTTAATCCAAAAACACTTCCGGGGTTTATGCGAGGCCGGCTTTAGCCAGTGTTCGGAGGACAGCTGCACCTGCAGTAGATGCTCCTCCCAGGTGCCGGAATAGATGACAACGCCATCCAGGTAGGCGGCACTATAGGACTGGTGGGGCTTCAGCACTCTATCTACCAGACGCTGGAAGGTCGCCGGGCCCCGTGCAGCCCAAATGGGAGGACCTTGTACTGCCAGTGCCCGCTAGGGGTGCTAAAGGCCGTTTTCTCCTTTGCGGATGCCGCTAAAGGAATTTGCCAATACCCTTTTGTCATGTCAAGGGTAGTCAGATATCGAGCCGCACTCCAGCCGCCAAGGAGGTCGCCAATGCGGGCATGGGGTAGGCATCGAACTTGGAGATCTGATTCAGACGCCTAAAGTCATTACAGAACCTCCAGGAGCCGCCTGGCTTGGAGACGAGGACAATAGGGCTGGACCAGGGACTATGGCTCTCTTCAATTATGTCCATGTCCAACATACGCTTCACCTCCAGTTCGACCTCTGCGCTTTTGCCTCCGGAGTCGGTAGGGCCTCTCCGGACGATTACCCGGGCCCGTGACTATATCGCGGCAATCAGCGCGGTCCGCCGGGTGACTCGCCACTACCTCGGGATGGCTCGGAGTGTTTGGGCTAACTCCTGCCGCTGCTTGGGGTCAGCTCTTCGCCGAGGTTAAGGGCAGTTGTGCTTGCGAAAGGGAGAGTGACCTATGGGAGCTGGGAGCTCCTCTCTATCTCTCAGGGCTTTAACAGGTTGACATGATAGATCCTCTCACTTTCGGTCGACGATTGGGCTGTTTCACCAAATAGTCGACGCCTTTTCTCTCCTTAACCTCGTAAGGCCCTTGCCAGTGAGCGAGCAGCTTCGAGTGGGAGGTCGGGACGAGCACCATAACTCGGTCCCCCGGGCGGAACTCCCTGAGGACGGAGTTGCGGTTGTAACACCGGCCTGCGCTGCTTGCGCAGTCACGCGTGCTCTTTTAGGAGGGGCCTGATCTTTGTGAGTCGGTCGCGCAGTTGCGCACGCATCTCAAAATGTTAGAGGAGGGAAGAGCCTCGCCTCCCAGCCTTCTTTTAGGATGTCGAGGATTCCCGGGGTTGTCGCCCGTATAGTAATTCAAAGGGGAGAAGCCTGTAGAGGCCTGGGGTACCTCCCGGTAGGCAAAAGCACGAGCGGGAGGAGCTGGTCCCAGTTCCTGCCGCCCGCTGACTACCTTGCGGAGCATCTGCTTAAGCGCCTGATTAAACGCTCACCAACCCGCCAGTTTGCGGGTGATAGACTGACGCTTTCAGGTGCTTTATCTGCAGTAATTTGGCTACCTCCTTGAACGTATCCGAAGTGAAGGGCGTACCCTGGTCCGTGAGGACCTCCTTGGGTATGCCCACGTGAAAACAAATTAACCAGTTCCCGCGATGCTTTTAGTATTAGCGGGCGCAGGGGAACCGCCTCTGGGTACCGGGTGGCATAGTCCACCATGACTAGGATATACTTGTGGCCACGGGTTGAGGGCTCCAGGGTCCCACCAAATCGACCCCTATCCTTTCAAAGGGGATGTCCACGAGGGGAATAGGGACTAGAGGAGCACGGTCCCTCCTAGGAATCTGGCGGGTCTGGCACTCGGACAGGATTGACAGAACCGCGGACCTCCTCATTGATCCCAGGCCAGTAAAAGCGGGCTTAATCCTCTCCAGTGTTTTTCGCCCCGAGGTGGGCTTAGGAGGTGAGCATGTGCCAACTCGCATATCTCCCGCCGGAAGGTACGCTGAATTAGCAACAACTTCCGCACCTCGCCCTCATGGGTAGCCACCGGTACAACAGATCATTCTCAAGGACAAAGAAGGGTTCCCGCGGTGTGGATCCGTCCGCTGTTGAGCTGTTAGGCAGAACGACGCATTCGGGCAAAGCGCAGGGAGTCATCATTCCACTGCTCCCTCTTAAAGGAGGCCGGCGTGGACCGAAATTGATGGTCCAGGCCGCCGAGGGGTCTTGGGGCCTGGGCCGGGAAGAGTTCCCTGGCTAGTCCCTTCTCCGGCGGAATCTTCCGGTCAAGGTCCGTAGCCACGAAAGGTCCCCGAGACACCAGCCCCATAGGGCCTGCCCTTGTGCACGGCGTGGAGGCCGCGAGGGGTGCCTTTTCCCCTCATAACAAGATCCAACGAGGCCCCGGGAGCGGCGAATGGCTTACCGCTGATTCTTTTAGACCAGTCTTGTCCCAAAATCACTGGGAAGGGGGGGTCAGGTAACACAGCGACCGTCATTTGGATTGGTTCCCCCTTCCAGGTGACATAGCAGTGAGCGGAACGATATGACCTAGTCCCCCCTGCACACAGGTGACCAACAAATGCTGTTTTAACCACTGTTGCGGTAAGAAAAACGGCGAGCAACAATGGTAATGTTGCTGCCGGAATCAAACAAAGCCACCACGGCGTGCCCATTTAGCAACACCACTCCCGTGATTCGACTCGCCAAGGGATGCGGCGGGTACAATACCTCTCCGACGATGTCCAGCTGCAGTCCATAGGCTCCGGGCGATGTGATGGGGGCAGTTTGGCAGCAGGTGACGGTCTCGCCACACTTGAAACAGCGCGGGCGGACCCCTCTCTGGCTCTGGCTGGCGCTTCTGCAGCGTCGAGGGGCTCGGGGTGGCCGCCCGTGCCGCGGTTCCCGCGAGCAGGCTTTTCTGACCCCCAAGTCGGAGGACCGCCAACTGACGCTCCAGGACGCCGAGGAGGCCCGACATGTTCTGATAGGCGTGTCCCCGACCTGCTGGGCGAGGGAACTGGGCATCGCGATTGACCAGGCCTTCACAGGCCACCCGCCGACCACTTTCCGCCTGCCGGGTCTCTGGCCGTAGCCAGCGCCCATCTTGCCCCAGAACTCAACGCCTGGGCGCGGCGGGCTTTTCGGGTCAAAGACCCAGTTCCGCCATTCGCCGCCTGCTGGCCCGGCTAATGCCGAAGCGGGCCAGTATTTCGGGCTTGAGGAGGTCGTAATTAGCGCCTCCTCCTCAGGGAGGTCATAATAGGCCGCAGCGCTGGTCCTTCAGGTATGGCGCCAGATGGACGCCACTGACCGCTGCCACTCGCTCCGGGTGGCCGCCCTCTCAAACATGCCCAGGTAGGCATCGACGCCCTCCGAAGGGCCCATCGGACTATAGGAGGAGGCGGCTGCCTGGGCGGGTCTGGTCTCGCCCGCTGGGCTTCCACTAACCTGGCCTCGTGGCCTCCAGCTCCCGGTGGTGGCGGCTTGCGCAGCTGCAGCGCCTGGAGCTGGTCATTCATTGCCTGCAGCACGTGTTGAGGTCCTGTCCCTCCGCATTCCGGGATCTCTATCCTGCCGACTACGCCAGATGTAAAGGACCGAGGAGACAGCAAGGGTTGGGGTTTCCGCCCCGTATATTGTACACAGCAAAAAACAGGTCAAAATTATAAACAAACAGTTCATATCGCGACGCCGACTCCTGGCGTCGCGCCATTTTATTGGGGAGGAGCCGGAAGTGGAGGAATGCTGGGAAGGACCGCAAGGGAGGATGGGAAGGATGACGCCAGGGCAAGATGGCGGAGGAAGGGCGGAAGTACTCGCACTGCGTCAATCCAGGCCTATGGTGCAGGAAGGTCTTTCTTTCTATGAGGAAGCAGAGGGAGAAAGTTAATACCCGCCATTCCCTGGCGTAATGGTTTCCCAGGTGTTATCGAATCAATCCATGCCTCCTACTGCGTCGCGTGACAATATATATGTATTTGTGTGTATATATGTGTGTGTATGTATGTGTGTATATGTATGTGTATGTATATGTATATGTATAGATATGGTATATATGTATATATATATATATATATATGTGTGTGTAAATATATATATATATATATATATATATATATATATATATATATATATATATATATATATATATATATATATATATATGTGACAGCAACACTCATCACTCACAACAGTGACAAAACAATAACATTGACAATCATGTTACGTTATTTTCAAAATGTTTCCTTTTCTTTTCATTGCTTCTTTAACACACTACTTCTCCAAGTTGGTATTTTGCTAGTATATATATATATATATATATATATATATATATATATATATATATATATATATATAATGGTATATACAGTATAATGGTTGAAATACATTGGTTTAGATATACAGTATATATATATTGGCTTAAATAGAGTGGTTTAGGTATATACATCAGTTCATTTACCTCCATTCAGATATATATATACAGTATTGGTTGAGATTCAGTCAGTCAGTCATTCTCCAACACGCTATATGAATAGAACGTTTGGGATTTACTGGCAGGTACAGCGCGGTCACCTAAGTTTAGCATCACTGCTTCACTTCATCACTGCTTCAACATCATTGTCATTATTGTACATATTTTATACAAGAAGCATATGCCTATCGGTCACGTTTTATTTCGTAAGCCGTCTTGGTTGGGGTTCATCGATTCCAAATCACATTTTTTTCTGTCATTATTTAAAACATTCACATGGATACCCACCTCCTCGCTCCACTCCATCCTGTCCCAGCTTGTTGCACCCACCTCACTCATTCCCTCTTGCTCCTCTCATGACAGGTTCTTCTCAAAAGCCAAGTTATGAGAAAGAATTGACCACAACCGCAGTAGGTCCCATTTTTTCACCTCATGAAACGTTTGTTTATCATTGACTGAAAACCAAAAAGCAATTTCTATTATTCATTATTGGCAGCATTGTAAAGTTATGTTGTCACTTACTGATTAAATTAGAGAAATAAATGTTCATTATTTTAGAATGGGGGTAAAAATATACCTACAGTTAGATTTGCAATGTTCATTTCCCTGTTAAGTTGTAATGTGTTAGAAAGTAGTGTTTATAAAGTTAAGCATTCAAGATCTGGGAGGATATGTGAGAGGAAGCAAGATTGTTATTATTTTGATTTCGCTTGACCATGTGCTAGCAGCTGCAGCAAATACAGCCTTTTTTTGAAACAGAAAACTGCCTCCATCCAATTATTTTTTGTTCCCAAAAAGGATTCCATCCATCTTAGCAGAGAAACCTTGTTACATCAGGAAGAATAAGAGTCACGTTTGCCAAAAGGACGTTATGGAGGAAAACACTGGAGTTACGCTGTTTCTTCTGAATGTTGACCAGGGCTCAGAATGATAAGAATATTCCTGCTTCACAAATAAATATGTTTAACTCTTTTTTATAGTAAAACTGACAAAACCACACACACACACACACATATATACAATTAAATACAAATTGTCAGTCAAACATACTACTAATTAAGCATATCTGTCAGGGGTGATTATTTTCTTGCCCCATAAAACGTTAATTTATCATTGATAGAAAGATGCATAGTGATTTCTGTTAATTCCTTATTGGCAGCATTTCATTTAAAGATGATCTATGTCATGCATGTACGAGTGCTTACGCCTAAAAAAAAGATCATCCTGTCAAAATAAAAGACCCTTACAGATTCCTGACATACTGTAGATCAAAGCATACTACATGATCTGTTAAAAATGGTGGTGCGGGTGTTATGGTTTGCGCATGTATGGCTTGTACAAGTCCTGTCACACTTATCGTCATTGATGATGGAACTGCTGACGGCAATAGCACAATGAATTCTGAGGTGTACAGAAACATCTTATCTGCTCAAGTTCAAGTAAATGCCTCCATTGGACTGTGCTTCATCCTACAACAAGATAATGACCCAAGCATGCTGCTAAGGCAACACTGGAGTTTTTCAAAGATAAAAAAATGGAAAATTCTTCATTGGCCAAGACATTCACCCATTCAAAATCTACATAATGCTAACATTAATAATAAATAAATAATTTATATAAATAATAAATGCTAACATTACTCAAAGTTATTGTCTGCTTTTACATGCATTTTTATTACTATCTAATTAATTTTTTTTTTTTATCAGTATAGTGCTGCTGGATTATGTGAATTATCTATCTATAAATGTGAAGTATCTATCTATCTATCTATAAGCATGCTGAAGTGAAAACTAGGAACAACTTCAACTCAGCCACAAAACGGGGTCAACAACTGCTACTGTATGTACCATGGTGCATAAAAGTCGCCAATGACCTTCTGATTCCATAGCAGAAGAGTTCCAAACTTCCAGTGGCATTAATGTAAGCACTAAAACTGTGCGGTGGGGGCTTCATGGAATGGGTTTCCATGGCCAGCTGCTGCATGCAACCCTCACATGAACAAGTCCAATGCCATGCGTCAGATGGAGTGGTGGAAACATGTTCTATGGAGTGATGAATCATGCTTCTCTGTTTGGCAGTCAGATGGGCGGTCTGGGTTTGGTGCATGCTAGGAGAACGTTACCTGCCTGACTGCAATTTGTCAACTGTGAAGTGTGGTGAAGGGGGGATTATGGTGTGGGGCTGTTTTCAGGGCTTTGGCTAGGCCCGTTACTTCCAGTGAAGGCCAATCTTAATGCTTTAACATACCGAGACATTTTGGACAATGCTATACTTCCAACTTTGTGGAAACCGTTTGGGGAAAGCCCATTTCTATTCCAGTATGACTGTGCCACAGAACACAAAACTAAGTCTGTAAAGACATGGTTGGATGAGTTCAGTGTGAAAGAACTTGACTGCCCAGTACAGAGCAATGACTTTAACCCCACTGAACACCCATTGCGTGACAGGCCTGCTCGTCCATCGTTAGTGCCTAACCTCATAAATGCTGCACAGAATGAATGGGCACAAATTCCCACAGAAAACCTCCAAAATCTTGTGGAAAGCCTTCCAAGAAGCGTGGAAGCTGTTATAACTGCAAAGGAGGAACCAATTCCATATTAAAGTCTATATATTTGAATGCAATGTCATTAAAGTCTCTGTTTGTGTAATGGTCAGGAGTCCCAATAATTTCGTCCCTTTAGTGTGTGTGTGTGTGTGTGTGTATATTATATATATACAGTATATATATTATATATATATACAGTATATATATATATATATATATATAAATGCATATACATATATATATATTTTGTGATAGACACCCCTTCACAACATCTGCCAGGGGGACAAGGGTGGGAAGTCCAGTATCTCCCCCTGGACGCTAGATGGCAGCCTCCCTGGGTTGCAGCTGTCCCTCAGACTCCCCCAGGGCTTCATGGGGGTTGGAGATCTGTGCAACTCTGTGGGGTTCCGCAGGCAATACACTGCTAATGACTGCTTTAATTGAAAAAATATGCATCTCTTAAAAACACATACATTAAAACTATCCTCAATTTTTCATCACCAACAACAATTAAAAATTATACTCTACACAAGTGCTGTCTACAAATGTCAATATCCAAGCTGCAGTCTTGGAATTTCCTGTCCCAACCCTTTGGACAGATTCACGTCAAGAGATTAAATGCTTTTGTGGTTGGTAGAATTGTAGTGTGCCTTGGGATTTTTTGGGTTACAAAAACATGCCACCACGGCAAAACAGTTGGAAAACAATGCTCTATCTACACCTTTGTTCCTGGCATGCTAAAAAAGATCTCTGCAGGCGCTATCTCACTATAAAATTGAAACCGTGCATTATTTAGAAATTTGTGTTGCATTCTTTGCATATATCACAGAAGATATTGCAACTGGAATAATGGGTAGGGAAAATTATTACACTTCTATTTTATATACATATATTTTATGTCCATAAATATTTGGACAGAGACAACTTTTTTCTAATTTTGGTTCTGTATATTACTATAATGAATTTTAAAAGAAACAACTCAGATGCAGTTGAAGTGCAGACTTTCAGCTTTAATTCAGTGGGTTGAACAAAAAGATTGCATAAAAATGTGAGGGAACTAAGATATTTTTTAACACAATCCCTTTATTTCAGGGGCTCAAAAGTAATTGGACAAATTAAATAACTGGAAATAAAATGTTCATTTCTAATACTTGGTTGAAAACCCTTTGCTGGCAATGACAGCCTGAAGTCTTGAACTCATGGACATGGACCAGATGCTGGGTTTCCTCCTTTTTAATGCTCTGCCAGGCCTTTACTGCAGCAGCTTTCAGTTGCTGTTTGTTTGTGGGCCTTTCTGTCCGAAGTTTAGTCTTTAACAAGTGAAATGCATGCTCAATTGGGTTAAGATCAGCTGACTGACCTGGCCATTCAAGAATTTTCCACTTATTTGCTTTAATAAACTCCTGGGTTGCTTTGGCTGTATGTTTTGGGTCATTGTCCATCTGTATCAGGAAACGACGCCCAATCAATTTGACTGCATTGAGCTGGATTTGAGCAGACAGTATGTCTCTGAACACCTCAGAATTCATTCGGCTGCTTCTGTCCTTTGTCACATCATCAATAAATACTAATGTCCCAGTGCCACTGGCAGCCATGCACACACCAAGCCTCCACCGTGTTTTACAGATGATGTGGTATGCTTTGGATAATGAGCTGTTCCATGCCTTCTTCATACTTTTTTCTTGCCATCATTCTGGTAGAGGTTGATCTTGGTTTCATCTGTCCAAAGAATATTTTTCCAGAACTGTGCTAGCTTTTTTAGATGTTCTTTAGCAAAGCCCAACCTAGCCTTTCTGTTCTTGAGGCTTATGAGTGGCTTGCACCGTGCAGTGCACCCTCTGTATTTACGTTCATGCAGTCTTCACTTTATGGTAGTCTTGGATATCGATACAACCTACCCCCTGGAGAGTGTTGTTCACTTGGTTGGCTGTTGTGAAGAGGTTTCTCTTCACCATGGAAATAATTCTGCGATCATCCACTACTGTTGTCTTCCGTGGACGTCCAGGTATTTTTGCGTTGCTGAGTTCACCAGTGCTTGCTTTCTTTCTCAGGATGTACCAAACTGTAGATTTTGCCACTCGTAATATTGTAGCAATTTTTTGGATGGGTTTTTTCTGTTTTCGCAGCTTAAGGATGACTCCTTTCACCTGCATGGAGAGCTCCTTTGACAGCATGTTGTCTGTTCACAGCAAAATCTTCCACATGCAAGCACCACACCTCAAATCAACTCCAGGCCTTTTATCTTCTTAATTGATAATGACATAACGACGGACTTGCCCACACCTGCCTATGAAATAGCCTTCGAGTCAATTGTCCAATTACTTTTGAGCCCCTGAAATGAAGGGATTGTGTTAAAAAAATGCTTTAGTTGCCTCACATTTTATGCAATCTTTTTGTTCAACCCACTGAATTAAAGCTGAAAGTCTGCACTTCAACTGCATCTAAGTTGTTTCAATTAAAATTCATTGTGGTACTGTACAGAACCAAAATTAGAAAAAAGTTGTCTCTGTCCAAATATTTATGGACCTAACTGTACATATAGGGTGGCACGGTGGAACAGCGTGGAGTTTGCATGTTCTCCCAGTGTCTGCATGGGTTTCCTTCGGGTGCTCCGGTTTCCTCCCACAGTCCAAAGATATGCAGGTTTGGTGCATTGGTGATTCTAAATTGTCCCTAGTGTGTGTTTGGTGTGTGGGCATGTGTGTGTGTGCGCGCCCTGTGGTGGGCTGGTGCCCTGCCCGGGGTTTGTTTCCTACCTTGCGCCCTGTGTTGGCTGAGATTGGCACCAGCAGACCCCTGTGATCCTGTAGTTAGGATATAGCGGGTTGGATAATGGATGGATGGATATAAACATAAATATATATATTATAAAAGAAAATCTTGAGATGAGATGAGACAATTGCCAAGAGATTTTTTCAAGTTGTTAGATAGGGTCCTGCCCTCCTCTCAACCATTTCCAGTTAACGGCCCATACCCACAGTCCTCTCACCTCTCATTCGTGTGAATGCTTTTGTCAGACACAGTTCCTGCCCTTTCTTATCTCTAATAAATTTTTGTGTTTTCCTCACTTTAAGTTCCCAATAAAAGAAGACTTATGTCCAAGTCTTATTGAAGAAGGTTATCAAAAGAAGAAATTAATATACAAGCAATCCTAGCACCGAGAAACAATGAAGTCAAATGAATTAATGATAAAATTGTCGAATGGTTACACTGCAAATTGGTTAAATGCATATCAGAAGACTATGCTGAAACAGTTGGTGGTGATGGTGTGGAAGATGAAAACATCAACTTACAATATCTATAACCGGTAACACTACAAATTACGTTACATAACGAATTACTGTTGAAAGAAGGATGTATAATAATGTTATTGTGTAATTTATGTATGAGTGATGGGCTATGGAATAGGACAAGATTAGTTACATTCAAAATTGGTCAAACAATTCTAACATGTAAAATTTTAACAGGCGTAAGAAAGGTAATGTAGTACATCCCCTGTAGATTACCCAAAGGAGATCTTGATATATCATTTGTATTAAAATGTTCACAGTTTCCCATTAGAATAGCTTTTGCTATGACAATTGACAAATCACAGGGACAAACATTCAAAAAAGCTGGCTTATTTATTAGAGAGAAAGAAACTATATTTATTCACGGGCAGTTATATGTTGCGTTGTCACGATATAAGTCCAAACACGGAATCAAAATTCAACGCG